>NC_134856.1:23048750-23677500 GCF_049852395.1 Peromyscus maniculatus bairdii
AATAGCTAGGCACAAGGTAAAGGCAAGACTTCCAGGCAGAGAGAGAACTCTGGGAAGAAGAAAGACAGAGTTGCCAACTAGATATGGGCAGGAAGCAGGAGGTATAAGATGGAAGAGAGGTTGCCACGCAACAGAACATAGATTAATATAAATGGGTTATTTAAGTTATAAGAGCTAAGCTAAAGGCCAAGCTTTAATAATTAATCATAAATCTCCATGTCATTATTTGTGTACTGGTGGCCCAAAGAAAAATCCAACTACACCAGGAGACCGAGGCAGGAGGACTGAGATTCAGGCCAGCCTGGGCTAGCAAGACTGCCTCAAAAAGGGGAAAAAGAAAGAGAGGAATCCATATCAGTATGCTTAAATTTTCTCATAACCACATTTTAAAAGAGAAAACAAAAAAGTGAAAGTAATTTTACATTTTAATTAATCCATTATATCTAGATGATATTTCATTTTGAAGATAATCAGTGTGATATCTATTCTTCTTCAGTGATATTTGTTTTGTGTGTGTGTGTGTGTGTGTGTGTGTGTGTGTGAGAGAGAGAGAGAGAGAGAGAGAGAGAGAGAGAGAGAGAGAGAGAGAGAGAGAGAGAGAGAGAGAGAGACTCTTCTACCTCACAGCAGGATTCAGATGCTGAAGATGAGTGATCAACAGAAACACTTCCCCACCCAAACAGGAAAACTTGCCAGAGAACTAGTTCACACTTTTTAAGATGCTAATGTAAACTAAAACTACTTAAGATTAAAGGACAGGTGGGCTCTCAGGCTCACAGGTCACATGACTCCATGGGCTGCACTGTCAGGCGGTGTGAGCCCCGGCCATCAGTTGTGAGCTCATTGGAGTAGCTGTCTCTGGCAGCTTTCACCCCAGACTCACTGAGTTAGAAAGGGCATGTTAGTAAGACTCCCAGCTGATGGTCATCTTGAGACTCGGAAGCCCTGCCACAGGTGCCTGCCACCATTTTATCTTTGTTATCATCGAGGCTTTAGTGTCTTGGGTTGTACTATTTGCCTCTTGGTTGGGCTTTCGCCATTCTCCGACTCACCATGGTCTTCCAGAACACCACTCAAAGACTAGAAGAAAGCCTAAACTGTTTGCCTTGGTTTACAAGGTCCAACGCAATGTAGCCATGACCTGACTCCACCTGATGTCATTCATCCATGGAATGACGAAAGGCACTGGACACACAGGGTACCTTGGGCCACTCACTGGGACAAAGCACAGGAAAACCACGCCAGTCAAGTTTAGTTTCTACTCTGTTTAAATTGGCAATCTTGGCTGGGCGGTGGTGGCGCATGCCTTTAATCCCAGCACTCTGGAGGCAGAGCCAAGCCGATCTCTGTGAGTTTGAGGCCAGCCTGGTCTACAGAGCGAGATCCAGGACAGGCACCAAAACTACACAGAGAAACAATGTCTCGAAAAAGCAAAAATTGGCAATCCTTTTTTTTATTTTTATTTTTTTTTTTTACCCCCTGGAGCTGAGGACCGAACCCAGGGCCTTGCACTTGCTAGGCAAGCACTCTACCACTGAGCTAAATCCCCAACCCTGGCAATCGTTTTTTTTTTTTTAAATTTAATTAATTAATTTATTTTCATCCCAACCAGTTTCTCCTCCCTCCTCTTTTCCCATTCTCCCCCAACCCTGCACCTTTCCTTCATCCCCCCACTAATCTACTCCTCTGTTTCTCTTCAGAAAGGGGCAGGTCTCCCATGGGTATCAACAAAGCATGGCATATCAAGTTACAGTAAGACTAAACACATCCCTTTGTATTAAAGCTGGGCAAGGCAATCCAGTACAAGGAATAGGGCCCCCAGAGCCAGCCAAAGTGTCGGGGACAGGCTTGCTCCCACTGTTAGGAGACCCACAAGTAGACCAAGCTACACAACTATTACATATATGTAGAGGGCTTAAGTCGGTCCCATGCAGGCTCCCTGGTTGGTGGTTCAGGCTCTGTGAGCTCCTATGAGTCTGTGGGTTCCCTTGTGATGTCCTTGATCCTTTTGGCTCCTACAATTCTTCCCTTTCTTCAGTAGGATTCTCTGAGCTTGGCCTAATGTTTGGCTGTGGATCTCTGTATCTGTTTCCATCAGTTACTGAATGAAGGCTCTCTGATGACAATTGGGTTAGTCACCAGTCTGATTACCGGAGAGGGCCAGTTCAGGCTACCTATCCACTATTGCTAGGAAGGAGTCTTAGCTGGGGTCATCCTTGTAGATTTGTGGGAGTTTCCCTTGCATCAGGTTTCTACCTGACCCTGAGATGCCCCTCCTCCAGTCATCTCTTTTAGTACTCTCCCCCTCCATCTATCTCCACCCACCCCCCCAGTCCATTCAGGAGATCTCTTCCATTTCCCCTTCATGGGGAGATCCATGAATCCCACCTTGGGCTCTCCTTGCTATCTAGCCTCTCTTGGTCTGTGGATTGTAGCATATTTATCCTTTACTTTACAGCTAATATCCACTTATGAGTGAGTACATACCATGTTTGTCTTTCTGGGTCTGGGTTACCTCACTCGGGATGGTTTTTTTTTTCTCTAGTTCCATCCATTTGTCTGTAAACTTCTGATGCCATTGCTTTTAACAGCTAAGTAATACTCCATTGTGTACATGTACCACATTTTCTTTATCCAGTCTTCAGTTGAGGGACATCTGTGTTGTTTCCAGGTTCTTTCTATTACAAATAAAGCTGTTATAAACATAGTTGAGCAAATGTTTTTGTGGTATGGTTGAGCATCTTTTGGGTATGTGCCCAAGAGTGGTATAGCTGAGTCTTGAGGTAGATTGATTCCCAATTTTCTGAGACACCACTGGATTAGTCAAGGTTCTCTAGAGTAATGGGACTTATGAATCTCTCTCTCTCTCCCTCCCTCTCTCTCTCTCTCTCTCTCTCTCTATATATATATATATATATATATATATATATATATATATATATATATATGGGCTGCAGTCTAACAATGGTAGTTGTGAATGGAAAGTTCAAGAATCTAGTAGTCAGGCCCATGAGGCTAGGTGTCTCAGCTGATCTTTTGTATATGCTGGAGTCCGGAAGAAGGCTCCAATGCCAGTGAAGGAATGGATATGCTGGCAAGATGAGGACAAACAGGTCCAAAGAACCAACCCTTCCTTCTTCCATTGTCTTTACACAGGCTTCCAGCAGAAGGTGTGGCCCAGATTAAAGGTGTGCCTTCCAGACTCAAGGTCTGGATTAAAGGCATATTGTCTTCTTGTCTCAAGATCCAAATCACAAGTATGCTCTCCATTTCTGAATTATAGTTCATTCCATATATAGGCAAGTTGACAACCAAGAATAGCCATCACAACTGCCATATTGATTTCCAAAGTGGTTGTACAAGTTTGCACTCCCATCAGCAATGGAAGATTGTTCCCCTTTCTCCACATCCTCTCCAGCATAAGCTGTCATTTGTAATTTTGATCTTAGTCATTCTGACAGATGTAAGATGGAATCTCAAAGTCATCTTGATTTGCATTTTCCTGATGGCTAAAGATGATGAATATTTAAGTGTTTCTCTGGCATTTGAGATTCTTCTGTTGAGAATTCTGTTTAGGTCTGTATCCCACTTTTAGATTCTTTGGTTTTTTGATGTCTAGTTTCTTGAGTTCTTCATATATTTTAGAGATCAGCCCTCTGTTGGATGTAGGGTTGGTGAAGATCTTTTCCCATTCTGTAGGCTGCCATTTTGTCCTGTTGAGTGTCCTTTGCTTTTCAGTTTCACGAAGTCCCATTTATTAATTGTTGATCTTAGTGTCTGTGCTACAGGCGTTCTATTCAGAAAGTAGTCTTTTGTGCCAATGCATTCAAGCCTACTCCTCACTTTCTCTTCTATCAGGCTCAGTGTAACTGGATTTATGTTGAGGTCTTTGATCCACTTGGACTTGAGTTTCGTGCAGGGTGATAGATATGGATCCATTTGCATTCTCCTATACACTGACATACAGTTATTCCTAAACTAGCAATCTTAATCAACTGATTATAATTGTTAAAATTGAGTCATCTCCAAAGCACCCAAGGACCAGGGAGGGTAAATGATAAATTCTGGGAAGGGGCCTGGGAAACCAGGTAGGAAGGATTTTAGGGCTAAAGAGGTATTCGAAAACTTGAAGAACATGTAAAATTTTCTCGTATGGCAACTGGCAAAGGTGGGCATTTAGATTAAGAAAACACTGCTGTCAATGGTTGGGGTGAAACAGCCTGATGTTCTTAGAGGGAAGTAACTTACTTAGGGGATTAAGGGACCAAAGGACTCATTGTTGAAGAACTGACAGCATGTTTTCAGCCTGTTGACTCACTTGTAACCGGATGCTGTTCCGAACATAGCTGAGGTGTTAAGGGGTGAAGCTGAGAAGGAAAATACATTTCAGACTGTTCCCTCCACTCTGCCAGCAATGGTCAATTACACTAGTCAGATCTCCTAAATTCCCCAGGAGTGGCCCTTCATCCAGACATGACAAAGAGCACACAGGACAGCTGGATGGATAGTAAGAGTGAACACCCACTACTACCTAAGCCTTGGGTATGATGCAAGTGTTCCCAGACCACCTGTCCCTTTCCCAACACCTTTGGAAGCTGACTGACTTTAAGCTTTAGGTATTACTAACTAAAAAGATGTATATTCTTCTACATTTGCTTCTTTTGCTTGTTATACTTCTCAAACATTTGTGTGTGTGTGTGTGTGTGTGTGTGTGTGTGTGTGTGTGTTGCCCATAGTCACACATGTGCATCTATGAGCACACCACAGCTTGTTTGCAGGTAAAGGACTAGTGGGAGTAGGTTCTCTCCTTCTACTATATGGTTTCTGGTTATTGAAATCAGGTCAGCAAAGCCCATTTACCTGCTGAGCCAGCCCCAATTTATGCTCCTGAGATTCACCCCCTGCAAATGGGTCAAGCTGTAGTCCATGTGTGAGCACTGCTGTAAAATATTTCACTCAGAGTGCATCATGACACACTTTCACATTGTGAAGGATGCTTATACGGACATCATGTTTCAAGAACATTTCATTCTGTCTTCTAACAAATGTATTCAGGCACTCCTCTGGAATGTATCGGATGCTAGCATTTTATTTAAGCTACTGAACAATGTATGTGTGACATACATATGGATCTTTCCCTCTCTCTCTCTCTCTCTCTCTCTCTCTCTCTCTCTCTCTCTCTCTCTCACACACACACACACACACACACACACACACACACGGGGCAGGGAGGGAGAGACAGAGAGAGAGATTGGCCCATGAGAATGTAAGTTACCATCCACCATTGGTCCTGATGCATGCCGGCTGGCCCTGGTGGAACCAGAGTGGAGCTGCTAAGATGAGCAAGGTGCCCGTGCTTCACCGAAATGCCTGAACAGAGAGTTCCCCAAGGGAAGTTTGTAGAAATCCAAAAATTCCAAGTTCTTGCCAAATGTCCAATTTCCTAAGTGAAAATCAAAGTGGTGGGAATGGAGAGGTAGATCAGGGTTTAAGAGTCTTTGCTGTTCTTCCAGAGAGTGGATTTTGATTCTACAAAATTTGATTTTACATCAGATGGATACAGTCACATGTAACTCCAGCTCCAGGGCATCTGACACCCTTTTCTGGCCTTCTCAGGAACTCACACACAGCACACAATACCAATCCTTAAGAAATCAAAATGCTGCACAATGGAAGCAGTTTCGTGGCTGCTGGAGTTTCCCATGCTTGTGAAACATTTCTGTTCCATTTTCTTTGCTAATATTAACACAGATATATCAGCTTTCCATTGTCTCAGGCTTGTGGGGGTGTGTTCTTTCTGTCTTCTAAAGGTGCTTCTTGTGAACATCATGAAGTTGTTTTACACCCACTCAGAAAGTATTTCAACTTCAATTTGGAGCGTTCACTATAATTGCTGATCCAGTTTCATGCTATTTTACTATGATTTATGGTTAAACAGACTTCAACATGAATCCTTGACTTATGGCAGTGTAGTATGAATTCTTATATTTTCACTGTAGTGGGTAGCCATTCCAGCTTGGTTCTGGAAGTTCCAACCCCCATTGAGACTCTGGCAACTGTCACGCCTACGAGGCGGGGCGAGGGGAGGCGCCAGGGGACCCGAGAGCTGGATGGGTCAGCGCTCTCTCGGTGCCGGAACACTGACCGGTGGAGATTGACTGTGCAGAGCTCCGGAGAACACCGCTGGACTGCATTACACCTTCCCCAGACCCTGCGACCTACCCATTACTTTATTTGTGAGTTACGCCATTAAATAAATATCCTTTTAACTACGTGGAGTGGCCAAAATAATTTCTCCAATATCTGGCGCCCAACGTGGGGCAAACTCCAAAGGCCTGGGCGGCTCCCGCCGTCTCCTCCCTAGCTGGCGGGTACCTCAACCCGCGACCTTGGCGTTATCAGCTACCCACTACATTTCACTATCAGCTAAAGCTGAGCACAGCTTATCTCCATTCCCCTCTTACCTTCCCATGCAATGGTCATCCCATTTTAAATCCTGACAGGCATTGCCATGATGGTCCTGAGTACTTCCCTCTCCCACTTGGACATGGGAGTTCTCCCCAGATGGGCTCCATGGATGGCAATAATGATGTGTATGTCTGCTGTATTTCCCAGAGTCCAGACCTTGCTGGGATTTAATGTACTTTCCTGTTTGTATAGGTATGTAGGGAGATTTCCCTCCTTCCAAAGAGAGCCTGGGAGAGATAAAGTATGGTGCTCCAGGATCAGCCTTTTCTCCTCCAATTCAGGCACAGGCATGTTTCTCTGAAAATTGCAAACTATTGGGCCAGATGAAGAGGAACAGGGATGGGGAGAAGCAGCTAAACCAAGATGGGACATCTGCAAAGCAGCTTTTCAGGCAGGCAGGTTGAAGTGGCATAGATCTCTAGTTAGCTGTGGTCCTGAGACGATATTGCAGGGTCACCACAAGCATGCATCTGCCTGGTAAAGATTCCTGGCTGCAAGGGGCCATGGCAGAGGATCAACTCATTGAGACCGATAGGCCACATCAAGAAATGAGTGACCAGCTAGGAGACCCCACCAAGACCCTAAAGCAGCCATAAGTAACCCCATCAAAGAGCCAACACAGGATGTTGGCCGCAGAAGCATCATCCGGAGAAACCAAAGCCACCCCCCTCCAAGCCCTCTGGGCATTCCTCTGGCAGGGAAGCACCAGAAAGGTGCAGCAGATGGCATTTGCCAAAGGTGGCATAGTGGTGCCTCCCATCAGAGGTCTTCTGTTATGTGACCTCACCCTCTGTGTGCCAAGTGACCGGGACCAGTCTATGTATTTTTACCCTCTGACGCCTCCACAAGAACAACATGGCTGGAGAGCAGGATTGTCCTTTCCTGTCCCTGCCAACACCTGAGATCATGCCACAGCCCTATCCTTTAGCTACATTTGTTGTTTTTTTTTTTCCCATAAGCACTGTGGAAAGTCTACGGAAAGGGGAATTTCTGTCGCCACAGCCATTGACCTATTGCTTACAACAGAACAGCTACAGACTCATTTATTCATTCACTCAATCTTTTTCTTTTTTTCAAAAAATATTTGGCATGCTTGCTCTGTGCCACATACTTTTTTTCCTGGACACTAGGTTCACATCAGGGGACAAAACAGACAAAAATATCTTCATCTTTCCTGAGTTTAAATATTTTCAAACAAATCAATTATTAATACCACGAACCTACAGGAAAAACAAAAAGGCTATCTGCCCATAAAATTATTTATTTATTTATTTATTTAGTTAGTTAGTTAGTTAGTTATTGAGCCTATGTAACTCTGGCTGGCCTCGAACTCACAGAGCTCTGCCTGCTTCTGCCTCCTGATGCTGAAATCAAGCGTCAGCTAATTTTTAAAGGCAGGAAAGATTAGGTACTAGATCTGGTAGTCTTCCTGTAAGTGTTCCCAAATTCTCACTGATAACTTTTAAAGCTATTGAGAAAAGAGGCAAGATGTTGGTGTAAGAGGAGATCTGGAAGAAAGCAGAGCAGGAGAGGAGAGGGATGCTTTGGAGGGACCGGCCAGAGCCAGGGAGGCCGGAGGACCAGATCCATCAGTGTGCTTCCCACTGTGCCTCTCAGGGCCCGTTACCGCCCAACGGCCACTGGACGTGGGTCTGTGAGCTCCATCCTCACAGCCGGGGTGGGGCAGGGGACCGCCAGGGTGTCCCTTCTCTCCCTTCCTTTGTGACATCGGCGGTGTGGCTCCCGAGGGAGGCAGATGGGGGACCGAGCGTCCCCGTCCCAGTCCCCGTCCCAGTCCCCGTCCCTGTCCCCATCCCCGTCCCCCACTACTCCCCATCCCCCTACCCCGGGCTTACTGGTTTGGTTCATCTTGGAGATGCAGAAGCAGGAGAAGCAAAAGAGCAGGACCGCAACGAAGGCGAACAGTAAGTTGATGTTCTTGGCCTTCATCGCGCCGGCGACGCGGCAGGCTGGGGGCTGCACCCCAAGGCCGGATGAGCACGGCACCTCCCGGGAGAGCAGGGAGCCTGTGTCCGCTCGCGCTTGCGCCCCCTTCCACAAAGGCCGTCGCAGGGTCTCCAGCGCTTTCGCACGGTCGGATCGCGGTCCCTTCTTGAGATCACTTTATAACCCTCTGGCTAAGGCTGCGGGTGGTTAAACGTGAGAAACTGTGGGCACCACCGACTTGGCGTATTTTCCTGAGAGAATTCACCGGATTTCGATTCACAGGTGAGAAACACACGGCACACCCGCGGAGCCCCTTCATCCGTGTTTCCGGTTTGGCTTTTCCACTCTGAACTCTGTTGGGACTCGCGGGCAGTGTCGGGGTGATAAGCAATCTCTCTTCTGCAAGCGCAGCCTGGGTTCTGGCCCCTTTGAGAGCTAAAAAGGATGTGGATACCCACCTGCTTGAGAATGGCATTTCTGCTCGGATGTCTCACCTCAGTGTGTCCAAGCATCTCCCTCAAGCTCTGCATCTACAGAGCCCCTCAGTTTTATGAAATGGCGTTAGACCAATTGGCTTCACTGTTTTTACACCCCATCATTTATAAAATGTCTACAATCCTCAGAAACTTGTTTCTAAACCCGTGTATCTGTTTTTTCCCGCCCTGACACCCACGTTGTGGCGGTGTCCCGCTATAGCATCCACTCTTTGCGGGCCACATTTCTTCAACTAACAAGACGGTTTTTCCGCCCGTCATGCCTGCTTGAGTAGCTCTTTTTTTCCGGGGTGATAAAGCCCAGGCAGGCTCTTCAACTGGTAACCAACCAGAAAATGAGCATTACTGTAAACGTAACACAGAACAATATCAAACTACTAGCGTCCAGTTTACCGAAGTTTTATGTTAGGAACTTTCTAAGCACAAATATTCCAATGGATGCCAGAAGGTGGCAGTATTGTGTTTCAACAACAACAACAAAAACAAAACAAAAACAAAAAATCGTATTTGAATGGGTCCTAGTATCAGAAAATTCCCAAATCCTTTGAATATGCTGGTGTCCTTGGGTCCCTATACTACACTTGGATCACTGTTTATATATAATTTTCAGTTTGTCAAACAGAATCTTGTGTGTTTTCTTTCTTTTCACTGGCAGGGCCCTGTAGGGAGAGCGATTTGTTATTGTTCGTAGACTATCTCTGGAGTCCAAAGTTATTTTTAGGTCCATGGTAGTTAGCCAAAGTTAAATTCACAGGAATGGGCTCTGACTCCTAGCTGGATAACCATCCAGCTGGCTAGCCTTATTACCACAACTATCAAATCCTACCGAAGGGCGAATCACCCCAGTGCCTTCATTGACATGATAAGTGCCCTAGATTTTTATATAGTAGCCATGTTTAGACATGGTCTCACCAGCTGTGACAGCAATCGAAGAGACCAGATATCCTCGGGGAAAGGCCACAAACACACATTTGTGTAGCCAACAGTGCTAGATTTTCTCTGAGTGAGGTCAGGGAGTCAGTCTGATTTGTCACCCAAACGAAGCCCGTTCAGTTTGCTGGACTTCCTGTTCCACCTACAGGATGCCTGGCACAGCGGTCACTTCCTTAAACCATGGTGATGTCACGATAGTCAAGAGTTACCTGCAAGAGCCACTCTCTTTCCTGGGCTATCTGGGTCAACAGGTAATAGAAGAGGAGATTAGGACTTCTGCTTCCATTTTTTCACAAGGGAGGATGATTCCTGTGTTCCTCAGGAATTTTGTATTGCCTGGCATTCACTCTCAGGGAGCACTGGAGCAAGTCGCAGGCCCTTCACTCTGACGGTCTTGTTGAAACTACATGAAGGGCCTTCTCCGTCTCATAAAGGCATTCCAATTCAAGATGGTAATGACAAGGACCTTAACCATGTTCTTTCTAATTTTGTGACTGGTAAAATCAAGAGCTAGATATCTTATTTCTTTTTCTGCATTGTCATAGTGATTTGGTGCTATGCATTGTGCCTTTTTCATATCCCGAACTTCCATTCTCATGCCTTAATGCTGCCCGTTTCCTGTCCTGCTGGGATGTGAGTATACCTTCCACCATCGTCATGGTCCATTGAGTACGTTTCCTACCATCCTTCCCGGCTCAGCACTGACCATGCCATACACCCCTGGACTCTCCACACAAGTCAAATGATAATTTATTCTTGTCTTAGCTACTTTACAGTACGCCTTACAATAACAAAACACCTGACCAGAGAAACTTAAAGGACAAAGGCTTGTTCTGGCTTGCAGTTCCCAGGGGAGGTAGGCCATCTCGGTGGAGAAGGCAGGAATATGAGGCAATCAGGAAGCAGGACCAGGGAAGCAAAAACCTCAAAGCCCGCCCTGGGACATACTTCCTTCAGCCAGGCTCTGCTCCTACCAAAGGTTGTACAACCTTTCCAAGGACCGCCATCAGCTGGACACCAAGCATACAAATCCACGAGCCTGTGGGGGACATTTCACATTCAAATTACAACATTCCTCTGAATGCACTTATGTAAGAGACGGGTTAAAATCACCGGAGCTGGAGAAACATCTTAGAAGTTAAGAACAACAGCTGCTTTTGCAGAGGACCTGGGTTTGAGTCCCAGCACACACAGTGGCTCACAACTGGCCATAACAACAATTCCAGAGGATCTGGCGCTCTCTCCTGGCCTCTGTGGACACCAGGCACGCAGGTGGTGCAAAGAAAGACATTCGGGCGGAACACCAATACACATACAATACAAATCTTAAAGAAAATTTAAAAAGCCTCACCTTTGCTAACGAGTAGACTCTCTCTGTTCTGAATTCTGCATCTGTAGCTTTGAAAGTGTGGATAGAAAATGTTTTGGGAAAATGATATTTGAACAATATAGACTTTTCTCTTGTTTTTGCTAAAATAACATTATAAATATTTGCATACTGTTTGCATTATTCTAGGAATAATGAGGTATATAAAAGTCACTTGTGGTACAGTATTTAAGTCAGCAGGTGGCAGAAGTCTGTAGATCACACTACCTTATTTTACATCAAAGGCTTGAGTATCACAGTACCACAGACTTTGGTGTCTGATGGGTCCTAAGGAAAATCCCTCATAAATACTGAGGGATGACATTTTCATCCTGGGACAAAGTTTTCTGCACCCCGAGTTCATGCACAAAGAAACAGCGCTGTTTAATTTGGTCCTCTGTGGACCAAATGCTTGAGCTGTACCAAGTAGATGGTTAGTGGCTGTGTCAGGCGGTTCTCGCCATTCAGCAGTCTTTCAAACCAACAATTCTATGGTTTTTTAATCGTTAGAAATGTAGATGCAGCAGTGTGGCTAAGCACTATAACCAAAGGCTGGGAAAATAAGTCAGTAGGTGCTTGTCATGGCAGCATGGCTACCTAAGTTTACACCCCAGCAACTATGTGAAAATCCTGGTGGAGCCTCACGCACCTCTAAGTCCCAGAGCATGGGAGGTGAAGACGTGAACATCTCTACAGCATGTTGGCCAGCCAGGCTGTCTAAACTGGTGAGCTCTCTGTTTGATCAGAGATCCCATCTCCAAAACTAAGGTGGGAAAGGAATGGAGGAAGAGAGCCCGGTGGTGTCCACTTCTGGTTTCTACCTAACACGCACGCAAGCACGCACGCACGCACGCACGCACCCACACACTATCCAGACTTCATCATAATGTAGCCTTTGGCTTTCTTTTAGGTATCTGTTAAGGTCTGAAAGGGCACATAGTTTAATGGAGAGACCTAGAGAGCAGGTGAAGAAGGTCCCGTTTTCATCTGGGAGTCAGAATCCTATCTTAGAACCTTGTTGTTTCTTAGCTGGCACCATAGAAGAATAAAGTCAAAGGATATAAATGCAGTGAGCATCCTCTCCTGAAACAGTGAGGATTTAATAGATACGAACACACACACACACACACACACACACACACACACACACACACACACAGACACTGCTGCAAAAAGAAACAAAAATCTGGCTAGGGAAAATCCCTTGGTGGAAGGAAACTGGCAGCCAGTGTCTGGGCAGGGATGTAGCTGGCCTGCGAGGATCCAGGGGCAACCAGGGGCAGACAGATATTTCTTTACATCTCCCCACCTTTACACAGAGAGCTGTGGACCTTCCTGTGAACTTTTGGTGGGCTCTTGGTTCTTCCCCTACCCCATTCATTTGATAGCTCTTTCTCAATTGATCCTAGCTTTTCACCCTCTGGGTATACCCATTTTTGAGATTTGTCACTCAGGGCTTGGTTGGTAACCTATAAATTTGGACGCTCCGAGGTTGCAGAAACAGGACCACTTACTGCGGGAGCCTACAGAAGAGAAGGAAGGCTGCCTTTAACACTCCCGGGGATAGATTTACTGGAGGCTCGGCTCCTGAGCCTTCTCTTCTGCCCTGGGCAGGGAGCTCACTTGAGCCGCCTCTAGGATATGACGAGCAGCTGCAGGCAGAGGAACTGATGGCTACAGGACTGCGTTATCTGATGTACTAACTGATGGACTGCGTTATCTGGCCACAGAAGGGAATTATTATCCCTGCAGCTGCTCCCAGCCGCCTCCACCCACTGCTTCTGAGACCTACTCCGCTCCAGACTTCCAGACTTGAGGCTTCAGAGCTTCAAGCCTCCAGGCGTAGCCACTGCTGGTCCAGTGACCTGCCCGGCTGTGACCTGCCAGACTGTGTGCTTTCAGGAGCTGACAGCTCTACCCGAGAGTTCAAATGTCTCCATTTGAACAGGAAAATCCTGCATGGTGATGTGTTTAGTTTTTTATCTTGTTAAGGTTTTAATCCTAGAGTGACAATGAAGTCCGCTTGTTTGTACTCTTTGCTGCCTGCCTTCTCCATCCTTGGAGGAGGGCTGGACAAAATTTGATTGGAGACAGCAGGGAGATGGTCTCCACCAAACATTTCACTTCCATTGGGCAAAGATAACGGCTTCCGTGTCCTTCACTGGTTTCTGTTCTACAAGTAGAATCTGCCTTTGAAATGGTGGCTGAGTAGTGGGAAAGTGTGCATTGCTCACTTAATTCAAGTTAACAGGGCAATGAACGGAGCACAGACAAGACATTGGCCTCCACGTTTCTGGAAGTATACAGACGCAGCAGTGGTTGCCTTTGAGCAAGGGGAATAAGGAGCCAGGAATCTTGGTTAGGTGGGAGGATATTTTATTTACTTTTTGAGACAAGACCTGATGATGCCAGGCTGGCCTTGGTCTCCCAATCTTCCTGCCTACATCGCCCTCTGGCTGGGTTTACAGGCTTGCACTACCATGCCCAGTTCAGGGATTTCTTACGTTTCACTTTATTTTTATTGTATGGTTTCTTCTGTACTTAGCCTTTTTTCCACTTTGCTCTTTCTTATCCAACCCTCCGACCCCTCACTGTTCCATCAGCATTTTCAATACGCTCCTCATTCGAGACCTCTACACCTACTGTCCACATGGCCGATGTCATGGCATACTCCTTCACTTCATCCAGCAAAGCTTATTCTTACTTTGCTGACTCCGCTGTATGTAACTCTTCCTCTGCTCCCTAATCCCCCTTAACTAATCTCCCTAATAGCTTTGTTAGGCAGCGTCACCTGATACTATGTTTTTGCCAGTTGGTTTAGTGTGCAGTCCCTTGTAGAAGACAGCCTGGCACAGTATACTAGCTAATCAACCATACCTTTTGGGGCTTTAAAAAATGTGCACAAAGAAGAAAAACAAGAAAAAATAACAAAGAGAAGAGAAAAAAAAAGCAAATAAAACAAAAGAAAAAAACAAAAGCAAAAAAATGAAACAAAAGTGTACAAATTATTCTTCCAGTAGAAACAATAATTAATAATTAAGAAATGAACGTCTGATGAGTTGATCGTTCAATGTTCATTTTCAGAGGAAAAAGTCCAAACTTCGCAACTTCTCATTGCACACAGGCCACGCAAATTCCTTTGCGTCATCCATAAAGTCCCTTCGAGCCAAGTTTCCTTTGTGCCTCATAAAGAGAGGGAAATAATCATTTCACAGATTAGGAAATGTAGGTGAAAGTGCTGTCGTCCTAACCGCGATGGAAGAGCCGCTGAATGCCCGGAGCAATTTCCAGGCGGCGTCCTCCGAGGCCACGTTGGCGCTGGGCGTGGCAGCCGGCCCCCGTTGCCAGGGGAACCGCCCGGCGTCTGGCGCTCCAGCCCGCAGGCCCTCCTTCCGCACCGATGATAGGCGGGAGCGCAGACCAATCGAAAGAGGACAGAGAGGCGGGGCTCGGAGTCCGGCGACGCCTCCCCGCTCCCCCCGCCCCGGCCTCCTGTCCCGACTTCCGGGTCGCGGTGTTTGCAGGGAGTGCTCCGCGTAGAGCGTCGTTTCCGTTGCCGGTGTTTGCAGCTGGGGGAAACCGAGGCAGCGCCAGCTTCCCCTAGTTCTTCCGCTCCTGTGAGGTGGCTGCTGTTTTAATTTTCTCTCACCCTGCGTTGCTGGTGTGCAAGCCTCGCCGGGGTCCTGCGGATAATCCGCAGGGTGCCGGGGCCGTCGGGGCTTTGTGCAGCGTTCCCGCGCGCGAGAGGGGCGGGACGGCGCGGTGCCCAAGGGGCTCGCGCACGACCTCCCGAGGCCCCGGGGCCCGCGGCCGCCCGCCGGGACGGCCTGCCGGTGCCTGGCACTTCTGCCGCCTTCGTCCCGACAGGCGCGGACGGGATGACTCATTTTAAAGATCCAGATCCGCGCGTCTGGCACCGGCACCGCGTGCCCTGCCCGGCGGGGATTTCGAGTTTGACAGCTCCTCGGGCCCCGGCGCAGAGAGGGTGTGTCTGCAAATCCCAGGGCTGGAAAGCAGGCGAGGAGCGTTTTCCTCTTGGTCCCCGGCATCCCTCCTCCCCTTCGTTTAGCACCCGAAGAGTTTTCGTCTAAGATCCAGTTGTATCGAGTGTGTAGGTTTTGCGGGATTTTTTTTTTAAACTTTTTGGTATTTCTGCCCTTCACCTATTGACTGGAAAAATCATGAATTCGTCAGGATGCCATCTGCTCGGTTTTCAATCTGTCTGCTGCAGTTTGTAAGCCGCTGTAGTGTTCTCATTTGTTGGTGTCAGCTGACTGAGACAGCTGGGACACGCTCTGCACCAAGGCTAAGGCGAGCTCATTCTTGGGGATCCACATCAGATGTGTGGTTGATTTGAAATTGTTGCTCGATTGGTCCTTCTATTCTCGAACTGTTTAGTTTCAAGTTTTAAGGGATGAAAAACAGTAGTAGGAATCCAAATGTGAAATATTATTATTTGGTAAACATGTAAGGTGGTTATTGTTCTTTTAAGCCATTAAATAATTCGGCCAATTTTTCCTACTTTTTTACAATTTAAAAAAAAATTTTTTTTTGACCAGTTGGCCTAGAGATAAATTGACCATTTGGTTAATCAGTATTTAATCTATGCTATATATTGTTTCCTTGCCTAACTGATTAAACACTGTCACAAAATAGACACAATGGAATAATAGATTTTATTATAATTTGGGATCTGGGGCTAGCCGGGCGGTGGTGGCGCACGCCTTTAATCCCAGCACTCGGGAGGCAGAGGCAGGTGGATCTCTGTGAGTTCGAGGCCAGCCTGGGCTACCAAGTGAGTCCCAGGAAAGGCGCAAAGCTACACAGAGAAACCCTGTCTCAAAAAACCAAAAAAAAAAAAAAAAAAAAAAAAAAATTTGGGATCTGGGGAGTTGGATGAACTTAATTTGCTTTTCAGTTTTAAAATTTCAGTTTAAGGTCTTTAAGCTTGTGTTCTTATATACTTTCCAGGAAAAATGTTTATTTCTTTGTGGGAGTTCTTCTATGGGCACTTTTTCCGATTTTGGATGAAATGGGTCTTACGACAGATGACTGGAAAATGTGAATTGCAGCGAATTTTCGACACCTATGGAGGCGCACAGAGGACATACAGGATAGGTAATGCCATTCAAAATCGAAAAATTGGAGATTAATAAAAATGTTATTAAATTCTTTCTGTCTATCCAGTGGTAATGTACTTGTGTTATTGCACCTGAGTTTCGTGAGCTTTGTGGTCTTTGAATCCTCACTGTACTACTGACTACTGAACATTGAAAAGCTGTATATAAAAAGAAACTTTTTATATCTACCCAAAGAATGAATCTTTGGAGTTTCTTAAAAATGTATCAGTTAGGCCTGGCGGTGGTGGCGCACACCTTTAATCCCAGCACTCGGGAGGCAGAGACAGACAGATCTCTGAGTTTGAGGCCAGCCTGATCTATAGAACTAGTTCCAGGACAGGCTTTGAAGCTACACAGAGAAACCCCATCTCGAAAAACAACAACAAACAAACAAAGAAGTATCAATTATTCTTCAGATTATACTGGCAATTGTTTACTAGAAAATTATTCTTCTTTCTTCCATTTGAAATTTTTACACAAATATATGATGAAAAGATTGGAAGGATTGGTATCTTCTCCTGCTTTGGGGCCTCATTTACAGTCTTCTCCCTTCTGACTCTTATTCGTGAATGGGCAGACTGCTTGGTCCTAGGAAAGATTATTAGAACCTACCTGGGCCAGACTCGCAGTGATAACCACATGGTTAGTGAGCACTTGAAGTATTTATGATGTCAACTGGGTTGAGCTGTACCCATAAGGTACACAGTGGATCTCAAAGTCTTTGTATGAACAAAAGTGTAAAGATGTCACAATTGTATTTGTACTATGTTGAAGTGATAATATTTTGGATCTGTTAAGTTATACAAATTGCATGTATTTCTTTTTGATTTAATGTAGCCGTGGAAATTTTTATGGTATATGGGCTCAGTTTGGCTTACATTTTATTTCTGCCAAATGACAGTTTTTCAATGTTTAATTAAAAATATTACTCTGACTTCAAACTCAGATGGTTGAAAAATGTGGCTTGAAGTCACCTTAGGCCCTAGTAAGAAAGACCTGGGCAGAGCCACAGCTCATGATGTTGTGTTAAGTGGAAAATTGAGAATTAACCAGTTCCTATTTTGTGTTGATCAAGAATGCTTCAAATGAGAAATCAATATCCTTAGGGCCCAGGGAGTGAGGCCCAGGCAGTGGGCCCTGTGCCCAGGCTGGCATTGGAAAAATGGCAGAAGTGTTTTCGTGGCCACTGGCTGGTTGAGGCTAGTGCACACTCCCTGATTTCCCCTCTTGCCTGTTGAGAAGATCCAAGTGCCTCTTGCTACAGGTCTCTGAGGGCTGCACTGGTTGGCCTTTTACAGTATGTGGAAGAGCATTTTCAAGGCTTTACTTTGAGGCAAAAAGCATTTTTCTTAAAATTATCAAAAGGAGAGCATTCTCAGTGTACCAGAACTTTTTCTTTTTAAACAGACGACCACAGATATTCCTGTCAGTCCTGGAACAAACGCCAGGGGTGCGGAGGCTGTCTGCTCTTGGCAGACAGTTTAGGCTCTGCCCCTTTGTTCCTGTGCTGTTCAGTGGCTGGCCACTCACTCGGGCTGACGCTGGAGAGAAGGTGGTGGCGAGCAGTCTCCAGATGGATGTCTGAGATCTGAGCTGTTGGCAGACACCTCATTCTGGTGGTCTGCAGAGAAACAGAATATTTGGGGAAATTGATTGACACCAGCTTGGTACTGTGTTTGGGGGAATCATTCCACCTCCTTCTCTGTCCTGTAAGACTTTGAGATGGTTGCTCCTGTAGAAATTGTATTTTAAACTGTGAGAGTGACTTATCATTGCTGTTATATTTTTACTATTTGATTTTGGTCTAATTCAGAAAATATATTCAAGTGATAACTTTTTTTTTTTTTTAATTTCAGAAAATTCCTTGACATATTCCAAGAGTAAGGTAAGGGCACATTAAAATGCTGATTGTAGAAAACTTAATCTAAGCATGTTTTTTCTTTAAACAGAACACTTTGACTTTAGGATTACATTTACTGTTTTGCTATGAGAAACGGTGAGTTAAATTTTCTCATTTTACACACCGGGCAGTGGTGGCGCACGCCTTTAATCCCAGCACTCGGGAGGCAGAGGCAGGTGGATCTCTGAGTTCGAGGCCAGCCTGGGCTACAGAGTGAGTTCCAGGAAAGGCACAAAGCTACACAGAGAAACCCTGTCTCGAAAAATAAAAACAAAAACAAGCAAACAAAAAATTTCTCATTTTAGAAGTAGTAATTATGTTTTCAAAATACTTTCTTTCTGTGTTTTGACAACAGAAGAGTATTTCAACTCTGTGTCCTATTCTGAGGCTTTCCTGTTTATTTTGCAGTAGCAGTTTGTAGCTTTTGGTGGACCAGTAGCTGGAGAAAGCCCTCCCCATGACTGTGTCCTCAGGGTAGGTCGTGAGAGAAGAGCAAAGCAGTTTTGGGTGGAGAGGGCCTTGCATGTTTACCTTTTGATCTAAGGTGCGTCCCAGCTCGCGCCCTGTGGCTGTCAGCTTTTGCTGTGTCAGAAACGAGTGCAAAGCTGCAGGGGAAAGCGGTGTTCCTGTGTGCTCATGCGCACGAGGGTCCCCTGCAAAGGCCGTCCATCAGGCGGGTGTCTCCTCCTCACGCCTGTCCCACTTGTCTTACTGTAGGTCCAGGTGTGGGACTCAGTGGGCAAGAGGGAATGGTCTCCTAGTAACTCCCCAGAGGCCCGCAGGCGGTGCCATCTCCGTTTGCACCTACGGGTGTAGATGAGTGGCCAAGTGCACAGCAGAGACTCCTCAAATGCCTTCTGCACCCCCGAACGCTAAGGCAGGCAAGTGGTTGTATACCTGACTTGCGGTTGATGGGAAGTCAGGACCAATATGCCAGTCTGCCTCACGTTAGTCACAGCTTTTGATGCTGTGTTAGTTGGAAAACTAAGAACTAGCCAGCTAGAGTTAACATTAGGTCACAGTGTTTCCTGTGTAAGAATTACTGGTGTGGCAGAGACACACTCGCAGGCCATGGAGACCGTTGTTTGAAACCGTGTTCAGATATGATGGCCAGCATTAAACAGTGACAGAAGGGTAGAAAATACTTAGAAATGACTGTTCACAATAAGATGAAATACCATTTTATGACATTTTTAGTTCGGTTAGCTATGTGTCTATCTGTGTTTTAGATATCCATATATATGCTTACACTTGGTCGTAATGTAAACTGTGAATCATAATAAACACGTGCGCATGACTCTGTCTGCGAGTGTTGGTAAGAGTCGCTGCTGGAAACAAGGGTGTTGGATTCTGCAAGCCGATGCGCTTCTTTCTGGAGGGTTACCGCTAAAGTGGGGCTTGCTCGTTTAGGTACGATCTCATTTATGAGTTAAATGTATGAGAACAAACAACTCATATCCACGTAGATGAACACTGGGGAGGAGTATAGAGTTGTCTTTTGTTCAGTATCCTAAAGTGATTTTTTTTCCCATGAGAATGTGACGTCTGAAAGTTTGAGTGTTTCTGCTCTAGCTCTTGTTTAATTCTCAAGCACGCACACACACACGCACATGGACATGGACACGGACACGGAGTTCTTGCCGTTGAAAGATAGCAGGCAGGTCCCACAGCAGCCTGTGCATTGTAGCAGACCTACTTGGACACACCATATTTCAAAACTGTTACAACAGGTTCAAATTCAGCAGCCCCAACCCTCTGGAAGCTTGGTGGAAATCCTGATTCTGTTTCTGATGTATTGGTTCCTTGGTGACACTGTCCTGCAAGCCAGGGCCCTACTTGGAGGGACAGCCCTGTGTCCTGACTGCTCCATTCTTTCTGTAAGAAGCCGTGTACTCCACACGGACCAATGGATGCGGAGCAAGACCAATGGATGCCGTAAGTCTGGGAGTATTTGAGAATGAGTCACCCTCTGGCAGGTGCTTCCTTGGGGCCTGGAAAGCAGGTTGTAAAAGTGTGACAGTTCTCACACCGTCCCCTGGGCCCCAGCATTTGCCCAGCTCTTGAGGAGCGTGTTCCTCTCGTGTTTGACACCTGCCGCTGCCCAGTCTGGGCCCCTGCTGCTCCAAACCAAAGCCCCACCTGCCGCCGGGCCTCTGCCATGAGAGCCAGAGTGTGGGTCTCCCATTCAAAGCTTAAGTTGCGCCATCTCCAGTTTCGTCCGGTTCTGACCTCCTGAGCACTCTGAGCACTCTGCTTGGAATTGTGGCCCGCAGCCGCCCCGTCCTTCTGCCTTCCTTGTGCAGCGCTTTACTTTTTTATTTCTCCATTTTCTCCTGCCCCAAAGAAACAAAACGAAGCCTAGTGTTGGTTGTTTACGTCTGTGCCCCTCGAGTCTGCACCAGCTCCTGGTGTGTAACACGCTCTGAGACAAACGAAGCGAAGATGAGTGGTTTGGAAGTGCAGCCTCTGCTTTCTCCACACGGACGTGTGGTATTTGCTGCCTTTGCTAGCTCTAGTGGAGAAGGTACAGAACCTGAACTCAGCACCCGTGCTGCGGCAGAGGCGCTGTAAGGAGGATCAGCTGCAGCAGCGTCTTGTGGTCCAGACACTAATAGTGAGATTCTATGTCTGTTCCAATTCAACTAGGTAGAAGTAGGATAGGAGATAAGATGCGGGCGAATCTCAGCAAGGAGTTGATGACCGCATTTCCGCATTCTCCCAGGGTCTTCAGTGATTGATAAAGAAGCAGTTCTCAGTAGGAGGAAAGAGTGATGCAGAGAAGGAAGGTATAAACACAGTTTAGAGCAGCGGGCCCCCCTTTCTGACGCTGCCACCCTGTAACACAGCTCCTCATGCTGTGGTGGCCCCGACCACACAGTTGTTTTCATTGCTACTTCATAGCTGTAATTTTACTACTGGTATGAATCGTAATGTAAATATCTGATATGCAGGATGTCTGATATTCGACCCCTGTGAAAGGGTCATTTGACCCTCAAGGTGGTCGCGACTCGACAGGAGTGTATTAAATAAACAGAAAGTAACGTGCTAATTTTTACCTTATTTACTAGTTTTTTTTTAATCTCACTTGAAATATGAATGTTCAAGTTGTATTCTTTGATCTCACCATTAAAAAAATTAACTACTGCTGGGTGGTAGTAGTGCACACTTCTAATCCCAGCACTCGGAAGGTGGAGGCAGGTGGCTCTCTGTGAGTTCTAGGACAGCCTGGTCTACAGAGGGAGTCCCAGGACAGGCAGGGCTACACAGAGAAACCCTGACTCAGAAAACAAAAGAAACAAAAAAGTAAAACCCTGATGTTTTGTAGGACACTGTAAAGAGAGCAGCTAACAGCCCCTGGCCTCAGTTAAATCACAGATGTTTTGTTGGCTTGAAGCCTGAACCCAAAAGCAAGTTTGTTAGTGCATGGAGACAGGCTTGTCAGCTTGCACATGCAATTTGTGTACATCTTACACATTACATTTACTTCAAGAGAAAAACCTAATTCTGATCTTGTGGTATTTTCATTGGCTACCTCTGCATTTTATTACATGAGAAAAAATCTGAACAAAATTCTGATATTATTTCTTCCTACTTGTTTGACTTAGTACCGTTTGCTTGTCCTCTGATCAGCACCATGCGATGTCTGAGGACTAGAGACATTAATATGAATCAGCATAAGAGAATACATGTTGGTAATATTGACGATAGTATAATTAAACCAGTGGACACTACAAGAATTTGAGAGGATTAAAGCATCCATGAAACTCTCTTACATATTTAAATACTTTGCATTTCCAGTGCTTGTTATGAATAACAGCAATTTCAATCTATTAAGGCCTATCCCCAACAGTAATCTCAAAGGAAGATTGTGGTGGATTGTAAATTGTTTGACAGTTGAAACTTCTTTGATTGTTAAAGATTAAGTCTTACTTACTCAGTTACAGACTAGGACTACTTATAATTTACATCCTATGGCTGCTAAAATATGAAAATCTTCAATATCTGGACTATAAATATTGCAGTAATCCCAAAGAATTTGGTAGGAAACAGAGAAAGAAAATTGAACTGAAATCACAACATATCAACATTTGCTTAGCTTATCAAAGCAAATTTAGAAGACCTAAACCAATTATCTATATTTACATCTTCAGAAATCTGAGAAGAAACTAAGCATAGAGTAAGTTGAAGAACTCATAAAATAAGGCAAAAAAAAATCAATGAAATAGTGAAACAGACAAAAGTAGACACTACCAACAAACTCAGAAGCTAATTCTTTAAAAAGATTAATAATATCAATAATCTCTAATAACTGATCAAGTATGAGAGAAAACCAATATTCCCAGTGTAAAGAAAGGTAGAAAAGATGTCACTATATTCTGGAGTTCTGTGAGCAACTTCATGCTGGTAAATCTTGTTTATCAACTAATATAAAAATAAACAAAAAATCTAGGTGGCCGTATATTCAAAAAAAGAAATGAAATTTCTTATTTAAAATGTTTTCAAAAATCTCCAGCATTGGCCCGATTATTCTCTTATTAAGACGTCTGAGCCTTTGTATTTTTATGAGTGTTTGCCTACATGCATACCTTTGTACCACTGGGGCCTACAGTGGTCAGAGGAAGGCATCAGATTCCTGGAGCTGGAGTAACAGATGCTTGGGAGCCACCGGGTGGATGCTGGGTATTGAACCCAGGTCCTCTGTAAGAGCAGCCAGTGCGCTTAACCTCTGACCCTTCTCTCCAACCTGGCCTAATTAATTCTTACCAAACATTTATGGAAGAGGAAACAGTGCCATTGTTAACAGAAAGTCCTTGGATATACAGGTGAAATAAGCATTTTTTTTTTTTGAGGACAGACTAAAACCAAATAAAGACATATAAATAAAAAGTACAACTCAGTACCCTTTGTGAATATGATGCAAGAATCCTTACAAAACATCAGCAAATTGATCCTAGTAACACATTAAGAGGATAACATATTATGATTGAAGTTTAAAATCAGTGAGAATAATTTATTACCACATTAATAGAGTCAGAAAATATGATTGTTTTGATAGATACTGAAAAATCTGCTCGTGATTAAAAACTCTGTCCCAACTAGAAGAGCCACAGCTCCCTCAGTCCACTGGAGGCCGCAGACAGCCTGCAGCTGGCACTACAGAGAACTTTTCTGTAGTGAATGTTTTACCACATTTAGTTGGAAGCATGACAGATACGCTGTGTTCAGCATCATTGCACTAGAAATCCTGGGAACCACAGTCAGCAAAGAAAAACCCAAGACATAGTCGGCCAGAAAGAACTCTTAACAGAGGTGCAGTCTGAGAATGTGGACAGTCCTGGAGTCCTCCGAGGCCCCGCTGTGTGTTAAGAAGCAAACTGAACAGTCTCAGCAGGTAGCTCACTGCCGTCTGTGTTAGCAATGAACTGTTGGACCACGGAAGAGCATTGCCACCTACCACAGCAGCCGGGAGTGCAGAGCGCCCAAGGGTTTTAGCGAAATACTTAGTCTTCAGCCCTAAAACTTGTGGAGAAATTGTTGAGAAAAAAAGAAATAAAATGAAGCCTGGTATTCATCCATGAAAAGACTCATTACTACTAAAATGTTACTTCCAGATTGACCTATGAGTTTGTGAAATTTTAATCCGAATCTCATTGAGTACGTTCTGGAGCCACCAACACGCTCATCTGGAGACTTATGCAGAAATGGAGGGAGGGCCTCAAACGGTCTTTTAAGAGAGCTGGACAATCGAGGAAGTTATCGGAAGACCAGAAGCAGGCCGCACAGAATGATCACCTTTTCAAGCTGTTGACACAGTTCTCTGGGAAGAGAAGCTGCCAGCGAGGAGCCCTGGAGAACTGGATGCGGGAAGGGAGGGCAGGATGGAGACAGGAAGTCAGCTCTTAGAGCCTGCTGCTGCTCCTTTTTAAAATGCTAACATCGTTTTTGACAATTTCATAAACATGTACAGTGTTTCGTGGCCATATTCTTCCCGCGCTCGTCTACCTCCTGTACGTGCGGGTCTTCCCCAGCAGCCCCTCCCACTTCCATGACTTCTTTCTTTTTCACCCACTGAGTTTAATTAGGGTTGCTTTTCTGAGTGTGGGTAGGAGGCTTTTAGAAAACCACAAAGATGTACATGATTCCAGCTCTTGGGAGATCTGAAGGAAATATGGTTGGTTTCTTTTTGTAAAGTTGATTATGTATCAAAACAGACTTCAGTGTCCGTTCATGGGGAAGTCTCTCATTCAGCTGTTTCTCCATAACTAGGTCCTCCAGAATGCAACACGGGTTGCTGAGAGTGAACTGGACAGATGTGTAGCAGACATAATGAAGGAAAAGAACATCTGCCCCAAGAAAGACACCAGGTGCGTGCTCCTTCTGTGACTGTGTTGTGCTCTGTAGCCTGCCATGCAGAGCCCTGCTCAGGTGGACTGTGGTGGGGAAGGCTTGTGGGTGATGTAGCTTTTCACTCTCACCCCATGAGCACAGAGGTTCAGTGTGCTGCTCACTGCGCCGAGGTCCAGAGTGCTGGTCACTGTGCCGAGGTCCAGAGTGATGGTCACTGCACCGAGGTCCAGAGTGCTGGTCGCTGCACCGAGGTCCAGAGTGCTGGTCGCTGCGCCGAGGTCCAGAGTGTTGGTTGCTGCGCCGAGGTCCAGAGTGCTGTTCATTGCACTGAGGCCCAGTGTGCTGCTCACTGCACCGAGGTCCAATGTGCTGCTCACTGCACCGAGGTCCAGTGTGCTGCTCACTGCACCGAGGTCCAGTGTGCTGCTCACTGCACCGAGGTCCAGAGTGCTGGTCACTGCACCGAGGTCCAGTGTGCTGTTCACTGCATGGGGCTACACCCGCACAGGAGGACTGAGCCAAGTCCTCCCACTCAGACCCGTGCTGTTACTCTCCCGAGGTTAAATGGCTTTGGCCACTGTCCTTCCTGCCCTTCAGAGTTTGGTTTCTGTGTCCTCTTCAAGCCCCCAGTGTGCGCCACTTGTTCTGAGTCCTCGCGCTGCCCCCTGTCCTTCATCGACAGGCTGCACTGTGGCCTCTGTGGGCAGTGTAGCCTGGTTCTCCAAGAGTCACCAAGGGGCCAGCCAGAGAGTGGTGGGCACACCAAAGGGCAGCGGCACACCGAAGGACTGGATGTGTGAGGGAGCTGAAGGGGCTTTGGGCATGTGACAGTGGTTAGGGAACGAACCCCTGGGTAAGGCATCAAAGCCACAAACCCCGCAGGGAGTCAGTGCCTTCTAGTTTGGTCTGAGGGTTATTTCAGACAGGATGAGGCTTGATCTTCTAGATGTTGATGGACTGGAACTTGAAGTGCTCTCTCTCGGGAATTAAAGCTTGGTGTGCCGTTATCGAGTGAGTTACTGTAGAAAGCATGTTGCTCCAGGGAAAGTAGGCTCCTGTATTTGGGGAAACGGATAACGTGTTGTGGGTTGTTCGTATCCATTTCAGATACTCTTCTGGCTGTGGCAGTAAAGATTAGGACATGTGTGGACTGCTCAGAGAAAATGTGTGAGCGAGTAATGGAGTCAGTCACGCGTTGCATGTGTTCGAAGCCCTGTTTTCCCACAGTCCTGTGTGATGCTCTGTGTGGCCTTCGGTATATCTTGTATTAACTTGAAAGTCAGAGAACTGCTCCAAATGGATGTGTGAACCTGTAGCTAGAGTTTTCATGCCTTGCCCACAGTCAGGACAAATCTCTCTCACCCGCCAGTCCCACAGCCGCTCAGACCCAACCAAGTAAACACAGAGACTTATATTGCTTACAAACTGTATGGCTGTGGCAGGCTTCTTGCTAACTGTTCTTATAGCTTAAATTAATCCATTTCCATAAATCTATACCTTGCCACGTGGCTCGTGGCTTATCGGCATCTTCACATGCAGCTTGTCCTGGTGGTGGCTGGCAGTGTCTCTTTCTGCCTTCCTGTTCTTTTATTTCTCCTCTCTGTTAGTCCTGCCTATACTTCCTGCCTAGCCACGGGCCAATCAGTGTTTTATTTATTGACCAATCAGAGCAACACATTTGCCGTACAGAACATCCCACAGCATGACCCACAGGCTTTCCTTGCTTTATTGTGATAAGAGGTCTGATTTAAACTAATAATTTCTCCTTTCAGTTTTCAAATCTGCATGAGGACGTGCTTACTGCAGATAACTGGCTATAAGCAGCTCTACCAGGACGTAGAAAACGTGAGGAAAAAACCCTATGATTCTGGCAATGCGCAGCATGAGAAGCTGCTCCTCAAGGTAGGTGCTGGCTCGGTGTGCGGGGGTCAGCCTCAGCTGGGAGAGTGGTGCAGGCTCTGGAAGCTCATGTGGTCCCCCCACTTGTTTGCCTCTTGGAGGATGTGTGTTAGACTGCACTGATAGACAAAGGTTGTTGGTCAGTAACTTACTTGATAAGTATCTTTTAGAATATATTCAATTAAATAATGCTTCTGATGTAAGTTATCCATTCACAAAAGGGGGTCTCGTCCACCTCAAGGCTGGCTGAGGTTTACCACACTGCTCAGCCATCCTGGGAAGAGAACTGTGGAAATGAAGTAGTTCTAAGTATAATCCAAAGACGTATGTGTTCACCTGCTTTTGGCAGTGTCTACTTTTGGGATACAGGCTTCCACCTTAACCTTATGAAATCAGAATCTCCAGGTGGCAGCCCATAATTGTATTTATGGATATTAGATTTTGAGTATTAAAAGCTGAATATGATGGCATGTACTATAACCTCAGAATTTTGAAGATTGAAGCAGGAGGATTGGGGTTCACGATCACTCTAGGCTACCTAACAAGACACCATCGCCATAAACAAGCCAACAAATAACTAAAAACTGAGCAGTAGTGGCTTTACACTGCAGCCCACATCAAGAGCCTTATTGCTGTGGTCACATCCTCATCAGTGTCAACGAGCTAGTAAGAGTGGTCGAGAAAAAGTCCAGTCCAAGAAGTGGATTTAGCGTCAGGGCCAGGATTCTCAAAGCCACAGCCTTGACAGGTTATTAGGTGACAGGACACTCTTTGTTAATTATTTTTCATTGACTGGTATATTCATATCTAATGAAGGGAAAGATTGTTAGTCAGTAACTCTTGATAACAACTTAGTGTTAAAGATTCTACTTAGTTACAACCAAGCCATTTTTTCTTTTAAAAATTAAATTTTATGAAATAGTCTCTCTCTCTCTCATTCTCTCTCTCCCTCCCTCCCCCCCCCACACATACACACACACACACACACACTTATCTCTTGAGTTTTATTAATATTACTTCTTCATAGTCCCCTCCCTCAGACCTATTTATTTTATTTTATTGGATTAAAGATTAACCACCCAATATTATAGTAGAACCTAGTCAAGGCAAATTATGGGTCCATTTACCCAAGACTGCTCTTAAGCCATTTAATTCTAGTACACACACACACACACACACACACACACACACACACACACACACACATTGATTAGTAAACACATTGCTCTAGATTTCCCTGTTTTTTACTTAAAAAAAAAATGATTCTTTATGACAGTCTTTCTGGTTGGACTAGATATACCATGTTTTAAATACAGTCCTTGTGGTCTTAGAATTTGTCTAAAAGTTATTGAACTGAAAGTATTCAATTATGAGTTATCTAAGCTAAGAAAAGGAAAATGTCTCAATAAACCAAGAACACCACTATTATTTGTAACACAAAAGCATGTTTGTACAGCTCTGGAATCTTCTGATGCCTACGGAAAAGCTGAAGGCCCGAATCTCTAAGCAGTGGGCGGACATTGGTTTCCAAGGTGATGATCCCAAAACAGACTTCAGAGGCATGGGCATACTCGGCCTAATCAATCTTGTGTAAGTGAAACAAGTTTCCTTTCCTTGGCTGAAGAAATTCTGTGTAATTTCCAGTTTCTATTAATTCTAGTAAAAATTGACCTGCTGTTTCTTATTGACTCTAAGTTTTTATAACTGTAGTGCTCATGTTTGCTAGGATGCTGGTAACAATTAGATGTGTGTGTGTGTGTGTGTGTGTGTGTGTGTGTGTGTGTGTGTGTGTGTGTGTGTGTGTGTGTGTACGCGTGTGTGTACGCGTGTGTGTGCACTTGCGTGACTACTCACCAGTGTGTGCAGTGCATCCCTCCTCCCTGCTCTTTCCAGCCTCACTTCTGACACCTGCTTACGCATTTGCCTCTGGAGAATGTTATGAACACTCCTTTCTGTTTCTGCCTCTCGTTTCCACTGGGTGGCTCTGATTCCGTTTGGGAAGACAGCCAGGGTTGGTGACATGCTCCTCACTGCCCCTGGCAGGTGACCTGAACCTCTCCTATCATGGCTGTGACACTTGCCTTTTCCCTAGTACTCAGGCCGTGTGCATGACATCCCAGAATATGCACTAGGAGTCACAGCTGATAGCCAGCAGTTCTAGTAAGTAACTAGAAGAGTGAGATCTTATACCAGTGGTTCTCAACCTGTGGGTCACGACCCCTATTTGTGTGGGGCACATATCAGATATTTACATTATGATTCATAACAGTAGCAAAATTACAGTTATGAAGTAGCAACAAAATAATTTTATGGTTGGGGTCACCACCATCAGTGGATCACAGCACTAGGAAGGTTGAGATACAGGTCTTCTATAGTTATGAAGGTGTGCAGACTACAATGTTTCAGTTTATCTGTGAACTGTGATTTACAGACTACAAATAATGTAGAGAATGGGAAGCCAATAATTTCTTTGGATATTTTTTTTCTGTTTTTTGTTTTTGTTTTTTTGTTTTTTTTTTTTGTTTGTTTTTTGTTTTTTTTTTTAGAGAGGGTCTCTCTGTGTAGTCCCGGCTGTCCTGGAACTCACTCTGTAGAGCAGGCTGGCCTTGAGCTCACAGAGTTCCGCCTGCCTCTGCCTCCTGAGTGATGTGATTAAAGGCATGCACCACCACTGCCCGACTCTTTGGATAATTCTTACTGTGAAAAAAATCTGAAATTGAACTAAGAAAATATTGAGAAAAAAATATTTAGTTCAATATGGATAAAACTGTTGGGAAAGATGTGCATAATGAGATTTCAAGATATATGTTATTTTACATTATAAAAGCATGTATGCTTTGGTGATGTCTAAAATCTTAAAAGTCCTATATAATTCTGCTTCCTAAGGAGACATCACACGATAGTCTTCAAGGAATGTGAGCCACTTCCCCGTGTCCGTCAGACGAGTAGACTGAAGCCCGGGGCCTGAGTAATTTCACAGAGGCTGCTCCTGCCTCTGACAAAGTGCAGTGGTCTGTCTTCACTGTGTTTAAGGCCTCGGCTGATGTGAAGATGGCCAGGACTCACTTCCATCTGTAATGTCTGCTCGTCAGCAGGGGTAGAAATACACATCCACTTGTGCAGAGAGTAGACAGTGAAGGGCGGCCCAGCAGGTGCCCTCTGAGTAGTGTGTAGGATGAGAACTAGCAGATTTGCAAACAGGAACTTAGGACTTTCTCTTATCAGTGAATTGGAAATCCCTTTGTAGGTGAGTTCTCTGTAAAATACTCTTGCCCAGAGCCAGGCTACCTGTGTTCCCTGACAGGCCTGACTCCTTAGGATTGAGCCATTGAGGTGACATGAGAGGGGAACAGAGTGGCTGTGGGATGAGGGCTGTTGTGAGTGTGGGATGAGGGCTGTTGTTGTGAGTGTGGGATGAGGGCTGTTGTTGTGAGTGTGGGATGAGGGCTGTTGTTGTGAGTGTGGGAGTTGCTTGCACTGAAGTTTTTATGCTACTTGTGATTGGAACATTTTCATTTCCTCATTTTCCTTGAACTTGCTTAGGTATTTCAGTGAAAAGTACACCAGTGAGGCGCACCAGATTCTTTCCCGTTCTAATCATCCCAAATTAGGGTAAGCTGGACAAACGTTAAAAAAAGCTAGACTGTTGCAATGAAAATGACTATATAAATCTTAAAATGATGTTATGTTAATAAGTGATAACTATAGAAATGATATTAACTATTTTAAAGAAATATGATCATAAATGTTCTATGTATTCCAGTAAATTTTATCATATGATATAGTTTATAAAACAAAGATGGAGGGGCTCATATTTTTTTCAAAAACTATTTCAGAGTAGGAGTAGAAACTAATTGAAATAGGAAAATCAGAGTCAGCTTTGAAAATGGTAAAGGAAATGTAAATTGAGACCTTGTTATTAGCTTTATATTGCTTTATATGTAATAATCAGAACAGTGAAGCTTGGTAAATGAGACTTCCCTCTCTGGGTTGTTTTTAGGTGTTATATGGTAGGAACTCTTATTTTTACTTCTTAGCTTCTATTCAGAAAATTAACAGCCTTCAAAAAACAAACGCGTTGGATCTTTCTGACTGTCTAAATATAGAGAGGTTATGGCAAAGTGCGTCCTGCGTTAGGCCAGCAGCAAAACCGTTGGAGTGAATTAGTAAGTGATTTATGCACTGTACACTTGTTGCGGGCCGGCAGCTAGCTGTGTAACTGGTGATGTTTCTGACGTAGGTACTCTTATGCAATAGTTGGGATCAACCTCACAGAGATGGCTTATAGCTTACTCAAGAGCGAAGCCTTGAAGCTTCATCTCTACAACTTCGTTCCTGGGATACCAACAATGGAGCACTTCCACCAGTTTTACTGTGAGTATTAGAAGGAGTCAGTACCAGAGCATCGTTACTTCCCAACAAGGCAGGATGTTTAGTTTTTAGCCTAATGCCTCTGAAGTACAGAGTGTATGCTTATCCTTCTATTGTTAAAGATCTATGGAATCCAGGAAAGTAATGGGAGATGGATCTCTTAGTGCGTTTTGTACTTTACTTTCCATATTTGAGCGAAGATTGCCAGGCTTGCCAGCCAAGCAGCCTTACCCACTGAGCCAAATCCCTGGCAAGGTGGATGTGTACTTTCTGAAGATGAGATGCTCTAAATACAATTTTATTCCTGTGGAAAATGTGTTTGTGTGGTTTTTAATTGCAGGTTACCTTGTCTGTGAATTTGACAAGTTTTGGCTTGAAGAAGAACCAGAAAGCATTATGTACTTCAACCTGTACAGAGAGAAGTTTCATGAGAAGATTAAAGGACTCTTAATGGATTACAATGCTGTACTCACTTTGAAAACATGAAACATCATACATAGTGTCTTCTCTTTCTACCACGTTTTGCACATACAGCAGAATTTATATGTTATAGAAATTATCTGATCAACTACACTCTTATATATAATTTCCTACAGAATACTTGAGAACTCTATTTAAGAAAGCTAGTGGACAATCAGTGTATGTTTACAGTTGTTTATACACTGTTCTCCACAGGTTCCGCACCCTTCCAAAGAGCCCTTCTGGAGTCACATAAACTACAGTTTGGAACTTGGGACTTAACCTGTTAGTTTAAAAGTATGAATCAGGTATATTTATATTTAGCCAGTTGATTAAAATGTACACGAACCTCATTTTTAGGTGTTGTAGCTCTCAAGCTGGTATCACTCTCAAAATTTCAGAACTCTCCAAGATTATTGTTCAGTCTGGAAGTGGGTTTTGAGTGTGCTTCTCTTTTTTATTTCTAGACAGACAGGCACCAGGTGAGCCCTAAGGCTTTCTTTGAGTCTCAGCACTTGTCAGGATGTCCTTTCTGTAGAGTGGGGGGAGCATGGCTCTGTCAGAGGGTGAAGAACCATGGCTTCCTTCTCTGATGGCTGACCATAACAGAAAATGAGAGAATGGTAGTGTGGGAGACTAGCTTTTCATTTATGAATAACACACTTTAGAGGTCTTATTTCAAGGTTTCTAAGCATTTACTCTTGCTCAGTATTTGCTTTTTATCAGCTGTATAGAGAACCTTCCTCACAGCTGTGAGGTCCTCTGTCTCTGCATTAGTAAGGAGGTGCATCTACTCAGAAAATCCGGACTTTGGAAACATGGTTTCTTTTAAGATCAAACTGTCTTTGAAGCTTACACAGGAAGAAAACTTAGAGCTTTCTCAGAATGTCTGTTTTCCATCACTGGCGTGTTTGGCTTGCTCTTCACTTTTGCTTGCCCTTGCCTTGACTCTGGTGTTTCTGGGTAATGTTGTGGGGACCCGATTAACAGGCTGTGGGTGCCGTAGCCTGGACCATGACTGTGCGTTTGTATAGCTTTACTCCCCCCAATCTCAGGAGGGCAGCAAGTACTTTTGGGGATCATACATGATGAGGTTTCCTCTTGGCAAGTTTTGGAGATTTGTTCTCAGAGCAAAGTTAAAAGAGTCTAAAGTTAGGAAAGATTATTGGCTTGTGAGGCAGTTTTATGTCCTGTGGAAACCGGTTGACAATATAATAATTTAATCTCAAACATGGTGATATTTTGCACATCTTTTAATATCAGGTATCTAAAGACTAGCTCATGTGATAGAGGAAGATTTGGTATTTTCCAACAGTTTGTTCGTGTCTTTTGATAAGTTCCTGTCTTCACGCTGGTCGAAGAGAGAATGGTACAGATGTCCCACGGGAAAGCCACAGCTGTAGTGTTGCATAGCACGTGCATTACAATACATGGGTTAAAATTGTTTTTCCTTATGGAAGATGAAACTTTTTCTAAAAGTAGGTTTGTTTTATAATACGAGAAAGGATTTAGCTTTTCAGTATTATAGGAACTTAATAATTGATTTCTTTTTTTTTTTTTTTTTTTGGTTTTTCGAGACAGGGTTTCTCTGTGTAGCTTTGCGCCTTTCCTGGAGCTCACTTGGTAGTCCAGGCTGGCCTCGAACTCACAGAGATCCGCCTGGCTCTGCCTCCCGAGTGCTGGGATTAAAGGCGTGCGCCACCACCGCCCGGCCAATAATTGATTTCTTATAGGGGACTTTCTCAACCCTGGTAATATATTCATTTCACTTTTGAAAAATCTTTTGTTGTCCATGTTTTATGATATATTGTAACAAAACCCTAACGAGGAGCATATGTCCGCCATTACCATTCATTGTATTATAGTGTTAACTTTTCCATGGAAAGCAGTTGTGTAAGTCTTTAACTTTTGCACTAAAAATAGTTACCATTTATTTTAATTTTTCAACAGCTTAGATCTTGAACTGATTGAACTCTTTATCAGCCTATTTAATAAAAAGAGTACTTGAAAGGTGACGGAGGACATTTTTAAGTAATAAAGCATTTCCCAGCAGAAAACCTCTAGTGATATTAAGGACATGTCATAGTTTAGTTAATGTCACAGTCTTAATTCTCCTTTGTTTGTACATTACAGATATTGTTTGTTTTTTACTGAAATTATCATTAACCATTTCAGATACACAGTGAACTGATCTATAAGCCAATGACGGCTTCAGAGTTCTAGAATTTGACCGTCACTGGTTGTACATGAGACTGTGGCACGAACCCTCTGGCTGACAGTTTAGGCAAATGCAGGGAGGAAGACACAGTTTCAAAGGTGCCAGAATTATGTAGTTTGAAAACCCATGGGTAGGTCTTCATCTGTGTCTAGAACTAGGAAATGACAGCGCAGCAATTGATGGTCACAGCATCAAAGTAGCAGGGAAGTTATGTTCGTTTTAGTAGAAACAAATCAATGTGGAAATGAATTTTCGTATGTGCGAGGTTGAAGAGATTTTACCAGTGACAAGAGCAGCATAAAAATATAACTGCAACATTTCCAGTTCAGATGCTTTCAAAGACAATCTTTTTAAAAATGGGAGACACCGGGGTCACTGAATCCAGACCCGCCTCCTTGTAAATAAATGTAACAGTACAGCTAGGTATAAAAATGAATTTCAACTGGCACCATTTACAGTTTGGAAATCAGAATCTTTTTCTTAATAATCCCTACCCTGTTTTTTTTTCTTTCTATTTTAGTAGCTACTTGGATTTGTATGTATTTTTCTACGAAAATGTATGCACTCATGATTCTTCCTTCAGTGTTGGCCACCATTCATGCCGTTCTGTCCATTGTGAAAGAGACTTTGATTAAAAGCTTTGCTCAAGGGAAAAACCACACTACTTGGGTGTGAAAAGCACCTGCTCGTTTCTGTGGGAGGTGTCATGGCACCGAAGAGCGGTGCCTGGAGGGTGATAATCTTGATTCTCGTGATCGTGACTGAGCACCAGCAGCTGGGTCCTCGGGATAGATGCCCTCTTCTAACCCATGAAGAATATTGTGGCTGGTGAGGCTTTGTGTCACGTTCATGTGTGGAGTCTCCACACAAGCAGCTTTTAAATGGAGATGAGTGGGCTTGTTCATGCGTGAGAAATATCATGCCTTGTGGTTTTGTTTTTTTCTGCCTCCAGTTTTTGTTGAGAAAAAAAGTTTCAAATGTAGTGTAGGTGGTACCCAACAACCACATTACCTTTGGTAGGGTAGGTCTATGTTTTTGTTAAAGTACTGACAAATATTTAAGCAGTAGTGTTCCCTGGAGGGAAAGTACTGGCTGGCAACTTAAAATTTGTCTATTTTGCATCAAGCATTTGAGTTTCAAGTAAAAGCAATAGTGTGAGATGTGTTGTCCTTTTGTTTGTGATGTTAAGTGAGAAAATAAAAACAGCTGAAACTGTTGCAAGCCTTTCTGTGGATGTTTGGACCGCCTTTGTGTCCCTCCCCTGTTTAAGTCGTTTGAGTTCATGAAACAACTCTTCCTTATTTAAATTACAGGTAACTCATAGATCTGTGACTTTTAACTCACTTTGTAAGTCTATAAGATGTTGCTGAGGAGAGTAAGTGGTTATGAGACTAAAAATCTGCTTTGTTTTACAAGATGCCACCATTCTCCTCCCCCACCTAGTTCTCGCCACGGGCAGAAGTGAGCCATCCTGCACATTTTCTGTACAGTGTTTCTTGGTTCTGTTTATCTATCAAGACTCAATTTTTATAACTGCATGGCACTCCAGGATGTAGTTTTGTATTTTATTTTGAAATAACCAACTCTATAGACTAGTCTGGATAAAGCTGCAGCAGCCCTCAGAAGTTCCTCTGCCTGTAAATGCTTCTAGCAAGATGGAAAGGGTGAAAATTGAAGACAGTGCATCCACCTCAAGGCTTTCATAGAAAAGAACAAAATAAGTGAAAATAGAGGGGAAAAAAACTGTTAAAAATGGCAATGTGAACAGTGGATAGATTATCGGCATGTTATAGAATTGACATCAGTAGCTGAGTTCCAATGTGAACAGTAGGTAGATTATTGGCATGTTATAGAATTGACGTCAGAAGCTGGGTCTGGTTCAGGTGTATCCACAAGCACACACAACACAAAATGTAATGAAGTTTTTTTAAGTCATTAAGCAAATGCGTCAATAGTGATCATCTTCATTTTATAAAACATACAAGTATGATAAATGAAAAGCATTGCTTCTATCACAATTTGTGTAAGTCAGCTAATGTCACAGCAGTGTTGTCTAGCCATCAACTACAAAACAAAGCTACGTGGTGGTACATCAGACACATTTACTCATATGCCAGTAGACTAACTCATCAGCAAGGATGGTTTTAGGATTCTTCACTTAAGTCCAGGGCTGCCAGTTTTTGAACAGTTTTGGTTCCACTTCTGGAACTAATCTCAGGCGTATCCTTACTGTGATTTCAGGTGCACAATAGCAAGCTCAATTGCTCAAACATTCCAGCCTCTCACAGTGTGTGCCCCTGGGCACAGCAAACCACATGACCAAGCCTAGTGTGGATGCAGCAGGAAGTGTCCCCTGCAGTCAATGGGGACCCGTGGGAATGTGCTGTGTGCTGCCGGAGACAGTGCAGAGGAACCGATGATAGAAAGTAACAAGGTACTGCTCAGAAGGATACAAATGTGCAAAGAAAATTTTAAGATTGATTTCTTTATGTATATGAGAGCTCTATCTGCATGTATACTTTTTTTTTTTTTTTTTTTTTTTTTTATTTTTTTTTTTTTTATTTTTTTTTTCCTTTTTTTTTTTTTTTTTTTTTTACTTTCTTTTTTTTTTTTTTTTTTTTTTTTTTGATATATATTTTTTATTTTACAATACCATTCAGTTCTACATATCAGCCATGGGTTCCCCTATTCTCCCCCCTCCCACGCCCTCCCCTTACCCCCAGCCCACCCTCCATTCCCATCTCCTCCAGGACAAGTCCTCCCCCGAGGACTGTGATCGACTTGGTAGACTCAGTCCAGGGAGGTCCAGTCCCTTCCTCCCAGACTGAGCCAAGTGTCCCTGCATAAGTTCCTGGTTTCAAACAGCCAACTCATGGAATGAGCACAGGACTTGGTCCCACTGCCTAAATGCCTCCCAAACTGATCAAGCCAATCAACTGTCTCACCTATTCAGAGGGCCTGATCCAGCTGGGAGCCCCTCAGTCTTTGGTTCATAGTTCATGTGTTTCCATTCATTTGGCTATTTTTTTTTAATAATTGAGTAAAACTGAAATTTATTATATGCCACAGTCGTCCTACGGACCTCCATGCTATATATATATATATATATATATATAGCCTCTATGGTTCTATGGGTTGTGGTCTGATTGTTCATTTTATATCTAGAATCCACCAATGAGTGAGTACATACCATAACTGTCTTTCTGGGTTTGGGTTACCTCACTCACGATGATATTTTCTAGTTCCATCCATTTGCCTGCAAATTTCATGCTTTCATTGTTTTTCTCTGCTGAGTAGTACTCCATTGTGTATATGTACCACATTTTTTTCATCCATTCTTCCGTTGATGGGCATCTAGGTTGTTTCCAGGTTCTGGCTATTACAAATAGTGCTGCTATGAACATAGCTGAGCATGTATCTTTATGGTATGTATCAGCATTCTTTGGGTATATGCCCAAGAGTGGGATGGCTGGGTCTTGAGGTAGTTTGATTCCTAATTTTCTGAGAAACCGCCATACTGATTTCCATAGTGGTTGTACAAGTTTACATTCCCACCAACAGTGGAGGAGTGTTCCCTTTGCTCCACATCCTCTCCAACATTGGTTGTCATTGGTGTTTTTGATCTTAGCCATTCTAACAGGTGTAAGGTGGTATCTCAGAGTCGTTTTGATTTGCATTTCTCTGATGATTAAGGATGTTGAGCATTTCTTTAAATGTCTTTCAGCCATTTGTAGTTCTTGTTTTGTGAATTCTCTGTTTAGCTCTTTAGCCCATTTTTTAATTGGACTGTTCAGTGCTTTGATGTCTAGTTTCTTGAGTTCTTTATATATTGTGGAGATCAATCCTCTGTCAGATGTGGGGTTGGTGAAGATCTTTTCCCAATCTGTTGGTTGTCTTTTTGTCTTATTGACTGTGTCTTTTGCCCTGCAAAAGCTTCTCAGTTTTGAGAGGTCCCATTTATTAATGGTTGTGCTCAGGGTCTGTGCTGTCGGTGTTTTATTTAGGAAATGGTCCCCAGTGCCAATGCGTTCAAGAGTGCTTCCTATCTTATTTTCTATAAAGTTTAGTGTAACTGGATTTATGTTTAGGTCTTTGATCCACTTGGACTTGAGTTTTGTGCATGGTGACAGATATGGATCTATTTGTAATCTTTTACATATTGACATCCAGTTATGCCAGCACCATTTGTTGAAGATACTTTCTTTGTTCCATTGTATAGTTTTGGCTCCTTTGTCAAAAACCAGGTGTTCATATGTGCATGGATTAATGTCAGGGTCTTCAATTCGATTCCATTGGTCCGTATGTCGGTTTTTATACCAGTACCAAGCTGTTTTTATTACTATAGCTCTATAGTAGAGTTTGAGGTCCGGGATGGTGATGCCTCCAAGGGTTGCTTTATCATATAGGATTCTTTTAGCTATCCTGGGTCTTTTGTTTTTCCATATAAAGTTGAGTATTTTTCTTTCCAAGTCTGTGAAGAATTGTGTTGGGATTTTGATGGGGATTGCATTGAATCTGTAGATTGCTTTTGGTAAGATTGCCATTTTTACTATGTTAATCCTACCTATCCATGAGCATGGGAGATCCTTCCATTTTCTGATATCTTCTTCAATTTCTTTCTTTAGAGATTTAAAGTTCTTATCAAAAAGGTCTTTCACTTGTTTAGTTAGTGTTATCCCAAGGTATTTTATATTATTTGTGGCTATTGTAAAGGGTGATGTTTCTCTGACTTCTTTCTCAGCCCTTTTATCATTTGTGTATAGGAGGGCTACTGATTTTTTTGAGTTGATCTTGTATCCTGCCACTTTACTGAAGGAGTTTATCAGCTGTAGAAGTTCCCTGGTAGAGTTTTTGGGGTCACTTATGTATACTATCATATCATCTGCAAATAGTGAAAGTTTGACTTCTTCCTTGCCAATTTGTATCCCTTTGATCTCCTTTTGTTGTCTTATTGCTCTAGCTAGAACTTCTAGTACTATATTGAATAAATATGGGGAGAGTGGACAGCCTTGTCTTGTTCCTGAATTTAGTGGTATTGCTTTGAGTTTCTCTCCATTTAATTTGATGTTTGCTGTTGGCTTGCTATAAATTGCTTTTATTATGTTTAGAAATGTTCCTTGTATTCCTATTCTTTCTAAGACCTTTATCATGAAGGGGTGTTGGATTTTGTCAAAGGCTTTTTCAGCATCTAGGGAGATGATCATGTGGTTTTTTTCTTTCAGTTTGTTTATATGGTGTATTACATTGACTGATTTCCGTATGTTGAACCATCCTTGCATCCCTGGGATGAATCCTACTTGGTCGTGATGGATGATTGTTTTGATGTATTCTTGGATTCGGTTTGCCAATATTTTGTTGAGTATTTTTGCATCAATGTTCATGAGGGAGATTGGTCTGTAGTTCTCTTTCTTTGTTGCATCTTTGTGTGGTTTGGGTATCAGGGTAATTGTAGCCTCATAAAAAGAGTTTGGTAGTGTTCCTTCTGTTTCTATTGTGTGGAACACTTTGAAGAGGATTGGTATTAGTTCTTCTTTGAAAGTCAGGTAGAATTCTGCACTGAAACCATCTGGTCCTGGGCTTTTTTTAGTTGGGAGACTTTTGATGACTGTTTCTATTTCTTTAGGGGTTATTGGTCTATTTAAATGGTTTATCTGGTCTTGATTTAATTTTGGTATTTGGTATTTATCCAGAAAATTGTCCATTTCTTCCTGGTTTTCCATTTTTGTGGAGTACAGGTTTTTGAAGTATGATCTGATGATTCTCTGGATTTCCTCATTGTCTGTTGTTATGTCTCCCTTTTCATTTCTGATTTTGTGAATTTGGGTGTTCTCTCTTTGCCTTTTGGTTAATTTGGCTAGTGGTTTGTCTATCTTGTTGATTTTTTCAAAGAACCAACTCTTTGTTTCATTGATTTTTTGTATTGTTCTCTTGTTTTCTATTTCGTTGATTTCAGCCCTCAATTTGATTATTTCCTGGCGTCTATTTCTCCTGGGTGAGTTTGTTTCTTTTTGTTCTAGAGCTTTCAGTTGTGCTGTTAATTCATTGGTATGGGATTGCTCCATCTTCTTTATGTGTGCATTTAGAGCTATGAATTTTCCTCTTAGCACTGCTTTCATAGTGTCCCATAAGTTTGGGTATGTTGTACTTTCATTTTCATTGAATTCTAGGAACTCTTTAATTTCTGTCTTTATTTCTTCCTTGACCCATTGATGTTTCAGGTGGGTATTATTCAGTTTCCATGAGTTTGTGGGTTTTCTATAATTTTTGTTGTTATTGAGTTCTAACTTTAAGGCTTGGTGGTCTGATAAAATACAGGAGGTTATTCCAATTTTTTTGTATCTGTTGAGATTTGTTTTGTGTCCAAGCATGTGGTCAATTTTTGAGAAGGTTCCATGGGGTGCTGAGAAGAAGGTATATTCTTTTGTGTTAGGATGGAATATTCTGTATATATCTATTAGGTCCATTTGAGTCATAACATCTGTTAGGTCCTTTATTTCTTTGTTAAGTTTCAGTCTGGTAGATCTATCTTTTGGTGAGAGTGGTGTGTTAAAATCTCCCACTACTAATGTGTGGGGTTTGATGTGCGTTTTAAACTTTAGTAGTGTTTCTTTTATGAATGTGGGTGCTTTTGTATTTGGAGCATAAATGTTTAGAATCGAGACTTCATCTTGGTGGATTTTTCCTGTGATGAATATGTAATGTCCATCCTGGTCTCTTTTGATTGATTTTAGTTTGAAGTCTATTTTATTAGATATTAGGATAGCTACACCAGCTTGTTTCTTAGGTCCATTTGCTTGGAAAACCTTTTCCCAGCCCTTTACTCGGAGGTAGTGTCTGTCTTTGGAGTTAAGGTGTGTTTCTTGTATGCAGCATATGGATGGGTCCTGTTTTCTAATCCATTCTGTTAGTCTGTGTCTTTTTATAGGTGAGTTGAGACCATTGATATTGATGGATATTAATGACCAGTGATTGTTAATTCCTGTTATTTTTTTGGTTGTGTTGTGTTGTCCTTCTGTGGTGTATGTTGGTGTAGGATTATCTATTGCTTGATTTTTCATGGATGTGTTTAGCTTCTTTGGGTTGAATTTTCCCTTCTAGTGCTTTCTGTAGGGCTGGGTTTGTGGACAGGTATTGATTAAATCTGGTTTTATCCTGGAATATTTTGTTTACTCCGCCTATGGTGATTAAGAGTTTTGCTGGGTATAATAGTCTGGGTTGGCATCCATGGTCTCTTAGTGTCTGCATGAGGTTTGTCCATGATCTTCTATCTTTCATAGTCTCTATTGAGTAGTCTGGTGTTATTCTGATGGGTTTGCCTTTATATGTTACTTGGTCCTTTTCCTTTGCAGCTCTTAATATTTTTTCTTTATTCTGTGTGTTTAGTGTTTTGATTATTATGTGGCGAGGGGACTTTTTTTTTGGATCCAGCCTATTCGGTGTTCTGTAAGCTTCTTGTATCTTCATAGGTATTTCTTTCTTTAGGTTAGGAAAGTTTTCTTCTATGATTTTGTTGAATATATTTTCTGTGCCTTTGAGTTGGTATTCTTCTCCTTCTTCTATCCCTATTATTCTTAGGTTTGGTCTTTTCATGGTGTCCCATATTTCCTGGACGTTTTGTGTTAGGACTTTTTTGTCTTTATTGTTTTCTTTGACTGACGAATCTATTTTCTCTATCATGTCTTCAGTGTCAGAGATTCTCTGTTCCATCTCTTGCAATCGGTTGGTTATGCTTGTTTCTGTAGTTCCTGTTCGTTTTGTCAGGATTTCTATTTCCAGCATTCCCTCAGCATGTGTTTTCTTTATTGTCTCAAATTCATTTTTCAGATCTTGGAATGTTTCTTTCATCTGTTTAATTGCTTTTTCTTGGCTTTCTTTGATTTCTTCCCATTTTTTGTTCATTTTTTCTTCCATTTCTTTAAGGGAGTTTTTTATTTCCTCTTTAATGGAGTTTTTCATTTCCTCTTTAAGGGAAGTTTTTATTTCCTCTTTAAGGGAGTTTTTTATTTCCTCTTTAAGGAAAGTTTTTATTTCCTCTTTAAGGTAGTTTTTCAATTCCTCTTTAAGGAAAGTTTTTATTTCCTCATTGAGGGAATGTTTTATTTCTTCTTTAAGGGCCTCTATCATCTTCTTAATGTCATTTTTAGGGTTGATTTCTTCTGTTTCTTCTGTCATGGTATGTTTAGGTCTTGCAGGTGTAGAATCACTAGGTTCTGATGTTGCCATATAGGTCTTTATGTTGTTGCCTGTATTTTTGCACTGGCGCCTACTCATCTCTTCCTCTGTGAGGTGCAGGTGGTGTCTGTGTCTGAGAGTGCCTCTCTTGTTCTAATTTTTAGTCTTGGTTTAGTAGGGGTTCTTGGTTAAATTGGTGCTTTTGGGCTATTTCTTCAGGGGCAGCTGATTTCGATCGGTGAATTATATACTTATGATTCTGGTGATCTGGTTTGGTGTCTGGGTAGCGCCTTCTTCTGTGTTCTCAGGTCACTTTTTGTTCATTTGTCAACTCCTCAGCTGATCTTGTTTCTTCAGACTTTAAACTGTAGGCATCTGAATCCTCTCCCAGATGGGTTTCAGCTGAGCAGGGTAGTCTCACCAACACCTCCAAGTTGTTGGGTTTCACAGGATCAGCAGCTGGGCCCTGGGTTGTCCTCAGACGGAGTGTTCAGATTCGTTCTGGTTCTGACCCACGGAGATAGCTTCTTCCCCAGATGTTGGGGTTAGGGGCGTCCCTGTTCCAAGCTGTGTCTGCTTGTCTCCGTCCCTGGGCCTGTTTACCTCTGCGGTCCGCCGCAGGGCCTGTATGTCCCTGTCAGCTGCCGCTGGGTCTGTCTGCCTCTGGGGGCCGCCACCGGGCCTGAATGTCCCTGTCGGCCGCTGCTGCCGGGCCCGTTTACCTCAGCGGGCCACCGCTGGGCCCGTCTACTTCTGTGGGCCGCCGCTGGGCCTGAATGTCTCTGCCGGCTGCCGCTGGGTCTGAAAATCCCTGTCGGCTGCCGCCGCTGGGCCCGTCTACCTCCACCGGCCCCCGCCGCAGGCCTACCTGCGTCTGCTTGTCTCTGCCGCCGGGCCTGTCTACCTCTGTGGACCGCCGCTGGGACTGAATGTCTCTGCCGGCTGCTGCCGGGCCTGAATGTCCCTGTAGGCTGTCGCCGCTGGGCCCGTCTACCTCAGCGGGCTGCTGCTGGGCCCATCTACCTCCGCGGGCCGCCGCCGCAGGCCTACCTGCGTCTGCTTGTCTCTGCCGCCGGGCCTGTCTACCTCTGTGGGCCGCCGCTGGGCCTGAATGTCTCTGCCGGCTGCCGCTGGGTCTGAATATCCCTGTCGGCTGCCGCCGCTGGGCCCGTCTACCTCCACCGGCCCCCGCCGCAGGCCTACCTGCGTCTGCTTGTCTCTGCCGCCGGGCCTGTCTACCTCTGTGGACCGCCGCTGGGACTGAATGTCTCTGCCGGCTGCTGCCGGGCCTGAATGTCCCTGTAGGCTGTCGCCGCTGGGCCCGTCTACCTCCGCATGTATACTTTTATGCCAAAAGAGGGCATCAGATCCCACTAGAGATGGTTGTGAGCCACCGTGTAGTTGCTGGGAATTGAACTAAGGACCTCTGGAAGAACAGCTGAGCCATCTCAACAGCCACAAAGAAAAAAAAAATTTAAAGAATTGCTATATAAACTATAAAGAGTTGGCAAAGTTACTAATAAAATCAGTATGAAAACCAGGCTTGGTGGCTCACCCTTGTACTCCAGAGTACTTGGAAAGCTCTGAGAGTTTGAGGCCTACTGGGACTACAGAATAAGGCTCTACCTCAAAAAACAAGCAAGCAAAAATGCCAAAACAAACTGATCAAAGTCAGAAAGTGCAATCAACAGCACATTCCATAGCCTTAGAGGACAATGTACTGCACATTTCAAAGAGGATACAAGGGAAATTTGAATATTCTTACCACAAAGAATAAGGAAGGAGCTATAGGTGTTTATACACACTTTATACACTGTGAACATTACACAGTGAAATGTGTATTAAAAATTACACAGTACCCCATATGTCTATACAATTTTTGTGCCAATTTAAAAAATTGTGTATCTAACATAGTTAAATCTATTAGACTGTCAAGCATACAAATAAAAATGCAGAAATGACTCTTAAATAGATTTCAAAAATTACATTTTTTTTTTAGATTTATTTATTTATTATGTATACAGAGGAGGGCACCAGATCTCATTACAGATGGTTGTGAGCCACCATGTGGTTGCTGGGAATTGAACTCAGGACCTCTGGAAGAGCAGTCGGTGCTCTTAACCTCTGAGCCATCTCTCCAGCCCCCAAAAATTACATTTTAATATGCCATCCAAACGCAGCTAGAAAATCTTTAAAAATGTCTACAGTATCTAAAAATACCCAGCGCTGTGCAGACTAGCCTTGGGTCAACTGGACACAAGGTAGGTCAGCTGGGAAGAAAGAATCCTAACTGAGAAAATGCTGCCATAGGATTGGCCTGTAGATGGGCCTGCAGGTCATTTTCTTGATTGATGATTGATGGGGAGGGCCCAGCGCATTGTGGGTGATGTCACCCCTGGGCAGGTGGGTATAAGAACAAAATGAGAAAGTCAGGATGATCAAGCCAGTAAAGATCACTCCTCTGTGCTGTCTCTTCCACTTCCAGCGTCCAGGTTCCCGCCTTGACTTTCCCCAGTGATGTAGTTACCAGTAAGTGTAAGATGAAGTAAACCCTGTTGCTTGAGTTTTTCTGCCTTGCCCACAGTCAGCACAAATCTTTGTCACCTGCCAGTCCCACAGCCGCTCAGACCCAACCAAGTAAACACAGAGACTTATATTGCATACAAACTGTATGGCCGTGGCAGGCTTCTTGCTAACTGTGCTTATAGCTTAAATTAATTCATTTCCATAAATCTATACCTTGCCACGTGGCTGGTGGCTTACCGGCATCTTCACATGCTGCTGGTCATGGCGGCGGCTGCAGTGTCTCTCCCCCTCAGCCTTCTGCTTCCCACAATTCTCCTCTCTCCTTGTCCCACCTACTTCCTGCCTGGCCACTGGCCAACCAGTGTTTTATTTATTGACCAATCAGAGCAATTTGACATATAGACCGTCCCACAGCACTTCCCCTTTCTTTTTTTTTAAAAGGAAGGTTTTAACTTTTACACATCTCCAAAGTCAGCTTGGTATATTTGGGAATTTGGGCGTAGCTTCTCTTACTACTTCCTGCTGGAGGGGGGCGCTGTATCTTATGGGGACACAAAGAAAATTTTAGGATCATGGAATAGTCTGTGAGACCGTAACGTCTGAGCCAGTTGCCTTGAAACGATTCTGGATGTTGGATCATCTGGGCCATGGTGTCATCGGAGACCTTTCAGGGGGTCTTGGCTGGTCAAACCTGATGTATCTTAATCTGGAACAAATCCATAGCCTCTGGCTTTCTGTGGAAACAAAAGCAGAGCCTCTTTTCCAAAGCAACATATCCTTATATCCAAATTTTGAAGTCAAAGTACCTTTAAAATATATATTTTGGCATAACTCAACAGCTTTTGTAATCAAATGTTTTTCTTCAGTTACGAATATCAAAGAGAACATAATCCAGATTCTCTGTGTGGTAGCCATCTTTATGTGGCTTATGTTTTATATTACCTTGAGCCTATTGCTTTAAACTGCAGCCTTCTTAGCACTGTGGCTGCTGGCTCCACCCACTTCAGCTTCCCAACATGGCGGTGGTACGTTTTCCGCCAGCTCTGGGAGCCATCAACTCTCAGAAATAGTGGGTCTATGCTTCTTATCAAAGCAGCGTGTAGCCCAGAAACCTCTTTTTGCTTTGTACTAGCAAAGGCTAAATCCACCATGCAGCTTAATGTGCCACTTGCAGAGGCCTCATTCCCGCCATACTGCAGATCGAGCGCACACGCCAGGAACCCGCCAGTAACTCAAACCGGCAGCTGCTGCTGATTTGAGAGAGACAATTAGGAAGCTGTTTTTAGCTCCGTTTTAGAATCTTTTCTCAGGTTTTAGGTGGAAACTCTTGCCCTCTCGTTGGGCGCCATTTGTTGCTTGAGTTTTTCTGCCTTGCCCACAGTCAGCACAAATCTTTGTCACCTGCCAGTCCCACAGCCGCTCAGACCCAACCAAGTAAACACAGAGACTTATATTGCATACAAACTGTATGGCCGTGGCAGGCTTCTTGCTAACTGTGCTTATAGCTTAAATTAATCCATTTCCATAAATCTATACCTTGCCACGTGGCTGGTGGCTTACCGGCATCTTCACATGCTGCTGGTCATGGCGGCGGCTGCAGTGTCTCTCCCCCTCAGCCTTCTGCTTCCCACAATTCTCCTCTCTCCTTGTCCCACCTACTTCCTGCCTGGCCACTGGCCAACCAGTGTTTTATTTATTGACCAATCAGAGCAATTTGACATATAGACCGTCCCACAGCAAAACCCCTTGTTCCTCAAGTTTCTTTTGTTCATAGTGTTTATTAAAGCAATAGATATCCTAAGACAAGCATCTAAGAATAAATACACCAAGTGTGGTGTATTTATTATTACATCCTGTATGTATTACACCCTGATGAGGAGACCATGCCATGCTACATTAAAAACAAAACTGGAGATACATACCATATTCATGGATTGGAAAATACTTTCTCTTCGTATTGATCTTACAGATTGAATGCAATCCATAAATTCAAGCATTTTTTTTCTCCTTCGTGGTCCGTATTGAGAGGGACACCCTTGCCTCCAATGCCGTAGTCTTTATGTCAATAACTCCGCAGGGCATTGCCCACTCCTAGTGGACTGTTGGGGTGCTTATGGGCAAGCCAGCCATGCAGACAGGTTTCTGCTTGTGCTCATGACACTTCTGTTTAACCCTTGACACAGAGAGCTGTAGAGGTAACCCGAGGACAAGTGGTGGGAAAATATAATCCACACTTGGGTGCAGCAGAGAGGTGTTTTATGAAACAACAGCCTGATCTGTCACTGGGAAAGGCCTGACTCACGTAGCTGTCCTACACAAATGCGTGCACATGTGTACCAGAGCATGTGTATCAGATGGAAACAGCCTCCAAGCATGAGCAAATGAGTTTGTTACATTAAATGAGAGAAGCGAATTGAAAGAAGTGGAGAAGTCGGGGATTTGACAATGAGACTGCATTCTCCTCTGGGACCTGCAGAGGGACACACCTCAATGAATGCATTTGAGATCTCTCTTTAGAACCACCAGATTTTGTATTGTTCGAAGCCACTTAGTTTGTGATAATCTGTCATAGCTGAAGCAGGAAATGAGTACCTCTGTCATAAGAATTCATATAGCCTGAAAAGAAGGCTCAGATGCCTATCAGATGGAGGAGATCAGATCTGATAATTTCTACAATAAACTGCTGGGTACTGCTGATCATCTATGAACTGCAGCTATGAGAAACTACATGAGTAGCCCTAAATCTACAATATCAACCAAAAGATCCTACACACCCAACAAATGGCTCAATCGACATAAAGCCTCCCAAATAAGACAACTGGAGGGTAAATGCCTGCACTGTGAATCCACATTTTAAAAAAGACTGACCATTAGCCACAGAGGTAAAGTCCCAGCCAGGATGAAGGTGGATCTGGGTACTTGAAACTCTGTCTCTTGAGCCTCCCGTGGCTGTTTGCTCACTTTGTGATAATTGAAGTCATTCGCTTGTTTTATGTGCTTATATATATATATACATGTTATATTCCCCAATCAAAAACTCCCTACTAAAACTTGAAGAGAAAACCAAGCTAATGCGATTCCTAAGCAGGGGAGTTGCCGCCTTTACCTTGTTACACAGTGAAGGCTCAGATGACAACCATTGCCATCTATGTGAAAAAAAAGATCCTCCCCCTCCCTGAAGGGGCTCTTCCCAGATGAGGCTGCTAAACCATGACACTCAGTGAGCTGCCAGGGGCCACTGTCACCAATTTACTTCTATCTTTGGATGTGAATGCAGGACCTGTGCCTATTTTACCTCTCTGTACACAATGTCAGACACATTTTCTAATGACTGTTCTGTGTCCCAGCGTTTAGAACCTTAGTTCCCTTCATTTATTACTGCCTTCAGGGGAAGCAGGACACAGGCAAAGAAATGAAACTCCATGCTTTCTCCCTTATGCTTGAAACATGATACACTAAGGTTTTGGATTCCTTCAGAAACCAGGCTTAGCAAAGGCTTTGCATCCCATGCAAGGTGATCCCAGGTGACACTGGCCAGGCCCTGGAGACTGAGAGGAAGCCGATCAGGCAGAAAGGGTCTTCGTTTTAATCAGGTTGCCACTGTATGCAGCTTGAGTTTGATCTGTCAGTGGCATTTTACCGGAGGGTTTACAGAAATGGGAAACTGATGTACCATCTCAGTCCCTCACTGCTCAAAGTTCTGCACCCAGAGCTCAGGTGCCGCTCACAGGTGGGCAATGATGACTCCAGATGAGAAGACCCTGACGAAGAGAGGTGCTCCCAGAACTGTAGGAAGTCATAGAAAGAACTGCTGGACGGTATGTCTGGAAAAGACACTGAAAACATCCACCACAAAATTCTGCAGGTGACAAACGAGGAATGGAGGTGACAGCTTTGGGTGTGGTATTCCTCTAGTTCCGTGTGCTAGTGGAGCCGGCCCCGGCACGCACTGTTGAGACGGCAGAACATGAAAGGTGTGAGGCCCAGGGAGATAACAGGTCCTGGGGTACTCCCCACTTACGAACACATCAATGCTGGTCTGGAGTGACTTCCCTGAAGGTGGGTTACTATAAAAAAGAACAAATGTGTCCTTTCCCTGAGACAGATAGAGGAAACTCAGCTCTCCCTGGGGCCCTGGACAGATGTGAAATGTTAAAATCACTATTAGTGTCAATATTAAGGTCTTTAAATCTTTGCCCTGAGCATGCCATCTGGTGTTGATTTTCCCGTAAGTAAGCAACGATGCTAACTGGCCGGTAAGCACCTTTTGGACTCCCTTGCTTCCCCAGCTGTTTTGAGTGAGAGGACTGTCAGTCAGACACAGCTGGATTACCCTTCTGACAATATCAGATGCTTTGCAAATGCCATGAAGGCCTTGTCAAAACTTCCCAAAGAAAGGCACTGATTGCCCCAGTTCCCGGAGGCACAGACTTTCGGCTGTCACAAGCTTTGGTGAATTCTAGACAACTTCCCAGCCATGAGCACACAGGCCAGAGAAGGAGCACGTCCCCGAGGGATCTAGCAAAGGAGCTGCTGTGATGAGCACAAAGAGGTGAGTGAGGCTGGGATGAGTGCAGACATGCTCCTTCATTTGCGTGTGTGTGCTGCAAACATCCCTTCCCTGGCTGCTTGGGATAACTGAGGGAGTCAGCTGGGGAGCAACACCTGACCTGCCTCCTCTGGCTTGCCACAGTACGTTCAGTCAGAGGTTTCTCTCAAGTGGTCTTGTCTTCCTCCAATCCAGCTCAGTAGCTGGCAGACCACACTAATGGCAGGAGCCTGGCCCCTAGCTGTGACACTGGCCAATGTCTTCCTAGACCCATGGGAGTTGCAGTACCATCTGCTGTCAAGGGCTGAGGAGCTCTGCTGTCTTGGTGACCTAAGCTACAGCACCAGTTTCCAGCCCAGGGCTGCAGAAGCCCGGCGTCCTGGGCCTACAGAAGAATGGAAACACAAAGAAGGAAGCATCCTGCACAAGGAGCACCCACGGCTGCCTGCGCCTCTGCTATCAGCTGTTGCCATCACTGGTGGACACAGAGGGCACCAACGACCAGCATTTGAAGAATCTCTCCTGTTTACCTATGATTTCTCCGTGGGCGGAGCAAAAAGACCCCAGGACAGCACAAAACAGACCGTCACAACCAACATGAGGCCCAGGAGCAAAGCCACCAGAGCCAATTCACTGGAACCCTAAAACAGCAGCAGGACACCTGACTGCTGAGGGCTTCCTGGTCCTTCCTTTCAACTTTAATCTGGCGTCTGCTTTCTGCTCTTCCACTCAGTTTGTAAGAGTGAAATAAAAACAAACTAAAAAGCTCACTCCACTGCTTCTCACCATCTTGGCGCTGTGCGGAAGACACAATCACGACTCACCAACAGTAAAATTAGTGACCAAATGAATATCATGTCTCCAGTTATAAGTTGTTACTGATGCCACCAAGTGTGGACTCCAGACAGCTGTACAAACCAAGTTAGTCTGTGCCTTGATTCCGAAGAACTTCCCTTGCTATGGGGACAATTCTGTATTCTAACCGAGCCTAAACTCTTAAATCCAGGTGTAGACTCTAAATGACAAATTTTGAATGGAATTAGCAATACTTTATTGATTATATTAGCTGTGAACTGTGGTTAACAAATATAATGAAACAGCAATGTTTTCTTTGATAACTTCATTTTTTAAGTGTTTATGGATGTAAAGTTTTCCTTTCCACCAGTCTGAGATGTAATTTAAATTATTTATACCCAGCCATACAATCCCACCCGCAAAAGACCAGTTAAACATAGTACCTTATGTGGGCAGTTTTTGTCAGCATGTGTACTGGACGGTGTGCTTTTCTCTCCTTAAGACAGTGAGAATAAAAATTGTGTGTGTTAGTTTTCCCTTTTAAAAAATTAGAAGGAAGCCGGGCGGTGGTGGCACATGCCTTTAATCCCAGCACTCGGGAAGCAGAGGCAGGCAGATCTCTGTGAGTTCCAGGCCAGCCTGGGCTACCAAGTGAGTTCCAGGAAAGGCGCAAAGCTACACAGAGAAACCCTGTCTCGAAAAACCAAAAAAAAAAAAAAAAAAAAAATTAGAAGGAGTTTCAAAAATCTCCACAAGAAAAAAAGTCGTTTAGCGAGCAGATTCAAGATGGCGGAGACAAGCAGACGCAGGTAGGCCTGTGGCAACGGCCGGCGGAGGTAGATGGGACCAGCAGCAGCGGCCGACAGGGACATTTAGGCCCAGCGGCAGCTGGCGGAGACATTCAGGCCCAGCGGCGGCCCACAGAGGTGGACAGGCCCGGTGGCGAAGATAAGCAGACGGAGGTGGATGGGCCAGGCGGCGGCGGCCGACAGGGACGTTCAGGCCCGGCGGTGACGGCCGACCCGGCGGCGGCCTACAGAAGTAGACAGGCCACGTGGCAGAGACAGACTGACGCAGGTCGGAGGTGGACAGGCCCGATGGCAGCAGCCGACAGGGACATACAGGCCCAGAGGCAACCGGCAGAGACATACAGGCCCGGTGGCGGCCCGCAGAGGCAGACAGACCCAGCGGCAGATGACAGGGACATACAGGCCCGGCGGCGGAGACAAGCGGACGCAGGTGGGTCTGTGGCGGCGGGCCACAGGGGTGGACAGGCCAGGGGAAGGAGAGGGGCGGACGCAGCTTGGAACGGGGACACCCCTAGCCCCAACACCTGGGGAAGAGGCTATCTCCATGGGTCAGAACCAGGGCGAGTCTGGGCACTCTGTCTAGGGACAACCCAGGGCCCAACTGCTGATCCTCTGAAACCCAACAACTTGGAGGTGTTGGAGAGACTACCCTGCTCAGCTGAAACCCATCTGGGAGAGGATTCAGATGCCTACAGTTTAAAGTCTGAAGAAACAAGATCAGCTGAGGAGTTGACAAATGAACAAAACGTGACCTGGGAACACAGAAGAAGGCGTTACCCAGCCACTAAACCAGATCACCAGAATCATAAGTATATAATTCACCGACTGAAATCAGCTGTCCCTGAAGAAACAGCCCAATAGCACCAATTTAACCAAGAACCCCAACTAAACCAAGACTAAAAATTAGAACAAGAGAGACACTCTCAGACACAGACACCACCTGCACCGCACAGAGGAAAAGATGAGTAGACGCCAGCGCAAAAATACAGGCAACAACATAAAGACCTATATGGCAACATCAGAACCTAGTGATTCTACACCTGCAAGACCTAAACATACCATGACAGAAGAAACAGAAGAAATCAACCCTAAAAATGACTTTAAGAAGATGATAGAGCCCCTTAAAGAAGAAATAAAACATTCCCTCAATGAGGAAATAAAAAACTTTCCTTAAAGAGGAAATGAAAAACTACCTTAAAGAGGAAATAAAAACTTTCCTTAAAGAGGAAATGAAAAACTCTCGTAAAGAGGAAATAAAAACTTCCCTTAAAGAGGAAATGAAAAAGTCCATTAAAGAGGAAATTAAAAAAACTCCCTTAAAGAAATGGAAGAAAAAATGAACAAAAAATGGGAAGAAATCAAATCAAGCCAAGAAAAAGCAATTAAACAGATGAAAGAAACATTCCAAGATCTGAAAAATGAATTTGAGACAATAAAGAAAACACATGCTGAGGGAATGCTGGAAATAGAAATCCTGACTAAACAAACAGGAACTACAGAAACAAGCATAACCAACCGACTGCAAGAGATGGAACAGAGAATCTCTGACACTGAAGACACGATAGAAAAAATAGATTTGTCAGTCAAAGAAAACACTAAAGACAAAAAAGTCGTAACACAAAACGTCCAGGAAATTTGGGACACCATGAAAAGACCAAACCTAAGAATAATAGGGATAGAAGAAGGAGAAGAATACCAACTCAAAGGCACAGAAAATATATTCAACAAAACCATAGAAGAAAACTTTCCTAACCTAAAGAAAGAAATACCTATGAAGATACAAGAAGCTTACAGAACACCAAATAGGCTGGATCCAAAAAAAAAAGTCCCCTTGCCACATAATAATCAAAACACTAAACACACAGAACAAAGAAAAAATATTAAGAGCCGCAAAGGAAAAAGACCAAGTAACATATAAAGGTAAACCCATCAGAATAACACCAGACTACTCAATAGAGACTATGAAAGCTAGAAGATCATGGACAAATCTCATGCAGACACTAAGAGACCACGGATGCCAACCCAGACTATTATACCCAGCAAAACTCTTAATCACCATAGGCGGAGTAAACAAAATATTCCAGGATAAAACCAGATTTAATCAATGCCTGTCTACAAACCCAGCCCTACAGAAAGCACTAGAAGGGAAAATTCAACCCAAAGAAGCTAAACACATCCATGAAAAATCAAGCAATAGATAATCCCACACCAACATACACCACAGAAGGACAACACAACACAACCACAAAAAATAACAGGAATTAACGATCACTGGTCATTAATATCCATCAATATCAATAGTCTCAACTCACCTATAAAAAGACATAGGCTAACAGAATGGATAAGAAAACAGAACCCATCCATCTGCTGCATACAAGAAACATACCTTAACTTCAAAGATAGACACTACCTCCAAGTAAAGGGCTGGGAAAAGGCTTTCCATGCAAATGGACCTAAGAAACAAGCTGGTGTAGCTATCCTAATATCTAGAGAAAAAGGATGTTTCAAAAGAGAAGTCTGTGGCAATGCCTCAGTGGTCCAGGTAACTACCAGAACTCGGAAATCCGCGATGGAGACTAAGGCAGCAGAGATCTAGAGTGGAGTGCTGAGTTCTGGCAAACAGCTGCATCTTTCTTCCAGTAAGTACCTGAACAGGGCTGATGTGAATTATGTACAGTCCAGATTTCAAGAATCATACTCTCTCAGGGATCTCCACAAACTAGTGGGTGTCCTCCCTCGCTGCCCCTGTGAGACTGTCTCTGTACGGGAGAGGCCTCACGTGACTTTGTCTCTGGTGTTCCTCAGGGGACACCTGTGTGAGAAACTGTATGCTCCAGAACCAGCTCTCGTGTCCTTTGGCCAATGCCAGAGTGTGAAATAGTCCAACGTGGGAAACAAAAGATGATCCCAATCGGGAATCGTGACTTTTTTTTTTGGATGATGATCATGTTCTGTTTTGAAATAACCTCTGTGTATTTCATTTATTTTCTTTTACCTGGCGACCTCTGAGCAGGCTTCAGATTTTGACAGTTGATGAAAGATACAACAAGCATTAATGTGTGGGTGAAAAGCTTGGTGAAATTCTGAGTGAAGTTTTAGTTAAAGTTGGTTGAACTTGGGATTGACTGGGAGGCCAAAGATTTAAAAAGCAGAAGATTCTCTCAAGACACAAGTTGTGTGATAATAGTGTGTTTTGTGTGTGTGAATGAGAATTTGTAAATGTTGAATTCTAGGCTTTGACAATCATTGTCAGTGCAGATCAAGCTGCAAGTATTTATGTTTTAAAACTTAAATTATAAAGCTAGTTATGTCTTTCTAACAACTAGTTTTAATGTTTATGAGCATATTTTACCTACATTACCTTTTCAGGATGTTGAGAAAGATGCATCACAAGCACAGACTGGAGGCTGGGGGCAAGATGGTTTTGAGGAAGAGGTCTTGGCGGACTCTTTCATAGAGCAAAGGGAAGCAATGCCTTCTGGAAAATGAGCTAAGTTTGAATCTAGTCTTTAAGATTAGAAGTCAAAAACAAAAATATTAAGGAAATGAAAACCTAGTTGATCTTTGAAGTATTGTTATGTGGAATTGAGTGGGACTTTTGAGGCCTTTCTTCCAGAAAACAAGGACTTGGTTGTCAGGCCTATATTAGGCCTAAACCTTGGTGCCATGTAGTTGTACTTAAATCATTTCAATGGAAAGTGTCTTAGTGATTGGAACTTCTAGTGCAGTTTGGAGTTCTCCCATTTGAAAAATGTGATATTTGCATGGGATTATTTGAATCTTGTTTTCTAGTCCCTCCCCATCACCACCCTCATAGTCTGAAGGTAGATTTTTCTCTTGATAAAGGAACAAAAAAAGTGAACATCTTGTTTGTAAATAGGTATCTAGTAACTAGGGGTAAACTTGAAATGGTAGAATTCTTTAAAGCCTAATTCTAGGTAGCTTTAAGAAAATGTATCTTAATTATTTTTGAACCTGTATTCACCTTGTTTTTTTTCAAATATCTTAAGTTATATTTTCTTTTTTAGAGCTGCTTCTTATTTGGGGCTACTTTTTTTTTTTTAATTGAGGCGTAATTCATAAAAGGGTATATTGTTTTGATGAGACTTTTTACAACTGTGGCTGGATGTCTTTCTTTAGTCTTCCAAGAAGGGCCATTTTACTTTTTTAGAGTTACTTTTTAAAGTCATGAGGTCAACAACTTGGACTACTATGCATGTAAGTGCTAATGCAAATTAAAACCCAAGTTGACCTCCAGCAGCAGTTCATTCTATGTTGACAGTGAGAGAACACTTTGCCTGTTAGGATACTGTTACTCGTGGACTGAAATTCTGAAGAAACCCCTCCCCCTATTTAGTTTTTTTGCAAAAATCAAGGTATATTCTAGGGTTTCCTGGTTGACCTCAACAGATAAACTGAGATGATAGTCTTAGTTCAGAAATGATCTGAATGTAGATTTACAGTCTATGTGGACAGCTGGCTAAGTGAGATCGCTTTCACAGTTCTGCATGTATCCCATCGGCTCCCCATTAGTCACTGAACTCTTAAAACTGGTATTGTAACATTATCACAATGTTTTGCGCCAATTTTATAAACTTTACAGTGCAATATGTGTTCCTTTTCTGAGGCAAACCAAAGGTACATTTCTCAAGGTTCTGCTGCTAACAGCAGCATTGATGGAGGATTTTTTATACATTTGTAATAGATAGAAATAAACCAGAAAAAAAGAAGAAGAAAAAGTGGTGGAGGAAAAGGTGAACACTGCAAGAATATTCAAAAGGGCTGAGAGTTGCAAACGCCGAGAATGGCTTTGCATAGTAAATGGAATAGAACAGCTCTGAACTATAGCTTACTTTTCCTGGTTTGGTCTGACAGAATGATTGAATGCTTTTACACAAAAATCAGAACCTTAAAAACAAGGATTTGGTGAGATTGTAAAATGGTGTGCCACTTTGGCAAAACAGTTTGGTGGTTGGTCAAAATGCAAAACATTGTTACTCTGTTACTCAACAATTCTACCCTTAGGAATATATCCTCAAATTACTGAAAATGTGCACCTATGAAACATGTACATGAAAGTTTACAGCAGTGTGTTGCTAATAGTAAAAAAGTTAAAACAACTCAAATAGCTATCAAATACTGGAGAGAAATAAAATGTGGCTTATTCATACAATAGAATATTATTAAGACATAAAAATGAATGAGAAACTGACAGATTAAATGACTTTGGTGAACCTTCATAATTTCATTTGTAGATCTTTCCATTTCTAATTTATAAATACATTTGGGGTTATAAATTATAAATGCACTGCCTCCTGTCAACATTGTATACTTCTATTTGATGATTTCTGTGTCAAACATTATATGGAAATGTTTCCAAGTAATTTCTGTATTAACTGTGAATGAATAGAACAAAGTAAATTGCCTGTGATGGAAAAAAAAAATCTCCACAAGAAATGATCTTTTAAGGTAAATGAGTGACCAGAGGTGTTGGGTTGGTTTGGTTGGTTGCTTTTATTCACGGTCTCCAGGCACAAGGATCCACTGCTGAACTTCATCATCTTCTCCAAGCTGGTTATGTGGAGCAGTCCACTGTCTGCCTTGACTTCATCAGTTCTTTCTTCAGCTGTTCAAAGCACACGAACATGATGACATTCCAGGATGCGAGTCGCAGGAAAGAGGGCACAAACCTGAGAAAGCACACGACACAGTCCGTTAGCTGTTGGAAAGTCATAAAGTCTGGGCGCCATGAGTCATCCAACGCATGGGATAAGGTAAAATAAGGTAACAGGACTCAGCACTCACTCATCTTCCCTCCATCGACAACCAGGTTGCCTCTAGGCATCTTCTATATCTACCCTTCACAGCAAGGTCACACTTGGACCAGTCCTACCCGCCTCCCTCCCACAGAGCTGGAGCAAATCTCCTGAGAAGGCAGTGTCCAGCAACACTCCCCTCCCTTTGTGGGGAGAGGGCATTTTCATTTCACTTTACTTCCTAGACAGGAAGTAGGAAAGCAGTAAGGGAAGAAGCAGAGGGAAGAGACAAAGCAGCCAGCCAGCATGCTGACCACATCCATGTTGGGAGCCCCGAGTGGTCCAGGTGGGGAGCCCTGAGTGGTCCAGGTGGGGAGCCCTGAGTGGTCCAGGTGGGGAGCCCTGAGTGGTCCAAGTGGGGAGCCTCACGATGTCTACCCCTCCACAGCTCTTGAGAGATTCTTAGAGCCTGAATGTGACTCAGTCAGTTCCAGGCTTAGGGAATTTTACTAAACTACACAGAATGGCTTTTATATCAATGAATTACTCCAGAAGACAAATGTGTTGACAATTAAATCTGCTTTGATTAGATATTTTAAAAACAAATTTGTGTGCCAGTGTTTTGGCCTGCATGTGTGTCTGTGTACCATGTGCATGCCTGGTGCTCAGGGAGACCAGAGGGGAATCTGATCCTCTGGAACTGGAGTTGTAGATGGTTGTAAGTCACCATATGGGTGCTGGGAATCCAACCCAGGTCTTCTGGAAGAACAGCCTGTCATCTTAATTATTGAGCTCTCTCCGCCCCAAATAGACTTTTTAAAAATTAATTATTTTTAAAAGAAGCCTTTTCTGCAATTTCCTCTCAATGAGCTTTGTTTTTATTATTTGTTTTGTTTTAGTTTTGAGAATGGGTCTTGCTGTATAGCCCAGGGTAGCCTGTGCAGCCCAGGCTAGCTTCAGACTTCTAATGACCAACACTCCTCTCCTGTCTCCCCAGTGCCGGACCACATGCACATGCCAACACACTCAGCCTCCCCAGTGAGTATTTCCTCTTCCAGGTCTCTTAATAGAGTTCGCTTCACTCCCAGATGCATGTTTTTGTTTTTTTTCTTGTGAAGATATAAGTAACATAAAATTTGACATTTCAACCATTTTTCAGTGTATACCTCTGTGCCATTAAGTGCACGTACAATGTGCAGTAAACACCAGTGTCAGACTCCATGGCCTTTCGTTTTCTCAGACTCTTCACTCCTTAAGCACTAGCTCACCACCTCCCCTGTCAAAGGTTCACCTTGGGGTTCCTCAGCATGGCCGTCTACCCACACCCTTTTTTCAAGACAAGGGAACCTCTTATTTCTGCCTCTGTAGCACTGGGATTACTGGTGTGTGGCACCATGCTCTGCTTTTGACACGGGTTCTAGAACTGAACTCCCGTCCCCATGTGCATGTGGCGAGTGTGTCACAAACGGGGCCATCTCCTTAGCCTTTGTTTTCATTTTAGAGACAGGGTCTTGCTATGTGGCCCTGGCCAGCCTGCAACTCACTCTGTACTCCAGGCTGGTCTTGAACTCATGGCAGTCCTCATGCCTTAGCCTTCCATGTTCTGGGATTACAAGCATGAGCCACTACACCCAGCTCAGCTTGCTTGATTTAGCGCCATTTGTCAAGACTATCTCATTTTTAAAAAGTTAAAAAATTTTGGAAAACAACATTTAAAAAATAAATTTGCAAAACATTAAATTATTAAATGGTTAATAATTTATTAGTGATATATCCATTTTAAGTTAATTTTATAATTTAGATTATTTGTATTAATGTATCATAAAAACAGATGGACTTAGGACTTTATATAATACGTATGATACATACATATTTTATTTTATAAATCTTAGGGCATGGCTTTACAATTCAAAAGATTACAAAATATTACTATTTTATATTATTGTAATACTTGTTGAATATATTTAAAAACTATGCCATACTTTATTATTTTATGCCTATATTTTATTAGGAAAGTGGCTTCCAATATGATATAATATAATAATATAATATGATATGATATGATATTATAATGATATGATATGATATAATATAATATAATAAATATAATATAATATAAATCACTTTGTTGGAAAATGTGATCTATGTCTTAATAGTCAAGCAACATTTTCTGTGTTTTTTGCTTTAAAAGAAATTTTAAAAAGTAGGCTGGGGGCATAGCTCAGTGATAGATTGCTTGCCTGGGATGTGCAAGGTTCTGGGTTTGATTCTCTTCAAGCACCACTACAAAAAATTAATTAGCTTTTATTTTCTGGCATGTCGGGATTGGTGGGTTGAAGACATCCGTGACAAGGCCAAGATAGAGATGGAGGCCATTGCATGGACCAGGCCCGGTAGGCTAAATGCCAATTGCTTTGCTGAGACAGTGTCCCCATGCACACAGGCACCTGAAACACAACTCCATAGACACAGAAGGTCAGCCTACCCTTTGAAGAAAGCTGTTGGTCCTTCGTTGGTGAACATGGTCATTGCACAGCTGGGCACACTTGGGTACTGTCCCGGCAGAGAGTTGATGAATCTTGTTTTTACCACATCCGCCGGAGAGGCCAGGAGTGTGGTGCAAAACCCGGCGACAAGAGCTGACAGTAAGTGGCAGGGAACGTCATCTGAAAGGGACCAGGGAGACGCGTCAGCACCAGACGGAGTCGCCTGGCAGTCACCTGTGAGACACTTGGAAACCTGTTAGTAACGGGAGTTAATATGGTATCTTATAAATAGATTAGCATATAAAAAGCAAACATATAGTTGTGCTAGGAAAATGTGGCTGGTGGTAAATGGCATAGTGACTGCATACCCACTTTCAGGTGTGCTATTTTAGGGTGACACTGTTTTCTTTGTGCCTTGGACCTGGTGCCATGCCTGACACATGAGCATCTAATACTGTCCAGCTGAATTCAAGTCATCCAAGGAGAATGTCTTGTCTATAGAAACAGTTAGGATATGATTTAGATGAAATCAGTGATTCACTCTGAATGTAAGCTGCTCTTGACTGCCTGCTGATTCTGCCCTCCACAGAGAAGAATCCCAGGGGAAGTTCCTTCCTAGTGTTAGTGGAGACTATCACCACAACATTCCTCTGCACTTTTACTGTTTCCAACACTAGTTTTAAACTTTAGGTATTTTTTGCTTCCTAAAAGATTAGATTACATTTTCCAGGTGTGGTGGGACACACTTTTAACCCAGCACTTGAGATGCAGAGGCAGGAGGATTTCAAGTTGGTGACCAGCCTGGTCTTCCAGACATTGAGTCTCTCTCTCTCTCTCTCTCTCTCTCTCTCTCTCTCTCTCTCTCTCTCTCTCTCTCTCTCTCTCTCTCTCTCTCTCTCTCTCTCTCTCTCTCACACACACACACACACAACTCTAAAAAGAGAAGCCAACTAGAATTAAGGAATTCAATACACTGTGGCTTTCGAATCTCCAAACTGAGATTGGAAGGTGCAGACATGTTCATTGTGTACGGGAAGTACCTGCCAAAATTTGGTTGTTCACAAGGGCCCCCTTCATGAGGTCATATGTTACCAGCTCTGTACAATTGATGATGATATTCCTGATCAGATTAGGGGTTGTCCCTGGAGAAAAACAAGACAATATTTAATAAATGAAGTTTATGATAATGTGCTCGTTGGGTATATGTGCCTTAATTATTATGAAAGTCCACCTGATACTTAGCTACCTTTCCAGAGTGTTGAGAAGCTTTCTGTTGTAGCTATAATTCTGTAAGCATTGTAGGTCCCAGTGTAGCGGGGTTTGATCCCATGCAGGTGGCTCTGTGCTTGGAGTCTGACTTTCACGACCTCTGTAGGTTGCCCGATGAATACTGCCACACCTCCAGTCATCAAGCCAGCTGAGATCCTGTTTATCAAAGTGGGGGGCGCTATCCAGAAAGAATAAAAGATGGATTAAGGAAAGGAAATCAAGACCCCACCACCACCATGCATTCACATATCTTTTAAATGTTGTGGTCAGTCTTTGTGAGTGTGTGTGTGTGTGTGTGTGTGTGTGTGTGTGTGTGTATGTGCCTGTGCCAGAGGACAACCTCTGCCCATACTTCTTCAGGAAGCCATTGTTTTGGTTTTTTAAGACAGGAACTCTTACTAATGGACAGCTTGCCTAGCAGACTGGCCTAGCTGGCCACCATGCCCCTAGTGCCCCGCCTTCACCTCCTGAGTGCTGGGGTCACAGGTGTGTGCCATCTCATCTGGATTTGGGGCAGTGGTGAGAGTTCCAGGGATTGAACTCGGGTCTCGGTGCTTACCAGACAAGCGCATTACTGCCTGAGCGTCTCTGAGCTCCAGTGTATTCACCCTGTGTCTTCCCTTCCTCCCTAGTACTCGGTCAGCTGCTGCTCACGTTTGGAAGCTGTACCACCTCACAGCAGACAGCAGGCCTAGAAAACCTCAGCAGCCTGGGGCCCCACCAAATGAAGACTTCCAGGGGAAACGATGCCTGTCTAAACCGAAGCTTGGTCCTTTCTGGAATTAAGCCTTGCTCCTCGCTGTGTTTAGCTGTCATTCAACATTTCCCAACTGGAGACACCTGAACAGAGACGCTACGTTTCCCCATCAATGACAATGTTGACTATTGTACTTAGTGGTCCTAGGGAAAACCCAGGGGGCATCTGCCTTAATATAAGACATCAGCTAATGTTCAAAGGGATTAAAAAATAAGACAAAGAAGCGTTTGTCTTAAATTTTTGGGAAAAAAAAAAGTCTGTTGCTGAAGACAGACGTCATTTAATAAAACTTCAATGAATCCTGAAACCCAACGTTCACTCCTACAGTGAAATATGCAGTCCAAGTCCAGGAACACCCACTCATTAAGTAGTCTTTCTGCTTCTACCCCCAATCTGTAAGACAGGGATAATGCTAACAGCACGCTCAAAGGGTGTGTGAGTTCATGTTGATAACGCTCTCTCGGCAGCTGCCCTTTTAGCTGTGATATGGTTGTACTTTTTCCTCATTGTTCTCAGCCAGGAGCTGAGCATGTCACAGACCATTTTTAAATAGGTATTATTATCTGATCGCAATTGCCTTCACTGGGGCTGGATTTCATCTGAGAGTGCTTCCAACTCGGACTTCCTCTCCTCCCTAAGACAGTCTCCCTATCTCCCACAAGAATTGGTGTCTTCCTTCAGAATCCTGACGGCTATCTTGCATTCCTACTTTTCTATTGAGCCTTGCTTCTAGTTTTTCACCAAATGCAATCAATTATATTTTTAAAGCATTCTGATCGGTACCCCGGTTTTCCCTGTATGCCATAGGGCACACCACAATCATTTCTGACTTAGAATTTTTATATACATATTCTCTACTGCTGCTAAAGTAATCTTCTGAAGTATAAATGTGCTTATGACACTTGCTTAACTTGTTTTTTGTGGTGATGGAAATCGAACCCAAGGCCAATTGTTCTACCACTGAACTCTATCCCTAGATCTTCATTTCTTATTTTTTTGATACAGAATCTTTCTAGGTAACTCAGGCTGACCTTGAACTCTTGATTGCCAGGTCTCTGCCTCCCAAGTTTTGAGATTCCAGATGTGAGCCACCACACCTGATGTCCTGCTTAGCTTGTTTTCGATGACTTCATCACTGTATGTGTAGAATACAAACTGTAGAGTGAACGCCAAGGCCCTTTGTGACTGGTTCCTGCTTCTCTGGCCTCACCTGCCCCTTCTCACCAGTATACCTTCCCTCCCTCCCCTGCACACCCTCTCAACTCCTTCCTGGGATTTTGTGCAGTCTTCACTTGGCTGGAAAGGTCTTTTCTCACCACTTTCCAGCCGGCCCCTGAAGTCTCCTGCTTCTCTCTCATGACTCTTCCAGAGTCTTCATGATCATGCCTCTTCACTGTGCCCACTCTGCAGTGACTTACCACACAGCATATGCCATGGTTGGGTAGTCAGCTGAACTGGGGGTTCCTGTCTAGAGTGGCAACTATCACTGGCCAATTTCCCGCCCATGACAGTTCAACAAAGCTTACTAGGCCAACTGAAGAAGCATAATGCAGAACACTCCCAGAACATATCTGGTTAGTTTAGGGCCCGACATACCCAGTGATTGATTAAAACATTTGCAGAACACCAGCCAAATGGGCCACTCTGAGTGTGTCTCCTCTTTCTATGTCTACCAATATGGCAATGCTATGTTGATCTAGAAACGTCCAGACCTGGACGTTGGAAGTTCTGTGTGGGTGAGTTACTGAGACACTAGTGCAGACTCAGGGAGCATGGTGACCTCTCTTAGACTTCTCACGAGCTCTCTAGGTTTCTGGGACTGCCGTTTGGGGAAGTCTGCACTGAACATTGTTTCATAGCCTACCTACACAGAAGAGACACAAAACTCCCCTCACTGGCCGGTTGATTTTTACAAGTGTAAACCTGCATGTGAAGAATTGATTTGCGTATCTCTTTTTCTTTCTATGGGCAGAGAGACAGTGCAAATATACTGACTTTTTTTTGCCAATTTACTATGAATTCCACCACACATTGTGTTATTTTGGGTGAGTTGGGGCTGCTGGGATGGAACCCAGAGCCTAGCCAATGCTGGACAAATATGCTATCTCTTGTTTTTCAGTTTTTGAATAGAGCACAGTCTGGGCATAGCCCCCCCCCCACCCCCCAGCCATCCTTACTTTCTCTCCCTGAAGAGAAGTACTCTTGGACAGTATCGTAGAGGCCGATCCTGAGTGAGGCAAAGCTGATTTGCCTCTGAATGCCAGCAGGCAGACCACTGTACAGTTTCGGCAACCCTTCTGTTTTTGCCAGGGTGGTGATGGTCCCCAGGACACCTTTATACCTAATGGTACTAGAGTTCTGGCCTTCACCTTGGATCTGGAAATGAGAAAGGTGCAGGTCAGAGAGAAGTGGCTGTCCATTAAGGAAGGGGTCATGCCTGGCGAGGACTAAAGACGGGCACATGAACACTATGGAGATGCCCTAGGCAAGGCTTGTCCAATAGGTGCTTTTTATAAATTGCCTTTCTCAGCAAACTTTCCTGCATACAACTCCATATTTGTATCTCTCTCTATACTGCCCTCCCTATCATCTATTATCTATCTATCTATCTATCTATCTATCTATCTATCTATCTATCATCTATCTATCTATATACTTACCTGTCTGTCATCTGTCTGTCTGCCTATCTATCTATCCTTTTTCTGTCTATCATCTATCTATCTATCTATCTATCTATCTATCTATCTATCTATCTACTTATCTATCAATCATCTGTGTATCCATCTATCTGCCTGTCTGTCAATCACCTATCTATCTATCTATCTATCTATCTATCTATCTATCTATTTACTTACCTATCATCTATCTATATACTTACCCATCTGTCATCTGTCTATCTGTCTGCCTATGTATCTATCCTTTTTCTGTCTATCATCTATTTATCTATCTATCTATCTACTTATCTATCAATCATCTGTCTATCCATCTATCTGCCTGTCAATCACCTATCTATCTATCTGTCTGTCTGTCTATCTATCTAGCTATCATCCATCTACCTCTTTATCATCTATCTATCTCAGAGGTGGTATTGACTACAGTGCAGGCTCTGAATACCTGACAAGGTACCCAGGAACTCTCCACAGCCCCTAAGCGCAGGATGGGACAGTGCCCTGAAGAATCTAAGAAAGGTATAAGTGCCAAGCTTGTAAACTCTGAGGGTATACTCTAAGGACCCTACCTGCTTGGGACACCATAGCCGTGTGAAGGGTTTGGCAGAGGTCACTGTCACCCCATCACCTGCAGCTTTTCAGCTTCCGGGAAAGGGGTCCCATTTCCTCTCCTACAACACCCAGTCCCAAGGTAGAGCCACACTGAGAAGGAGTGGTTAAACCACAGCGGACATCACAGTGATGCCCACAGTAGTCCCTCTGCCCAGAAAACCCGCGCCAACTTCCCTGGACTCTACCTGAAGCCGGACTTTGGCTGTATCCAGCGGGAAGGTGATGATATCTGCCAGACAGGCGGCCAAGCCGGCTGAGAAGATCTTGACCCCCATGGTAGGAGGCACTTCGGAAGTTGTCGGGCTCACCATCTTGCCTAGGAGGGCGGAGAGGTGCGAGGGCACGACCAAAAAGACTCAGCCCTGAAGGTAACAGTGGCACTGCTGCCTGGTGCGGGCACCGAACCCGGCACTTCTGACTTCTGGGACGGGCACCCGGGGCCGGGTGGTGCCACTGCAGAGCCCGCGCTGCTGCGGAGCTCAAAGTGAGCCAGGAGGACCGGCTAAGCCCAGGTTCCCGGGCACCTCTGCCTCCCGGCCTGGGGGCGGTGATCTATATAGCCCGATCGCTGGAGGAGGGGCTAGGGCAAGCGGCTGAGCAGGGCCAGGTCTCCCTAGATCGGCTAGGAGAAGCGACAAGGGCGGGCCCTGGGGGTGCGGAAGCCTCCAAGTCGCGCGCGTCAGCCCTGGCCCGCACCTCTGGTTTGGCACCAATTCCTGGCGATACCCTGAGGACACACAGAGGAGCCTCATCCCTCGTCCCGCACACGTCGTCGTACCTCTGCCATTCTTCAGCTCTGTAGCTTCGACCAGGGCTGGCTTCCTTGATCAAGAGCGATCTAATTGATGAATCTCGTGTCCCTGCAAAGTCCCGAGGCTAAAGCTTAGAGCGCAGTCCTGGGCCGTCCCAGGCACCTGGCTTCCCTTTCTTCTCCTTCAGTTCGGAGTCTCCTTTCTCCACATTGCTTTCCAAATGCCAACTTCAGACTGGTGTGTGTGTGTGTGGGAGATCCAAGCAAAATCTAGTAAGACTCTAAACGTTTACAAGAACGTGTTTTTGTGTGGTCGCCTTTAGCAGGCAGACGTCAAAGGAGCTCACAGCCATGCTAGGAAGCCTATAGTGGATCTCAGCAGTCTGGGAAATGACAGCCCCTGCTCCTTTGGATAGCGGGAGTACTGGGAGGGACCGGGCCATCTGGCCTGGCTGCAGATGCAACTCCGCCATCTGACCAGCTTCGTGACCCTGAGAAAGTCCTCCAGCTTTGGCTGGTGATTGTGTCAAATGTAGTCGCAGATGTGAGATCCTGCCACCTCTAGTAACAGTTCAGACACTGTAATGTGGGCTCGTGGCCGTGAAAGGAGTTTCCTTACTTCTGTCTGTGAGCAAAGATTTGATTTGAGCATGCACTTATTTGAAAAAACTTCTAAAACACTGTTTAAGGAAATGTGAGAAAGAGGGCAGGCTGGAGCTTCCAGGACCACGCAGAGACACCAAAGAGCCACGGGGTGCTATCTGCATTCTCACGCAGCATCCATGCTACGCAGCATGGTTCCCGGAGAGTGAATAGACTCAGACTCGTCTCCAGCAGTGGGGCCGGGCGTGTAAGACACCACACTTAAAGGAAAAAGTGTGTATGAACTAAGGAGCTGTCACAACATCACAGACTTCTGGGCTTTACCCAGAAAAGCAGTGATGAGCTACAGAGGCAAGTCAGGGGTCTGTATGAAGACGAAAAAAGACTGAGGATCTGTGTGTTCACTTGTCCAGGGCTTGACAGATCGTAAGGTACTCGGATGAGTGGCACATCTAGTCAGATAATACAGCATAAGGAAGGGTCACAGTGGAGTCAAACACCATTCAAATATGACTCCACATCGAAGAAAGTGGCAGCAGTCTTGGTGATGAGGCCACCTGATTGTCACAAGGCAGTTGGCAGGTGACTTTATAACCTTCGTAGGATGGCGGCTTTCCATCTTAGAATGATTTGGAGAAAATGGTGTCTGTTTTCATAAAAAGCTCCCATAGGAAACTTCGTGCTACTTGCAGAGAATCAAAGCTGAGAGGTACTTGGAGGTCGTCAGTGCGGAAGTGAAGGGATGAGAAGCGCCTCACGTGGGAATGGGTACCCCGGGGTTGAGAGGGGTGACAAGGAACAAACCATAAGGAAACCCAGAGTTATGGTCTAGGAAACTTGGAGCCCCGGGTATCCATATAAAAAAATCAAATGTCCCCGTGGATGTCATGCTCAAGAGGCCCCACGTGGGGACTTCCATTGTCCCTCACCAAGGCCCCAACCACTCAAGTGCAGCCACCTCGGGCCTTCAGATATTCAGTTCAATACATCAAGCCATCTCTGCAGTAAGAGTAACCACCCAACTTGTCCTGAATTACTGACTCCAACATGTGGGATGTGGCTGGGTACGCTACACACCTGCAATCCTAGTCCTTTGGAAGTGGAGGCAGGAGGATCTTGAGTTTAAACACAGCTCGGGCTACACAGAGAAACTCTGTCTCAGACAAAACAAAACAACACAAAATGAGATGTTATGAAGTGATCATCGAGGTGGCATTGGATAGCTAGAGCACTGCTGCCCTTTTTCACACTTGGGGAATAGCACTCCTTGCTGTCACCCCCCTAAACCCCATCTTCACGAGGTCCACCAGATGCAGGGGGTGTATGCTGAGTCTCTGCACTGAGCTTAAAAAGCAGTTCACAAAACTTCGTGTGTAAGAAGCGGGATGCATAAGTGCTGATTTTGTTTTCATACTGCCCATGTGTGCTGTGTTATCCATACTGCCCACATGTGTGTGTTATCCATACTGTCCATATCTGCATGTGTTATCCATACTGCCCATATCTGCATGTGTTATCCACACTGCCCATATCTGCATGTGTTATCCATACTGTCCATATGTGCTGTGTTATCCATACTGCCCACATGTGCTGTGTTATCCATACTGTCCATATCTGCATGTGTTATCCAAACTGTCCATATGTGCTGTGCTATCCATACTGTCCATATGTGCTGTGTTATCCATACTGTCCATATCTGCATGTGTTATCCATACTGCCCATATGTGCTGTGTTATCCATACTGCCCATATCTGCATGTGTTAAAGGTGGAATTTGATGAACTAGAGAATGGAGTGGAAGAATGCAGGAGAGGAAGAAGAGACATAGTTGTGTTAGAAGTTTGAAAAGCCAGAAGAGTTCAGGACAAGCAGGAAGTGAGGACCAGGGAAGCAGTCCAGAAAGAAAGCATCGTCTTCCTGGACGTTCACACCGAGTGGGAAGTAGTCAGGTGAGCGACTGTCAGCTCAGGGCGATGGTGGCTGAGTACCTGTGATGTGCCAGGGACAGTGCGGGCCTTGAAGGGCAAAGGGCAAGCAGAATGAAACGCTCACATGAGGAGACCCTGGGATGTCAATTGAAGACGAGGAGCGGTTCCAGATTCTGAGGAGAGGGCTGACTTACTGCCCCAGAGCCTCTGGGAAGGGGGACAAAGTTTGCCTCATACTGGAGAGAGCAGTGGGTAGAGGCCGGTATCCCCAGAGAGTCAGATTTCTGTTCTTCTGGCAGAAGGAGTGCAGAGGTGAAGACCAGTTCAGTGTGACCAAGGGTGACTGACCCTCCGTGACGTCACGAAGGAGTGGCAGCAAGGTTCCCTTACCAAGTGACCACGTTCTCTCTCTCTCTCTCTCTCTCTCTCTCTCTCTCTCTCTCTCTCTCTCTGGTGTTTTCGAGACAGGGTTTCTCTGTGTAGCTTTGTGCCTTTCCTGGAACTCGCTTTGTAGACCAGGCTGGCCTCGAACTCACAGAGATCCGCCTGCCTCTTCCTCCCGAGTGCTGGGATTAAAGGCGTGCGCCGCCGCCGCCGCCGCCGCCGCCGCCGCCGCCGCCGCCGCCGCCGCCGCCGCCGCCGCCGCCACCACCACCCGGCTGTGACCACATTCTCTTAAAATGCAGAAAACCATTTACAAAGGCTCCTGCTCACAGTATGCTTACTCCAGAATCACTGAACAAACAAATGTGTTCATTCAAAACACAGAAGCATCACAATGCTTTACACTTGAACAGGGTTCTCTACCCTCCCATAGGAACTTCTTATCTGTCTCCAGGAGGAAATGTCAGGCATACTAATACAGATAGATGCTCACGTGACAATTTTAAAGAAGTGATACTGACAGTAACCGTGCAGGAAGCTACATTTAATTCCACCAATATGGAAACGTGCAACTCCCCTCAAGAATAACTTCCTCCACCAACTTTGGAATTAATAGAGCATGCATTTTTAATTTAGCGTTAGAGATACATTTAAATAAATTATTCATGTACTTGAAACTTGGATTGTTAAAATATCAGTATTCTGTTAGCGGTGGCATTATAAATTGACACAATTCTTTTGAGAGTGATTTGCAGTGTGCCTTGAGCTATGAAGATGTTTATGTCTTGGGAAGCAGTGATGTAACTTATGGATTTATACCCTGAAGTAACTATCCGGACAGGAGAGGGTCATTGCAGCTTAATAATTAAAAAGAGAAACCAATGTGAGTGCCACCCTCATTTTGGGGTCCAGACATACATCTCTGGGATTGGCTGAAGTGGTGCACATTTTCTAGTGAGAGATACTAACTACCATTAGAAATTGATGCCTAAGTGGGGAGGAAGACTCTCGCAGGGATAGGGAGAGAGCTGTGGGCGAACTGGGTCGGATTGCTTGGTTCAGCCCATCCTAAAAGAGAGAATGATTTTAGGCAGTCTGCTGTAACATGCATTCAGTGTTGGACTGATGGTCACAACTTTGGTACATATAGATTTGAGCCTGCATCTGTTATCTATGTAAACTTGAGCAATCGATTTAATCTTTTTTTTCTTTCTAGACAGGGTTTCTCTGTGTAGCCCTGGCTGCCCTGGAACTTGCTCTGTAGACCAGGCTGGCCTTGAACTCAAGAGATTCACCTGCCTCTGCCTCCTGAGTGCTGGGATTAAAGACGGCACCACCACTGCCTGGCTTCTCTCTAATCTTTTTAAGCTTCTGTGTTCTTGTCAGTGAAATGGTTCAGTAATCATGACTGCAGGGCTATTAGGAGGATTCAGATAATGAACACTAGCAATGGGTGTTAGCACAGTAAAGGCTGGGTGTATCTGGAAAGGGGGTAACAAGTGATTTTTCGAGACAGGGTTTCTCTGTGTAGCTTTTCGCCTTTCCTGGAACTCACTTTGTGGACCAGGCTGGCCTCAAAGTAACAAATGATTATTATGATACATTTTTAACTAGTAAGTTTGATGATCACTTAGTAGGTTCTAGGGCACATAAGCACTGAACTAAAGGTTTCAACTGACACATTTCCTTCTCACACTCTGGTGGCCTCCAAGGCCGTGACTCTGTCCACCTTCAGGTTTAGTTCTTAGGCAAGAGAAGCAAGTCCAGCTCCCTGATATCCTTATTGAGAACAACCAGGGCAAGACGGAGGTGATGTGGGGACATTCCAGCTGAGAGTCAGCCTTGAGGCTTCTGGCGCTCAGTGGCTCCTGTTCAGATGAGGACATGGTTGTCAGGTCAGAGGTCGCAGGTCTGTCCCCAGGCTCCCCTTCCACCGTCCCTCCTGGTAGCTCTCAGACAGCTGGAAATTGCAGAATGGTACGTCTTGCCTGGTGGGACGGACTTGGTGAGAGGTGAAGGGTTACAGCCGAGTGTCAACGTGACAGGCAGTGGAGGAAGGAGCAAAGAGGAATGAAGGTGACCCTGGCAATGTTCTTCGGGACGTCTGTGTTTGTTGGCCTATTTGGCAGTCTGGGATGAGCCAGGTGGCCTTTGCAGCCTGGAACCTGTCTGTGAACAAATACTGTGGGGCCTTGTGGGACTGGTTAATGATACAGAGAGACTGTGACTCCCCCACCTTACTGAGTATGGAGGCAGAGTGCTTCCTAGCAGCTAGTCTCTTGTGAGGACTCCTCCCAATAGATCAGGATCACCTAGGCTGAGCTCAGCAGTCTGCAGCAGAGGGCCCTACCACCAGCCCACACTACCTTACCTGCAAGGTCTGAGTCGGAAAGAAGGCAAGCTGTGCCCCAGCATTCATCTCTCTCGGCTTTCAGATGTTGATGCAGTGTGAGCCAGTGTCGCACACTGCACCACGCTTACACACCATAACGGATGCTATCCCTCCAAACCACAAACACAAACAAACTTCCCATCTTAAGTCACCTCTTCAGGTACTTTGTCACAGAAATATAAAAAGGTGAAAAACAAAACCAAACAACACCTTCCTGCCCACTTTCTCCCCTTTATAAAAACTATTTGCTTGCCTGATAGAATTGGGCAAGTCTTCTTCTACTCTCTTCTTTAATCAACAGGAACAGTAAACGCTTGTTTCGTAGGGCTGTTAGAAGAATTAGGGAGAATATATCATATGCAATTCTCTGGACATCCAGCATTCTCAGAGCGAATGGAAGCTATTAGTTTTGCTATAGGTCATGTGAGGACTGTGTGAAGCAACTTACCTCACTAGAACTGTGGGTGGAAAACAAGGGCTAAGAGGTAGGAGGAACCAAGACAGAAAAGAACACACAGTGGCCGGAGAAGAAAATAGTAGGTTATTGGAGGACCAACGTCGGGGAGGACTCAGGTGCTAAGGGGACTTAGGGGACAATGGCCCCTCGACTGTGCCTGAGTGTTCTCCTGGACTTCTAGGCAGTGATCTGGCTGTTTCCTGGTCCATTTGATCTCACCAGGTCAGGGCTCGTGCACTGGACTGTCTGACCTTCATGAGTGCTGACTTTCCAAGCCTGTCCATCTCTTCCAGCAGCTTCTGAGTCTGCAGGGAGAGCGGGACAAGGGAAGGCCATGATCGCCAGGCTCCAAATGGTGTGGTAACTGTGGCTAAGTTTACAAATCCTTTGGGGATTTCTTCTCTAACTTGCTAAATAAGCAACTACCAATGTTGACCTTGAAGAAAGGGTCAAAAAATCTTTGTTTCCATACAGATTGACCTGCACCATTTATTGGGGACCCACGTCTTTCCCCAGTGTTCTTCATCATGACCTCCATTGTAACCCAGTGTTTATATTTGGTTCTGTTTGGGAGCTGTCTGCTTCTACTCCAGCAAGCTGAGGTTTTACCCAAGCCTCCACATATCTGAACCATTGTAGCTGATATTCAGCAGTGCTATTGACGCTGTCCTTTAAGACTCATTGGCTTTTGAAGGCCCTTGGAATTTCTCACTCATTTTAGAACTAGTTACATTCCCATTAAAACAAAGCAAAATAAAACTCTAATTGAAGTTAGGTTAATTTAATCAGAATTTCATCTAATTAAATCAAATTGGAAAGAAAATAAACATATCTCTCATAGTGAATCTTGCAGTTTATGAATTTAATATGTCCCTCATTTTCTTAAGTTTTCCTTACTTGTCATTAATAATATTTTAAAATTATTAGTGTAGAAATTTGAGCTCATATTTTGCTGGGCTTATTCTGAGGTACTTGTCATTAATAGTATTTTAAAATTACCAATGTAGATATTTGAGCTCATATTTTGCTGGGCTTATTCTAAGGTTTATGATGTTTTTGATAGTATGAAAACTAGTATGATAATTTTGTGTATGTGTGTGTGTAGGTGCACATGTGTGTGAAGGGAGTGAGTGCATGCTCAAATGTGTGTGCAAGGATATAGAGGGCAAAGGACAAAGATGGGTGCCATTTTTCTGGCTCTATCCACCTGCTTTTTGGAGAAAGCGTCTCTCACTGCTCTGGAACTTGAGTAGCTAGCTAGTTGACATTATTGTTTAATTGTTCTCAAGAACCAATATTTATGTAGGTTGGCAGACCTTTCTGCACTTTCAGAAAAATTTGAGGGTGGTGTGCGTGCATGCATGTGTGCGTGCGTGTGTGTGTGTGTGTGTGTGTGCGTGCGTGTGTGTGTGTGTGTGTGTGTGTGTGTGTGTGTGTGTGTGTGTGTAGATGTGTGAATTCGTGCATGTGCACAGCGCTAGAGGAGCACATCATGTGTCCTGTTGTGTAGATCTCCACCCTACTCCCCTGAGACAGGCTCTCTTACTGAATCTAGACTAGTTTAGCAGCTGTGAGACTCAGTGATCCTCCTGTCTCTGCCTTTTGTACCCGTCGGTGGCACTGGGGCTACAGGAGTGTGTGGTCAAGTCTGGCTTTTTTTTTTCTGGTTTCTATGCTTGCACAGCAAGAGCTCTTTCTCACCGAGGATCCCTCCAACTCTTTCCTGCATTTTTATGTCTCTCTTTAGGTTGGGCAGTGGTGGCACACGCATTTAATCCCAGCACTCAGGAGGCAAAAATCTCTAAATTTGAGACCAGACTGGTTTACAGAGCAAGTTCCAGGATGGCCAGGCTACACAGAGAAACCCTCAAACAAACAAACAGCAAAACCGGCCAATCAAAAAAGAATTCTCTTTAGTATTTCTAAATTATTATGCATACCCTTTATTACAGAGCTGCAATAATTAAACTCCCCCTTCCATTTTAACGTGAATGGTTTTGGCTTGGAGCTCTGAAGGGTACTGGAAGTTCATAAGCACATCAAAGCATTTGGAGAGGCAGGCACTTTCTATGCATATTCCCTGGGGGCTTTTGCATCTGTGGGACAGTCCTAATCAGAATCTCTTACCAAAACAAATGGCTGCACTTTGCAAACATGAGCTTATATTTGGTGCCATTTAAGCAAATTGGACTACTTTCCCTGCCAAGTAAGAAGAAAAAGGATTTTTTTCCCCTGTAAATAGTGCAAAGTGACAGAGAGTTGGTATTTCCATTCTCAAGTGAATCCCAATGCTTTTGGGGGAAGTGGCATCTCAAGTGCTGGGAAAGCACTCGGGACACACATCTCCTGAGAGGAAGGACTGCCAGTGTTCCTGTCAGGGCTGTGTGGAAAGTGCTGTGAAATCCTGCACACTGAATAGAGTTGAAAGGACAAATAAACTCCCAGATCCAGTTTTATTATATAAAACTGAGTGAGCTTAAATATTTAGAGTCTCAAGTTACCTGAAAATAAAATTACTGAGTTTGGATTGAATAATCCCTGATACGTTTTGAAATATAAAGATATTATTCTGTGAATACATACGGTTTGGGGACCACCATGATTGTGTGACAACTATTCAGAGCTCAGCCTCCTGATAATAGGATCTTGCACTCTAACTATTTGGGTCAAAGTAGTGTGGTCTAGGACTGGGGAACCTGAGTTGCCTGTCAGCACTTCCAGCGAGGCCCGCCGGTAGAAAGCCATCATTAGGACTGGTAAGTATTGGATCCCTGGTTATTGGGTGTCCGCCGCCGCCGATGCAATAGGCCAATCAAGCCAAATTAATGAGTCCAGGTTTAATAAACAGAAAAGCAACTCCTGGGTGACTCTCGGGAAGGTAGGAGAGGAATCACGTGACAGGTCTGGCGACCAGGTCCCAAATACCCTGTAGGTGTGGTCTTGAGCAGCCCCGGGGGAGGGGCTGAGCCTTGGCGGGCTTTCTGAGGGGCGGGGTCTGGAGAGGGCAGGTCCAGGGAGCTGGAGACCCCCAACAAGGATGAGGACAGGGAAAGGCTGAGACAGAAGATGTATACATGATCAAGAAGTGTCCTCAAACTGGTGTGCAGGTAAAACTTGACTGTGGCCTCGACAGGATTAAGAATTACCATGGAATCACATCTCTGTGAGTCATGAGGCTGCTTCTACAAAGGTTTCGCTAATCATTGAAGCGTCCCCTGAATGAGGGCGGCGCCATTCCATGGGATGGGAGCTGTGCTGAGAATAAACAGACAAAGCGAGCTGAGGCCAGTGTTCACCTCTCTCTGTGACCGGCTTCCTCACACAGCTGCGCCGTGTCTTCTCTGTCATGATGGACTGTACCCTTGAACTGTGAACCAAAAGAACGCCTTCCTTCCTTCAGTGGCCCCTGTTGGGTGTTCTATCACAGCAAAAAGAAAAGCAGTGAGCTCACCAGGCTTCACAGAAGGGAGGCAAAGCTGGTCTTCCGCACAGGACTGCAGTCTTGAATACGCTCACCTGCTCTCTTCAGGCTGTCCCCAGTCTAGAAGGGGAGATGTTTCTTCTGAGCAGGCTACAGTCCGAGCACCTGTGCCAGCTCCCGGGCGTGAGTCACAGGCCTGGCTGACCCATCTGAGCACCTGCATGAATCCCAAGACTCGCTCAGGCCTTTTGGGTGGAATATGGAAGCCTGGACTTTGGAGATGGAGTCCTGTGTCTGGGGCTCTTGACTTCAGCTGAATAGTGATGCCATTCAGGGTATGACCGCCAGGGTTAGAACCACTGATCACACATGTCATGATCCAAAGCCCCTCTTCCCAGCTAGATCCTGATGCGCTGTGCTGGGTGAAACGTTGCGGTATGAAGTGACTTTATACTAAGAAGTCGGTCACTTTCCTTGCTTTCGTTCATTTTTTGGTGCTTTTGGAACAGGACCGAATGTATTCCAAACTGGCCTGGAACTTGCTAGGTAGCCAAGGATGACCTTGATTCCAGGCTTGCGCCATGAGGCCCAGCTTTAGTAATTGCTGTCTCTAATGACAGATTAACTCAAGCAGACCTAACATAAACGTTTTGGGGAGTGAGGTCAGTACATGGGGAGGCCTGAGCCCTCCTCTTTTATCTGAACTCTGCTATCATTCTGTATCCGAGGACACTGACTGGCCATGAGACATCAGTTTAAGCACCGTGGCTCCGTGAGCGATGCTGCATCAGTGACCCCTGTGAACTCTTCTGTCACAGTGAGTATGTCACTATTCATGGCTCTGCTCTCAGGGGGATGAGAGGTAGACTGGATGTCCCCAAAGGGACTCGGAGCTGTGTGGGAGGGAGTGGCCCTGGGTACCAGAGTGCAGTCTGAATAGAAGCTCTCACCGGTCCCTTGATCGCCCCTTTCCCCTTCCTTGGGAGCATGTACGTGCACAGGGGCAATCAGAGGGCACATAATGCAGCCCCAGTGAAGCTGGGCACCCCTGGGCTGAACGTGACACATCTCTGAGTCAAACTAGCCCTCTGGCTGCTGGAGTTTGGGGTTGTTATGTAAACGAATATTTGGAGAAATAGGCAGAATGAAAAACAGGTGCCCATGGCTTGATTTCACTACGGGGTTCTCTGAACTTCCTGCCCGTGGCTTGATTTCACTACGGGGCTCTCTAAACTTCCTGCCCGTGGCTTGATTTCACTACGGGGCTCTCTGAATTTCCTCCCCGTGGCTTGATTTCACTACGGGGTTCTCTGAACTTCCTGCCCGTGGCTTGATTTCACTACGGGGCTCTCTGAACTTCCTGCCTGTGGCTTAATTTCACTACGGGGCTCTCTAAACTTCCTGCCCGTGGCTTGATTTCACTACAGGGTTCTCTGAATTTCCTCCTGGCCTGCGGGACCCCAGCACTCGCTCACACCTTGGACTTGCTTTCCCACACACAACCATCCCAATGGCAGCTGCCGCCAGTGAAGAAGGAAGGCAGGAAGACAGAAAGGAGTCGATCAGGCAGGGCAGAGCGTCTGTGGAAGAAGGTGTTTCGCCCATCAGAGGAATTTCAAAAAGCTGCACCCTGATGACTTCCTTGGTGCATCTCCCTTTTCCTTTCCTCCCACGGCCACAGAATCTCTTCCCGATTCCGAGTGTATTCTTTCTCTGTAGACAGGGAAGGAGGGCCACTGGGCACATGTCTATGTCAGCAGAGTTTCCTACTGCACCCTGGCTCGGCGGATGCTGCCTCTCGCCCCCTCAGCGCCTTGGGATGTCACCATTCAAGGTGTCATTCGGGAAGCTGGGGAGACAGCCCAGTTGGTAAAATGCTGGCTGTGCAAACCCACGGCCCTGGTGTCTCTCCCCAGCAGCCATATATGATGGAGGGCATGGTGGTGGCATGTACTTGTAATCCCAGTGACTCTTGGGCTTCATTGGCTGGGCAGCCCAGCTACTCAGTGAGCTCTAGGCCAATGAAAGACCCTGTCACAAAACAAACAAACAAACAAACAAACAAACAAACAAACAAACAAGGCTGATGGCTTATAGGGACTAACACCTAAGGTGGACCAATGGCCTGCAGTATGCATTAGCATACAAATGCACGTACATCCACATAAGTGTCCACACACACGCACGCGCACTCGCACGTGCACGTGCACGTGCACACACAGTTGGAGGGCACTGGCAGCCTTCCCTCCCAGTGATTCTGACGTTTAGCATCACTATTCTGCGCTAGCTCATCCTTGTTTCCTCTCATCTACATTCTCTCTATATGAACGACAATGATGCCATTTTGTCTGCTGGTGGCATCACCTATGAGCTTTCTTAGTGGAAGGCCCACCCTCCATCCCGTCTTTGAGAAGATTCAGGCTGTAATATGTTCAGAGTCCTGCCCTTGACTCATTCTATGCCTTTCGTTCATTTAGTTAGAATCCGCTGGGCATTTGCTTCAGTTTCATGTAGTCCTTGAATGTTTTTGTATGCACACACACGTGTATGTGAACTTGTGCATGTTCATGTGTGTGCAAGTGCACAGGTGTAGGGTACACTTGTACATGTGTGCTAGGGTGTGGGGGACAAAGGACAACCTTGGTGTCTTTTTTCAGAAGTCATTCACCCATTTTTTTTTTTTTTAACAGAAGTAGCTTTTATTTATTTCCATGTTTCTCAAATTAAGCTGGCTGAGTTGGTTGTTTTGAGGGGATTAGTCAAAGAGACCAAATCCCATATCCTCCTCTGATTCCTCCGACTCTTCCTTGGTTTCAGCCTTGGCTGGGGCTGCAGTAGCAGCAGGAGCAGCAGTGGTGGCGGCGGCCACAGGGGCAGCAGCCGTGAAGGCAGCCGGATCAGCCAAGAAGGCCTTGACCTTTTCAGCAAGTGGGAAGGTGTACTCAGTCTCCACAGATAAAGCCAGAACCTGCTTGTACCCATTGATGATAGAGTGCGGCACTGAGGCAACAGTCGGGCACCAATCTGCAGACAAACACTGGCAACATTTCGGACGCCCTCCAGGAAGCGGGAGTGCAGTCTGCTCTGTGATGTCGAGCACTTCCGGGTTGTAAATGCTGCCGTTGTCGAACACCTGCTGGATGATCAGCCCTAAGGAGAAGGGCGAGATGTTCAGCGTGTTCAGCAGTGTGGCTTCACTGGCACCTACTTTGTCTCCAGATTTTATCAGCTGCACATCACTCAGAATTTCAATGGTGCCCCTGGAGATTTTAGTGGTGATGCCTAAAGCCTGGAAGAAGGAGGTCTTCTCGGGCCCCAGACCAGTGTTCTGGGCTGGCACAGTGACCTCACACGGGGTGATGGCACCAGCACGGGCAGCAGCCGGCACCTTATTGGCCAGCAGCATGTCCCTAATCTCAGTGAGGTCCTCCTTGGTGAACACAAAGCCCGCATTACCCAGATATGAGGTAACAGTTTCTCCAGAGCTGGGTTGTTCTCCAGGTGCCCCCGGATGGCCTTGCGCATCATGGTGTTCTTGCCCATCAGCACCACAGCCTTCCCTCGCAGGGACATTCGGATCTGCTGCATCTGCTTGGAGCCCACATTATCTGCTCCCACAATGAAGCATTTTGGGTAATCATCCAAAAGTTGGATGATCTTAAGGAAGTAGTTGAACTTCCAGGTCGCCTTGTCTTCCCTGGGCATCACAGCGGTGCATCAGGGAGCCTTTTTTTTTTTTTTTTTTTTTAAAGACAGGGTCACTCTTTGGCCTGTAACTGGCCAAGCCGGCTAGACTGGCTGGCCGATGGGCCTCAGGGATCTGTCTGTTTCTCCCTCCCCAGCACTGAGATTACAAGCTTGCACCCCATTTTTGTTTTGTTTTTTAAGTGTGGGAACTGGGGATCCAAACTCAGGTCCTCACACCTGTCTGCCCACTCAGTTTTTGAAAGGGCAGCTGTTACCCTCCTTTGAAGAGAAAGTAAGCGGGTCCTCAACTCTCAGTGCTCTGAGGGAGGTGCAAGATCCTTCAAAGGTCAAAGGGTGGCCTTCCCAGGATGTGCTTCTGCGCATACTGGCAGAATGCATAGAGGAAACTTGGCCAGAGCTTCTCAGTGAGCCAGTGGTTGTCAGGGGCCCCCGGGGGAGTCGTCCGAGTCCTGCCCAGCACACTGATGGGAGTGGGTCAGATGTGCTAGCTGCAGAGGAGGGCTCTGTGACTAACATGGCTTGTTCTGGCAGAGATGTGGCTTTGGCAGAGTCCTGGGAGGAGGGTTGCCACGAGACTCATGAACCTAAGAGGAAATTACACAGGAAGCCAAAATCAAATCTGTCGGAAACACTTGGCAGCAGGCAGTCTGTGTTGTTAGAGACATTCTCTGTCTTCCAACAACTCTTATTCTTGGCTTCCTGAATTGTAAGAAGGAGGAAGAGGAGGAGGGAGAAGAAGGAGAAGGAGAGGAAAAGGAAGAAGAAAAAAAGAAGAAGAAAAGAAGACAAGAAGAGGAGGAAGAGGAGAAAAAAGAAGGAGAAGGGGAAGAAAGAAAGAGAGGAAGAAAAACTGCCTCTGGTACCTGCAGAGTCCAGCCTGGAACCACCTTCCTGGTAATATTTCCATCACTCTTGATTCACAGCTCTGTCTCTGCTTCTCCCCAGCTGTCTGCAGCATGAAGGGGTGGGACACTCATCTGTCAATTTTGACCAGAGAAATAAAACTTCAGCTGGAATGTAGTAAATGTGGGCTTCAAATCCAGTCCCACAGAAGCACCTTTAACTCAACACCACCCCCTGCTGGGAGAGAGTAGAATAGATGCTATGATAGACCGTGGAAGGCAATACAAAGGACAGAGTGGAGGCCCCTGGTGGGGTCTTCCCTGGGCAAACACAAAGGGCATGCAGCTCAGTTGACGGGGAGCTTGCCTGGCACACGTATGAGACACTGGGGAGGTGGGGGCAGTGGCATCAAAGGTTCAAAGTCATTCTTGGTTGCACACTGCGTAGTCCAAAGCTGAGTTCCCTTTTGAAGAGGGGGCGAGTGTCACACATTGGTGCATAAAAGTTGAGTCTCAAAATTGTGTGAAGCTACCAAGAAGAGGCGCCATGGTGAGAACCTGCTGGATCTGCAATTCAAGGAGACATTCTGTTTTTTAAAATAAAAAAAGGGGACTTTTCTGGTTGTGCAACCCAAGGCTGGGGCCACTATGTGCAAGGAAACGGAGTTGGTGGAGATGCTCATCAGCAGGAAAACGGATAATAAAGAATTTGTTATGTATACACAACACAATTTTATTCAGGTGTAATGAAAAATGAAATCATGTAATTTTCAGGAAAATGGGTGGAACTGAAAAAGATTAGATTAGGTAGTCCAAACTCAGAAACGTCACATTTGGAGCTTAGCTTCTAGTTCTATGTATGTGTGTTGATGTGACAATAATTATGAACAGAGGCTGGAAACCAGCCAGGGACTTTAAGAGCGGAGGGTGAGGCACGCAGTACGACACACGGGATGTAAAAATGGAAGGGACGTGCTGGGGTGCAAGGGTGTGAGCCGGGGACAGGGAGGGACCGGCGTCCGGAAGAGAAGAGAGAGCCGTAGGGTGGGGGAAAATCAATGAAACTATTCATGAAAATGACATAAGAAAACCTGTTTCTGTATAGTCTGACTAAAAAATAAATACTGTTTTGAAGTGCATTGGCAGACAGCTTACTGGGTAAAGACACTTGCTGCACACACCCTGCAGCCTGAGCAGAGAGAGTTCACTCCTGAAAGTTTTCCCTCAACCTTCATGGAGATGGCATGTGTGTGCACCCACCCTCAAACATACACATCGTATGTACACATACACACATATGAATGTATGCACACACATGCACACATACATATCTAATAAAAACAGAATAAGATTGGAAGTGTGACTTGTAAATATGCACAAATGGGAATAAAGGGGAGATGCTAAAGATTTATGAGTGTACTGGTATCTGCTTGGATCAATCAGTAGCGCCCAGGCTGGATTCAGTTGTGGAGCTGATACCAGAAGAACTGTGGTTTGGGGGAAGATGGGAAGAAATGGTGATGGGGCCCAGTGATTAGCGGCGGGCGGGCTTCATGTCTAATGCTGTCATAAAATGTCCTGACAAAAATCAACTCAGGGGACAAGCGTTTGTTTCAGCTTTATGGGGCAGTCAAGACAGGAGTGTGACATGGCTAGTCACATAACATCCACAGACAAGAGCAGAGAGAGATGAACACACATGCTTGCTTACTCGCCAGTTCAGGTTCTCCATTCTGCACTCCAGAACCCAACCCAGGGGATGGTGCCGCCCACAGTGGGCAGGGTCTTGCCATGTTAATTAAGATAATCGAGACAACCCCCCAGGGTGATCTAGACAGTTCCTCATTGAGACTCTCTTCTGGGGTGATTCTGGAGTGTGCCCAGCTGACAAAACCACCACAGCGGACCATAAGCAACCAAGAGGTATTAAGAACAATGCCTGGCTTCAGATACTAAATGGATATTGATGTTATTAATTAAGCTAAGAAGTAACTGGGAGAATTATGCTACAGAGGGAAAAAATTTCACGCAGAACAGAGACTTTGTCTCTTTTGTGACGTCACAGCTGTTAGCAGCTACTGGAACACCAATGTCTCTTTTGCACATCTAGAAAGCAGGCAGTTTAGGAGGGAGGCCTGGGCTGAGAGACATTGGAAGTCAGTGATAGACAGATGGAGTTGTAAACATCAGAGAGGGTGAGGTCAGGAGGGCAAGTCCAGAGAAGGGAGACTGAGCAGGTCACATGACACCATCATAGAAAGAGGGACTTATACTGTGGAGGAACACAGCTTGTAGGAGACACAGGTCTGTGCTCATGGATGAACACTAGGGGAACCAGGCATGTTAGGCACACAGGGTTGTTCCTTCAAGAGAAAGAATGCAATACCTGTAATCCACCCAGAAGGCTGAAGTGACCTAGACTAGTGACCTTTGTGCTCTCTGTGTGGCACCGGATCCTCTCCAGACCTTCACTGGAAGCCTGTTTTCCTCAGTCTACAGAACCCATCTTTATGAACTTTCCAAGAGTTTCAAGGCAGTCACATCTGATCTGCATTTAGCTTTCTTTGTTCCTCAGGCAGATTTAGGTATGCTTTGTTGTGCACATGGGATTGAGTTCATCACTGCCAGAGTACTTTTCATCAGACTAAGCTGTGCTTAAATATGCCTAAGATAAACTACTTGGGGTCAGACTTCTGAAGCTCGAACCAACTCCAGTTGTTGAGTCATGTTGAGCCCTGGACTGGCCACCTTCTTGCTTCCCATGAACGTCACAGAGACCCGGGCAACAGCTGTCTTGGATGAGCACATCTGGAGAGGCCAGCAGGGCAAGGGGTTTCTCAGGTGGTTCTGACGCAGTGAACGTGCTGATAATCAGCTGACTCCTCCTCAGACAACTCCAGGAAAGGGGCTCCTGCATCGGCGGCGGCAGCTTTTAGGAGACCCACTACTAACCGCCATCAGGAAGCACTCAGCTGCTGGGAGGAAAAGCACTCGATGTGCCCGGAAACACCAAGCTGGCACCACAGCAGAAGGGTTCGGTCAGCAGAGAGGAGGCCCTTGTGTCCAGCCACTGTACCCTCGTCACCCTGCCCACCGTACCCTCGTCACCCTGCCCACCGTACCCTCGTCACCCTGCCCACCGTACCCTCGTCACCCTGCCCACCGGACCCTCGTCACCCTGCCCACCGTACCCTTGGCACCCTGCCCACCGTACCCTTGGCACCCTGCTCACCGTACCCTCGTCAGCCTGCTCACCGTACCCTCGTCACCCTGCCCACCGTACCCTCGTCAGCCTGCTCACTGTACCCTCGTCACCGTCACCCTGCCCACCGTACCCTCGTCACCCTGCTCACCGTACCCTCGTCACCCTGCCCACCGTACCCTCGTCACCCTGCTCACCGTACCCTCGTCACCCTGCCCACCGTACCCTCGTCAGCCTGCTCACCGTACCCTCGTCACCCCGCTCACCGTACCGTCACCCTGCTCATTCAGCTGGAGAGCCTCTGGAACGCACTTGGAATGTACACTGCATTTCTTTTTGAAACGTCCCTTCCCGAGTCCTCTGCTGTGATGGACATGTGGGGGTCAGATCTGGATTCTCTTTTGAGGTGTATTTAAACGATCTTTAAAGGTGGGAACACTTGGGGTAATGGGACAATAACCTAAGTCAAACACTGACTCAAAATGATGCATATTGAACAGCACCGTGATGACGGAATAAGGACCAGACACAGGTCTTTCTGTTCTGACATGTGGAACAAGTATTTTTAATTTTTTATTGTTTTTTAATTGTGTGTATGACATGAGTGCAGGTGTCTACAGAGGCCAGATGAATCAGATCCCCCAGAGCTAGAGTTACAGGCCAGTTAAAAAATTATTTCTCTTAGACATTATAATCACACCTTTTCCCCCTTCCCTTTTCTTACTCCAAATGCTCCCATATAAAACTCTTCATTTTCCCCTTAAATTCAGGGCGTTCCCCCCCCATTAATTGTTACATATATAGATACACACAAACTTACATACCCAAGTACAACTTGTTCAGTCTGCATGTTACTAGTATGTGTATGGTTTTAGAGTTGACCGTTTGGTATTTGTGGTGGTCTGAATGAAATGGTCCCCATAGACTCATAGGGAGTGGCACTATTGGAGGTGTGGCCTCGTTGGAGGAAGTGTGGCCTCGTTGGAGGAAGTGTGGCCTCGTTGGAGGAAGTGTGGCCTCGTTGGAGGAAGTGTGGCCTCGTTGGAGGAAGTGTGACGCTGGGAGGGGCTTGGGGTTTCAGAAGCTCAAGCCAGGCCTAGCATCGCTCTCTTCCTGCTGCCTGAGGATCCAGATGGAGAACTCGTGGCTCCTTCTCAGCACCATGTCTGCCTGCATGTCACCATGCTTCCCGCCATGATGACAATGGACTGAACCTCTGAACCACAAACCAGCCCAAATTAAATGTTTTCCTTTATAACAGTTGTCATGGTCATGGTGTCTCTTCACAGCAATAGAAACCTTAACTAATAAAGTATTGTGTAACCAATTCATGTGCTCTTCCCTGGGGGAGATTATTTCTCCCACTCTCAGTGTGCCTTAGGTGTCTTGCAGGCTGTGCTGAGCTGCCTGACATGGTGCTGGGAACAGAATTCCGGTCCTCTGGAAGTGCATCAAACACTCTTAACTGCTGAGCCATCTCTCCAGCCCCAAACATTTTAAATTAGATAACTGGTACCAATGACCTTTCTTTGTTTCAAATATTCTTGAAATCTTGCATTGTATTTCTTTTTAAGTCTCTCTCCCCCTCTCTCTCTCTGTGTGCATATTATGTTTGTATGTGGGTGTTTGGGGGTGTGTGTTTTGTTCCTGTGTATGAGCCTACATTTACCACAACTTGCATATGGAAGCCAGAGATAGGATCTCTTTAGTTGTTTTCGCTCGTGGCTGGATGACCCATGCATGTCTGGTGACTCTCCCATCTTCATGTCCCATCTCACCACAGAGCACTAGGATTACAGACGCCCGCCACTACAGCGTGTACTACAGTGTGCTTTAGATGGGTCTGGGATCCAAGCACAGGTCTGTACCCAAGCACACCAAGCATTTAACCACTGGACCATCTTCTCAGTTCTACACATTTTCTTACCTCAAAATATTCGCCCATAAAATTTTACCGACTTAGTCCAAATAATTGTCTACTGATAGTTTCCGTACAAAACTGTCAAAGAAACAGCACAGGGTCTCAGGCAGCAACTCAAGCACAAAGACACAATGCCGCATCTGAAGTGTTTTATTTGTTCACATTTATCCTAGCTGAGGTTCATACTACTTCATTTGACAATTTAAAATCATTCTGTAAACAAAATAAAAAAAAAATCACAGCTGCAACAGCTAAATGAAGGACGTAGTGTGCAATGAAAGAAGGAAGCGTGTGGAAAAGAATGTCAGAATAAGCAAAGGACATGTGACCATGACTATGAGGCCAGGAGGGGAGGGTCCCAGGGTCTGTAGGGAACAAAGGCATTACGGTAACTCAACAGAAGCAGGAATTCAAAGTGCAGGTGTGCCAGCCTGGATTTCCACATCCCTTCAGGAGACAGGACATTCTCTTCTGTTACATAAAGTGACAAGTTCTGTTTTAAACATCTAGTTACGTTAGCTTGCAGAGTCTCTTTGCTGCTTACATAACATCTACACCGACATAATGGAAAGTTGGTCATGTGTGATAAATGATATAGTTTCTTGACTCTACAGAAAGTATGGAAATGGTAAAGATCATTGGTTTATTTTTTTATTACATTTTTTTTTTTTGCTGTATTTTCAATGAGTAACAAGAATCTAGAAACCCAGGATGAGAAGCATCAAGACTTCTAGTCCTTCAAAACCAAAATGGAAACAAGAAGCTGATCCTGCGTCCTGGGTCCTCGTTGCTTTCACATTCTCAGATGGGTGGGTTTTTCTGGCCAGCTGATATAAATAATCAGAGCAAGTTGTTGATGTCCAAACTGGTCAAACAGATCATTCTAGCATCATGTAAAAATCGCTTATATTTTCATAACTGCTTGGAACCCAAATGTGTCCCCTTTGAAGGAGGACCAGAATATGATTTTTGGTTAGAGGGTTTTTATGAAATATATTTCAAATCTTAAAAAATATTTTTAAGACTTACTAAAGTAGTTCAAGATTTACCCCAGCTGACAATGCCCTTTCCTTGTGTTTACAACACTCCATTTTCCTCCCCGATCAAATTTTTTTTTGGGGCCTGAATGCACAGAGCACGGCTGTCTTATTAGCATCACACAGCACTGTTTTTACACCATGGATACAGCTGGACAGCAAGAGCACTAAGTTATAATACACATATCACTGACAGTTTGGTTTTTTTTGAGGGGGTCACTGAATAAAGTAGATTCTGGTCGCCACACCCACAGGCAGACTGCTAGTGCCTTACTTTGGGGTATCTATCTCTCACCAGTTTTCATTGTATTACATTATGAAAACACCAGGCTTCAAGCCAGGTACTAATAAATATTTAATTTAAAAGAAAAGAACCCCCCGACACAGAAGAACATAAAAAACTCCTTTGCCCTTGGTCTCATGTCAGCCGGACAGGGCAGAGATTTCATAGTCACTGGCTGAGGTGAGGGGCTTGCCCAGCATCCGGATGTTCTTCGCACTGGTGACCCTGGCCATCATGCACACTGGCTTGTCAAAGTACTTCACCAGAGCAGGCTCTGTCAGCAGTGAGGCTAGGAACTGCTCAAAGGTAATGGCCCAGTCCCGGTCCAGGCTGCTGCTCCGGGGCAGGGTGGCTGTACCCTGGCTGCTCCGCACCAGGACTGTGTCCTCCCCAATGTCCTCACAGTGCAATTTGTCCTCCTCGTGGGAGCCGGCACTCAGCACCGAGTAGGATGACATGGAGCTGTCATCCTTGGTATCATCATCGGAGATTAGCATGGAGGAGCAGGCCCCATTGTCCCTGGGTGAGGAGTCCTCCAGTTTAATATCCTCCATCTGCCCTCCCAGTGAGTGCTCCTCACTGTCAACTGCCAGGCTGGCTGGGAGTGGATCTGCGGATTCCATGGTGTAGGGCTGGCTGGGCCCCTTCTTGGGGAAGAGCATGCCTGGGATGGCCTGGCTGCAGGGTGGCCCGGTAACACCATCCTCCTTGGCAGGCTGAGTAATGAAGAACTTGCCCACCTCTCCAATCTCCAACAGGAGGCTGGTCACCGCAGCTGTGGCATGGTACAGCTCCTGCTCATTGGGGTCTTCGCTGAACATGTTGTACATGGTCTTACAGAGCTCGATAAACTGCCCCTGGAGAATGAATGGGGAAGGTGAGGAGCTAAGAGCAAGGACTGAGCAACTATTAAACCACATCCTTAAAGATCCTAGGAAAATGCTCTTGGAGGAGAGATGGACCTACCGTTACAATGTCTTTATCAGTCTATTTCTTTTTTAATTAGAAAATTTGAAACATCTACAAAACTAGCAAGAATAAAATGATAAAAGCCTTCATAGACTCATCACCAAGAGTGACTATAGCAGAGGCTGGGGGATGGCTCAGTAGCTAAAGTACTTGCCTGAAGTCTCCTAAGAACCCATATTTTAAGAGGGAGGGGAGGTATGGTGACGTGCATTTGCTATCCCAGAACTGGGGGAGACAGAGACAGATGGGTCCTTGGGGCTCACTAGTCAGCTTTGCCTCCTTGGTAAGCTACGGGCCAATAAGAGACTGTCTCAAAACACAAGGTGGGTTGCTCCTGAGGCATGGTAGCTGAGGCTGTCCTCTGGCTGCATGTGTGTATCCACACATGCACCCACATGTGTGCACCTGTGCACATGAAAACACACCCTTCACACAATGACTGAGCTACACTTTGCTTAATTCCTTCTTCTGCTGCTACTTGGTTGTTTTGGGACAGGGCTTCACTATGCACCCCAGGCTGGTTCCAAATTCATTATCCTCTTTCCTCTGCCTCCTCAGTGCCAGGACTACCGGCATGGACTACCATGTCTGCTACTCAGTGCCGGGGACAACAGACTACTACCATGCTATGCACTACATCCCATTTTCTTTTTCTTTTCTTTATTATCTTTTTCTCTTTGCTGAAGAATCTTAAGGAGGCAGCAGACTCATCTCGTCTTACATCTCTGAAGTTTTAGGTCAGCTATAATAGCCTTTACACAGCTCCTCACTTCCCTGTATGGAATGAGAACTTCACTTCTGACCTGCGCCCTGTCTGTTCCGTAGCAGTTAACTCACCATTTCATGATCTTAACCACTATATCCCTCCTCCAACTACGTTTTCACTCTTAGGGAAAATGTGTTAGATGTTTCTACTCTGAACACAGTGACATGGAAGACTATGAACTATCTGAAGGTAATTCTACTGAGAGCAATGGATATATGGCTCTCGAAACTTAGTACTTCTTCTTCAAATTTTCTTCGAGGAGGACATTTTCTCACAGCTGAGCATAATTTTGACGCAAAATTAAATTTTGATGCAAAAATAAATCCAAACAGGACTGGAGATGTAGCTCAGCTGGTAGAGCACTTGCCTGGCATGTAAGAAGTCCTGGGTTCAACTCCCAGCACTACATAAACTGGATGTGGTGGGCACAGGCCTGTAATCTTAGCACTTGGGAGGTGGAGGCAGGAGGATTGGAAATTCAAGGTCATCCTCAGCCACACAGTGAGTTGGAGGCCAGCCTGGACCACATGACATCTTGTCTTACAATAACAGCAAAAGCAAAAATCCCCAAACCCAAGCAGATAATAGTTAAGTACCCCCAAGTCCCCACCATCTTTGGGGTACTCTTTCTATATTACAGAGTCTCTTACCTGATTCAACTTGGGCAAATCCTTTGCATTTTTTGATTTAGACTTATTTTCTGCAGTCCATAGTTTCAGATAATTACGGTTTTCTTGGGAATTTGCCCTCTTCCCTACAATCCAAATGCCAAGAGATGAATGTTCGTAGGTCAAGAAACAAGAAGTCAGGCAGCAAGCAGGTAAAGAGAGAGGAAGATGTCTGTACCTTTGTCCTGCTTCAGACTCACTGTGACGAAACCGTCCTCTGCACTCTGCTTGCTTCTGCTGTCCAACCCAACGACTACCAGCGGATATTCGGAAGAAAGAAGGGTGTTACAGCGTAACTACAGGCTTAGCAGTAGAACAGGAAGATTCTACAGGCAGAGTGGCCTGATTCAGCAAACAGAAATTTCAACCCTGGTTGTGGAGACAGCTCAGCTGTTCGGGCTATGATGCTCTCACAGGGGCCCAGAGTTTCGTCTCAGCACCCACATCAGGTGGCTTAAAACGGCCTGTCACCCCAGCTCCTTCTTCTGGTCCACACACTCACATGGCACACACACACACACACACACACACACACACACACACACACACACACACACACACCAATAAAAATAAATCTCTAGGGTTAAGGATTTAGCTCAGTGGTAGAGTGCTTGCCTAGCAAGTGCAAGGCCCTGGGTTCGATCCTCAGCTCAAAAATTAACAAATAAATAAATCTTTAAACATAAATACATACATAAAATACAAGTATCCCATGTCAGATAATCTGTTGGTCAAAGTGTATTCATGATGTATATTTACACTAAACAAATTATTTTTTAGAAATCTGAATTTCATTGCATGCCACATATTTTATCTAGCAACCCTACCTCTAGGTGAAGGATGGCCCCCTGATTTATTTCTCATAGCTGGGGTTTATTGTACAATGAAAAATGAAAAGGATGATGCCATGCGGTGTGTAGAGTTGTAGAAAATGGCGGTGCTTCCCAGCATTCCACCCTGCCTGTGATCTAGCACTTCTCAAGTGTTCGCTGTGACTTGAAACAGAACCAAGGAGCTTATGTATTCTCTCAGGGACACAGAATGCCAGCAGAAGCAAGACGACCATTTTCCTCCATAATTCGGCATCTCTAAAATATGGTTTTCAAGGACACAGTTATAATTGCATTTTCTTCAGAAAATTGGACATTACAGGACACACAGACACACGAAGGACAAGAGGTACAACACCCTCAGATTCTGATGGAGCTGGCTAACTGAGAGTGTGGCTGGTTTCCCAACTCTCCTTGGCAGCTTTTTAGCCAGAGGGGCAGACTCTGTGTGACTGAGAAATTCTGCCCTGCTTCATGAAAAAGCTTCAGGAGACAAATGGACACCCATAATATTTAATCCATGGTAAACCCCTGCTGTGGTTTTTATGCAACCATCTAAAAACTATGTTTTCTATGAGATTTTCCCCCCAGACTGCACATGTGTGAGATTTATTACTGAGCATGATTTGGTGGATATAGGATTCAGCACAGTAGAAGCCCTTATGGCTTATTCTTATAACACTGTAACACAGGTGTGTGTGTGTGTGTGTGTGTGTGTGTGTGTGTGTGTGTGTGTGTGTGTCCCATAGTGACAAGAGGGCTTTTGGTGGGCATCAGAGGAAAGGAAGACTGTTTTCAGAAATAACCCTAATGACATCAACACACTCCCACTGGACTTTAAGGAAAATGATAATTAACTAAGCGCATACATATACACAAACATTTTCAGAGACTTCCTCTAAAGAACCAATGAAAACGGGGCCTGGCTAGTCGAGCTTGGCAGGTGACCGTGTCTGCTGTCAAGGCTAATGCCCTGACTTCCATCCCTGGGGCCCACATGGTACAGGGAGAACTGACTCCAGCGAGTTGTCCTCCGACCTCCAAACATGGTCTGTGACACACACATGTGCACACGAATGCGCGTGGACACACACACACACACACACACACACACACACACACACTAAAGAAATGTAATAATGCCAAAGAACAAAACAAAAACAAAAGCAAGGTCTGGGAACATAGCCCAGTGGGAGCTTTTGTGCTCATGTGCAAGGCCCTGGTTTCCATCCCCAGCATTTCAGCAAAAACAAACCCAAAATTGTCTAAGTAGTGTGACCCCAGTTTTAGATGTGTATATTGTGTGTGTGTGCACAATCACACACAGTATAGGAAAATATGGAAAAGCAGTATTTCAAGATATGAATAGTTAGTAATTGTATGAGTAAGATTTTCAGCTTATCATATATGTGTGTGTGTGTGTGTGTGTGTGTGTGTGTGTGTATTTTGTTTGTTTGTTTTTGTTTTTTTGAGACAGGGTTTCTCTGTGTAGCCCTGGCTACCCTAGAACTAGTTCTGTAGACCAGGCTAGCCTCGAACTCAAAATCATACCTGCTTTCTACCTCCTGAGTGCTAGGATTAAAGGCATGCGCCACTACCACCCGGCCTGTCTTGTATATTTTAATTTATATTTCAAAACATCCGTCACAAAGCAATCACACTGCTGGAATTAGAAAGATACTCTGAAAAAAGCATTGTAAGGACATTCCACAGTGTGGCATAGTACTGTCTCAGAAGCATTTGTGTAAGAGGAGAATCCTCTCTGAAATGAGCATCCCTAAGAAGGTAAGGCCAACATGTTGCAGATGCATGGCGGCTGCCCACATGAAGACCAGTAGTGTGCTCAGGACCACCTGAGAGATGGTAACTACAGACTATGTGATCTCATTAGGTCTCCAACACACACTTTTTGGCAGCTGCCATCTCCATTATCCATAGAGAAACTGAGGCTCAGAGGCAGGATTCTGCCTGTAGTCACCAGGTCATGATATGCAGGGTTAGACCCCCACCCCCGTCTAGGCTCCTATCCTCAACAGTAGTGCACATTCCAAGACAGCAGAGTCTGGTTCCCTGCTCTGCAGCCAGCTCCTTGGCACCCATCTGAGGTTTAGAAGCAGGCCTACACTGGACTTATTCAGATACAGCAAGAGCTAAGAGGCCCAAACCAGCAACCAACCCCAAGAGGCAGCCCATGTTTACTGCTGGACCTGGGTGAGGTGCTGCTTAAACTCCCAAGGCAAAAGCCACAATACGGAACGTGTTTGGAGATAGATGCAGTGAGCCACACTGCGTATTAGGCCAAATGGCATCCATGTAGACCAAACAATCACACAGAAGAGGCTTTTGTAAACTTCTAGAACGGGCCAGATGGTGAACAGTCATCCCGGGAACTCCACGGAGGGTTGGTTCCAGGATCCCCTTGTGGATACCCAAATCCACAGGCACTCAGATCTGCTGTGCACTTGTGTACGTACAATCTATTTACACCGTCCTACATATTTTAATCTGTTTCTAGATTGCAACTAATGTGATGCAAATGCTATGTGAACAGTTGGAATGCCCCAGTGTTTAGGAAAATACGAGAAAAAAAGGGGTGGTGGTGCATATGTTCAATCTAGATGCGCTGTTTTGTCTGAATATTTTTCAATAAACAATTGGCTGAATCTGTGACTGTGCATAGAGTCCGGTGTGTATTTCAGCCTTTGAAGACTATATAGTTTCTGCCTTAACTGCTTGGTACTGTTACTGCTGCACAAATTAAACCAGTAAGCATGGGGTGTGCTCCTTCAACTTCATCTATCGGTACTAGAGGTCACATTTTACATACTTTTTACAGGGCAAGAAATAGGTTCCATTTGATTTTTAAAAACTTTAAATTTAAAACACGAACAGCTTTCTAAGTTCACGGGTTTAAAACAAGCAGTGGGTTGGGTCTAGCCCCTGAGCTGTCCTTTGCTTTGCAGATGTTATATAGGGCATACACAAATTATGATAATGTCTTCTTCAGTTTTTTAAACTCCCCCCTTAAGTGCATGCATGTGTGTGCGTGTGGGGGGACAGGCGTGTGTGTGTGCTCAAAAAAGTCAGAGGATAAACTTGGGTGTGTTCCTCAGGAATGCTATTACCTTGGTTTTGGCCTGGAGCTTGTCCATTAGGTCAGGCTAGCTAGCCAGGGCGCTTCGCCTCCTCAGAGATGATTCCAAGTGCGTACTGTGCACACCTCACTTGTTTCAAAATGTGCGTTTGGGGTTGAACTCTAGTCCTTGTGCCTGACGGCAGGCACTTTAAAGCCCAAGCCACCCTCCCAGCCTGAGAATGTCTTCTTAAACCAATACCAGTGGAAATTCTGCACAGCGGCGTGGCAATGCACAGTGTTGTGAGGAATCACCCTCATTGGGGAAGGCGAGAAAAGTGTGTGGCATTCCAAGCCATAGTCTTGCCGAGCCAGCAGGATGCAGTGGGTGTGGTTTCTGCTGCCCACGGTGCTTACCCTCAAAAATGTGAAGGTCCATGCTAGGCAACCTAACTTACACACTTCTTTCCTCAATTACAGCAGGCTCTACAGAGAGCAACACAGTCCCCGCGGGGAGAAACGTCACCTACCGTGTGTGCATTCTGGGGTGATATCTTCAAAGAAGTACTGGGTGGCTTCAAAGGCAGAGTCGGGCTCATCCTGATCGGAGGACGGCTCTGTGGGAGAGTGTTGGGACTGTGACTGAACAGTAAGTTCCCTTACTCAGGAAAATGACAGCTGAGGACGAAAATCTGAACTCATTAAAGAGGGATGGAGGGGGAGGCACCTCGAAGGCCTCTGTGGGGGTCACTCTGTTTTTAACTCCATCTTAACCCCACACCAGTGTCCCTCTATATTTCCCTGTTGGGGCAATTTCCCAAAGACTTTGAAATAATACTTCATGGGTCAGTTGTAGGACACTGTCTGCTCTACACACCCACATTTACTCCCATCTGGGGTGTGAGTGCTTAATCTGCCCTCACTTTTACTTTAATGTTTTAGTATTTGATAGACCGGAGCCCCAGGCCTCAGCAGCATGGCCATTTGTTCCCACTAATGTTAAAACTGCTCCTCGAGACACAAGCCCTCAATTCCTCATTTTCCACCTTGGAAAGCTTGTACCCTTTCTCTTGAAGAGAGGTGTGGTGCTTTCTACGAGTTCAACTCATCTATGCCACAGGCAAATGACAATCAAATCAAGGACACCCTCATCCAGGAACTCATGTGAAGGAAGACCTGGGCCTGGCCTTTGAGGAAGAGTGACAGGCAGACGGGGCCACCAAAGGAAGAGATGTGGAGTCAGGTCCAGGGCACCTGATGCATGCTGCTCTGTGTGGCCCACTTACCTGGCAAGACATGCATTTTGTACAGGAGTTTGAGTTTCTCTGTGAGGTCCCCATGGCATGCCGCACCTAGAAATCATGGAAGAACTGGTGTGAAATGTGTCTTGTGAGTCAGTGATGCCCCCAGGCTTAGAGAGTGCTCGAACAAGTTGACTTCTATATAGTCCAACCAAGGCATTGTGTGACGCAAGTTCTGCCTAGGACCTACCTGGGTTAAGACTCTCATTCTGAACCAAATTCTGGTTCCAAATGCTCTATACTTAACTGTGCACTACAGAAGAGCCAGCTTTTCTTTGTCCTCAGTTTCCCCTTCCTGATACTAGACAATAACAACAACAAAAAATCTACCAGTGATCTTGACACTGGGACCCCATGACACACATAAAACTTCATATATTAGTACACACAACTATTTTAAACGCATCAGCTAGATGAATGGTTATAGGTATCGTAAGTGACTTATTAATGGGAAATATCATAAACTGGGCCTTAACAGCCTAAACAACAAGTTCAGAAATAAATGAAGAGCATATTCAAGGTTAACTCCCAATTACTTTGAGAAACCCTTTTTCAGTGTTTTTCTGTTTCCTGAAATATGTTTTGAGTTCGCTCTAACCTTCATTTTAATTTATTCTGACTTTATAAGCTTCAATCAAGAGGATCCTCTACCTTCCCCTTTAAACTCTGAGTTACTCCTGCAACCAGAAGATCTGGAATGTTTGCATACGTCCCTGAGGATGAGTCAGTTTGGGAAGAGGGGAGAGACACTCAAATCCGGGTGGGAAGGGATGTTACGTTACCCTGTCCAGCCTCTCATTCCCCTTGGTTCTGATCCACAGGCGGCTTCTGTGTTAACTCGGAACCAATGTCTCTCGGGAGTGTTCTAGAGGAAATGTCCTCTGTGTGGGAAGTGAAGGACAGGACTTTTGGGCTGGATGACCCTCATTTACAGCCTGGCTCGTACCTGTGTGAACTACATACACTTTCCTCTCACTTGGGTTTGACAGCAGGTACTTACAGTGGCCTAAAAAGCCAAGTCAGCAAGTCACCTGACTTCACTGAGCCGTCAACAGCAATATTAACAGTAGGCAGGCAGATAATGCTGTGACTCAACATGTTGGTGTCACCCCACAAGTCCTGTGTTGAACCTTGACCTCCAATGGGATGGAGCCATTGGCTTTGAGGGGTGAGTAGGTCATGGAGGCGGTGACAGTGGGATTGGTGTCCTTACCCAAGGGACTCACACATAGATGGAACTGTCTACTGTATAAACTGAACGTGATCGATGCTGTTGTGCTTGAGATTCACGTTACAGAATGCTCCCTTGATCTTGGAGTTCTCACCCTCTCCAACTGTGAGCAATCCATTTCTTTTGTGCAAAAAGTGCTCGGTCTAAAAAGCACTTTGCCAGAGCAGCTGGAGCTGACTGAGACAGGTGACAGTTCTTCTTGCTCAGTGTGGCAGTCACAGCACAAACTTTGCCTATGGGCTGCTGGGACTCAAACCCGCTGTTTCTAACCCGTGCCTTAGGGCGAAGCAAATACATACGCACAAACCACTGGGCCAGTGCCTGGTGTGAAAATACTGTAAGCATGTCAGCCGCCATCATAGTTCAAAGGGCTGCTTGCCTTATGTATATACTTAAAGCTCCTTCACGTAAGCCTGCTAAGTGTGTGCACAAGGCTTTATATAATTATGATGACAGACTTAACCCAAGAGGACTTCCCCATGTAATACACTTCCAGCTTCCTCTGATCTTTCACCTCCTTGGCATTATCCTTGCAGAGGGTAAGTCGGGAGTGATTTCTGCAGCATCACTGGGAATATGTCTGGTCTTTCATCTTGGCCTGGATATACCATTTAAAGCATATGGTGCAAGGCACAATTGGTTACTACTGATTGTCAGTTTAATGGGACCCAGCGTCACCTAGGCATCTATGAGGGAGTTTCTAGACTGAGTTCATTGAGGTTGGAAGACACATCCTAGACATGAGTGTCACCATGACATGCGTTGTGTGGGCTCCCAGGCCAGATGAGGGACAATAGAGTGTTGCCCATACCCCGGACATATCTCAGAGAGCACAGCAGGAGTGGGGCTGCTCCCTACTCAAATCAGGCCTGGACCCACTCAACTCCATGGAGACGAAGGCCGCACATCATGTTAGAGTCAGCTAAGCTTCTGTTTCCCCACCAGAGAACTGGCTCATCAAAACCCACGTGACTGGCAGTCTGCTAACCTAACTGCTAGGCTTGGAAAGTCCCTGCCTCAATGCAGTACTTCCTCCCCGCACTTCCTCCTGCAAGCTTTGGTATTGAATTGGTGCCTAATGTTCGCCTGTCTTCAACCAGGTCCACCTGTGCAAATTAGGTGTACTTCCTTGTTCGTCTGTCCTCTCCTCCCCGGCTTGAGCTAGCCCTGTTGCTTAATAAACAGCTGACCCCCGCCCGACACAGTCTCCAGAGACCATCCTCACTGCCTCCTGAGACTGCTCCCCAGGCCCCCTCATCCTGGGACTGCTGGTGCACAATGGCTGATTGGGGTCAGGGGACCCTTAGGGTTGGGGTGCCAGACTGAACAGAGCTGAGACCAGGGGCTGAGCTCCTGACTGCAGGTGCAGTGTGACCCGTAGATGTTTCATTAGCCTGCTGCCAGTGCTTTCTTTCCCCACCATGAACTCAAACTGTGAGCCAAAACAAGTCTGCTCTCCCTCCCTAAGTGGCTTAAGTTGCTAGACATCTTGTCCCAGGGGTGAGAAAAGGAATTGATGCAAAGGTAACAGATTGGCACAATTCTCCCAGAAAAACTCACTCTGACAGCCAGACACAAATCTTGCTGCACCCCCACCTCACATTAAGGGGGCCAAGCTCTCTTACCACAAGACATGTTCTTCATCGAATTCTAAGTGGAGTAAGAATCCAACAAGAATACAGGGAAGTGAGCAAGGTAGATAGGTAGCAACCCGTGTCCTGCTGGTCAGGTGTACAGTGTGTGTGCATGTGTGTGAATGCTTGTGTGCATGTGTGAGTGCACACACATGTCCTAGCTATGGGTAGTCCTTCAGCCAGGAAATGGACAGGGAAGACTTCCATTTAGACAGTGAGATGTTTTCCAGTCCTTTATTAAAATAGATTTAGTGTTACTTAGAAATAGTAGGAAATTATATATTAGAAAGGTTTACCTATATGCAATTATTTTTATATAGGATATATTTTTAATTATTATATTTGTTTTGTAAGACAGAAGCAATCCAATTTACTATCTAGAGCAGTGGTTCTCAACATTCCTGATGCTGTGACCCTTTAATACCATTCCTCATATTATACTGACCTCCAACTATAAAAGTATTTTTGTTGCTACTTAACTGCAACTTTGATACTGTTATTAATTGTAATATAAAGATCTGTGTTTTCCAATGCTCTTAGGTGACCCCTGTGAAAGGGCTGTATGACCTCCAAAGGGGTCACAACCCATAAGTTGAGAACCACTGGTCTAGATATTCCTTTTTCTCTGGGAAACCCATCAAGGTTGTATGATTATGTTAGCATTTTACTGCCATATGCACTCTATTAATGTATTTGTTTAAGCCTACATCAAGTTAGTTACCTATGCCTATGGTGCATGCGTGCGCGTGTGTGTGTGTGTGTGTGTGTGTGTGTGTGTGTGCGTGTGCGTGCGTGCGTGCGTGCGTGTGTGTACACACGCGCCACAGTTCTTGTGTGAAGATCAGAAGACACTCTTTGGGAGTTGGCCCTTTCTCTCCACCACGAGGGTCCTGGGAATCGAACTGAGATCGTCAGGTTTGGGAGCAGATGCCCTTACCTGCTGAGCCACCTCACAAGCCCTCGGATAATATATTTTGAACTCATGTTGACATCTGTCTCATGTAGATTGTCCCTATAACAGGGCTATTAACTAAACACAATCTTATAACCAGCATGCAATCCTCATATGTGTTCCTCCTTCCTCTAGACCCAGTGTGGGGGCCCTGAGGGCAGTAGAGGGGAACCCAGGTTACAGCCCCATTGACCCCAACCAACTCATGCAAGAATACCATGTCCTTACTCAGTCCAGAGACGAACTCTCGGAAGTTAATTAGGGAGTCCCCGTTCTCATCTAGCAGCTGGAACAAGCGGGAGGCCAGCACATCGGAGTGAGTGCCACATGCCCAGGGAAAGAGAAGCACAAACATGCCCTTGAACTGCTCAAAGTCAATGCGATACTGCTCCAGGTAAGGCAGGCTGGGGTCGTGCCGGTCCAGGGCATTGCTGCTCCCGCCCCAGTAGCAGCTGGTCAGATGCTCAGCCTGAAAAACGATACAGAGTGGTTACTCCAACTTACATAGCCCTAGCTCACACACTATTATCCTAGGCACAGTATTCAATCTGCAAGTGTGTGCTCTTCCTACCACACGCAGGCACATCTAACTTGAAGACCCTTAAGTCTAGGAGATACCATGGTGAGAGTGAAGAGCTAGGCTCAGCAATAGCTTCCTGATGCTGTGCATAGAAATCGGCATCTCATTCCAAGAACGCAGGACCATACTACACTGATCCATTGCGTATCAAGTCAACACACATTTGGCCTACCCACCAGGGAGAGAGCACCAAGAAAGAGAGAGCGGTGCCCTCTAGTGGCTAAGAGGTAAGTGGGCGCTTTAGGGAGATCCCTCAGTCCCAAACTCTGTTCCTCTAGGAGCTGTCCACAGGATGTGGGTGGTGTCCTTTATATTTGTTCCTAGACTATCTTTGATCTGCACCAAAGATCTATTGGTAGCTTTTGCTTTTGAGACGTTTCATGCAAGCTAGGCTGGCCTCACATTTGCTATGTAGTCAAGGATGACCTTGAACTCCTGATGTTCCTGCCTCCAGGTACTGGGATGAGAGGCAAGAGCCACCACATCTAGCTGCAGATTTAGTCCAGAGAGTAAATTAGAGATTGTGGCATCATTGTTTCTTGCGTGATAGGAATCTTTTGAACCTTTTCCCTATCAACGGCCACATTCTAATCTGTGACAGATGATAAAACTTTTCTGTAGAAGAAAAGAATTACATTTAAAAAATTATTAGAGTGTTATTTTTCTTATTAAGGATGAGTAGTGGCTTAATGGAAAACACAGAGATTGAACCCATGATCCTCTTCCCTGGATCTGTAGACAGTTTTTGTTAGGGTTTGGGTATGCTTGGTCCCCAGAAGATGGATCCAATCATTGAGAGGTGACTGGACATGAGAGCCTGACCTTCATCAATGGATCTATCATTTGTTGGCCTTATTAGGACATGATAGAAACTTCTGAAAGTGGAGCCTGGTTGAAGGAAGTGTGTCATGTCTTGTCTTGGACTCTCTCTTGGTGTAGTTCTGTTCCCTGGCTGCCATGATGTGATGATGTTGCTCCTCAATGCCCTTTACCATGATGCTGTGCGCCAGGACAGCCCAGGATGGACACAGCAGGCCAAGCACAGGGGAGACTTAGGAAACAGTAAATCCAAACTAACCAGGCCTCTTAACATAGTACGCTTCTTCTTCTAGCTATATATTATTTTTCCTTAAGGCAACTTGGGGCTCAGTAGGGGAGATTAGGAGTTATAAGAACTTCAGGCAGAATTTGAACTTGACCACGACTATTCTGTGGAGTTTTAGAAATCCAGGTTCCATGTTCTAAGGTCCAAGAAAACAACTCCTCTGGTGAGGAAGTGAGCAGCAACATCAACTTAAATTAGTGCTAATCATTGATTTACTTTTCCCACTAAGTACGGCAGCTTTGTCTCCCGGCTCTGTCTTCCACCTTGTGCATGTTGGGGACCTGTGGAACCCCTAAACCACCTAATAGAAAGATCAAGAAGTCCCAAAACAATTAAAGAAAGTTCTTTCATTCCTTTGAACGGGCATGAATTTACTTTGAAACTCACCTTGAAGAGAGCATACAGTTCTTCCAGCTCGTCTATGGTAAAGGAGGTCTCTGTCACAATGGTCCGTACCTATAAAGGGGTGAGCACAGTGACTCCCACAGACTCAAAACATATCACGCTAAGAGAGCCTCTAAGTTCTTCTTTCAAGACCTGCCAGGCTGGAGCCGAGGAGCCAGCAGGAGTGTGCGCAATTTGGGGAACGTGAGGTACCCCCCACCCCCGCTGCCCTTCAGAGGACTTACCACATTGCGTTTGGTGGTGTCCTCCAGGGTCTGGATCACTTTCAGCCTCTGCTTGAATCTCATCTGCTCAATCAAATCCGCCCGGATAGTTCCGAATTTCTGGAAAGAAGCAATATTGGTGTTTCTGAAAAAAATGTGCTAAGGTCGCAGGGACACCTGCAGACTGGCGGAAATGTTCACAACTCAGAATAAACAGCTCTCTCCACAACAGTGACCTGGACTAGATTTTATGTTGGGAAGCCACTCTGGAACTATAAATTACTGATCCAGAGAGTCTCCCATTTCCAGCAGCAGAACTAAATTTCAGTCACACGTGCTCCCCTTGAGTCGACAGTCTATGCAGAAGAAAGCTTGGATGTGAGGCTGTGTGCGACGGGATGCATGTGTGATGGGAAGGGGAGCACCTGCTCCCAGGTGGAGCACTGAAGAGGCTGGGAGGCATTGATCTCCACGCTCCGTTAACAGCTTCTGCTGGGATCAGAAGTTCACTCGGGCATTCTGTGGGCTGGCCATCTCTCCAAATGCTAACCTGCCCACGGCCTGCATGTTTTCCCAACTCAGACAAGAAAGGAAAACATACGATTTGTTTCCATTAAACAGCCCAGTTCAGGACTTGGTAAGAAGGGTCATTGAAATGATTCACTCGGGGGTTCACTGAGGAGAGAAGCTCCCAGGGGAGGGATGTCTTTGGATCCCAACAGCAGCTCAGTGAGCCTCTTCTCTACCGTGACTGTGGGGCTGGGTGATGGCTCAGCCAGTAGAGGGCTTGCCCTCAGGGTTGAGGACCTGAGTTCTAATCCCCAAAGCCTCACAAAAGGGCCTGTGATACCAGTACTGGGAAGACTGAGGCAGGAGGACTTATGGGGCTTTCTGGAAAGTTAGCCAAACTTAGGGGCTCCGTGTTCAGCAAGAAGATCCTGTCTCAAAAATGTAAGGTGGAAAGCAGCGGAGGAAAACTGATGCCAATCTCTGACCTCCATATGCATGTGTGTGTGTGAACACACACACACACACACACACACACACACACACACACACACGCACACACGCACGCACGCACGCACGCACGCACGCGCACGCACACACACCATCAAGGGCCAAATTTAGTGGCACAGGTCTTGCTAAGATTTTCTAGGATTCAAGAGGCTGAGCTGGGAGGACTGACTTTACTTCTGGGACAGGGCAAGGTGGTGCAGAGGTTCCTCCACCTTGGATTCCTGCTGAGGCCATTGCAGGTTTGACTAGAATTTGGGGTCCTTGATGGAGAATCCCGTGGAGAATTACCAGCTCTATTCCAGAAAGCCGAAGTCAGGATGCCCTGACTAACTCATCTAACTTAGTCTGCGTGGGAGGAATCCCCGACAGCTAACTGATTATCTCAGCATCTGTTAAACTGTTTGCTTCTGCAAAACTGTCAAGTGAGATACCAGGGCATGGCTTCTGCCTTTAAAAACCCAGTGGTCTGGACACTTGGGCCACACCTAACTCCCTGAATACTGGGTGTGGTCCCAGGCTGCTGGAATAAAGATTTCCAATTGGCTATAAACTGTGTCTGAGTGGTCATCTCTAGTGGGACACTGGGTAACACTTGAAGGATAGCCCAAGATACATAACGTTTTCTCAGTAAAAAGAATAAGGAATAAAAAATAAATAAATAAAAATTGTCTATCTGAAAGTATATACTTCAGGGGACTCCTAACTACTTAGTGTGGGAATGGGGAATGAGTCATCGATGAAGGTTTCCCACGATGGCTCCTCAACCCACTGAGCGTTGAATCTGACACACTTCTAGATCACGTGTCAGAGGGCCAGAGTTTGCCATACCATTTACAACAAGTTAAGGCCCAAGAGAAATCCCGGGGTCCACTCGGCGTCCATCTCTGAGACCAAAACTTAGAGGCAGTCGCCTGCCTCCAACAACTAATTCTCACAATGTAAAAGGGCATGGGATTTCTGTCTGTCCCCAAACTCATGTTTAAACTTAATTCCCACTTGCTGCAGCATGGACAGGAAAGGCCTTATCTTCAGCTGTTTAGGTTAGAAAGAATGCTATAGAAAGGGCTTGCAGAAGCAGGTTATTTCTCCTCAACTTCTCCCCACGGGGATATGGTTTCTCCCACCTACAGGACACAGATGGTGTCCAAGGAAACAGAAAGACGGGGCTGTATCCCATAAGCACCTGGCCGTAGGCTTCCAAGGCTCTTGAACCAACCGTGAGAAGTCCATCCTTAATCTTTATGAAGCCACGGGACTGCTGTATTCCATGGCGACAGGACTAACTGGATTGAGACAGGTCAGGAGAGGCGGTGTGGGACCCAAGCCCAGCTGAGCTGGGTGGGAACACGGGGGTAACTCTTATCACATGGCTGGGAAGCAGACCCACCTCGTAGGATGTTCCTATGAGTCTGAAGATGTCCACTGCAGGGTAGGGCCCCACGTCGTCACTGAGCAGGGAGTGGAGGTGAGGGATGGGAGGCAGCGTGCTGTCTTTGTTGGTCACACTGTCTAAGTACCTTAGGGGAGACATGAACCAGCTGTCACTGGAGGAAGTGCGACGCCTCAGTTACAGATCTCTAATTGTACATATTAAGACAAAAATCCAAGCTTTTCTCGTCTCTTTCTGGTTGTGCTTCTCTTTCTCTGGGAAGTTCTGGGGATTGAACCTAGCACCTTATGCATGCTGAGCAACTCGACGGCCCCAGCCCCCTTTTTACCTTTTATTTCAAGATGGGTTCTCACTAAGTTGGCCAGGCTGGCTTTAATGTGTGATTCCCCTGCCTCAGCCTTCTGAACAGCTGGGATTACAGTGTGCAACATCAGGCCTTACTAAGATCTTCTTAAAAACAGAGAGAAACTCCCTTTATCTTTGAAGAAAAAGACTGTTGTGCTGGGGGGATGGCTAAGGGGTTAAGAGCGCTTGCTGTACAACCCTCAGGGCTGGAGTTCGGATCTCAGCACTCACAGAAGCCACGTATCCAAGCACACTGTAACTCCAGCTCTAAGGGAGGCAAAAAAGGAGGAGGGGGAGACCTCTGTTCACTGGCTTCCCAGCTAGCTGAGGAAACATGAGTCCTAGGCTTAGGGAGTGACCCCGCCTCAAGAGGATGGTGGAGAGTGATGGACGAAGATACCCAGTGTCCTCTGCATCTGAGCACAGGTGCATCTACGTGCATATGTATGCACATACATATCATACACATCCAGAAAATAAATAAACCTTAAAAATGAAAATGTGTCCTGGCCACAGAGAATAATAGGTCTTTTGGTCAATGAAGTCAAACTCATGAGGTGGCCCGAAAGCCAGACACAGCACAGTACCTTCCCAAAACAGTCATGGCCTCTCCATCGTCCTTGCAGTTTAACAGTTTATCCACGTTGGCATCCAGAACAGCGAGGGCCAACTGGAATATCACTTTGATTCCTTCATAGAAGAAACAGTCCACGACCACCACTGCGCTCTCAAACGGCATCACGCTGAGGAAGAGTGTGAGGAACCACGACAGGGAGATGGTAGAAATCACACCCAGGTCCTGCATGCAGTCGTACAGCTGTGGGACGTAGTCTCGTGCCAGCTCCTCGAAGACTCCCTGGTCCACCAGGGCACCTGAGTGGGTGACACAACATGATCGGTTAGCCCTGCACCTCCCTGGAGGACAGAATCAAATGGATAGGCTGCGTTCCGCCTCCATTTCTGTTGCTATGACAAAATGCCCTGACGGAAGCAACTCAGGGCAGAAAGGGTTTAATTTATCTCACAGTTCCAGCGTAAAGTCCATGACCGCAGGGAACTCAAGGCAGCAGGAACCTGGGCAGCTGTTCACACCCATGGGCAAGAGCAGTGAGAAATGGGCACACATTCATACTTCATGCTCAGCTAGCTTTCTCTATGCTTACACAGTCCAGGGCCCCAAAACAGGGAATAGTGCTGGGTCTTCTCACGTCAGTTAAGGCAGCCAGGACAGTCCTCCACAGACATTCCCACAGGCTCCCTTGATCTAGACAGTGCCTCACTGAGACTCTCATCCCTGGTGATTCTGGTTATGACAAACTGACACTAAGATTGACCATCACACCTGCTTTATGCCCTTATTTATGTAACTGCTCTTTAGCTGTGGGGTCCCAAGGCATGGATTGCTTTTCAAAGCTTTTTTTTCTTTTTCTTTTGAGATTATAGCTGTACACATTTACCACCAGCTTGCTGACATTTTAAGCTGGTACCACACATGTGATGGTCATTTTTACTGGATTTAGAATCACCCAGCATTCCCAGGAAGGTGTTACTGGAGAAATTTAACTAGGGTTCGAGGGGCCATCCTGAATGTGGGCATCACTGTCCCAAGGGCTGGGGTCCTGGACTAAATAAAAAAGGAGAAAGCAGACTGAGTGCCGACATTCGCTTCTCTGTTTCCTGACTGGGGCCCAGTGTGACCAGTTAGTTGCCTTGTGTTCCCTCTGCCGTGACTTCCCTGTACTGCGGACCGTATGGGCAGATTCAGAGCCACAACAAGTCCTTCCTCTCCCTCGCCGATTTCGGGCTGGGCATCTGTCACAGCTGAGGAGAACTAACGATTCCAAGATCCTTCTCCCACTGAGACAGGCTAAGGTGTTTAGCCACAACCACACGTACCTACGACTCTGGTGTTGTAGTAATCAGGAAGCATCCGCTCACACAAGGCTACGAGCAGCCAGAACGCCTCCTCCTCTTTGGCATAGAGAAGCAGTACGGAGGTGACAATGTTCATGGCCTGATGGAAGGAGAGAGGATGCCATCAGACAGAGGAGCAATCTTGGAAAGTGGTGAGGGGCGATGCCCACTCTAAGTCACTCCCAGCTGGAAGCCAGCAGTGGTTCAGGGCATGCCATTTGACAAGCAGCTTCTGACTCCATTTTGAGGATGAGTCCACAAACACCACCATCTGTCTGGTGCCACCCACACAGACTAAAAATACAACAAAACAATAACACAAAACAAACCCAAAAGATCTATTCCTGCAAGTCTACAAGTGACACTCTATAAATTTATTGGGCTGAACAGGAAGGTATCAAAATCAGAAAATTCAGGCCCAAGAACTTGCCGGACATGCCAGACTGAAGGGAGGGTGGAGCGTTCTCACCTGGATCCCAAAGAGAAGGACACCCAAGGCTGCAATGGGAACAGCTGCCACCAGCTTGTTTTCTGATACCTAGCGAGTGCACGCAGGACAAACAGGCGGAGGACTTGGACTGTCCCAGGGTTATCTGAGTGGCTGAGTTCCCACTGTTGACAAGGTCGACTTGTCCAGGCCTCCACCCATCCATCTGGGGTTTCTTGCTGTCATGGAGGCCTGCCCGCTCACCTCTGCAGCTGGACTGAGCTCTACAGCTTTGTCAAACCTGCGACCTCAGCACTGATGCTAGCTACCGCAGTGGCTCCCTCCTCAAAGTCAGACCGGGTCCCTTGTCAGCACAGGCTCTGTTGACCTTTATGTCAGCCTGTGTCTGAAACCCAAGATGCTTCCACAGTCTCTCTAACCCTCTGGATCCATAACACAGACAGACAGACAGACAGACAGACAGACAGACAGACAGACTGACGGTATGATGTTTGACATGGGAGTTATAGCAGTAATCAAGACTGCATTAAAAACTTGTATTAAGCTGGGCCAGACTGCCAAGAAGGTGGAAGGAGCCGGGAAACTGCTGCCACGGAATCCCCAGCACCTTGTGAATTTGTTGTTATTCATGAGATTCTGGCCTTATGGAAAGACACGCGGTGCTTGTCTATGTGTTGATACAGTGCACTCACAACATTGACTAAAGAAAGAAGGAAAATTAGCCATTCTTGCAGATGCCAATAAACGTCCAAGAAAAGCCAGACAATCAAGCTTAGGATTTCAAGGCCACCAAAGCTTGGTGGGTATTCTTCTGCATTGTTAGCTTATGACCCTTTAGAATGAAAAGCCAAGCCTGGCCCTTTTCAGCCACTGCTCAGGGCCTTTCCTCACTGGCACCATGGTCTACCTGACTCAAGCATGCACAAACAAGCCCTTACACAGGCCTCTGCCTGAGGCCTGTCTGACAATGCTTTCAGCCTGCTAAATCCCTTCAGTGTTCTTAATCCTTAACTCAGCGGAGGTAAATATTTCCCTTTCAACTCTCATAAATAGTTCCTATAAGCAAGCACACAGGGCTCCAGGCTGTCCACAGAGAACAAGGAGACCTTTCAGAGTTGGCGCCCTCCCCCTCATTTCCATCCAGGAAAAGATGCTAAAGATGAATAAAGTTGATTTAAAATCCAAAGTAACCAGGTTTTATTAAAAGATATTATCAGAAAGCCCATAACTGCTAAGCAGCTCAGTGGTAAGTGTTCCTTAATTAAAAAATGAAGATCAAAAGATAAAAATGAATTCTATTCTGTCAGAAACCAAGCAGTTCCTGAGTTTCTTTTGATCTTCCAGAAACCAGTACCAATTCATCAGACTTGTGCAATATAAATCCCCTAAAAGGTGTTTGACTGAAAAGGTTCTTTCTTGCAAGCCTTGGTGTTTCAAGGGAAGTGGTTATTAAAATTCCACATGAGAATTAGCCTGCGGGTTCTAGTCCATGTCTCAATTAAGGTCAGTTCCTTAGCCATTCAGGCAAGACAGAGTTCCATGGCTGTCATTTCTCATGGGTTCTGTATGAGGCGTGAGAGGACTGGGGGACAAGCTCACTAGCCTTGAATGCTGCCGAGAGAGAGAGAGAGAGAGAGAGAGAGAGAGAGAGAGAGAGAGAGAGAGAGAGAGAGAGAGAGAGAAACAACAACACTATAAAGTTATGAATCAATCTGGAGATACATTTAAATTAAGTGCTGTCAAAAAGATAAATAATGTGGTATAGGGAAACAGGTGTGTAAACAGGTGTATGTGTGTATGTGTGAGAGAGAGAGACAAGAAGCATGTGGGTATATGTCCACATGTAGGAGAAAGATGAGTGTGTCTAAGAGTTAAGTCTCCTTCAGCTTTTCCATAGACGGTCCAGGAAGACCCACTGATAATGTGGTCTTTGTATCTAGGATCACCTTATCTTGGGGCTTCCTCACTGTCACTTATGCTCAAGGTATCAGTACAAGACACTAAAACATTTACTTCAACCTGTGTTAAAACCTAGCCCTGGTGTGTGAGAAGCTATGTGTGCAGTGGCTTAAGCAGGCATGGCTTAAGAAGATGTAGTAGGAGCAGAACGGCAATCTTAACAAACGTGCCGTGGAGCTGGGTACTCTGCCCACAGGAAGCTATGGCAGGTGGGCCAGGGAATAACCAGAAGACCCTCACCAGTCACTCAGCTGGACAAGGACCAGAAAAGAAATGCTGCTGTTGGCTCCCTTCTCAGGGCAGTAGTTGTCTATGAAGTTGATGGTACTTCTTGGGAGACCTCGCCAATATCTAGAGGGGATTTTGATTTTTCAGAGTCAGGGTTTATACTGCTGCCTAGAGATAGGAGTTGGAGATGTTGCTGAACATGCAACACAGCACTAGGTAGCACCCAGGACAAAGAACTCACTTTCTATAGAAATAATACACTCCTGTGAGAAATCACTCTGCACACCTACAGATGATAGAAAAGCATTTTAGTAAAATATGTGCATGTCGGACTGGAGTTAACACCCAAAAAGGATTTGGCTTCCAGTTGGAGGTTTTACTAACTTATATGCACCTCAGGGTGATGTATTTCACACACACCCAGTTGGAGGTTTTACTAACTTATGTGCACCTCAGGGTGATGCATTCCACACACACTGTCATCCTTAAGTCTCCTTCCGGTCCCAGCTCCAGTTCCACTTTGAACAAGGGCTTGTGCGTCTGGCCATTGGGCAGACAGAGACTTAGCAGGGCCAGCATCACAGTTATTTTTGAAGTACACCAGTGATGCTCTTTTTAAATAGTGCTCACCCGGGGTCATCTGCCCATCTGGGGGCTTATGGCAGGCCAAGACTTAACAGTGGCTGTGACCCTGTGCTGCCCCCTTGAGCTGTCTGTCAGAGGTGTGTTCTTTGGGGAAGGGCCTGATGGCTGGTCAGTCCTGGTGAACAGATATTTACATCTTAGCATCATAAATTTAGCTTATCTCTAAAGGTGTGGTTAGCATACTATTTACCTCTGAGGTACTTAGGGGACAGTGCCCCCTTAGCCAGTCTACTTAGTGTGATTTAATGTCTCCTAAACAGATCTACTAACAAAACCTTTAAAACATTTGTTCCATCACTTTGACTTTCTCCTACGTCACTCTAACCCACAATGCCCATAGTGCCAAGATTGGGGCACCCTGCTGCAATGACTCCCACTAGCCTAGATAGAGCTTTCCTGTCCATTATCTGCTGGCAAACAAAACCAAGGAAAGGTTCACTTTGTCAGTATAAATGTTAGGCAGGAGGTCAGCTCTGCAGGGGACTGACCAACTAGGCCTGAAAGACTGGACATGATGAACAGTGGTGGGTCAGCTCAGAGTCCCCCAAAGAGACGCCAGGATCAATGGCTGACAGTGGAGCAGCCTGGCCAGCTCAGACTCCTCCAGGGGAGGCGTAGAGCGCTGGTGCCATTTCCCCAAGTAAACTTTGGGGTTCTTAAACCCCCACATACGTATTCTTGCTTTGTACGTGTCTATGTGCAACAGACCAAAATCTGTGCGAAACAGTGTTTTGAGAAAAAGCAGCCCCTATAGGTGACCACGTGAGGCAGGCATGAGGGCTGGACAAGCCGTTGCCTGCTGGGTTTGGGGCCATCGCTGCTTGGCTGGGCCAGCTCTGGCTTCCTTGCTTGCTCTAATTAAACTCCTGGCTGGTTGGTCTGGTGCTGAGTCTCATCTGAATGCTCCTCTTTCAGGACTGGAGGACACTTAGAGCCCTCCCCAAACATAAACTCGTGGCAATTACCTGGCAATACCCTATGTTGGGATTGCGAAAAGCGTAAGCCGTTAAGACTCTTCTCAGAGCGGCGATGCCCATTTCGTTCTGGAAAGCGGGGTGTTCTGGAAGGGAGCGGTGTAAGTCTCTCTCAATCTCCTCGGTGGCAAGATTGTACTTCCCCATAGACTTCTCCACTAGGTCCTCATAGTACCCGGGGTGTGTGGCCTTTTCGTTGATGGCCCCTGGGAAGCACACAACAAATAGGACATCAACAAAGCTTAAGTCCTGCCGTCCTAGTTATAGAGAGCGCCGCCCGGCTGAAACTCTGCTTGCCCATCCACCAAAGGAAATTGAAAAAAAAAGAAAATCACCCTGAAGAGTGTTTTCACTTACATCTAGACTGGTAATTTACCCGCGGCCTCCTTCCCTCTCTCGGCCCCACGGCAACATGGCCGCTCCACCTTCCAGCACGAGCTAGAGGTCCACAAAACTGCTTCCCAAGCTTACAGGGACAGAGCCGAGGGAAGTCAGAGTAAGCCAGGCTGAGTTGTTCTCACTCTTAGTTGCTTTCTTTGCTTTTAATTTATGAGAAGTTTTGTTAAAATTTCACTTGAGAAGGAGGAATGCCTCTCAGGAGTGCCTCGTTTCCTACAGAACACAGCAACAGTGACGGGGTGGGGGTAGAAGGAAGCCTCGGAAGGTTTAGGGCTCTGTAAGGCAGCAGGCAGGGCGAGGCTGAGGGTCCTCCAGTAACGATGGGTCCCTGCCACCGATGGGGGCTTCTGGGTGATAGGGGTGGGGTTGCAGAATGGGGCAAAGAATTGCTGATGTTAGATATTCATGTTAAGATTCTTGAAGTCAGAAAAACCCCGGGTATGCACATATCTAAAGCTAATATCAACATGAATTTACATTACCATTGGGAAAACGGAGAATCCACATGCAGAGAATGGACTGCGCCCTGACCTCACACTACATTCCCAACCAACACAGCACGGATGGAGGACTAGAGCATAAGCCGTAAAGCCAAAAAGCTGCCCGAGGAAAAGAGGGAGGACATTCTTGACAGAGCAGTTCGGTTTTGGGTATGATATCAACCACACCCACAGGGCACAGGCAGTAATAGTAGAAATGGGTAAGATCACCTAAGTTCAAAAGCTTGGCTCACAACAGAGAACAATCAACAGAGCGCAAAAGAAACAGACAGGACAGGGAAAACACAAATAAACCATGTATCCAATAAGGAGCAATTATCCAGAATGCAAAACTTTACAAGGAATTTGGGTGTCTCAGTAAAAGCACTCCCCATGCGAGTCAGATCAACTGAGTTTCATCTCTGGACCCAGAGTGGAAAGAGAGGAGCAACACAAAATACTTCGTTTTCTGACCTCCACATGTGCACTGTGGTGTGTACACACACACACACACACACACACACTCACTCACGAAAGTATCCAAAAGTCATGTCAACCCTCCCAGCACAGCCTAAACTGACTGTCAAGTGATAAACGCATCAGGTGCGGCGCTGGGCTCTAATAAGGAGTGAAATGTTGACACAAGCTGCAATGTGCTTGAACCCTGCAAACGCCATCCTAGGTGGAAGTCAGTCAGGAAACACTGAGGGTCCACAGCAGACAATCTACAGCGACAGATTGTAGGTGACCACTCTCTTCCATGGCTGCAGGACGTGAAGACTGACTGGCAAAAGAGTATGGGTTATTTCTTTTGAGAACGGTGACAGTGGTCTAAAATTAACTGCGCTGATCAGGAAGGACATGAGTCTATGGATATTCCAGACCACTAGGTTGTGTGCACTTTGGTAAATCTTACGTTATAGCTCAAAAGAGGTTTAATTTAAAACAAACGGTAAAGTACATAGAAAATGACAGAGTAAACATGTACATTTCATTTTAGAAGACAGTGTCACCAAGCCAATGGTTGGCCCTGTTCCAGTGCCTGACAATGGCCGACTGGTTGGCAGCATCCTGACGTTGGCTCTGCTCTCCCTGGGGACAGACTGGATGTGACTTCAGTAGGTCCAGAGAACAAGCAGCAGCCTTAAGGGGCATTGGAAGCAACAGGTCCCAGCATGGGCTTCCTGGCCAGAAGCTGGACGACCTTTATGGGCAGGCTGGTTCCCACGTGTACCCCACTCCTCAGTGTATGGGCATATACACAGCCAAGGGCGGTGTGCAGACATGCCACCCTTCGGTCACATACACCCCTCTGTTAGACAAATACTGACTGGACCCCTCTACCTGAGTCTGACTCTGTGAGTGGGCTGCGTGCTGCTGCTGTAGACTGGCTTCATGGTGAATTCATCTGAATCTAAATTGTAGCTATAAATAAGTTCTAATTTGAAGGAGAGGGAGAGAAACGAACTTTTCCTGTACTCTGTCGGTGCTCTGAATCTGGTTGTCAAGGTGACTACGCTGGATAAGAGAACTCTACACGATGATGGTCTTCTCTGATGTGTGATTAGAGAGTGCCATGTTCCAATCTGAGCTTCCTTTTGCTTTTTCTGAAACAATGTCTTTTTAAGTAACCCGGGTTGGCAATGAACTAACTATGGATCCCAGGCTGGCCTTGAACTTGAAGAGATTGTCTTGCCTCGGCCTCTACAGTCTTAGGATTGCAAACATTCACCACCATGCCCAGCTCACATTTAACTTCTAAATGAGGACCTGTGTCTGGTCTACTTAAGGAAATAGGGGAAAAAAATCAAGTTTACACAAAATAGATAAAACCATTTTTATCTTTATTTTATTTTTAGAACTTGATCCTCTTATTTCTGAGATATATCCCGTGATAGGGGATATTTTCCATTTTTATCTACCATTGCGTGATAGGCAATTTTCCATTTATATCTACTTTTAGAAAGATCCACAAGTGTTTGCAAGGCTTTCTTGTAAGTCCAGTCACTTTATTTTTAAGTTTCAATACTATTTTTTTTCAAGTAAAAAGATTTAATAATGGTACTTGGATGAGGCCATCTCTAGGTTCAAATAAAAATATTCTCATGGACCTAGTTAGAGTGCTGACATTTCCTATCTTCATCAGCTAAAGCAACTGATGTATGATTAAAGTGAAGGTCGGTGATGGCCAAAGGTATGTTCTGTGGTTGGGGTACAAAGATTTCTGAGGTGCACTGGATGTTTCCAGATGGCAGAAAACAGTGGTAGCTTATCCTAAAAGACTAAAATATTAAAATAAAAAAAACACAGAAAATTAGTTCACTATTTTAGATGACTTTTATTGTGGAATATTATTTTATTACAATGACTTTGTTTTATTATTGTTTATTAATATTTTACCCTGCCTCGTTAGTAAGTTAGCCTTTATCATAAATATGCATGTGTGTATAGGAAAATCTCTAGTACATACAGGATCGAAGTCTGCTGTGTCTGCAGACATTGACTGAGGGGTCTTGGAAAGCATTCCCTGAGGACAGAGTGTAATGAAAGCAGCCGCCAGTCATTTCTGGAGACCTTCCTCAGTGGTTTCCATGACAGCAGGTGGCCTGTCCTCCTGTAAGGACCCTCTCACCCACACTCTGATGGGTCAGCCTAATTACGCTCACTGGCTCACTAACCAGACCTCAGCGAATTTTTTCTTTAGTCATCCGTGGGTGCCCTAGTTGGGGTGAGTAGACGCATGCCCACATCTCCCCAGGAAAAGTCCACACAACAGGGTCCACTGAAATGTTCTCAGTGAAGTCAACATTGCCAGGAGAAGGAGCATTTCAACTTACAAAGTGTCACACTCCTACTTCAGATTCTGTTTCTTCCCCCTAAACAGCCTCACTGGAGAAACAGGTGAGGTGAGGGGATTGGACAGCAGGAACTACTGGCCTTGGGTACCCCATGAGGGAACCAGTTACTATGGCAGACTTCAGTACCTGGTGAGGAAACCAGACCCAGCTTTGATTTGGGGTCTCTTATCTCAAAGGACTTGGGATGCCTCTGTGGAGATTGGGAGGAGGCCCCAGTCACCCAACAGCGCTGCTCTTAGCGCCCCCTACCTGAAAGCAGCAGCCAGAGCTCTCCACGCATGCTCTCTGGGATCCCCTTCAGCACCAGCTCCCGAGTCTTCTCTGTGCGGTACATGCAGATCCCCTGCCCATACTCAGCAAAGTGAATCTTCCAGGCTTGCTCTTTCAAAAATTCTTTGGCCTGAAAGACATAATGGAACATGACTGATGTCCCAGAAGGCTCTGGGGGGAAGTGCTGAGGACTGTCATGACAGATCGGAACGCAATCCCTGTTGAACTGACAGAACTCTGGAGAATGTAGAACTCAGATGTTAAGAGTTCTTTCCTAACTTTATCCATCAATCACAGCCTGTTCCGTCACCAAGCTTTCTGTTCAGTATCAGGGTCCTACTTAATGGGCCAGTAGAATGCTAATCATACCTGTGGTTTTATGTGAATGTGAACTGGTGACTTTTAAACGCGCTCTGAGCAAGTATGTACTTATTTGTTGTTTGGCTTACACAGTAGTTAAAACAAGACCAAAGACAAAGAAAAGTAGTCATACCGCTGTTGTGGCTCTCAATGCTTTAGTAAATCACTCTGCTATCTAACGACATAGTTAGATAAATACTGCTTTGCTTGTTTATGGGAAAAATATGTTAGAGACATTCCCACAGATGTTTTTGGCCACTTTTGTAGATGTTAATTAGTTTAATTCCATTAAAAATATCTACATGGGGATTAGAGAGATGGCTCAGTGGTCAAGAGTATACAATCAGAATTGAGACCCCGGCATTCCCATAAGTCAGGAATCTTGAAATCGCCTGGAGCTCTAGCTCCAAGTGGTCTGTGCACACACGTGCATTAGTGCGCACATGTGCACAAGTAGCAGATATGAATCTTAACATGTTTTAATGGTTTTGTTTTAATACAGCAAGTTTTGGTGAAATGCAAGAGGTACCTACCAATTTCGGGTTGAATTCTTCTGGAGATCGCCGCCGGTACATGGTCATGAGGGTCTGTGTGGCTGTGGGGACGCTGTTGCCATTGAGGTTAAAGGCGCGCTCTCCATCAGGGTCGGAGCTAGTGCTTCTCTGGGGACTGGAGGAAACGAGGCTGCTGGGCCGGGAGTACACCTGTCAATGGAGAGGGACACGTGGATGGGCCTGGACGCACAACTGACTCCTTTATGTCTTCTGTACGGATATTAATGGCTAGGTTATGTTTTCTCATATGCTTCTTGCTACGTGAAGAAACAGGAAATGCCAACATGTCAATACTTTTTCAGGAGTTATAATGGGGCAAAAGTCATAAACAACAGCATTTCAGTGCTCAAAATAGATTTCCCGGGACCAGGCATGTAGCTCAGCAGGTATAGGGTGTTTGCTTACTATACACAATGCTCTGGATTTGAAGCCATAAGGGATGCTGGACCATCCTGAAGTTTTTTTTAGAGCTATGATCAAATACCAATTCCTAATAACAAGACAATCTTGCTGAAATATTGTACTGGTACTGGGGCAGGGGGCTTAGCACAGCTGTTAAATCTGACAGGCAAACAAGTTGACAAGGAGGTGCACACTCCAGGCCTGAGCACAGGAGCACCCCACTACGCTCAGGTGTCTCCTACCAACCTCATCATCAGAACTGTTGCAGCTTCCCGAGAACTCTCTGTCTGAGTAGATTCGAGAAGTCGTTTGCTGCAGGAAATCTGAGATCCTCTGCACCAGGAAGTCTCTGTCTTTCAAGTTGGCAAACAGGAAGGTCATTCTGTTCCTGGTGCTGATGGACAGGGGGCTGGGGAGCACACTGCAGCTGTCAGCCTTTTCCACGATGGTCACCTGAGGAAACAGGAAGCAGGGGCCCTCAATGGGAAGGGCTGGAAATGCAGCTACGCTGAAGTTCCAGTTCCCTGGAGGAGCCATCCATGCCCCCCTTAGACAAATGGGGGCCCTCCCAATTCTGCCCCAACGAAACACAATGCCTTATACAAATCAAACCGGGGTCGATACCAGAAACTACAACTATCCTTCGGGGTTTTTCCAAACCAGGGGGTGTTTTTCAGCAACCAGAGGCATATTTGGTTGTCACAAGTGGGGATGCTGCCAGACACCCTGCGGAGGCACAGGTCTGCAGCAATAACTGGCCCCGGATGCCCAGGGTGCCAAGGTTGAGAACTGAAAAAGAATTCCAGTTTTTCATTAAAATTTCATGGGGCGAAAGGAGACAGGACTCCTAGCTGCGGTCTCATCAGCAAGAGAGGAAGCAATTCCAATGCTGGCTCCTTTTACTAAGTAAAGGCTAGCTTTCGAAACACTACCAGTCCACTGGGTACATCACGTAGACGCCAGGGCTTGGCCGCTAACACTTTCAAGGACTTGTTCTGGAGCAGACATGACATAACAACTCAGCTGGAGCCCTATGCACACCCGCAGACTCTGTGTGCCTGTGTGTGTGTCTGTGTGTGTGCCTGTGTGTGTGTCTGTGTGTTCACACAAGTCTCCTACAGTGTAAAAGACAAGGGAAAGAGAAATAGCTGTCTTTGAACTGAAGACATATGTCTCTGCGTGTTTTTTTGTGAGCGTTGTGTTTGTGAATATGTGTTTTCTGTGTGTGCATGTGTGTGCACAGGCATGGGCAAGTCAGGAGGAAATTCTGAGTGTCTTCCTCAATCACTTTCCTACCTCACTTTTTGCTCCTGAACTGGGGGTTCACCAGTTCGGCTAGGCTGGCTGGCCAGGGAGTGTCAGGGACCCTTCAGTCTTTGCTGCCAAAACAGGAGCATACTGCCATGCTTAAATTTAAACACGGGTCCTGAGGATGCAAACTCAGGCCATCTCCCAAGTCCAATGCTGATGGTTTTAACAGGGTTGTCATCAAGCCCAAACAGACCCAAACACACTAAGACTATTTGCTTTGGTACATCAGGGGAAATCTTAAGGCAAACACGACATGGTGTGCCCATCATCACAGCTCCGACTTTCTGTCTAAAGCGGCATTTCCTCCACTCTGCAGTCTAAAGTCTGAAGAGTTGAGTTTCCTCTGCACATTGGATCACTATGCCTGTCCTGATCCCAAAGTGCATTTCCCTTGCCGCTCTGGGTAACTGCTATACCATGTCCAGGAGGGATCTGACGAAGGAAATTGTGCTAAGGCGTCAGCAAGCTGGTTCATCAGGTAAGGGGCTTGCTGTCCAAGCCTGGAACCAATGTCAAGTTAGAAGAGAATCACCACTGAGACACAACATTGTCCCCAGACCTCCATGCTGTGCTGCGGCTTTCATGCCATCACATACACATCACACACATCGTACACACATATATACACACACCACACACTCTCACATACACATTTACACACATCACACACATATCACACATGCACACACACACATCACACACACATCGTACACACATATATACACACACCACACACTCTCACACACATTTACATACACTCACACACACACACACACACACCACATACACACACACCACATACACACACACCATATACACTCACACACATCACACACACATCACATACACATCACACACTATACACATGCACATATCACACACACACATCATACACATATATACTCACACACACTCTCTCATACACATCACACACACTCACACACATATATCACACATGCACACACACACACACCACACACTCTCACACACATTTACATACACTCACACACACACATACCACATACACACACACACCATATACACTCACACACATCACACACACACATCACATACACATCACACACTATAAACATGCACATATCACACACACATATCATACACATATATACTCACACACACTCTCTCATACACATCACACATATACACTCACACATACCACACACATCATATACACTCACACACAACACAAACACACTCACACATATCACACACACACACACACACACACACACACGAAAAATTTGAAAATTATGCTGAGAACTAAGTGAAAAATTTATCAACCAAGGTGAATTTGCAGGAAAAAATTATGAAGCCCGTTAACTACTAAATGTAAATGTAATTGATCTCCCCACCTCTGAATTCACCCCCAGTAAATTATCCTGGCCTCAAAATATGTTATAATACCAATGAGCTAAACCTGTGACAAACTGAAGTGAATCCATCAACTGTTTGATAGTTTGTGGTTTGTTTTTTTTTTTTTTTTTTTTTTTTGATTGACCAATTCAGCTTCAGGGAATCCGTAATTGTAACTTAAGGAAATTTATACATGTGACGGGAAAAACAGCAAGAGTGAAAGTGTACAGCCATAGATAAATAGGTGAACACATTATGTACGTACATTAATGGAGTAATATGTAGTCATTAAAAATTGACTTAGGGAACTGATTTAAGGTATACTCACTGTTAGATGAAATAAAACTAAAAACTCCCCTACATTTATGTCTAAATTATATGACATATGCATAGCAATACACAGGAAAAGCTGGAGCAGGAAGGATATTGTCTTTTTATGATCTGTTCTTTTGCAAATGAGCTATGGCAGGAATGCATTACTCTTAAAATACAGGGAAAGAGGGAAATGTGATGACTCAGTCAACACTTTAAAAACAGAGAGAAGAGCAGCAGAGTGAAACCTGACATCTACCACGAGGCTCCTAACACAGAGTCCAAAAGCTCTGCTCCCCTAACTTCTGACTGGAAAACACAGGGCTCCCAACTCTGTGCTGCCCATCACAGGCATCATCGGTAATCACCGATGGCAAAAAAACCTGAATGATGTCTTGTTAAAAAAAGAACAAGAAGGGGGAGGGGGAGGAGGCGGAGGAAGAAGAAAGAAGCCCTGGAGCAATGGTGTGCTGTGGATAAGAGCACTCAATGTGTATTGGACTGGAGTTTGAATGCCACCGAATCCACAGCTCAGCATGGCTGCGTCTGTTCAGCCTGAGCACTGGGGGTGGAGACAAGTGAATCACTGACCATCAGCCAGCTAAGTTAGACCAGTGAGCTTCTGGTTCAGCGAGAAGTCTGCTCAAAGCAGAGATGATGGAGGAAGGGCCACCGACAACTTCTGTCCTCCACCGGCGGGCGTGGGTGCACACTGGCACACTCTTCTGCATGCAAAACACACACACACACACACACACACACACACACACACACACACACACAGTAAATAAAGAAAAGAAATCCCTGGTTCACACAGAAAAGCATTACAAATGGACGTCCTAAAATATGGATTTCCATTCAACACTTACTTCTCGGAGTGGAATTATGAGGCTGCAGAGGTTTTCCTCCTTGCTGGTAAAGCAGATGTAATTTGTGGAGACAAACATCTGGCCCAAGATGTGCATTTTGTTAAATGGAGTCCACAGGGTGCAGTCAGTGTGACCATCGAGCTTTTCATCTTTGGGCAGCCGGAAGAGGGCACGGTACCGCTCACTCTTCGCCCTGGCATCCAGATCCCTGCAAAGCAACTACAGTTCAGACCACCAGGAAAGAAGCACTAACGCTCTTTAACTATGGCCATGTAGGTCCCCAGCCCTTGCCTCTCAGCCTTCCCAGACCCATTCCTCCCATTCTCAGCTGTATATTGCTGGGACTCCAACCTCGGGATCTTAAAGTACAGCATCGTTTTACTATATCCAGCCATTTTACAATTAGTATCTGTAAATGTTAAAAAAATCTTGGGCAAAGTAGGACTGAGAAAGGAAGTTCACTCTCTTTCTAAATAACTCAGGAATTCTTAAAGAGGTCTTTAAACTTTTATCCGAAGTCTTTTCTTTTTTCTTTTTTAGTTTTTTGAGACAGGTTTCTCTGGGTAGCCCTGAAAGACCTAATGACATCCTGAACAGCAAAGTGAGTCTGCTGGATGTCACTCTCCACACTGAACTACAGGACAGTGTGAAGAGACCTGGGGACAATTATAGAGACAAAGGCTCCAGATCTCACCTGAGGCCTCAGCTGACCCCAGTACTGCCCTGCCGATACCCTTTCTCCTGTTTAGAACTTTCCCTTCAGGCTTCCAGGCCACCATGCCTCACAGAAGGTCTAGTCTGCCGCTTGGCTTCCCCCAGCAGAGAGGGTGAATGCAGAAGAATCCTCCACCCTCCCTGTTCTCTGTAAAATCACCTGGGTCCTCATCAGCTCTGGAGCTGCACACATCAGCATCCTTTTCACTCCTACAGAGATCTCATTTGAAGACTGTTTTCTTAAGCTTTGTTCTTAGGCTTCATTAGGGTATCTCCCCTCACCAATAAAGTATTCCCAGCAGTCTTGCATCCAGCCTGTTTTGTTGCGTAGCCATTTTTCCCTGAATGGCACCACCCGCTCCTGGAGGGAGCAGGGAGACCCCTAGACTCCCCAGGCCACACAACATTCACCAGGCCCCTCCGAGGGCTTTGGGGGCGGTGAACACTGCTGGGAGAAGGCACTCTCCATCAGGCTGAACGGCCTGTACCACAGTGGTGGTGATGCAATGTCTCCAGGAGTGAATGCCCATGCTAGGGTGGGTTTCTCAGTGACAAACTCGGGCTCACTGGTTCACTAAGCTAGATTCAGGTGAATCATTTCTCTGGTCTGTTACAGGGGTCATATCTGGGATGGACAGTCACTTGTCCCTGTCTCTGTGGAAAAAGTCACACAGCATCAAATAGTTCCCAAACTTAAAAAAACTTCCATCCCTTCTCTGTCAATTGCCTTTGACTTTTACCAACTTTATCATTCATTAAGGTAATTAATAAATCTGTTGTTCACTAGGATGTCAAACCCCACACAGAACCCCAAAGACATCTTAACCACTTCCTCTCAGGCTCCCACTGCCATTTGAGTACAACTGCTTCCACCCTCAGGTCCCTTACAGGAATGACCCCCATCCTGATGTCCTGCAGACAACTCCATGCAACATAATCAAAGCTGGCCTTTCATATGCCCTGGATACTCTCTTCCTCAACTCATTTTAAGGGACTCTAGTCGGCCCAAGCATGGCAAGCTTGGCTCTGGCAGGCCTTGCCCTTCTCCCTGTTTCCTCTGTCTTGCTAAAAAACCATTAGATTGCATTCCTAAAGCTAGCCACCAAGGTCTGTTCCCTTCTTTGGACACTTTCTTATGCCAGACTCACTCCTAAGGCTGACTACCAAGGTCCAGCTATCAAAGTATTATCAAAAGCCCCCTTTGGCTCAACTAATTAACATGCCCAATTAAAACTAAACACCTCGTCCTCACACAGGGTTTCCCCTTTACCTTTATAAACTGCTTTTTCCCTATGTGCCACATCTGCCTCCTCCATCCAGAGGCAGTCCTTTGTTCCAGCCCCTACACTAACCCCTGCACCAGACAAATCCCCCTGCCCCCTCTCCCTTGTTCCCTTCCCCTTCTGCCCTCTGTCCCTCTGGGACAAATATGTCTCCTCTGTGCTGAGAACTTGGCCTTGGGGGTTCCGAGCTGATCCTTTCTTTTCAGCTTCCACACCTAACCTTCCAGGCTTCCCTGCAGCTTCTCATTCTGTGCCCTGACCTCTGACCTACTGCTCCTGGTGTTTCTTGGGCTTCCTCCACATGTCCATCCTTCTGCACAAAGTGTGCCCCTTTCTGTCACCCCTGAGCCCGGCTCAGGGCAGCTCCACTGAGAGGTCACGTGAGGTCATTGTGGGCCCACTGCATTCTGTACTTAAGGCTGGCAGAGACCCCACCATGTGGTAGAGGAACCGGTCATTCCTGCCTCTCTCACCAACTGCAGTGGCTCAGGCAGTCTTTCCCCATTGTGCTATGCTCAGGAAAGTGCTCATAAGCTGGAGTCAGTCAGAACTCAGTGTCTGCACGAATGGAAAGGCTTTCCATTCCTGAGTTCCGAGGTTTCTCTCACCCACCGTTTCAGAGCAGACACTTTTTTGGGAGATTTCTTCTTGAGTTTCGGCAGGGACCGGTCTTGTTCAAATCCTTCATTGTCCAAGAGCTGCCTCATGGCTATGTTGGCAAGCTGCTCCATCAGCTTGAACGTCTCGTTGATGTTGAGGAACACAGAGAAGAAATGCTCGCTGGATCGTGTGCTCACTTTGATCACATCTGGCAAAAGCAGCGTGGCGTTCTTCTCAAGTTGAGTGATGTCCACCCACCGGATCACCAGCTTGGCTGAGCACAGGCAACAAGGTCGAGTCAACACTTACTTTAGTGTCTTTCCAGATAGGGTAACCTCACGGCCTTGCTCCCAACCTGCCCACCTCTTTTGAGCTCCTGACCCTATCTTTATTGCCTCATTTGTTTGTTATAACTTGTATTACTTGTATAAACTCTGGGATCAGAATTATTACAGACTGAAATCATGTCTACTAAATCAACTATACCTTTAGTGAACCCCAAGTACTCAATGGATAATTTGTTTGCAATTTTGAATTGAAAATAATTGAATTCACTCGTTAAATGGTCAGGAAAAGATCTCGACTCAAGTCTACAGACATGCTTTTGATATTCTGACTTGGTTTAGGAGTTAGAGAAAGCCTCAGTGAACTTCCCAAAAGCTCCCACTGAAACACTGAGCACTCACTCACCTTCCCTGCCCATCAGGAAGGAGGAAAAGCACAGGTGGTTAATGCTGAGGTACATCCAGCCCTGCCGGGGCACCTTCCCCTTCCAGTAGCTGCAAGAGTAATAGTTGACAAGTTTCTCCTCTTCAGGCATCCCAAACAGCCTGTGGAACTTCACGATGGCCTCTTTGAACTTCTCTGTGTCGTCATCTTCTTTCACATCATTGATTTTGTTATATTCTGCAATGATGCCCTGATGGGAAGAGAGCATACAGATGGAATTATGACTGCAGCTGAGCAGATTGGAATGAAACACTTCCTAAGCCCAGATTTGTTTTAACGATTAATTCTCTTCAGAGGCAACCCGCCAAATTCTAAGCTTCGGGTTAGTTCTGGGTTGTCCTGGAACTCACTATGTAGTCCAGCCTGGCCTTGGGATTCACTGTGATCTTCCTGTTTCAGTTTCTCAAGAGTCTTCATGCTTAGCCAATTAACACATAGCATTTGTGCACTGAAAGATTGCCCAAGGATTTTATTACATGTCCATTGGTGTTCATTAGTTTCTTATGCTTCCTAGAAATGAAGCTGCTTTATTTCAAAATAAGAAAACATAAGCACCTTGCTGGATTAATTTTTACTAAGCACGTTATGACAGTGTTATCATAAAGGTCAGCTTCTGCCTGTCTCAAAAAAAAAAAAAAAATCGCCATAGAAGGCCAAGGAAGGAAGGATTGACTGTATGTCACTAACAGACATCCAATCAGAGACCCCACACCTTGGGAGTCATCCAAGATGAAAACAAGTGTATACAAGAAGGGAACTCAATTAGACACAAGATTCTTTGACAGCTGGGCAGGAGATAAAATGTTTGTTTAGCAAGACACTGGTCTAATCTAAACCTGCCACGGAATCACTCCAGCAGCCTGAGAAGCCATTTAGTTGCTAGCCAATTCCTCTGTAACTCCCTGAAGACTGTTTCTGTGCATCTCTTTAGAGAAGAAAGCTACTTTGGGCTGGAGAGATGGCTCAGTGGCTAAAGGCACTTGCTGCCAAGTCTGATGACCCGAGTTCAATCCCCAGGACCCAAATGGTGGAAGGAGAGAGCCAACTCCTGCAAGATGTCCTCTTAACTTCCACACGGACACTCTGGCACACATGCCAACATACGTGTGTGAGAACATGCGTATACATACACACAAAAATAAATATTCTTTAAAAGAGAAGGCTCCCTCGAATTCCATGACTGACTTTGTAATCATCAAATCGGCCCCTACTTCATCTCCATTTCTCTGATCCCTTTCTCACTGGAAAAGCCTGAACTTCAGAGCACAGCAGCTGTGGATTCAGGGCCCAGTGTGTCACCTGGGTCTGTGTGAACTTGTGACAACTCTGGGATTTTCTTAGAACTGACTCAGCCCTCTGGCATCCCTGGGATAAAAACTTACAACAGGCTCACGATATGTACAATTCCTGGCCCTTGGGCTATCTACTGGGCTCTCATCCTTCCAGGATAGCTTTAATATTCCCCCCGCAAACATCCTCTTAAAACAAAATTTGAGGGAGGACTAGCTACCTGGACCAGTTAGTAAGGGGGTCGCTGAATCCAGCTGCCCAGAACGACACGGAAATCAGCTGTGGAGACCACTCCTCTAAGGCTGGCTCTGGTGAGGCAGAGACCGGCAGACCCCGGGTACTTTGGGGTCAACCTGTCTAGCTGAATGAGAGACTTCCAGATTCTATGAAAGACATTGTCTCATAAAATAAGGTGGGGAACAATTGAGGAGAATCCCAAACATTGCCCTCTGGCCTCCACACATGTGTGCATTCATGCACATGCACCCATCTCACAAACACGTATACACACACACACTCATATATTTACACACACAATACATACACACTCATACACACACACACACACACACACACACACACACACACACACACACACACACACGTTCCCCCCAAAAAGCTAATTTTGGAAACTGGAGCAATGGCTCAGTGGGTAAGAGCGTTTATATTGCAGGGGCCTGGGGTTCACTTCCCAGCACTCCCACGGTGGTTCACAACGGTCCATAACTCAAGTTTCAGGGGATCCAGCTGCCCCTCTGGCCTCCACAGGCACCAGGCACATATGTGATGCACAGGACATACGTGCATATGCAAAAGGAGTAAAACTAATCAAAAACAATAATTTTGACTACGTAATTCTTACTATCAGTAACCTAAGCAGTTCACCACTTCTGTTCCACCAAAAATACCAAGTGCTCGTGTTCATTTTGAGTCAAACCAACACTGTAACTTTTTCCTTCACTGTACAGTGTCTGAATAGCTCCGCAGGTGCCCTCTGGGCCTACAGTGTCATTTTTAACTCTCACCTTCTCGTGTCTGGTGCTGTCACTCTGAGAGTCCCTGAACGGCCTCAGTCACACCAACCCTCAGAGCCGGGCTTTTTAATTCCCACCTCCCTGTGAACCCCTAGCTCTGAGTCTCTCCCCTTGCACAGCACTGGTGACTCTCTGAGTCACAGACTGGAACTATTTCCTGAATTTAATGTCCCTTGCCACACCTTCTCCCTTGTGGCCTGCAGTGGTGGCAATGAGGAACAGTGGCAGAAGGGAGGCCTCCGTCTTCCAAAAATCCTCTCACCTTTCATGGGACTGAAATCCTGGACACAGAGCTAAGAGCAAAGAGTGGAATCCTTACGTGAACACAACCCCACACCCCAACGTCCATCTATTCCACCTTCAAGCCACCCCTAGACCCTCAGCACAAGCCAGAATTATCACAGTGGCTTCCTGTCAAGATTCCCTCCCCACTCAGGTTTTGTACAGCTGTGTTCTGAAACAGAGACTCGCCAACAACATTCCTACCGAAGCCTATGCTGAATTCACATCATAAGATCGCCCCCTGACCATTCCCATCCGTCAACTAAGCAACACATAATTCCATCTAAGCGTTCTCAATTCTATACGCTTTCAGTTTACGCTGGATTCTGTTTATATTTTCCTCAACTAGTAAATATGAGTTCCAACACTAACAACCGTGTCTTGAACATTTACCATACCTAATATCTAAAAGGTATCCAGTGCAGTATTCTTAGAAGAAAATATGCTGTGCTCCCAAATGAGAACAGATCTTAAGGAGTCATATTTTGGTTTTTATTGTATAATGTCAATTATGGATTGTGGAATCTACATTGTTTCACAGTGAGCCATGTTTAGGAAGCTAAGTTTCCAGTTGTGGACTCCGTCTTTCATCACCCAGGGTAGCAGTATGGCTGGCACGAGAAACACAACATTCTTCCCTGGGAGAACATCTAAGAGAAGACTGTTTTCCTCTAACTAGTTCTGCTACAAAGCCTGAGAGAACAGAGATGTTGATGTTTGTGGAGGCCAAGAAGTTGGACCCAGGTTATTCTAGGCATGAGAAGGCTTCAGTAGAGATACATGAGGACTGTCAGACAACCAGAGGTGGTGTGAGGGCATTAGATTACTGGGTGGGAAGAGTTTAGAAGGATCTTGATGAGTTTGAGGCCAGCCTGGGCTACATAATAACTTCTAGGTAAACCTGGGCTACAAAATGACACTGTTTCCAACAAAAAAAAAAAGAAGAAAAGAAAAGAAAAGAAAGAAAGAATGAATGAAAAAGCACATGCACACAATTAAGAGGAGAATCCAGTACTAGGAAGCAGTATCAGCGTTTCCTAGGCAACCCCAGCAACCTAGAATTAGCCTGGAAACCTCAAGTGGGCTTATATTTATTGTTCTGGACCACTGTGGCAGATCTCTTGCCAAAGTCAGAATAGGGAGGACATTAAAACCAAGTGATATACAGCAGACCACAGGTAAGGCCCAGTATTTTTTTGGTACAAAAACACTACGCTAAATACCAACTCTAGAATGTTCATTAAACTTAAAAAGTGTTCTTAAGCATGAGTAGATTTATGAAAGTATGAAACTAAGAAACGATAGCTTGAGACGATCTGGGGCCTAATGTACATTCGTCAATAGACCAGTCAAACACCACACTCCCCCCCACACCCCACCCCCCCTTCCACCTTTCCCACCTTTCGGAAAAAACAGTCTGGAATGCCCAAGCCAAGTTCCTTGGCTTTTCTGGGAGTGTTAAGCCAGAAGGCCAGGTTGATGGAACACAGGAATGGAATGTTTCTTTCCTCTAAGTTCTATGGGCTCTACTTACTCTACAATAAACCACTCTGGTCCTAGGTAACAGCCCCTCATAACGTCAGAAATTCAACATATCTAACACAGTGCATGCCTAATGTTAATTTAAATATGCAAAGATATCCTCAAAGAGTAAAATAAACTTGGTAAGCCAGAGGCTGTCCACTGTGGTGTATGCTTTAATTGCTTGAGAGGAAGAGGCAGAGAGTTCTCTGTGAGTTCTACACAAGCCTAGTCTACACAATAAGTTCCAGATACGCCAGGACTACACAGTAAGACCCTGTCCCAAAACAAAACAAAAACCCCAACCAACCAAACAAATGAAAACCCAAAAACTTGGTAAACACAAAAAAATGTTTAGCCTTATAATTGTGGGCAGAAAAATAAAACATAGAGACATTAAACTTCAAAGTCATTTCAACAACAGGCTGGAGACATGGCTCAGGTTAAGGGCAAGTACTGCTCTTCCAGAGGACCCAAGTCCGTTTCTCAGGACACTCATCAGGTGGCTCACAACCGTCTGTAACTCCAGCTCTGCAGAGACCTGCACTATTGTGCACATACCTTACACAGACACAAGCACGTACACCTAGTTAAAATAATAAAATAAGGCTTTAAAATTCTGAATGTGAAAGCAAGCACACAGGATTCTGATATAACAACATATACTTAAGGTCCATTAAAATATTTTGGTTCATTAAAATGTTTTAATAACTTCATCTATTAATCTCTATCCTAAAGGAGAGTGGAGAAATGTAATTTGTGTCAAAAGTCACGGGAGCTAAAGTGGTAACTCTATTTTTATTTGTGCCTGCCTATCACTTGCTAATTTAGAAGCAAAGGTAACTTCTAGAAAGACAAGAAAGTAAAGTCAATTATGGAGAGTTATATTCTTTTATTAAAACAAGCATAATTACCCAGGTGGTAGTGGTGCATGCCTTTAATCCCAGAGCTTGGGAGGCAGAGACAGACAGATCTCTGTGAGTTCAAGGCCAGCATGGTCTACAGAGTGAGTTCCAGGACAGCCTGTCTCAAAAAAATAAATAAATAAATAAAACAAAAAATTTAAAAAACCCAACAACTATAATTATAAATGTAGTAGATACTAGTCAAGGCTACATAGGAAAACAGAATACTAGAAATAAGTATACAAACTGTTATGCATGGCACTTGAATTCCTGTTGTCTATATAGTTAACTATTACATTAACCATTTACAAAAGTTAATTAGATATTATAACAAATAAGCCTAGTATTTCCCTTAATTAATTATTGGACAATCTGTGAACCAGCAATCTATTCATTTGCACATGAATGACATTCTTTCACACATTATTACATTAATGGGGATTCCCTCCTCATAAATGGTTTCAGGGGAAATAAGCCTGACATATTTAATGTAGTGAGAAGAAAAACTATTTGACATAATTTGTCCTCCCATCGGATGGAAGCTTTTGTTTCTTCCTCTCCATCTTTCTTACTTTATACAGAGATGGCAGTATGAGAGGCCGGACTATGGTTACAACGTAGGTGGCCCCTGGTTATCTATGCTGTCACATGTCTGTGTCTTCCCAACTCCAGCTGGCCGCCATCTTTCCTCCAGCCCCTCATACATGAAACAATTAGTAGCTCTCCTCATCTCTATATTCACACACATGAATTATTCACAGAGTCTGTTTCACCACAGAGCTCTCCATTACTACACACACACACACACACACACACACACACACACACACACACTCGAAAGTTGTCTGTATCTGGCCCTTCCCAATGTGCCCATTCATTCTGAGGGAAGGCTGGGCATAAGAATCATGCTGGGGTCACTGTATGAGCTTTTTCTACAGTTCATTTTCAGAGATGGATATGGCCCACTTCAAATTCAGCTCCCTACTTCAAACACATCAGAGCCTAACAGGTAATGAACTTCTATTTGTTATTAACTTTCCTGTTTCAATTATTACATGCTTGTGGGAAAGTTTAGTCATGTAGAAAGAGGAAAGAGAGCACTGGTTTTTCTATGGGATTTTACAGCAGCACTCCGCCAGACTACTTAGAATTCCCCTTATTTGGGTTCTAAAAAGGGCTTTTTAACCATGTCTAAAAACCCAGTCGCTACAGAAAGAATTGATCATTTTGAGCAATCCCCAAACACACAAAAGTCACTTACAACTTTGTGTGGCAAAAATTGTCATGAGCCAAGTCTGATGACAAATGAGAAACAGTAACAACTACAGCACATGTGTGTCACCAGCAAAAGGCAACGGCCTTTCTATGTGATCAACTTCTCGAAATGGAAGAAAAGGAGCGAGGAGCTAGATCCAACCCCTGGGACCCAGTAAAACAAAACCAGGCAGGGTGCAGCATCCTAGTGTGGCAGAGACAGAGACAGACAGGGGGGTCTCGGGGGCTGGCGGCCAGCCAGCTTAGTGACCTTGCCAGTCCCAGGCCAGAGAGAGATTCTGTCTTTAAAAAACAAAAGAAGAGGAACTTGAGGAACGACACCCTGATTGTCCTCTGGTCTACACACACACACACACACACACACACACACACACACACACACACACACGAAACATTCAAGAAAAATAAGACCCCCAAATCCTATGAAAGACAAACAGAAGATACATGCAGCAGTGTATAAAGAGATACAGAATGTGGCCCTTCAACAGAGGAAATGCTACCCAAGTTCTCACACAAACACAAGTCGGGCACTAGTGATGCAGTCTCCCCGGCCATAAGGCTGGCAGAAGCTGGAAAGCTGGAAAATCTGCACTATTGGAGAAGCTGTTCCCACACATGCCAGTGGGAATAGACAACAGGACAGCACCCTGGAGGGGAGCTGAAGATAGTTAGCAGAGCAGCACACACATTGACCCCTCAGTCTGGCAGTTCTACTGTAGCTCAGCCTACAGGTACAGCCTCGATCACATGCAAGCACAGATGATGAGATTTTAAATGTAGCAGAATTTATAGTTGCAAAATGTTGGATGGCACCTAAATATCAGAGCACAGGGAGTGACTGAACTAATTACAACACACACACCCAACACAGGACCGAAGAAAGAACAAGGGGACAAAGGAAGTCTATGATTCTGGACTGGATTGTGAAATGAAAAAAGACATGGACTTTTCAAAATGATAACATTGAAGTAAAGTCTAAGTTATATTAGTCTGTCAGTGTCAATTTTATATTTTAATAAAACCATCATTTGCAAACTTTCACACTGAAGAACTATTCAGATTTTTAAAAACCATTATGGATACTACACCAATAGGGACATTTTGACCAAAAAAAAAAAAAAAAAATGGGGTATCTGTGGTTTAAAATATTTTTCTATAGAAATATCATTATTTATAAATATAAAAGTGTGAATGCTACAATGGAAAAATGAATAGGTTTGAACAGGTTCATGAAACCAATGTGGCAGATGAGTATCGTGTGCCTCGGGACACAGTAGACCGAGGAGGACACAAGACGCCAACTTAGCACTCCATCCCAGGAAGGCACAACTTGAATTCAATCACAGAGAGACATCTGACAGAACCTCAGATGAAACATCCTTTTATAAAAACCAGAAGTGCACAATTTAACAACATTAATGTCAGAAGACATAAGGGAGGCTGTGGAAATGCTCCAGACCGAAGGCGACTGAAGAGGTGGAAACCAACTCGGTTCCCTCACAGGCTGAACAACACAGCCATCGAGGCTACAATCAACCCCGTTTAGATCAGACTGTGTGGGACTGGGGAGATGGCTCAGCGGTTAAGAGCACGGGCTGCTCTTCCAGAGGATCCGGGTTTGGTTCCCAGCACCGCATGAAAGCTCCCAAGCATCTTTAAATCTAGTTCCAGAGGCTCCAATGACCTTTTCTGACCTTGGAGGGCACCAGGTACATACATGGTGCACAGATACACATGTGTGCAAAACACTAAAACACATAAATAAATGTAATTTTTTTTAAAAATTAGAATATATGCTAAATATTTAAGGGCTGTAATAATGATGCATTTATATACATTGTTAAATAATGTTTAGGGTTTTTTCATCAAATATCACTAATGGAAAACACACACTGGAGGGTGTGTTAGTTAGCCTTAAGAATCCTAAGTAAATGGGGTGGGATGTTATGAGGTAAGTCTGAGTGAATTGCACACAGTTAGGTTATATATAGTCCTTATTTTTGCAATATTTCTGTAAATTTTAGGTTTTTTCAAATTAAAAGGCTTTGGTGTGTTTAAAATATTTTTTAATATTGTTTAATAATGTTTTAAAATATTTGAGAATTTTATACAAGCATGATGCATATTTCAGTAATATTCAGCCAAAATAAAATGAAAAGGCTACTACCTGTATTTTTCCCCTTACGAACGTGGTGATGTCATTCTCATTCTCGAAGATGGAGAGTGTCTGCAATAGATTCTGCTCCAGCCATTCCCAGTGCTCAGTAACCTCCTTCCTGGAGCCGCCTGCGTGGAAGCAGAGTGGGCAGCAACAGATGTCAAGTTTCACGCCAAAGACATGTTAAGAACCAAGCCTACTCCTCCAGCATTTGACGCCGGCAGGAGACTGCTTCCCAGCCCCGGAGTTCTGACTTCAACCCCCCAGAGAAGAGACACACAGGACAACAGCTAGAAGGACAACCAAGAGCAAGTACTGTGTTCTAGATTATTCGAACGAGGTCATTCCAGAAACAGACTGGTTCAGTTGACGTAGCCACACATACTGGAAAGGCGCATGAACTGGGATGTAGCTCTTTTCTTCTCCCTTCCAGATGTGTCATTTCCAGGGTGCCGTAGATCTTGTCAGGATGTGAGCTTTCTGTGGTTAAGCTGCAACACTGAGTGAGCAGTGCTCATGGAGATAGTACAGAACCATCTCATAATGGGCAAAAAAATGAGCCTTGTTCAATTATGAATGAGATATGAAAGTAGCCCATCACTGGAGGACAGCAGTCACCCTCCCTGGTGCCACTCGCTGCCTTGAAACACAGATGAGCTCATCCCTGCAGCTTCCAACCAAGTCACTGCATTTCTGCCAGTTGCTAAGAAACACATAACCTCACTTGGAAACCTACAAATTAAACCATCCCAGCCTTGTAATATATGTAGCTACCCTGCTGGGCATAACAGGATGAGAGTCAGGATGAAGTTAGACAATGCTAGAATAAATTCCCTTTATCATGATCCTACGGGGAAAAAGGCTTTAGAGATAAATTATCTGCAGTTACACATCTTGATTGCATGCGCTTCTTATCTCCACATTGAGGAATGAGCTCTGGTGTCATTGGTTCTTAGGATGTTGCCTAAGATTCCCAAGTTATCTTCTAATTGAGATCTCAAGAATACCCATTTTCTACATTCTTTGTCACTAGAAATTCAGAATTCCCAGCAAAGGAAGAAAGGTGAGAGACGTGGGTGTTATCTGCAAATATACTCAGATCTCCGGACTCTGAACTAAAGCATCTTTAAGACTGACGGGAATGCTCCAGGGACCTCCAGACCACTCTTGGAGGGAAGACAAAAAGAAAAAGGAAACCCAAGCTCTTTCCCTTTAGGACTAGACACTGATAAGGGATACTTCTGTTAGACTAGCGTGGGTGCTCAGCTAATATGTGCAAGATGAGCCTCAGTTCATTCCCAAGGACTGCAATAAAAAGATAACACTGTAAAAATGATGCTCTCATAAAGGGTAATGAAAAGATTTCTCAGCAGAGCAGTCGTGTGAGGCCCTAAAGAAGAGATCTTCTGCATTGTAGGTGCTTTCCATGGCTCTGGGCCCGGGGCAGGTGCATGTGAGAGTAATATGATGCCAGTATCAAACAGTGTGGCAATACCTGGAACTCGTGAACCTGGCCCCTCCCTCCATCTGGCCACCATGAGTTAGGTGGCTATCTTTAGATAGTTTTTAATATCCATCTCAAATTCTCTACAGGAGGAATGAACACATGAACAATGGCATCTCCTCCCCCTCAGGCTAGCCCTGGAGACCCCGAGGGAGCGTGTCTATCGACACAGCTGAGAAAGTGGGGATTCTTTCAAATGCAAAATGCAATTATTATTTGGAGTATTTAGGGAACTAATGAATTTGTGGAGTTTGACACAGAATTTTTGACCCTTTACAGTAAAAAATTCAAATAATAATTAGAATTATTTAAAAAAAATTCAAAATAAAACTTTGGGCCTCGCATACTCTGGTTATCTCTTCAAACTGAATTTCTCACCCCAAACCCAAACTCTTCTTTGTCGAGGTCACTGACCCCATGAGCTCTGAGATGCTACTCATCTCAAGGGCACCTTGCAGAGTGAGTGCCAACCAAGTACCCGCCATCCCGCAGTTCCATCTGTGCTTGTTGGCATGACCAGATGCACTGAGCCTTAGAAAAGAGGCACACGGAGAGATGCACAGGACTGCAGAGCCTCTGCATATCCGCTCTGCACAGCTCCCAGCCTCTGCTTTTGTCTCTTGTGTGCTTCGTCTTACTCACGGCTGTGCCAGGAGCTGGGTGCGGCTCGGCAATCGAGATCTGCTTCTTGAATGGCGTCTTACCACACTCTGCCAGTTACAAGAAATCACACTATGATGTGTGTGTGTGGTATGTATGGTGTGTATGTGTATGTGTGTGGTGTGTGTGTGTCTGTGTGGTGTGTGTGTGTGTGTGTGTGTGTGTGTGTATGTGGTATGTATGTGTGGGGTGTGGGGGGGGGTATAGGGGAGAAGTCAGCCTTGGGCAGCATTCATCTGACACCCTCTCTGTTACTTTTGAGATAGGGTCTCCTGTTGGCCTGGAAGAGGCTTTCCCAGTTTCTCTTCCTGTTGCTGTGATAAAACACTCTGATAAAATCACCTTAAGGGAGGAAGGGTTTATTGTGGCCCACAGGTCCAGGGTACAGAAGCATGGCAGAGAAGTCAAGGCCACAGGAACTTGTAGCACCTGGTGCGTCCCATCAACGGCCTGAAACGCAGGAGAGGAGTGCAGTACTGTGGCTCAGTTCCTGCTCTCTATTTACACAGTCCAGAGTCTCAGCGAGGGAATGGTGCCACCCACAGGAGTGGGTCCTCCCATCTCAGTTCACACAAGCATACCTAGAGGCCATCTCCTTGATAGGTACTTCTAGAGCCTTTCAAGTTGTCAAGCTGAAGGTAAACACTACCTATCGTGGGACTCAACAATGAAGCCAGGCCGGGGTTCTCCTGACTGTCTTCCTGACACCAGGATTACAGGTACTTGCTACCACACCTAGTTTTTTTCACATGGATGCTGGGGATTAAATCCACGTCATCGGACTTCTACAGTGAGCATTTTATTGAACTATCTCTGCAGCCCAACGTCTAGATTCCCTGTTTCACCTACATGATCCAACCCACTGGCTCAGCTCAACCTCAGTATTCTTTGGTTTTCATGGATTAAGACTTAGGGCAGAGCAGATATGTCTTCGCTTTGCACAGCTTAGGACTGCTTTCAGTATTTTCTTTATCCACAGAGCCATGTGTGTACATCTCTGCCATACCCACACCCACTGTAGGAATAGTGTGCACACACATGTTAACTTGACAAGTATCTACCCATGCCCCCATGCTCCCTGTTTAAAGCCAGATGTAGAGCATGGTGGCATGTGGCTATAGTCCCAACACTTAGGAGGTTCAGGCAGGAGGACTGTTGTGAGTTTGAGGCCAGCCGGGACTATACAGTAAGACCATCGCAATAAGTACTGTGGGCGTGCAAGTGAGATGGCTCAGCAGGTAAAGCCACGTGCTGCCAAGCCTGATGACCTGAACCCAAACCCTAGGACCCACAAGGTGAAAGGAGAACGCCCACTCCCACAAGGTGACCTCTGATCTCCACACACACCCATGACACTGTCATAGGTTTCACACATGTGCCTGAGCAAATTTTCAATGCTGTGTGTGATGATGATGGAAAACACTGAACTATTGTGGTCTGATAACTCAATCAGTTTAAAATGTATCTGCAGCTCCGTGGAATGTACTTGAAACTAGAAGAAAGAAATGCTAAGACAGTCTCACAGAGTGATTGTATCTGGCCTGACCTCTGAGGGTTCAGAACAAAGGTTTAAATCCCTGGGGATTGATATTTGGATTGATATTGTGTGGTACTGACAAATATACATGTTGGGCTTTGGTCCTGAGACCACAGCACTGCCCTGAAATGTTCTCACTGTTAGGGTGGAGGGGAAGAGACTGAGAGAGAATATGTTTGCCTATAAATTAAAACAAACAAACAAATTTAACACACCAGAAAACAAAGTCCACTAAAATTTCTAAGGGTTAAAAACAACAATGTGGTATTTTCAGATGTGAAACAAGCTGAATGGATCTCTGACATGTTTAGTCTTCAAATACACAATGTTGAGAATAAATCAAATAAAAGGAAATCAACAAAGGCATCTGTGGTGGTTTGAATAGGAATGGCCCCCATGGATTCATGTGTCTGAATGCTTGGCCCATAGGGAGTGGCACTGTTAGGAGGTGTGACCTTGTTGGAGGATGTGTGGCCTTGTTGGAGGATGTGTGGCCTTGTTGGAGGATATGTGACCTTGTTGGAGGAAGTGTGGCCTTGTTGGAGGAGGTGTGTCGCTGTGGAGACCGGCTTTGAGGTCTTACATATGCTCAGGCTAGGTCTAGTGTCACAGTCTTCTGCTGCTGCCTTAGGATCAAGGAGAACTCTCAGCTCCTTCTCCAGCACCACGTCTGCCTATACGCCACCATGATGATAATGGACTAAACCTTTGAAACTGTAAGCCAGCCCATAATTAAATGCTTTCCTTTATAAGAGTTGTCATGGTCTGTAGCAGGCTTTCTTGTGGGCCACCACCAGCTCCCAAATCATAACACGGAGACTTATTATTAGTTATGAGTGCCTGGCCTTATCTTATGCTTCTCTCACTATGCTCAGCCTTGTCTTAGGCTTGTCCCACCAGCTCTCATAACTTAATTTAACCTGTTTCTCTTCACCCTGTTCTGCCTCGGGGCTTTTTACCTTTCTTTCATTCTGTATGTCCTACTCTGTGTCTGTCTGTCTGGTGGCTGCCTGGCTGGCTGGCCCTGGGCATCTCCCTTTCTTTCTTCCTCATTCTCTCCTCCTGCCAGCCATGCTTATCCCTCTCCTGCCTATTTATTGGCTTTTAAGCTTTTTTTTTTTTTTTTTTTTTTTTTTTTTTGGTTTTTCGAGACAGGGTTTCTTTGTGTAGCTTTGGGCCTTTCCTGGAGCTCACTTGGTAGCCCAGGCTGGCCTCGAACTCACAGAGATCCGCTTGCCTCTGCCTCCCGAGTGCTGGGATTAAAGGCGTGCGCCACCACTGCCCGGCTTTTAAGCTTTTTATTAGACCAATCAGGTGTCTTAGGAAGGCAAGGTGAAACAGCAACACATCTTTACCTGATTAAAGGAATGCAGCATAAACAAATGTAACACATCTTTACATAGTTAAAGCAATATTCCACAGCAACAATTTGCATTGTCTTCTAGCCCTCACATTCATGCCTACATATGTATACACACCCTCACACACATGAAAATTCACATACATATGCATATGCACACATGCAAGAATAGTTTTTGAACCACACAGACTGAAACCATGATTCTAAAGATGCCTATCAACTCCCACATTGTCTATCTCATGTGGAAGGGAAAATCAAGCTGACTTTTTTTGTCTACTGTAGCAAAAAGCAGGAGCAGAATCATTAGCAATGTTGAATTACTCTCTGGGTCTTACAGCTACTGACTGAAAGAATGTTGAATCATGAAGCCAGCACAGTGCCCCTTACATGGTGCCGGAACAGAGCACAGGACGTGAGAATAAGAGCTCTACATGGCCAGCTTTGAGTGGGAATGAGAACACTGCCCCTCCTCACCTCCTAAGTATGATGGTTGACAAGGTGATGCCGGTGGACCTGTCAGTTCTGAAGCCAAATGGCTCATGAGATTCCGGGTGGGCAAAGAAGTGTCAGACTGAACACTGGGCAGCCAATCCAAGGCTCTGTTCAGGATTGTGAGAGGTGAGGTGCCCATCAAACAATGCAGCTGACACTGATCCAGGACTCGTCGTTGTTACCACTTTAGCAGTAAGCTACACTCATCCACAGGCCCAGAAAGCTCCTCTTGCCTGGTTTTCCATGTCTCAAATCTAAGGCAAATTGTACACCCGGGATTCACAGTTCAGAGTCCCGTTGATCTACAGAGTGGTCCATGTCAAGACATAAATGGCAGATATGGACACTCAATGCTCTCAGTTCAGTTCACTCTCATGGATAACTTACAACATCATGTAGGACAAGGCTTTGCTATCTTATGGCTTCCAAGGAAGTGAATCCAATTTTCTCTTGAAGTTTTGCTTACAAAAATGTGTAAAATACACATACACTTAAAAGGCTGGGACATATTTTTCCTACCAATTACCAACTTTGCAGTTTAACATTAAAATCATAAGCAGAAAGGTCAGCATATTGAAGAAATGATTGTGTGGTAGGAGCTTCTGTTTTAAATATTAGTAAGTTGGGTTTCAAACACAAGTTGGAACAAAGTGAAAATAGTTAAGAAAAATAATTAATGAGTGGATGGGGCTTTGTAATGGCTGTCACTTCCTTGGAGTCTTCTGTGAGGAAATTCTGGACTTTCTCTATGGGTAATCAATACACATAAAAGATGAAGCCATCCTGGGTTTACTACAAAGAGGTCACAAGTTGTGACAGGCACTATTTAAAAGAAAAATGAAGGTGCATCTTTTTGGGTATAAATTATGCCACCAGCAGTTATAGGCTGCTGTTCGTTCACCTTGGTTCAGCAGGTAATTAGCAAACAACTAAGCTTTGTGGAACCAGGTTCCACCCCACGTTGAGTGTTTGTGAAGAGCTGCTCTGTGGAACGGCCATGGCCCAGAAGCCAACTGAAGAGCACTGATGTCAGACAATGAGCAGGAAAGGGTACGACCGACACACAGAAGAAAGTCAGAGGCACAAGGTGGTGCTCACGTCACTGAAACCTGACCTGGGGGCCTGCAGGCTGCCACGAGATCTAAGCCCTGAGTACTCCTCACTCCACGGGATCCCTAAAGCATCCAGGACCCAAAAAATGAACCGCTGCAGGTGAGTGAGGAAGCTGGGTTCCACATCCTCGTAAAGTCAAGGGTTACAATGGCTCTCCGTGATCTTTACTGTTCTCTGTGTGTATGTCTGTGTATGTGTGCACATATTCATGTATAAGGAAGTGCATGTGTGCATGCCTGTGAAAGCCAGGGGACAAACCCAAGTGTTGTTACTTGGGGACTGTTCACCAGGGCCTCTCACTTGTCTTCAACAGCCAAAAAGGAAGTGACCCTCAGAGGTCTGCCTGCCTGTCCGTCCCCAAGTGCTGTCATTACAAGTGTGCACATCACAGCAGATTTCTTATGGGGATTCTGGGGTGAATTTCGGGTCCTAAGAAGCATTTTACCTGTCAAGCTATCTCCTCAGCCCTGTCTTTTGTTTCGAAGTGTACCCTTCAGGCTTCGGTGTCAGATTTAACATTATTCTCAACTGTTTTCCAACTTTACCAAGCAGAGACCAGCACAACCCACAAGACACTCCCCCTGGCTTCCTGTTGAAGTATTGGTATGTGTTGGTGTGAAGCTCTGGGTTCAATCTCCAGTACCCAATAGATAAGAAACAAACAATCCAATAGAGGTGAAATCCCACAATGCACCACGAACTTATCCTTCAGAACTGCCAAGGCCATTCCAAGCAAGGCTTCCTGGGAAACTTCCACAGCTGAAAGAAACCTAAGAGGCTACGACAAGATAATATGGTTTACTGGTAGGATCTCAGAACAGAAAACGAAACAAAACTCTGGGAAGATTTAGGGAATTCTGAGCAAGCTGTGGCCTTTTATTAGTCTGTCAATACCAGTTCACTGACTGTAGGAAGATGTTAATAATAGTGGGACTGTGAGTGGGAGGTGTATGGAGTAGAAGGTCTTTGAGCTACCTGTTCAATTTTCCTATAAACTTAAATGTGTTTCAAAAAAGAGTCTATTAATGCAAAAAACAAATTAAAAGGGGACAAAACAAGGTAATACAACCAAACGGTAAACTGGCACTCCGGCTTTTTTTACTTGCCACAAGTGAACAGTGACTGTAAATGTCTTGGCCATTCTGTGAGCGTCAACAGTAGCAGGGTTGCTTGCTGCTGTTCTAAGCACAGCACATCATAGACACTATCATGAAGAGATAAAAAAATCACACTCACGGGAGCTACTGGGCTGATACATGAAGGATCGCCGGGTAAGCACTGCTAAGTACCCGCCATGTTCCTCTTTGTTTCCCAGCTTCCCTTGCAGCTAGTGAGGCCCATTTGAGAAGTTCCAGCCAGAGTGTGAGTAGATGTGATGCGTACACTTGTGGCTGAGGAAGTGAAACTCAGCTGGGCTGTACTTCTTCCTTGTGGACTGGCCCTCAAACTGTGTTCCTTCTACAGAGCGTCACTCTAGATCGAGGCTGCATGATCCCAGCAAGACTTCAGAGTGAGAAATTTGACCATGGTAAGCCACCACCACTTTGGTCCTGAAGTGACCAAGATTCACTACCCCAAACCCACAAGACTGCATTCAGCAAGCACATTCCTTTCAAAGCTGCTACTTGGAAGCTTTTTTTTTTTTTTTTTTTTTTCTGTAAACATGTGCATCATGGAATCCTGGGACTTACCACAGGCGATGGTCCAATATACTAGGGAGTCTGGAGTCTGGTACAGGATTCGGTAAGGCGCGACGCGGGCGCTGGAGTCCAATACTACATCCAGGGTACCCACCAGGAGGCCTGAAGATGGAGAAGTGGGAAACAGGTCAGGATTTCCATGCCAGAACCCCAAATCATCAGTGTGAGCTCGGCCCTCCAGCTGGATCTCCTGAGGGCCACTCTTCCCATTGCAGGGCACCTTGACAACACTTTTGTCATACAGGATGCTGGCCCCATGTTACTTGTTTCAAAAATCTCCAGGAGGAGCTAAAGCTCACAAATGGAAGGCTTTATAACCACATGAAGCTCGTGTCCTAGCACAGTCCCTGGCATATGGTGCTTTTCATGGATGCTGTTAATAATAGGAAAGGCCATAAATACTCACACTCTGGAGTCTTTCCTCTCGCCATCTTTATGCCTGGTACATGCTATGCCCCGCCCCCTCGGGCTTTGAAAGACACCTCTGACTGAGTAACTGGACAAAGCCACAGGAACCAGGTATAATTATCTAACTGACTTGTGTGTCAGGATGCTCTGCCTGTATTTTAATCTGCCAAACTTTTCTTTTGTCTTGAAAAAACTCAGCTCAAACTACTAACTTTCTACTACGTAGACAAATCCTGAGGGTGCAAGAGTCCCCAGGGCACCTGCAGAGGAAGACAGAAAGTCACTGTTTCAGAGTGGGCAGGTGTGAGCAGAGTCTCCCATGTAGTAGTTCTTGGCCATCTGTGACATCCTCACTACAGCTAGAGGTCACGGGAGCCTGCTCAGAACTCTGAATGATCATTAATAAGGCTGAGGGCCAGGTCATACATTCCTGGTAGCACAAGGCTAACTTTTGGGGTGTATATCCTCAATGAGCCTCAGTGTAGATGGGATCGTCTTTTTTGGCCGCCAGTTCACAAAAGATGACATGGAGACTATTAATTATGAAAGGTTGGCCTTAGCTTAGGCTTGTTTTTAACTAGCTCTTATAACTTAAATTAACTCATAGCTTTTAATCTACGTTCTTTTATGTGGCTCGGTTACCTTTACCATATATTTCCCATCTTGCTTCCTCCCTGGCTGTCTAGTGACTCCGCCTTTCTTCTTCCCACAGCTCTCTCTGTCCAGAAGTCCTGCCTATTCCTCCCGCCTAGCTATCAGCTGTTTAGCTTTTTATTAAACCAATCACAGTGATATATCTTTATACAGTAAAGGTCCAAGCTTAGGGGAGCCCCTGGTAAGCCTCCCTGAAGTTCTGTTGAGGCAGAGCTTGTGTGTTCAGCAGAAAACATCACTAGACTCTCTTGATGTGACACTTTCCCACAATGTCTTGGGTTTGTTTCTGACCAGAAGCACCTTGGCACACACGATACTCCACAGACCACCCCCACTTGGCTCTGCCAGCCTGCACACTAGAAAGAGCTATGGACTCATCAGCCTGTGCTGCAAAGCTCAGTGCCTGCCGGGTCTGCATGGGTTCCAGCCACATTGGCGGAGCTGGGCAGGCCACTTAGCTTTACATGGCTCTGGTTTCCTCAGTTGTAAACCGCTGTAGCACTGTCTTCCTGAACTAGAATTATTAATCAAGAAGCCTAAGTGATGTGGACCACAGGGAAGTCCTATGCCTGTCCTTGGTCACTGTCCAAGGGCAAAGCATCTACTTAGACTCCTTGCAAACCACACTGATCATCAGCTGACCCGAACAGATCAGAGAACAACAACAGCAAAAAAAAACCCCAATGTTTTCTAAAGTGGAAATTCATTTTCTCTGAACTAGATAAAATGTGATAAAACTCTTTAAAAATGAAATTAAAATTCATGCACCCTGCCGAGGTTGGGTTAGGTTTCTACTCAACATCACTGATGAATGCATTTTTGTTCACTTTATTGTGACCCAGATTTTCTGGAGATCTCTAATTATTTCCATTACCCACACATGGGAAAGTGTAGCAATAGGAGAGGCAGAAAGTAAGGCTGGCTGAGAAGAGTGGTGTTCCTCCAGCGCGAGCCAGAATCACGTACATGGCCAGGAGACGCCCACTGGGAGTCTGGATGGATGGTTAACAACTGTGTGTTGCTATCACAACTTTCTTCTTGGGTCTAAAGAAGATATAATGCCCGGCCTCCTGCAACTCACGCATGTCTGTTCTCAGGGATGTAGACTTCAGGTGAGGTTAGGGAGCTGGAGGCAAGGGTCAGCATTGTGTCTGATGCCTACTGAGTGTCTAATGCCTACTGAGTGTCTAATGCCTACTGAGCATCTCTATCGACAGACACCCTCCCACGGGCAGGCCAAGAGCAGTGCGCGCTGGCAGCCCGAGTCTGGAGTGCTTCACTCCTCACTTGCCAGATCCTGCCTCCCTGACTCAGTTTCTCCATCCTTGTTGGGTCCCTAAAATTTTGTATTCTGTAAAACAAAAAGAAAACTTCTGAGCCGGGCGGTGGTGGCACATGCCTTTAATCCCAGCACTTGGGAGACAGAGCCAGGTAGATCGCTGTGAGTTCGAGGCCAGCCTGGGCTACCAAGTGAGCTCTAGGAAAGGCGCAAAACTACGCAGAGAAACCCTGTCTTGAAAAACCAAAAAAAAAAAAAAAAAAAAAAAAAAAAAAAAAAAAAAAAGAAAGAAAGAAAGAAAGAAAACTTCTGGAAAAGCTCAACTCAATCCACATATCTCAGTCACTTCAATGGCACCAACTAAAATCATCTCCAATGTCACAAGATTAATTAGAGCGCCAGGTGTCAATCAGAGACACAGAAAATGCAACTGCTTAAAGTAGAACCCCAGAGTGGTAGACTAGAACTTCCAGCTCCTCTACTTTCAGTCTATAGAACCCAGAGTGGGGGTTCTAGACTAGAACTTCCAGCTCACATACTCTCAGTCTGTAGAACCCAGAGTAGTGGTTCTAGACTGGAACTGCCAGCTCATCTACTCTGAGTCTGTAGAACTCAGAGTGGGGTTCTAGACTAGAACTTCCAGCTCATATACTCTCAGTCTGTAGAACCCCAGAGCCAGGGTTCTAGACTGGAGCCACCAGCTCATCTACTCTCAGTCTGTAGAACCCAGAGTAAGGGTTCTAGACAAAACTTCCAGCTCATATACTCTCAGTCTTAGAACCCATGGTAGGGGTTCTAGACTGGAGCCACCAGTTCATCTACTCTGAGTCTGTAGAACCCAGAGCCAGGGTTCTAGACTAGAACTGCCAGCTCATCTACTCTGAGTCTGCCTGCACACCAGCACCACCAACTTCCACTATGAATTAGAAAAAAAAAAAACTAATAAATAGTTAACATAAAAATACATGGATACAAATTCGTATCACAAGGTCCATGTTGAAATAGTTTATAAAAGCAGTATAATATCGAGATATCCTATTACATTAGAAATTTAAATCCTTTTTTTTGTATGAAAATTCAAAGGAGTAGATATTCGAACAGAATATTATGGTGATATTTTATTTGTACTAAAATGTGATTTGTATGTTAATAAATAAAGTTGCCCGGGGGTCAGTGCTATTAGCAATCCATAGCAGAAACTGGGCGGTGGTGGTGGTGCATGCCTTTAATCCCAGCACTTGGTAGGCAGAGCTAGGTAGATCTCTGTGTGTTCAAGGATACAGCCAGCATTGGAGACACATGCCTTTAATCTCAATACCAACCACAGAAGACTTGGAAGTCTGTACAGACAGGCAGTGACTAGGAGGTCATGTGGTTTACAACCAATGAGAAGGCAGAACAGAAACACTATAAAAAGACAGACATTCAGGAAGTAGCACTTTTTTGGAGAGATAGGACCACCTCGACAGTGAAGGGTAAGGTTTTTAGCTCTTAGCTATTGCTCTGACCTCTTAGCAACTTTATTTATTAACATACAAATCACATTTTAGTACAAATAAAATATCACCATAGAATATTGCAAACTGAGCTATGCTGTTGGCCACTCAAGTCAATAAATCCATACTTTCAGTATTAACCAGATTCCCAGGCATTTTCATACTTTGGTCACAGGGACCAGATTTTAAAAAATCATATTTATCATGTGTATGTGTCTATGTGTGCATTAGAGTGCAGATGTCTACAGGTCAGAAGAAAGTGTCAGCTTTCCTGGAGCTGGAGTTACAGGAGGTTGTGAGCCACATGATGTGGGTGCTGGGACCTGAACTCAGGTCCTCTGCAAGAGTAGTGTGTGATGGTAACCACTGAGCCATCTCTCCAGAACCAACACGGACCAGGTTTTCACCCCATTTGGAACATTGCTGTCTGCTTTTGACTCACCGTCTTGAATTATAGACCCCTAATTATTTAATGGTCCCTCTTTCTAACTTGACTCTCAGTCCTGTTCCCACAGCACTGACTGCATTTATTTGAAATATCTCTACATCTTGCCTTGCATCTCTCTTGCCCTCCTCACGGGGAGTTCCTTGACAGCCAGGAAAAGCTGATTCTGCAGCGACCGCAGGTTTTGCACTTTGATTGGAAGCCAGTAAATCCTCAGCATGTGTTTGATAGAGAAATAAGCTACGTATTTTTTAAGTCTAGATAAATTATTCTAGTGCTGTCTAAGCCTGATTGATACACGTCAAGGCTCCTGTATCTTCCCTCTGTTCATTTAGAATATTAAAAGATGATCTGATCTGAGCAGAGGAGTGACAGAGGCAGGGAGTGGGAAAGAGGAAGAGAGGGATGGAGGAACCGATAGCGAGGGAAACGAAGCAACAATCGGGTTTTCTTAGAAGCCTTCTCGCCAAGCTCTGGAGTAGCTGTCACAACACTGCTCCGTCATCATCTCCCACACAAAGCAGTGTTGGAACAGCTGCCCCAGCCAGCTATTTCTGGTGTTAAACAATCTTTGATCGCCTGAGATAAGGAAACCAAATTATGGCCCTCAAAATAACTATTGTCTGATCTTCCTTCTACTTCGGCTCAGGAACATCTTACCAAGCAGAGCGTCTATTTTCAAGGAGACTCAGAAAACTCTGGGAAAGTGATGCGCCGAAGCTTTCCCCTTGGTTGAGGTGACAGGGGAGGGGGGTGTAGTACACGGTCACCCTCTGCATCTGGAACACTGGTCTACATCTGGAACACAGAGTGCATGGTCTATAGTGTGGGGAATGGCAGGGATGTATCAGGAGGGTGTGAGGATCGTAGGAAGGTGCTCATGACATCCATCCATGTATTTGTGAGTGGTCTCAGGTGACCTCACACAAAGCTGGAAAGGATCTGATGCTCTCCCCCCCCCCACACACACACCATGCTCCCCCGTCTCTTTCTTCTGAGATAAGCCTGTGACAATGGGAAGGGAAGTGGTCTCAGTCTTGGCTCATGTCCTGGCCATGTATTTCCTTTATGTGCCTACTTCCAAGCACAGAAAGTAAAATAGCGCCCACCCTAAAGGGTGGCTGAAGGTGTGACAGACTATTGTTTAATGAAATATGAAGAGTCGTAGGAAAGTATTAAGAACTTGGAAACTACATGGGCCATTCCAGGTGCTTTTGACATTCTTTCTCATCTGCTGTGGGTTTATGTCTTCAAAGGAAGGCGATAGAGCACACACAGCAAGGTGCTTTTCTGGGCCTATATTCCCAGTTCTTTCTCCAGACCCTTATATAACTTTGATTGACCCATGTGTGTGTACATGTGTTAACACAGATGTGCTTTGTAATTTACATCCATGATTTAAAAAAAAAGTAGATACCCTGGGGCTGGGGATGCTGCTCAGCTGATAAGTGTGCCCTCATGGATTCACTCCTCACAACGGCAGAAACCAGGATGGTGTCACACGTCTGAATCCCAGGCCTCAGGAGGTGGAGGTAAGAGGATGGGAAGTTCATCCTTGGATATGTGGTGAGTTCAAGGCTAAAGAACCAACAACAAGGAAGGTAGGCAACGCTAACAATTTACTTGGTACAAAAATTTGTAAATCTGCTAATAACGTTGACTAATTTACTTTATACACCCAATATTTCACTACATAACCGTGCTGTTACATTCATTTTCCTAGTAAAGGGCATTTGATTTTACTCCTCCCTTTTTTGTTTTTTACAATAATACCCATGCAATTATACTTTGGATAATAAATCCTTAGGCACATGAGCACATTTCTTTAGAATGGATTTGTTGGGGACTAGAGTCAGTGCAACCCAGAACCTTATTAGACAGTACAGAACTACTCTTAAAGCTGCTCTGCAGTCTATCCAAGAACCTGATCGTGTCTGTTTCCCCATGAAACTTCCAACATTTAGTTCTACAAGACATCCAGAGGGTAAAAAATGGCATCTTCACGCTGTGTGCTTCAATTTGTATTTCTCTGGTTATTCAGCAGCCAAGTCGGCTGGCCTGTTCCTTCACAGTGTGTAATCTGCATTCCTCCTGTGCTGACATTGCGGAAGTGATCAGGGGTACCAGACTTTTTCTTTTGGGCCACAGCTCCCAAATCATGACATGGAGACTTCTTAGCTATGAACACTCAGCCTTAGCTTAGGCTCGTTTCTTGCCAGCTTTTATAACTTAACCTGTTTCTCTTTATCTATGTTTTGCCTCATGGCCTTTTACCTTTCTTTCTTTCTGTCTGTCTGACTTTCCTGCTGCCTCCATGGCTGGCTGGCAGCTGCCTGGCTTCTAACCCCAGGTGTGCTTCGCTCTTTCTCCTTTGTTCTCTTTTCTTCTTCTCTCTCAAGTCTAGATTTCACCTCCTACTTATTCTCTCTGCCCACCAGCCCCATCTATCCCTCTCCTGCTGAGCTATTGGCCATTCAGCTCTTCATTAGACCAATCAGGTGCCTTAGGCAGGCAAGGTAAACAATGCAAAAATCTTTACATAATTAAACAAATGCAGCAGAAACAAATGTAACACATCTTTACATAGTTAAAATAATATTCTGCAACATGCAGGCTTCCTTCTTCGTGTATCTTGCATGTAAATCCAACATTTTGGATTGGTGTATACAGCCCCAAGAATCACTCCATGTCTGTCTTCTTATCTGGGGTAGTGGAAGATTTCTGGAGGTCACCAGCTTGCACCTTATTCTGGCTGTTGCTCCCTAGATGTAAACGAATACCCCCAGAACATCTTAGCACTTATGCTGGCAACATGATATGGCACAGGAAGTAATTAAGCAAAGACAGGAAGCCTGCTCCTGACAGATGTTCCACGTGGTCAGTTTTCCATTCCTTTCAGCAAGGTTCCCATGCTTGCGATTGTTTTTATGTCTTCAAGGTGGTGCCCAGTTTGTCATGTGATCTGAAATGTCCTTTCTTTGATTTGTTGTCTCCTTCCTGGTCTATTTCTATACCTCCCACTATCTACAAGGTTACCCAGTTTACGGGTACTACTTTATTCCAGTACTCTTCCTAGGTCAACGCCCAGTGACCCACCCCCAAGTCTCCTGGCAACTGATTAATCCCTTTTCTGGGCTCTGCCAACTACCTTTCACTTTACACTACTACAGGAATTAGCACATTATTTGCCAATTTAAAAAAAACTTCAAATATTGTTTTCTTTTGAGATGCTGTGAGTTCTTTTGAAATTCCCAAATCATGTTCAGAACATGACACTGGCTAATAGGTTGGTGTCCAAAACTAAAGAAGAACTATCAAGCTTTCTCATGGGCATTAGCAGCAGCCAAGAGCTGCTTCCAAACTTCCTCATCCTCATACTGGTTCTTAGCAGAATGGGCTTTAACAAGTCTGCCTTAAATAATTAAAAACCAAAGATCACACAGTCAAAGGACATAGGAAGGCCAGAAACTCCATTTCAAAGAGGGGGTATTCAACCATCTGAAGAAATCAATTTCTCTAATGTCAGCATTAATTGGAGATTTATCAAAAGCAGAGAATCTCAGGGAGAAGACTAGCCTTCCTTGTCTGATTTGGCAGCTTAGCCTGGTGGCGAGAGCAGTTGGTGCCAAAATAAAACAGCAGCAGAAGCCTTCAGACTTCAACTAGCTTGCTGACAGGCTCGCCCTCAACACACAGACACTGTATGTTGCACGGCTTCCTGGCCTCGGGTGCCATCAGGGCAACGGTGAAGTGTTCAGCTGCCAGGAACACTGCGCTTGCCAGGTGAGCGTCGACGGGCCCTAACTATGCTTGCACGTGGGTTTGTGGAGTCACCATGAATGACAGGAAGGCGCTGTAGGTCAAAGTGACCAGCAACAGTGTACACCACATAAAAGGGGCGCAGGCAATGGCTGTCCTCTGTGTAGAGGTGATAAGATAGACTCAGAGGAGGGCTTGTTGTGGGTGGCTGAGGCAAGAAATGGGGGCACTCTGTTTTTCTGTTTCATAACCTACAAGCATTATTAGTTCTTCTCAAGTTTGGGTATTACTCACCACAAAGGAAAGAATGAAAAGATTATGGGAAAGTGTGAAGCCAGCCTCAAAACTAGGGTTCTACCTTCAGTGCAGGGAAGTCTGAGCACAGTTTTATTGCCCTAGATACCATGTATAGTCCCATTCCTCCGAGATCTCCTGAGAAAAGCAACATGCCAGTGTACAGGAACCCTCTACAGCTCTTCTCACTTCAACAGCTGCTTCCCATGACATCACCCTAGCTGTGGCTCTAACATGATGGTCTTAAGGGAAAGAGGTGGTTGTACTACACACGCACACAGGGACCAATCTGCTCTTGGTGGCGAGAAGTACTCCAAAGTTTAGTGGCATCATAAACACCCTACTGACTCTGTTAGGTATACCAGTGCTCTCCAAACTGGCTGTGGCTACGAATCAGTGTGTGTGTGTGTGTGTGTGTGTGTGTGTGTGTGTGTGTGTGTGTGTGTGATTTTTAGTTTCTGTGGTGGTCTAAATGAAAATGGCCCCATAGGCTTGTATGTTTGAATACCTGGTCCCCGGTTGGCTGAACTCTTTGGGCAGGATTCAGAGGTGTGGCCTTGTTGGAAGAGGTGTGTCACTGGGGCAGGCTTAGAGGTTTCAAAAGCCCACGCCATTCCCCGCTAGCTCTCTCGACCTTGTGCTTGTGTCTCAGGGTGTGAGAGCCACTGCTCCAGCACCATGCCTGCCCGCCTGCTGCCATGTTCCTTGTTATGACAACGGTCGCTCACAGACTCACTGAAATGGAAGTTCCCGGTCACCTCACCCTTCTACAGGTTGTCTTGGTCATGGTGTTTTGTCACAGCAATAGAAAAGTAACTAAGGCGGTTTCCAATCTACTGTAGACTTTTACAAAATGCAACAGTAAAAAAAGGACATAAAAGCAAGCAACCATGCTTTATTGTTAAATTCAACAGATAAATTGCTCTAAATTTCTAGATGTTTAATCTCAAGTGTCTATTCACAACTGGGGGCAAGATAGTAAGAAACAGTTCAAAGACCTGTCTTTTGAATAGCACTAGCCTAGCCAAGTGTGGTGGTGCATGCCTGCATCCTGCATACAGAAGGACCCTGCAAGAGGATCCTCAGTTTGAGGTAAGCCTGGACTACATAGTGGGATACTATCTCAAAAGTAGTCATAATAATAGGCAAAACAGGTGGCACCAAATGAAGGAAAGAAGGTTCTAGGGCAGTCCTTTTCTCGGGAGTCTGCTTAATAGAATTGCATGTATAGTTTTTAGAAATTGCCTTCAGTTCTGTAACAGCTTTCAGTTTGAGAAAATAAACTCTTCTCACAATGCAAATGAAAATAAGAACCAACACAATCTCTCAGTTGAAGGCGAGAACACATGAATGGAGGAGAAAGGAGGCTTTTTTCCCACTGGGCATTGATTCCCACGGGGCACGGTTTTCAGAGTGGTGAGAACCTGATCTAGTGTATCAGGTGGTCCCCAGGGTCCCTTACCTCATCTTGCAAAGAGGGAAGCAGACGTAAAGAGGCAGAAGACAGAGCCAGGGCAGGTGGAGTACCTGCTCCGCAAGGCTGCGTCTCAGCGTCTGTGACCCTCGTGCTTCTGGAAGCACACAGCAAACGAACTTGCAGGAGAGAAGGCAGAAGGTCTGTTCCCTGCCTCCAAAGAGAAAGCACCGGCCGGCTTCTGACTAAACAAACAGAGCAGGAGGCTGCTCTCTGAGAGGGTTTTGTCTGCAGAGCCTTTGGGAGACAGCCAATTAGTGTGTGCTGCTCTAGGCTCCCAGGAACAAGACCTGAAGGCCAAGTCTTCCAAGAGCTGTTCCAGTTTGCCCAGAAGGGCGTCCTTTTAAAGTCACACATGCCTCACTCTCTTGCATAAAGGGAGAGCAGCTGGAATGACTTTTTGCCTTCCCTTTGGGGCAGTGGCTTAGAGATATCACTGAAATACATATCAGTGCAAACCCTTATTTTTACATCCCACTCAGGACTAGTGAGGCCTGCCCAGCCTTCATCCTGAATGCAGCTGAGGATAGCTATGGGAGTGGCCCAACATAAAACCATAAGCTTACTTACGATATTACTAGATTTTCCCTTCTCTCTTGTTGTAACATACCTGTATTCTTCACGAACTTCATAGATGACAATGTTGTCCCATTGTCAAATGGTTGGATGTGCCTGACTGCTGTATCACTTGCAGGGCCCAGCACACAAACCACAGTGTGGGTGCTGCAGCCAGAGAGACGGCTCAGTCAATAGGTATTTGGTGCTAGCATGAGGCCCCGAGTCCAGATCTGAAGCGCCTGTGTGAAAAGCCAGCCAGTGCCTATAATGTCAGAGCTGGGGAAGCAGAGATGGAAAGATCCAGAGGGCTTGCTGGCCAGACAGTCTATCCAAACCAGCTAGTTCCAGTAAGAGACCTTGTGTTGTAGAATATTATTTTAAGATGTGTTACATTTGTTTATGTTCTGGAACATTTGTTTAATGATGCAAAGACATGTTGCATTCTTTTATGTTGCATTTGTTTAACTCTGTGAAGCTGTGTTACTGTGCCTGTCTAACACACCTGATGGTCTAATGAAGATATGAACATCCAATAGCAGGGTTGAAGAAAGGATAGACGGGGTTACCAGGCAGAAAGAATAAGTAGAAGGAGAAATCTGGGAGGAAAAAGAAGAAAGAACAAGAGAACAGGAGAGGAGGATGCTAGGGGCCAACCACCCAGCCACCCAGCCACCCAGCCACCCAGCCACCCAGCCACAAAGCCAGCCACGGAGTAAGAGTGAAAGTAAGATTACAGAAGTAAGAAACAGGAAAAGGCCCAGAGACAAAAGGTAGATGGGATAATTTAAAGTTAAGAAAAGCTGGCAAGAAATAAGCCAAGCTAAGGCCGAGTATTTATAATTAAGAATAAGCCTCTGTGACATGATTTGGGAGCTGGGTAGTGGCCCCCCAAAAGAGCAAAAACAACCAACAACAACCTTGTCTCAAAAACTAGAGGAGAGCCATGGAGGAAGATGCTGGACATCAGTTCAGTTCCTGGCAACACACAGCACGTGTACATACACACAGAGAGAGAGAGAGAGAGAGAGAGAGAGAGAGAGAGAGAGAGAGAGAGAGAGAGAGAGAGAGAGAGAGAGAGAGAGAGATTTTCAAGATGGCACCATCAGGACATTAAAACAGCGTACAGATGCCTCTGACCAGACAGTTCACCCAGGAAGCGGCCCTGACCCCAGTTGGTGATCTCATGCCACACATAGCTAGCTATCCTCTGATTTTCAGCTGGGATCAATTCTGCTGCCACCCAGACCAATGGGATGATTGGACTGAAGTCAGATAAAAGGCACCACAGTCACAAGCTGGCAGCAGTGAGGGCCAGCTGCCCTTCATTTAAATTTACAGCTGCTTCCCTCTGCACAGCAGGAAAGCACTCGATTCTAATCTTGTTTACAGGTAGATCTGGAAACCTGACACTGACCACTGGGCCAGCCAAGGTCAGCTCTGAAACAGGGAGGAGGGGTGCTGAGCTCCTGGTGCTGAGCATCACCCTCCTTTTAAGGGGTGAGGCCAACTCTTCCTGGATGCTTGTGGAGCTCCTGCTCCCCGACCCTGACTCTCACAGGCGTGACATTTATAAGAGCCACGGTTCCAAGCTTTCTAATTCAATTAATTCAACTTCCATCTCTGAATGTATGACAGTGTCTATCTAGAGAATAACACCTCCACAGTGAAATGTTATTATTATTATTCTGATTATTATCATCGGTGTTTGGAGACAGGGTTTCTCTGTGTAGCTCTGGATGTCCTAGAACTTGCTCTGTAGACCAGATCCACCTGCCTCTGCCTCCTGAGTGCTGGGACTAAATGTGTGCACCACCACTGCTTGGCATAATGAACTGTTATGAAGCAGAGTAGTGCTGAACTGGAATTTACACTTCTATGACAACTCCTAGTGTCTAAATAAATCATAGTGTGTCTAGATATCAATACCAAGACTTTTAAAACCACAGCTCCAAACAGCTGTTTAACGGCATGGTGAAATGCACCTACTATGTTATTTGAAAAAAAAAAAAAAAACCCTAAAACTAACATTTGTTTTGTATGACCTATTTTGTCAAAAAATGATCACTTATGTTGAAAAGTACATATCAGTTAAAGATTACAAAAACAGATATAAATATTAACATTAGGGAGTGAGATAAAAATTTTAAAATTTTCTTGAATCTGAATTTTTAAAGATTTCTCAGGGGCCAGAGACATGACAGAGGACCCAAATTCTGTCCCAGCACCCACACTGGAAAGCTCAGAACTGTCTGTGACTCAAACTCCAGGGGATCCAATTTCTTCTTTTGCCCTTCACAGGGAACTGCACTCATGTATGCACACACACACACACACACACACACACACACACTAAATTGAAAAAAGTCTCAAATGTTCATTCAGTATTTTTATAGTGGGAAAACTGAATAATTAAAAAAATTATTTCCAATCGAATAGTAACACTGTCCCTCAAAGAGAGATCATGCCACATCATGGCTGCTGTGTTTAGAATGACTACCACTGCCTAGCTGATAACCATCCTTTGGCAACCTTGTCTCCAGGAAGCTGGAGATGTATCTAGATGATGGAGTTTTGCCTAGCATCTAGGGAACCCTGAATTCAGTGCCAGCATCTCATAAACTGGGCACCCGACACTGTGTGCAGCACATGCCTGTAATCCTAGCATTTGGGGAAGCAGGGCAGGAGGGGAGCAAAGGTCAGGGTTATCCTCAGCTACACAGTTTGAACCTATCCTGGGCTCTATATTACATGAAAACGCCAGTGAGTATTTGATACCAACCCGGAAAGCACACAGTGGAAAAGGAGCTGACCTCGCACTCTAGAACTGCTTCTCTTCTCTTTCCCCGTTGTGTGTAGGTCCAAGTGCAGATCCATCCGCACAGCCCTGTGCTGCTTCCCAGTCATGGGAGCTGGCGTTTCCTGCTTTGTTCATCTAAGCCTTACAAGCTATAAAACTTGAATGAGTCACCTGGATTGCAGCATTCCCACCACTGTGTAGTCAGTCACTCACGTGCGGTCTTTGGACTTCTATACATAAGAAAGAGAGAGTTGTCTGTGCTTACATCAGCTTCGGAAGCGTCAGAAGGGTGCACAGTAAACTGTGGCTGATGGCTGCCTTCACTGATGCAGAAGAAACAAGTCTTCCAGGTGTGTGCGTGTGTGTGTGTGTGTGTGTGTGTGTGTGTGTGTGCGTGTGCGTGTGTGTGTGCGTGTGCGTGTGTGTGTGTGTGTGTGTGTGTGTGTGTGTGTGTGCGCGTGTGCGCGCGCGCCTGCGTCTGTGTGCCTGCGTCTGTGTGTGCACTTGTGTGCATGGCCGTGCATTCAAATGTGGCGTCCAGAAGGTGGCTGTTGGTGTCTTCTATCACCCTCAACCTCACTTTTTGAGACTGAGTCCTTCACTGTGTTTGGAGCCCATGGTTCCTGACAGATGGGATGGCAAGCCCCAGGGGACCTCCTGTCTCTGCCTCCTGACACTGAGGTTGCAGACATGCACTTATCTGCCCAGCTTTTCATGTGGTGCTGGGGATCTGAACTCAGGTCCTCACTTTGCCAACTGAGTAATCTCCTCACCCCCAAAGCACATCCTTTCTTGACATTGGGGTGATGCATATTTTTATTCATATGTGTGTGAATATCAGTTTGGGGTGTGCATGCACATATGTGTATGCATGTTTGTGGGAGGCAGAGGACAATCTCATGTGTCATCCTCAAGGGCATCACCCACCTCCTTTGAGACAGGGTCTCTCCCTGGCCTGGGGCTCACCAATGAGACACGCTGGCTGTACAGTGAGGCCCAGGGATCCTGTGGTCTCTCCTCCCCAGTGCTGGGTACATGCCCCACTCCTGGCACTTTATGTGGGGACTGAGGATTAGCTTGGTCCTCATGGGTTATTTGTCAGGTAAGCACTTCACCTACTAAGTTATCTCTCCTGCTATAGTTTAAAGATTGTTACAATGTTAGAATTCTCATAAATATCCTTATTCATGATTATAAAGCGTGTACATGATAACAAGGTAACAGAGAAATAATCTAGACTACCGCCGGGCGGTGGTGGCGCACGCCTTTAATCCCAGCACTCGGGAGGCAGAGCCAGGCGGATCTTTGTGAGTTCGAGGCCAGCCTGGGCTACCAAGTGAGTTCCAGGAAAGGTGCAAAGCTACACAGAGAAACCCTGTCTCAAAAAACCAAAAAAAAAAAAAATAATAATCTAGACTACCAAAATACTGTAATGAAGAAGCCCCTGTAAGAGTTTGTCAACAGTGACATTGACATTGGCTTCTACTATTTTCTGTGTAGGCCATGGGCTACTCCAAGAACTGGCAACCCCTAGAATACTGTATGGGACGGACCTGGGAAGGCAGAGTGTCATATCATACAGAAAAGGCCACCTCAGCCTGCCGCAGACCAGGACACAACTGGAGTAAACCCAGGACTAGTGTGTAGCCTCAAGGGAAGAGATAAGTCACCCATCACACCTCCTCAGGGATGCGAGCTGAGAAACCAGAAGAGAAAGGCCACGTTGCTATAGGAAGTAGATGTGGAAAGGACTGCATGAAACAGAATGCCGCAAGGCAGGTCACATAGAGCAGATGCTGAAGACAGGAAGCAGGCACTGAGGATGCCAGCCATCAGGGGATCATATGGCATCCTGGAGAACCAGAGGGCGAGATTAGATAGCCACTTCCGCCCAGCTGGCTCCCTTGGTCGCTTTGGTGTTCCAGGTCTGGCTCCCAGTCCGGGTATCCTAGCAACCAAACCCAGGTAATTGAATTTAAGATAACTTGAATGAGTCTCTCTTTAGTGCTACTCAGAGTCCAAATAAACCCCAACTAACCCCTGTGGTTCCAGGAGCTTTTGAGTACACGCCCCTTTTACAGTACAACAGCCAAGTGTTGCTCAAGGTGCCCAGCATTAACCACAATTTAATAGTATGCTCTTCAGCTTTGCATTAAAATATTCTACACAAGTGTAATTAAACTAACCATACTATTTACAAGGGAGGGAGACAGTAGCAGCTTGCCTTGATGAGGAGGAGTCTTGCCGCACCTGGGTTCTCTCCTAGGAAAAATCCCAGCTCAAGTGAAGGGATGTTTCACAGAGAAATCTCATTTTGTGATGGTTGTGGAAGGAATCTCTAAGGTCCACACTGAGCTTCAACACAGAAAGTGGAGCTGGAAGAAGACCGCGGCACCAACCAACGGGGTAAACCAAGCAAGAAGACCTGCAGAGGTGCAGAGCTGGAAGCAGCCTCCACCCTCATCTGACAAGGGTGTCCAGGGCAACATCGCTACTCTTCAGCATCTGAAAGTGACCTGTACATGTACTTGGGTTCCTTGGGGAACATGTCGGACCCAAGTGAGATTTCCTAAGAAGTCGCCCAGCTTGGCCTAGAAACACCATGTCAGTTATTCTGAAATACACTCGCCGTTTCTAACTCAGGGTCACTGGTTACAGTGAAAGGGATGTGCTAGGGAGGAGAAGCATTTCGTTTCAAAATCACTTCCAAGAGAATGTTGTTTGCCCATGCTGCTTGCTGTAAACCTGCCACACCGACACACAGAAATTTTTCAGCAAAGGTTGTGACGGTGGCAACTGTCACCCACTGTGTGTCTCCTTGGCTGGGGGAGGATGAGCAAAGGAAAGGTGGGGCAATTAACGAGGAATTTAAAAATTTAATAAATTTTGCTTTACTACTTCTTAAGCTGTTTTCAGACCTCAAATTATATCTTCAGCCCTAAGTTTATTGATCTCATGGAGAAAACTGCATACAAACATCCACACATATAACCTAGAGCACACCAAAGGCCCCCAAAGCCACCGGTGCAGCGCTGACCTCACTGTGGACATCTTTCCACAGGGTGCTTTAAAACATGTTTTTCTAGTACCGAATATGGTTCAATGCTACATAAGTAGCTGTTCTACATCATCGTTTAGGTAACACTTCTAAGAGGAAATGTATGCCATGTTTAGTACAGAAATGTTCTTTTCCTCAACATTTTCCATGTGAAGTCCCATGGTTGACTGCAGCCCGTGGATGGCAAGGGCCGGCTGTACTATATATAGTACACTTTGATCTTTGAAAGCATTTCACATGAACTAGGTCTAGAGAAGAATGGGCATTCAACACTTGGTCTCAATCTACTCTGGGATTTAATGAAACACAGCACTGCAAAGAGAGATGGGATCATATAAAAATAAATACTGTACCACATTTTTAAAAAGATAATTGTATGCTAGGCAATGGTGGCACATGCCTTTAATCCTAGCACTCAGGAGGCAGAGAAGCTGGTGAATCTCTGTGAGTTTGAGGCCAACCTGATCTACAGAGCAAGTTCCAGGACAGTCAAGGCCACACAAAGAAACTCTGTCCTAAAAAAACCAACCAAACAATAAAACCAGCCATCATTGTTGTTGTCGTCATCATCATCATTTTCATCCTCCTCCTCCTCACCGTCATCATCATCATCATCATTTTCATCATCATCATCATCATTGTCGTCGTCATCGTCATATAAACGATTGTATTCAAGAATTCCTTCTATGCCATTGTTTTTCAACCTATGTCCTCACTGGATAAGCAGAAGGGTCTCTGTTCTTCCTCGGGTGATTACAGCACCCTGAATAAAGGCTCTGACTCTGCAGAGGTTCAAAAATGTCCCCTGATGCAGATGATGCAGGCAGAAGCGTGAGCCCAACTTTCTGTCTTTAGTGTTGAAAGGGAAAGTGATAGAGACAGAGATGAAAAGGGAAAACACAAACCAAATGGACGCCTTGGCGGTTTTGCTTTGTTTCTTTGAGAGATGGTCTCCCTGTGCAGCCCAGGCTGACCTTGGCCTCTCCAGGCCGCCGCCTCCCTATTCTCGGTACCAGGATTACAGGCATGTGCCACCACACATTGTTTTTTGTTTTTGTTTCGAATTCAAGATGCTTCTTCAAACAGACTGTGTGGGCTGCTTGTTCGTCAGCTACTACACAAATGAGGAAGGCAGACCACTGAGCTATCATCTGTTCTTTTAAACACGACTCTCCTTTGCCCACTTAGGTCTAGCAGGTTAGAGCACAGAGTGGTCACAACAAGCATTCGCCTTTGGCTGAGCATGGGCAAGAGCATTAGGCACCATACCCTAGCACTTGCTCACTCCCAAACTCCCCCTCGGCCTGGTGAGGGACAAAGCCTCTACATCTAGAGACAGATCATAAGTCAGGTTCTTTCCATCGCTCATGGTGGCCTGAAGATGTGTGACTGGGAGACGGGTGTCTGCCCTCTCGGGAATTCCCCCTGGCTGCAGCAAAACATGGCTCTGACTGGCCAGACAGGCAAGCCATTGTACTCCACGTTCACCCACCCCTTCATTTTCTAAGTCCTTTGCCACAGCTGCCCAGTGATGCTCTGGGAAACACTGACAAGGAGTCTGTCCCCTCAACTTCATGGCAGCTTCAGGGAGCCTTGGGGTGCGCTGAGATCCTTTCACTTCCTAGGTGTGCTCTAACGTGAAGCAGGTGTCTGGGCTCTGCTGAGGACTCTACTGCATACGAAAGCTGTTCAGCACTGTTGCTTTAGATGCCATTTTTACACCTTTTAACTTCAGTGCATGTGACAAATTCTAGGGAATTGACAGTATGTTACTTCTCAATGTTAGTCTGCATACATTCTTTGCTTGTATATACTTAAGTACAGCATTTTTTTCATCAGCATGAGCATCAAGCAGTGACTCAAAGACATCTGCCTGATCTTTGCTTTTCATGGTGCAAGTTCCTGGAAAGTTTACACAAGGGTGGACAGTTCCCTTTTTGTGAAGGTCTGAGGCTGCCTAGTCTTCTTCGCTGGCCCTTTGAAAGAGCCCAAGGAAAATGGGTCAGAGTCCCACATACGGTCTATCCCCAGGTCTCAAGCCTCCTTAGCATCCCTCAGGGTGGTTCAGAGAGTAAGCGCCAACAATCGTGATTGAACGCTTTCACAATGAGCAAGCCAAACAATTAGAAATTTACCAAAAAATAATTAGAAATAACTTCCAAGATCACTAGGGAACTCCCTCAAATAACTAACTTGTTTATCTTGAATTTGGGAGAGTACCCAACAATCCAAAGAAGACATTTACAGGGTTGTATTATTGTATTTCCTTGTGGAAAATCATGTACACTGTGACTATAAAGGGCCCTCCAGAGGGGCAAAGAAATCAGAGGATGTCAAGTCTCACTTTTCTGCTCACTACTGGTGCTCCAGAATGTCATGTAGCCTGAGCCATAGGTTTCTGTTGCTAGATGAGGGAAATCCATCTTCCCTACCTATCTCCCAAGGCTGTGGGGAGATCAGATAACCTTCTACACAGAGGGATTTCATACGCTGTAGACCAGTGGCTCTCAACCTCCCTAATGCTGTGACTCTGTAATACAGGTCCTCACGTTGTGCTGACTCCAACCATAAAATTATTTCATTGCTACTTCATAACTGTAATTTTGCTACAGTTATGAATCATAATGTAAATCTCTGTGTTTTCAATGGTCTTAGGTGGCTCTTGTGAAACGGTCATTTCACCCCCCCCATGGGTCATGACCCACAGGTTGAGAACCTCTGCTCTAGATGATCTTTCTTGGGGGGTAAAATTAGAGCAGATTTTTAAAAACAGCATTTAATTTTAGAGTAAGGAGAGAGAAAGGTTCTGGTTACCTCTCTGTTGCTGTGACAAACATCAGAAGCAACTCTAGATTTCACTTATAGGTTTCTTCAGTCTGTCATCAAGGGAAGCCGAGACAGGAGCCTGGAAGCAAGAACTGAAGCAGAAGCCATAGAAGAGCTGCTAGCTGGCTTGCTTCCAGCACCTCCAACTGCCACCCCGCAGCCCCCCTCCCATTCAGCTACCAATCATAAAAAATCCGAAGCCCACCTGCACAGGGATGGTACCATCAACAGTGGGCTGGGCCCTCCCCCCTCAGTGAGCGTCAGAACACGGCCGAAGGAACGAGGCATGGTGAACAATGCCTTGGGAACTGTGAGAAGGCTCCGGGAGAAAAGGCAGAGGACTTTACCTCTGTGCATTTTGTTCCCTGGATTATTTTTGAACGTGATTTCGTGCCTCCTGTGACAAACATTTACATTCAATTTGTAAGACATGTTCATTCTTGTTGGACATCAGAACACAGCTATAGAACCCAATCTGGTCCGCGTGCCCTGGATCTGGATAAGTTCTTCTGCCTTGTTTTTGTGCTTTCATGGATATGATCTATATAGCCTGTCAGGCAACTGTGTTTAAACTGGTCTGTCCTGAGAAAGTTCTGGCAAAGGGCTGCTCCGTTAACATTTAGTTTGTGCCTACTGACCTTGATCTACATGGTTTTCTGATCATGTTTTTTTTTTTTTTTTTCTGAGTGCAAACAACCTTCCTTGGATCGCTGCTTTCTTTGTTACGTTTGGGTATAAAAGTCCACGAAAACTGAAGTAAAGCTGTCTGCAGTGTTACACTGTAGTTCTCCCCCTTCAGTCAGGTCCTCAGATCCCAGGTCCAGGGGACAAGATCTGCACAGGTCGGCCAAAAAGTTGACAATGAGCAATCAAGAAAAATGCTCCATGAACACGTCCCTGGGCCTATCTGATGAAGGCCATTCCTCAGTTGAGGTTCCCTCTTTCCAGGTGTGTGATGTGACAACTGTAGCTAACTATGACAGGGACTGGGTATGAGATGAGAAAGTACTTGTAAGACTGTGTTCTGAATGTTAGTACTTGGTCACCACAGTTAAAAGCACCGAAAAGGAAGGAGTTCCTGTCCGGGAGGCACGGATTCCATCACATCATGCATTCCATCACGTCATGCAGCATCACGTGTGTGGAGACGACACACGGATGGACATGGAAAACACGTTTCTACCCCTGTCGTCTCTGATGATATGAGAAGGGAAGACGGAGGAAACAGGTACTGAGTCATCACAAGAAGGCAGAGAGCTGAGCTAGCTCACCTGGCCTGCCTCGCCACATGACCGTCTTCAGCCCTATCATGATGCAGTAAGAAGGCCTCATCGAATAAGAGTCAAGCTCTTCCACCTCCCAGCCTCCGGAACCACAGCCTCTGAGTTTTAACAAACCTGAGTCACCTTCCCATTTCCACCCGGAAATGGATGCGATATCAATTCATAGGTGGAAAGGTTTATCCTGGATCACAGAGATTACAGTTCAAAACCGGGCAGACCCACTGCCTGGGGCCTCTGGCTGGGCACCGGGTGACAGCGGCGGGAGGCACATGGCAGGGCAAATTGTCATCGCATTGTCAGGGGGAAAAGTTCCCAGGATCCCTTGCAAGAGCACATCCTTCTGCCCAGGACCACTCGCCAAGCCTCGCCTCTTGGTGGCAGTTCCACCATCTCCCAAGAGAGACCCTGGAGACCAGACCTTCAAGAAGTGGGCTTTCAGGGACACTTGTCCAAACACTGAACCCACATTCGCTATAAATTACCTATTGTCGTGCAACAGACAATACACTAAGATACCCAGGGTTTTGGTTAGTCTGTCTTAAACCCTGGTTTAGCTACCCAGATAGAAGGAATGGCCTAATAGACTCCATCTCCCTTTCTACCTCTTCCCAAGCCCCACAGTATAAAATTCTAGCTTGTGACTATGGGCTCACTTTCGTGAGGGATTCTCTGAGGAGTGCTCATGTTTTTTTTTTTTTTTTTTGGTTTTTCGAGACAGTGTTTCTCTGTGTAGCTTTGTGCCTTTCCTGGAACTCACTTGGTAGCCCAGGCTGGCCTCGAACTCACAGAGATCTGCCTGGCTCTGCCTCCCATGTGCTGGGATTAAAGGCGTGCACCACCACCGCCCAGTGCTCATGTTTTTTATGATCTTACAGCAGGATCATCTTGTAAGATGGTGTCTAGAACTATTCCAGTGCGTGAATGTCTATTCTGGTATCTGCCCAACAGCCCGTGTCTCCTGACTCAGGGTCCTTTGGTTGGCAGTAACTGTCTCCACTTAGATCTTTACCAAACCCTACGAGACCCTGTGCGTCCATTCTAGCTTTGTTCTCCTGGGTCCATTCTCCTATCCCCAGCCTGAACTGTCACTCTTGTCTCCTCAGGAACATGCCTGACTGTTCTCCTTCCTTTCCTCTTCAGAACACTGAATTCTACCCACAATTCTTCCCCATGCTCGGTGAGTGATGTCTCATTACTCTTCAGGGCTTATAACCCAATATAATAGTTTATAAACTATATATAATACAAAACCATATACAATAAACTATAACAATACAACCATTATGAACTCCTTATTTTTCTCACTCCCTTCCTTTTATGACTTTCAACCTTCTTGTTAGAGGTTGAACTTTTCTCAGACCACGCAATTACACCGTATTTTGTGTATCATCACAGTGGTTCCCATTGACAAAGGCCTCACGGTGTCTGCAGGTTATGACATATAAACACCAGTAATTCCTAGAAATTACCCCTGTGTGCCGTGCACTCTTTCATGAGTAAAGGAATCTCTCTCTCCCACAGCTTCTCATCACACTGGCCTTGCCTTGGATTACCGAACTGCCACCGCCCCTGAGAGTTTAAAAGGGGACAACGTCCCCAACAGAACTGACATATTTTCTTTTGTTTCCCAGTCTCAATCGTAGCTTCCTTTCAAACTGGGTAGACTCTTAGAATTACCTTAATAAGAAAACTTGAGTGTATGAATGGCACGAAAGTGCATTTTAAAAAGCAAAGTGCTGTTTCTCCGTTATCAAGATGGTTATGCTTTCTGAATAAATTTAAAATACTCAAAGTCACAAAACCAAACAATCCCTTTGTGAAATGGGACCAAACAGGCTGTGTTAATTCAAGGCCTATCGTGTCCACCCTCCTTTCATGATATGCAGGCCTCACAACTGCCAAGACAAAGGAACTGGCGCAGGCTGAGTGGAAAGTTGGTCCGTGAGCAGTTTAGGAACCGCTGACTGAAAGACGCTGTCTGGTGTTAGCTCCCTAGCTCTGCTGTAGACGCAAGGACAGTACGCCCAGCCCCAGTGCTGAGACGCAGAGTAGATGGTTGCCATTTTCCAGTGGTGGCTTCATCAGCAACCGGCAGGCAATGTCAGAACATTTTTCAAAACCTTTCCATGGTTGGCGTGCATGGTGGCGGGTGTTTGAGGCAGCTGGTCCCCTTGCATCATCGTTCAGGAGGGAAGGGGGTACTGGGGCTGCACTTGCTTTCTCTATTCCATTCAGTCTGGAACCTCAGCCTGTGCAGTGGTGATGCCATGTTTAGGGAGGGCCTTCCCACTTCAGTTAACCAGACCTAGAAATCCCTGAGACGTGCCCCGAGACCTTCTCCTGCGTGACTCTAGGGCAGTGGTTCTCAACCTCCCGGATGCTGTGACCTGTTAATGCAGTTCCTCATGCTGTGGTGACCCCAACCATAAAATTATTTCGTTGCTACTTCATAACTGTAATATTGCTACTGTTATGAATGATAATGTAAAGATCTGACGTGCAGGATGTCTGATATATGACCCCACAAGGGTTCACAACCACAGGTTGAGAACTGTTGCCTCAGGGCAACTGGGGAGACACAGGAGAATGAGCAGGCCAACAGTTGAGCCCCAACTTCACTGAGAGACCCTGTCTCAATGGAATAAGACAGAGAGTGACAGGGTGGAACAATGATGTCCTCTTGACTCCGTGTGCACACACATAAGCATGTCCATGTGCACACAAACACATGCATATTCGCCACACACAGACCCATTCAATTGCATAAAATATATACAAATATAAGGTATAGAATGATAGAGGAAGACACTGGTATAATCTCTGAGCTCCGCATGTGTACACACAGGTATGCACACAAGCATGCACACCACACACACACACACACACACACACACACACACACACACACACACACACACCACACACCACAAACACCCTGAAGAGACAGATTCCTGGGGGATTTTTGAGATTGATCTGTGTGCAATCCACTAGTGATGAAGGACTGTGAAACTGGCTCCTAGCAGCTGGCTATAACTGGTTTAAAAGGATGTGAGCACCTCCATTCACTCCAAAGGAGGCTTTTACCGCGGACCTGACTTTTGAATCCCGAGAGCTCAGGCACTTGGGCTCCTGAGTTGACCTTCACCTTCACACTGCAAACAGCTGGAAGGTGGGGTGGGGCAGGCAGTGTTCCTGTGCCTGCTCCTCACTCAGATCCTTGCCTGGGACAGTCTCAAACTACCTATGACGGGAGGGCCTGTAGACAATCTGTGATGACATCATCTCAATTTGGAACAAATAACAATCTTTCCACGGGCACATATATTCAATGTGCACTTCAAGGCCTTTCTCATCAAGCCTTAACAAATCCCAAGAAACTGCTCCTGGTACCTAACATCTGCACAGCTGTGTTGAATCGCATCTCTCCAGCATAGAAGAGGCATGTAATTGTGGATCCTCAGTGAATACATGTGACAAGCATCCAACATCTGTCTGTCTATGGATGAATAAGGACATGAACAGTTGAGTGAATGAATGAGTAATGAATTGGTCAAAATGCAAAATTAGCACCCATTGAAGTAATCTGTGGTGGCCGGTTCTATCTGAGAACTCGGCCTATTTATCTCCAATACCACTCTTTTATTGCAGTGAAGCAAGATTTCCTTTTGCTAGTTAAAATCTTTCTTCATAGAAAATGATTTTTTAAACCCCCTTGTCTAAGCTAGGTGTGGCGGTACACATCTATAATGCCAGCACTTGGGGAGGCTACAGCGGTAAGATGGGGAATTCAAGGACAGTCTAGGACAGAAGGCTAGACCTTGTCACAATAAAAGATTAAATTAAATTAGAAACAACTTTAGAGGGGGATGGGTTCAGTATCTGCATTAGTCACAAAGCGCTGGCCTAGCCCACATAAGCCCCTGGGTCTCAATCCTCAGCAAAAAAGACAAAAGTAACAATGAAACACTACTCTACCAGGAAAACGAGAATTTAGTTTCTGGACTGAGAGATGGTTCGGCAGCTAAGAGCACATACTACTCATGCAGAGGACCCGAGTTCAGTTCCCAGCACCCAGGTGGCTCAAAGCCATGTGTTAATGCCATGTCCAGGAAACTGAGATCTCTGGCTTCCTTGGGAACCTGCCCTCATGTGAACACACCCATACACGATATAATAAAATAATTTTTCTAAAGTTTGGTTTCCATGCAGTTACTTTAAATCATTTTTTTTTTATTGTAAAGCACTTGGAAGTTTGACACAGACTTATTCTGATTATCTGGCCTATTGCCAAGGCCAAACTGAAGCAAGGAGCTCCCACTAGCCGGAAGTCAACAGGAATGTAACACTGCAAACGCCGTTCCAGCAAAGGCTGTGTGGACAGTAAAGGTCACGCGCCGCAGACTTCACACACATTCTTCAGAGCCGGTGCCCAGCATCAGACAGGAATGTGGGTCACAGTCCAACAGAATGAAGAAATGCCGTCCCCCCTAGTTCCAGCAATGCTCCAGCTGTATAGAGAATTATTTAAACTTTAAATGGGGAGGATGAGAGCAAATAAGTTAATTTCCAACAGACATTTGAGAAAATATAGAAATGTACTTCCTGTTATAAAAATTACATGGAATGTAAAAACATTTTTGGTGTTTCTGGGGCACATGGAGACATTTCAGTTCCCTTTCTAGCCTTAATTCTTCCTGTTTGGGGATATTATCTACTGTGTAAATTTCATCACCATGGCTACACAATTGCCATTAATTGGTTAATCTCTCTCACCGTTGACATTTAAAATTTCAACTAAAAACAGAAAAGCCAACTCACTGTGCTCTATAATGCAACGCTCTCAGGAAAACAGTGTGGGAAAGAGGTGCTAGATAACGTGGCTTGAGAGATGAGCTCCCTCGACAGGCTGAGCGCTCCTTCCTCTTGGTGGTCAAACTAGATGAAAAATAACGATACAACAGGAATGCCTCCCTCTACAGAGTTCCCCTGGAGCTCTGATTTCTCTTGGGTCTGAGCAAGCACTCTGCTTTGAAGGGTTATCACAACAGTTGGCCGGATACTTCGCTGCAGTCTCCATGGGCCCGAGACCAAAAGTATCAGGAAATGGTAGCGGTATATTACCAGCGTCTGGATTATAGCTAATTAGGCAGAAAAAAAAGCTTAACCCACGTGTTAGTCAGTTTTCCATGTATATGACAAAATACCTGGAAAAATCAGCAGCTTATACAGAGGAAAGATTCATTTTGGGTCACGGTTGTAGACACTTCAGTTTGTGTTTGGTCAGGCTGGCTGCCTTAGGACTTGAGCTGACCCAGCCTATCAAGATAGGAGATGTGGGGAGATGGAGACTACTCCCTTCACAGAGGCAGGTGAGGAAAGAAAGGCAGAGAGAGAGGGGGCGGGAAGGGAGGAAGCGAGGGAGGGAGGGGGAGAGAGAGACAGAGACAGAGAGAGACAGAGACAGAGACAGAGGGGGGGGGATGAAGGGAGGGAGGGGGTGAGAAAGACAGAGACAGACAGAGAGACAGAGCACCCACGAGTACCAGTACCAGGTCCCTGTCAAGGGCAAGCCTCCAGTGACCTCCCTTCCTCCCACCAGGCCCTGCTTCTTTTCTAAAGGTCTTTATTAACACATTATTGGCACGTATGTAATGTATTTGATCATGTCAACCCTTTATTCATGTCTCTTGCCTTCACCTGCTGACCTTTCCCAAATACTCCTCCTCCTCCTTTTATGTCTGTCGGGGTTTCTGTTGTTTTGTTTGTGATCTCTCTGTGTGTGAACCAATGATATTAATTTGGACTACTTATGAAAGCAAGAGAGGGGTCTTCACAGGACCCAGTGGGTCCCACTTGTTTAAAGTGTCTACAGTAGCCCCCAGCACCACTGGCTAGCTAGGAAGCCTTCCGTACACAGGCCTTTGGGGAACAATTAAGGGCACTTACAGACAAGCCCTAACTTTATTTCTCTCCAGAATCTCACAGAGCTTTTGCCCAAGTCCCGCCCTCACCGTCCCACCCTCACTTAAGGTACTGAAAAGCTTTTGTTTACTACTAAGCCAGTGGTTCTCAACCTGTGGGTCGCAACCCCCTTGGCAAACCTCGCTCTCCAAAAATATTTACACTACAATTCATAACAGTAGCAAAATTACCGTTATGAAGCAGCAATGAAAATAATGTTATGGTTGGCGTGACCACAGCATGAACTGTATTAAAGGGCACAGCATTGGGAAGGCTGAGAACCACTCACTGCACTAAGAATCCATCCTGAATAGCTATTTCTCACTGGTCTACACTGAGTCCTCTGCTATATACAGCCTGATGTGTTCAGATGGGACTCTTGAGATCAAGGTACCTACCTGGTCAAGAGAGAGTCACCCACATTCAAGCAGGACAAATCAGTTATCATTTAACACTTCCAAAGGCAGCCTGACAGATAATGAGTCTGGTGGCAATGTTTAAGAGATATCAAGAAAAGGACATGTATCTGTTTGTATACCAAAACCATAGCATGGGGATATCTGAACACCATAGGTAACAGATATGAGAAACAGATTCACCTGCCCCAAACATGACCAGTGCAGACAGACCTTCCTGTGACTGGAAAAACTGATGAGGACTCTGGACAGACTACCTAGGTTTGCAGAAGCACCACAGGCTTGGTCCCATCGTGTACCATTCAGGGAGAGCGGGCAATGTTATTCATTTGGGATCGCTGTGTCAATCAAATGACAGCATGTGTCATAAGGCCCTGGGCACAGGGCTGGCCATTCAGAAAGTCCCAGCCAGTTACTAATATCACTAAGACATGACACTATTATTACAAATTGTTATGGGGAATCTCAGCCAAAATCCTGAAACGTCTGATTATTTACTACAAAAATAAAAGGGTTCTGAAACCACCAAGATGACTGACTCACAAGGGGCAAATGCTCTGCAAGCTGCTGCCTCTCTTGTTGAATGAACATTTGGGCTAAAGTCCCGCATAGTGATGAGAACATGTATACCGCCAAAGCACAAAGTCCCTCTGGAGTCCTGAGTCCTCTGATTCACGACTCGGGGGGCATCATCAAAACCCCAAGGAACGGAGAATTACATTTTATCACCCTCTCCCTGTAGCAAACAGCTGTGGCTCGTGGAGTCTGGTCTCAAAGCCAGACTCTTCCCTGTACCACCCCAGGCAAATGTTCCTTACGTGGCACACACCCCTCCAGGGGATCCACCAGCGCTCCTTCAAGCTCTCCCTTCTAAGTGACAAGGGACAAGACAGAAGGACCACCTGAACCGAGCTTTGCTTCCACACTCACTCCTCATTCTCTTTAGCTCACAGGAAGGAGACTGTTTGGTTCAGAGCATTTTGCCTTTGTAAATATAAATAGATCCAGATGAGACCGAGCTGGGAAACAATTTGTGTCAGATCATACTTGTTTGGGAGTGAGAAGTGGGTTTCTCCTCCAGCACTGAGCAATCCCACGCCCCTGAGCACTGTGTGCACTCACAGTGCTCCCTAGACTAGAGGCAGTAGCAGTGATCTCTACCTCCAGAGCTGCTTGGCAGTCTGTACTTCCTGGTGGTACAATTCAGTAAGGATGCCTTTCTCTAAGCTCACTGCCAGACTTGCTCAGGTTGCGACTCCAAAGCCATAATCACCAGACAGCTGTCCCTTGAGGCAATGCCAGCAGAAACTATAACTCCGGCACAGCACTGATAAGCACATGAATAATGTATCTGATGTAATGGGTTTTGAGTTATTAGAGGGACATAGGGTTGGGACGGGTAGATCAGACCTCAATATTTGCAGCTGACTTCCAGGACACAAGTCTCCAGGGCAGATGCCCATCCTTGTCAAAGACCTGTCATAGGCTTTCTTTGGGAAAAAAAAGCCAAACACTAATAGCTATCTTGGTAGCGTGGCAGACATGTTTGCATTGGAAGATACACCATCCCTGAATAGTCACACAATGAGGTATCCCAGCCTCCTGTAAGACTTTTGAGAAATCAGGACACCTTTCCCAATTAGGACACTAACTGTCGAGTCACCCCTGCTCCTCCAGTCCTAAATAAAGCCTGCTCTGTTCCCATTAAGTCCTTTCTTAATTAGCTGAAATACAAATCAGGATGTGGTGCAGTACTGTCAGTTACACTATACCAGTTAAGCCTCATCCAACCAGCAGCCCTCTGAAAATTATGACCGCATGCATCATGGTGGCACTGTACCTTTGCCAGTGTGAGTGACAGCCACCTCCACTGGACAGAGACTCCCCCACTTACCCTGATCAATCCTCATTATCTCCCCAGTGATGGAGCTGTATGCGCATCAGTTTTCACTGGTCACCTCATAGTCATAGAAAGGCTAAAGGCAGTGTCATGATGCAAAAGCAGAGTTCTGTAATCAAAACTATGCATTCACCTAAGGTGGGCTAATTAAAGCTCATGTGGTCATTCAAACTATCTGCGGAGAGGAGTTTCTCTGTGCAATAAAAAGTCTTTCTAAGCATTTAACATTTTAGGAAGCTGACCTTTAACTTTTACATGCATCCCTCCCATCCCTCCACCTTGATCTCCTTCGAACAATGATTTGATTTTTAAATACCAGGAGTTAATAATACCCAGGTACTAATCCTTCCTTTACTTATCTGCTGTCAAGACCAAACCTGCCCAAGAGAAAACAAGTCTTTCCAGAAAATCTCTATGGGAGATATTTTCTGGGGGAAGACTGAACTAATCTGATGCTTATTAATTTCAGAAACTACCTTACGGCACGAACCTAAGCAAACAAAATGCTCACCGCCTGTGTCCACACACTCATCTCTCGGAAGCCATATCTTCCGCCTGTGCCTATGCTCCTAGACAAAGGGCCTCCAGACAGCGGCTAATGGCTCCCTCACCACTTCCTGCCTTGACAGGCTACTCAGAATCTAAAAGAAAAGAGTATCTCGAGGTGCATGGAACCGCCTGTGCCTTCTGTCTAGTTCTATGTGTGACATAAAAATCATGCTTTATATTCTCTACAAAGACAGACACAATAGTTATTCTGCTTCCTGGAGATTAAGAACAAAGGCCAGGCTATTTACATCCCAGATGGTTACCATGACCAATGCTTTTCTGTCTCCTTTTTTCTCCCTTCTGGTCTCTGCCTTCCTGCTGAACCTGAGGAGAATCTGCCATTGATGAGCAAGGCCACTTCATTTGCACACCCATCACACTGGCTCCATGCTGCCAGAGCTGCTGGTGGCTGTTTCCTGTTTGTGGAAGATGGAAGAGAGAAGATGGAAGGGTGTGGAATGAGGAAACAGAAGACGCTACAAGAAGAAAGAAGCTTGTAAGAGAACACAGGATTCTGACGTCATTTCCAACGTGACTGGCGCTTTTGCTCCAAAGACATTCCCAGGGTCCTTTCAAAGATGAGTGTCCTCTAAGCAACTGTCTACTTTCCTAAGGTTTTTGTTTTGTTTTGTTTTGTGTGTGTGTGTGTGTGTGTGTGTGTGTGTGTGTTGCAGGGGCGTGTGTGTGCTGCTGTATGGGCAGGCATGTATGTGGGTGCATGTGCCTGTGTGCACCCAGAGGTTGGAGGAAAATATTCTCTCCCCCTCTGTGTAAGCATTGTGGGACTTCTAAAACAAAGATCTAGCTCCTAAGAGTGAGGGGTAATAAAGACACCCCCAAAGTAAAGATCTGCAAGTGGCCTTTTCAAGCACGCATGCTCCAGTGTAATACACAGTCCCTAAAACATGGGACTGCATACCATCCTGCGGCAAACTGAAAGGACCACACAGATGAGGGTGTGAGATGTGTTCTGTGTTGGTCGCCAAAAGTTTTCATTTGTTTTTTAATTTACTTTAAATTGTGTGTGTGTGTGTGTGTGTGTGTGTGTGTGTGTGTGTGTGTGTGTGTGTGTATACACGCACGCGCACGCAGGTGCTCTTGCAGGCCAGAAGAGGATGTTGGAGGTGGAGTTAGAGGAGGTTGCCGGCCCTCTGATGTGGGAGCTAGGAGCTGAACTTGAGTCTACAAAGTACAGCAAATGCTTTAACTGCTGAACCGTCTCTCCAGAACCTGCAACCAAGTTTTTATGGGCACCTAGAAAGAGATCATGAGCCATTATAAATATGTCCACGAAGCGTGCACACCAGGGTCCTGAAACGGTGACAGTGTGGTGGAGAAGTCGTGTGGGCAAACACCCACTGTGCAGCCGGGATGATAAGGACTGGATCACAGGGCTCTGGAAGGAAGGGTCCCTAGATTTACCGCTTTGTAAAAACGAAACAGCAGGACGGAAACACCACAGGCTTTGCTGTCAGGTGGGCTGAAGGGGGAGGGAAACTGCGTTTACCTGGGGAGTAGGGACCAGTCTTTCTAAGGTGACAGTCTTCCTGAGGTGACAGGTCACATCCCATCCCTACCGAGAAGCTGAGGGGGTCTCGTTGCAAGCCAGAGTCACAAGAGAGCTTTGCCATTCTTGCCCCAGAGGACTGAACTCCACAAAGTTTAAATGGGGAATGTGGGCTTGAACCACAGGCTGCCCCATCCAGCCACAGAAGTCACAGAGAAGTAACTCGTGACAGTCACTGGCCAATGACAGCACCCACGTGGAAGGCACAGCCTCACTTACCCAGCCTCCTAATTTGCTCCATTTCTGAGGCCTGAGTTTCCCTCGCTTCCTTTCCCGGTTCCTCTTTCTTTTTCTCCTTGTTTAGTCTCTTCCCTCTAATCTCAGTCAAAACGAAGCACAAATCCAGTGACCGCCTGCAGGGTCTCCTCAGCAAAGAGACATACTTTCTCTGAGCACTTAGCTTCCTTCCTGGTCACAGACAATCAAAAATCAACTCCCTGGGTTGTTAGAAAAACGCAATCAGTGAGCCAGATGGTGGTAACACACGCCTCTAATCCCAGCACTCGGGAGGCAGAGGCAGGTAGATATCTCTGAGTTTGAGGCCAGCCTGGTCTACAGAGAGTTCCAGGACAGCTAGGGCTACACAGAGAAACCCTGTCTGGAAAAAGAAAAAACAAAACAAAACCCCAAAACAATCAAGCAAACAAAAACCTTAACCCCGGGCTGGAGAGATGGCTCAGAGGTTAAGAGCACTGACTGCTCTTCCAGAGGTCCTGAGTTCAATTCCCAGCACCCACATGGTGGCTCATAACCATCTGTAATGAGATCTGGTGCCCTCTTCTGTATACATAATAAATAAATAAACCTTTAAAAAAAAAAACTCAAACCAAACCAAACAAACAAACAAACAAAATTGGTGTCTCTATGGACGCCTCAGAAGGCCTGGAGCACAACACTTCTATAAACCTTATAGCCTCTGCTGATAAGCTTCCTGCATGACAACTGCGAAGTTCAGTTAAAAACAATAACAGGATCGTGTACTAACGAAGAAAAGAGCCACAACAACAGAGCATTCATTTAGCTTTAGACAACTCAGACTTGAAGATTCATTACAAAGACGCTTCTAGAATTCATGTGTTCTACATTTTTCATTGTAGCAATTGACAGGTCAATGGGTTAACATGCAGAGTGTGAGAGAGCAGTGACCTCAGGGTTTTTTTAGTCACAGAGCCCACATTAAGTCTAAGACCCTTTTTTTTTTTTTAAATTAAAGATCACCTTAGCTAATAGATTAATAGAGGTTCAAAATGCATTCTGGTGATTGAAATGCATGTGGTTTCTTTCACTAGGAAGTGTTAAGGCCAGGCGTGGTAATGCTTCCCTGCAATTCTAGTGCTCAGAGGCTGAGGCAGGAAGAGCAAGAGTCCAGGACCAGGTGAGGCTCAGTAGTGAAGGCACTGGCCAAAGCCTGCGGGCCTGAGTTCAGTCCCGGGTTCACCACGGTGGGAGGAGAGAACAGACTTCCTTCAAACTGTCCTCTGATTGCCACATGTGCATGATGGCACTCATACACACACGTACACATGTACGCACACTCACACACATCTATTACATATATCAAACGCAATAAAAAAGTTAAAGAAAAGAGTTCAGAAGAAGCCTGGACTTAAGTTTCATTGTCTTTAATCGTCGTATAACCTGGTGGTGGGGGTGGAGAAAAGAACCAGATAAGCAGGGTTCACCTTTCTGGGCTGAAGTGTAAACAGAGATCACATCCTTAATGCTGTATTTGACCTTCAGTCAAGCAAACACCTGCCCAGAGAGTCTCAGAATAATGAGACTGAGAAAGCGAGCGTGTTCCGGTTCACATTTCCCAGGCTGGCGCCACTCCAAGGACTAGTCACCTGACTTTGTGCTCCTCGCTCCCAAATCAAAAGAGTCGATTTCACCCAGATGGCAGTTTCTCGTCACAGTCTGTGGTGGGGATTTAGGAGGGTCTTGTGCCTCTGAGAATTACTGAAGCTTTAAACAAACCAGATCACACAGGACAGAGACAAAGAAACATAAAGCAGCTTTGAGCTGTCTTCAAAAGCTGTGTGGTCACCAAGACCGTCAGGAAAGAGGACACAGAGAAAAGCAAAGAGAAAGGCACAAAACCAAGTCATGGTCCCAGCAGACAATTAATCTGATGATGACTTTGAAGTTGGTCAGCTTCTCTGCAAATTTACTATGACATTACGTTACCTCAGCCTGCTCTGGAGCAGGTTTCTCCACAGTGAGTATATGCACGCATAGCCCATCTCTAAGACACACTGGGCTAGCCACTACCTCGTCGTAATTATAAGGCTCACACCACAGGTAGGCGATGTACCATCACAATGAGTCATGCTATGCATGAAGAGCCATGACAGAGGGGACAAGGCTCGGTAACCTGAACCCCATATTTCCATGTGACAACGTTGGAAACCAGGCCCCTGCCCACCTGGGAAACTGTCCATTTTCTCTCATTTGAATCAGCCTTCCCACATGCTGGCACCCATGTGCTCTAACAGGATGGAGGATCTTGTCCCTGTGAGCTGTGCTTAACCAATCAAGAGAGCAGAGGGACCCACTGGGCCACTAACAGATCTCCTGAATGGATCCCACAGCTCAGAAACGCAGCAATTGAATGCTCACGGAAAAGCTGTGTAAATATAAATAACCTACGGCGAACCTGAAATGCCATTTACAGCAAGCTAGAGGTTGGGGTGATGGCAGGCCCCTGCAGAAAGTGACGGGGCTGTCCTCAGAGCTGGGCAGGACACACACCTGAAGGGCAGGGGTGGAGGCAGGGAGGAGGACAGGAAAGCAGGCTAACAACTTCCGGAGCCCCCATTTCAGCACTAGGGAGGTCTGAAAATCTCAAATTTCTGCAACCTAACTATACAGTGTGTGTTGGGAGGGGGGCGGTGAGATTGATCTGAGATCCTGTCGCCCACCCAGTCCTCTCCCTGGTCATCAGTGTCAGAGGGAATCTTTTGTGTGAAAAGGAGAGAGGACAGAAAAGAGGCGAGGGACGGCAGAGAGAAGGATGTCTAAGTACTGTTTCCCGGCAGGGCTGTTAGAATGTCCACAGCAGGAAGATGGAGAGAACAGAGAAGGGGAGGGAGACATAAAAAGGAGTTCTGCTGTGGGATGTTCTGTATGTCCTGTGGGAGCCCGTTCTCGGGTTCCTCCTGGCTTTACCCAGCAGGTCCGCATAGAGGATGATCAGGACCACAAGCCTGAGTGCAGGTGTCTGAGATGGTCTGCACTTGGCTGTGCTGGGGAATGGTCTGTATGTCAAGTTGCTCTGATTGGTCAATAAATAAAACCTGATTGGCCGTGGCTAGGCAGGAAGTATAGGTGGGACTAACAGAGAGGAGAAAAGAAAGAACAGGAAGGCAGAAGGAGCCACAGCCAGCCGCCGCCAGGACAAGCAGAATGTGAAGAGGCCGGTAAGCCACGAGCTACATGGCAAGGTATAGATTTGTAGAAATGGGTTAATTTAAGATATAAGAACAGTTAGCAAAAAGCCTGCCACGGCCATACAGTTTGTAAGCAATATAAGTCTCTGTGTTTACTTGGTTGGGTCTGAGCGGCTGTGGGACTGGCGGGTGACAGAGATTTGTCCTGACTGTGGGACAGGCAGGAAAACTCTAGCTACAGAATTATGTAGAAAGAATGAAGTTGTGCTTCAGAATCATCTTCCCTGCAAAGCCTGCACCCGACATAACCATGAACTGTGCCACACAGAGAGCCGTTCACCTTAATGTCACACGGAAAGCCATGTGCTTTAACAGGTTGTTTTAAGAATGTTTGCTCTCTCTTTCTCCCTCCCTTCCTCTCCCTCTCTGTTTGTCTCTGCTCCCACCCCCAACCACAGAGCTCTTCAGTCACACACACTGGTGTGAGTGAATTACAGCAACCACTCTGAAGTATCTACCTAAGAACCCGGGGCCACGGGGCTACAGGAGGAGGACAATGGGCTGACAGCCATAAAGGCTCTTTTTACACATTTATTGCTACGCCTGATTCATATCAGCTGTGCCTATCAGTGGGTTTTGCTGAAGCATGCTCACCTTGGGCAGCCTTCCCACCACCCTCCCCACGGCTCCTCTACCTCCGATCTGCCCGGTCCCCTCACCATCCCTAGCTGTGTCTCTATTACTTTCAGGGCATCTTTTTTGTAATTATCATTCTGATTTGCCACATGACAACATGAGAGAAAACTCACAGTACTTGACTTCCTGCATCTGAGGTTAACCTACAACTTGATTCATTTTTCCTGCAAATGACAAGACTCCATTCTTCTCTGTACTAGGTAATATTCCATTTTGTCTAAGAACCATGTTTTCTTTATCCATTCATCTGCCGATTCTCTTGGCTATTCTGAGCAGGTCCACAATAAGCATAGGTGGGTGGGTCTCTTCTGCATCCTGACGTCATTGCTTGCAAACACACCCAGCTGTGTACATACAGCTGGGCCACTTGACCAGGGTTGCATTTTATGCTTCCTTATAATGTTTGGGAGATTTTTCAAAGCAGGAGCTAAAAGCCTAGTTAGCTGCATGGTAAACAAACAAACAAACAAACAAACAAAATCCAAACGCAAAAGGAAGAGAAACTTTGCAAAGCATATTGGCCACAGCAGGGGCAGCAAGCTGTCTGCTTTGTAAAGAGTGTGGCAGAAAAACAGAGCGCGGAAAGCTATGCCAAGATGAACATCCGAAAAAAGGCAGCGTAGAGAAAGACTGGAAGGCTTCGGGAAACAAACGGCGCATGCTCAGGCCAGCCTGCGGAGAAAGACAGCATGCCCGCCCGTCTCTGGGCTTCATGTGACAGATGGAGCTTGCTAAAGGAATATGGGAGCTGGTGCTGTGTAAATGTACTGTAAAGGACTAGACACCTCCTGGCCCAGCGCTTTGGGGTTCTCTCGGCTCATCAGTCCATTCTCACTCTTGCTGGTGCTTTCCTTTTTATTAATAAACTGTTTATTTCTGAGCGTGCATCAGCGGTCCAGTTCTTTGTCATAGATACAAGAACCTAACTACTTCAGCAGAGACCAGACCTGCTCATATAGCAAAAGTACTGGAGACAGGTAGAGCCCAGAGACAGAGAACATGAGGAGCTGAAGAGCTGGCTACCAGGAGCTTCTCTGCTTTGCCTCCAGCGTGCTCTGTGCTGTGGCGATGCCTGGCTTCAGCCTCCAGCTCAGGGTGGTACCCACCACAGCTGAGAGGATAAACTACCCAAATCCCTGATGTAAACAGCTTTCAAAAGACGTCGTGGGACCCCGACCTCCTTAGTCTGGCTCCTCTCTGTACAACCAGCCTGGACAGTGCTTGCGACATTCTGGGGCCTGCAGTCTGTCAGCCTCTCAAATTCCTCACACATCCGAGGAGGAGCTTCCAGCTGTTTGCCTCTTGACTAATTTCTTAGGTGAGTTTGCAAGCACCTACGTGATGTCAAAGATCCTTTCAAATCCTCTGTGAAGTATACACGTTTGTTCATGAGGACTTTGAGAGCAAAGTCTCACGGCAGATTGCTATGGGTGACCAAGCTGAGACCAAGCAGAGGGAGCAGACTAAGCAAAGATCCGCTTGAGGCAAAGAATGCTCCTCACACTTACTCATATGAAATTTTTATGAGGCAAGTGTTACATCACCATGGACTACTACATACAGAAATTATGAAATTATTAAGTTCCATTAGGAGCTAGAACAAAATTTAACTGATATACACATGTATAAATGTATGTATATAAATAAATATATAATGTATAATATATACTATATATGTATATAATGTGTATACACAATATGTATATATGTGTATAATATATACACTATATAAATGTCTGTATGTTAACAAACAATGAATTGCTGTGTTCCTTAAAGTGGCAACTTTGATAACACTTAAGTTGCAAGATGAAAGCATCTACTTAGGCAGCTAAGAACCAATCAAGGCTTTAAGAACCTCGCTAATGCCAGGCAGTGGTGGCGCACTTCTTTAGTCCCAGCACTCAGGAGGCAGAGCCGGGTGGATCTCTGTTGAGTTCAAGGACAGCATGGTCTACAGAGTGAGTTCCAGGACAGGCACCAAAGCTACACAGAGAAACCCTGTCTCAAAAAACAAAACAGAAAGAGAGAGAGAGAGAGAGAGAGAGAGAGAGAGAGAGAGAGAGAGAGAGGAAGGAAGGAAGGAAGGAAGGAAGGAAGGAAGGAAGGAAGGAAGGAAAGAAAGAAAGAAAGAAAGAAAGAAAGAAAGAAAGAAAGAAAGAAAGAAAGAAAGAAAGAAAGAAAGAAAGAAAGAAAGAAAGAAAAGAACCTTGCTGCTGCTTTGCCCCCAGCCCTGGGACATCTTTGATCGACAGTTCATCAAATGAAGACTTTCCCTTCATTTGGTGCAAACAGAGACATTTCCAGGTAAGCCAGCAAATGCTCTGGCTGGGGTGAAGCTGTCTGAAACAGCCTCAATCTTCTTCAGTCAAGTGGTCTTACTGTTCTCATCTTTTCTTGAGTTCTTCACCCAGCTGTGACACCCAGCAGCAGAAGCCAGCCTTGTCCTTGTGTTATATGTCTGTGAAGTTCAAATTCAGCCTAGCTGGCCCTCAAGCACATTTCTTACCGAACAGGTTTTACACTCTGATTTGGGCCAATGAAAACCTGCCACCCTCTCTGGTGACACCCACCAGGCTGAAGTTCCTAAGTCCTAATTCACCTGCCATCCAAGAAGCCCCTAAAGCTACAAATGGAGTTTTAGAATCTCTCATTTTGGTAGAAAACCATGGCTGTCCTTAGAGTCTCAAACATGGTGGCTATAACATGGAACTTAGAATAACACAAACCATTTCTATTCGTCTTATAATAAGTGTAACACAATGTAGTCTCAATTAGACTCCACTATTAGCTGTGGGGCTGAGAACAAGCCCTTCAGACTCTCTGAACCTTAGTGTGCTTTTCTAGAACATGATGGTCATAGTATCTGCTGCCCATGTGACATAAGGGAATGTGTACCCACGTCCAACCGAGAGTAACTACACACACTGGACAAGATGTACCTAAAAGTGGCAAAAAAAAAAAAATCAGAGACAAATAACCTCACCCTAGGAAAAGAAAGACTGGCAGGAAAGAGTTGGGCACTGGGGGAAGGAAAAACCAAACAAAAAAAAACCAACTCACTTGGTGAGGCAAAAGCCAGGTGTGCTGTTGACCATGAGCTCCCACAGAACTATGAGCGGATGGACAGGACAGAAGTCACTATCAAAACGGGAGGGGCTGATGATGCCTGCTTACTCTGAGGAGTTAAAGGTGTACAACCCAATGACAGCAGCAGTCAGCAAAACCACCCGGGTTGGAGCTCAGCTTCTAATTGTTACAAGTATCTAAATTTAAAGCAACTTTAATTTGTAACTTAAAAAAAAGTTCTTTTATAGACAACAAAACCACCTTCTCCTGGCACTGGAGAGAGAGCTCAGAGGTTAAGCTCACTGACTGTTTGTGCAAAGGACCAGGATTCAATTTCCAGCACCCTGAACCCATGTAACTCCAGTTTCATGGGATCTGACGCCCTCTTCTGGCCTCTGTGAGCACTGCATGCATGTAGTGCACATACAGACAGACAACTCTCAGATACACGAAATAAATGAAACATTTTAAACTGCCTTATCCTAAGACTGCCTTCTCCGAAGTAGAAGTATAATCGCCAAAATAATGGAACGGCCCAGAAACACCAGTGAAAGGGAGGAGAAACAGCAGGAGAGCAGACATGGAGGCCCAGGAAAGCTGAAGGGAAAGGGACTCTCAGAAGAGCAGCGTGGACTCAAAAACACTATAAACCAAGACCGAGAACTGCGGTATTCAGAAATTATAAAAACAAACCAAAATGGAATTTTCAGAATTGAAAAAGTAATTATATACTTAGGTTAATCTCCTTAAGAGGAGATTAAATACAGAAAGAGAAACTATGAACTGAAACAGATCAGAATAAATGAAATATATTTTAAAAAATCAGTATGTGATATAAGAAGGCCAAGAGGAGAGATGGAGAAATGGGAGACACGCACGCACGCACGCACGCACGCATGCACACACACAGTGGTGGCAGGGGCATGGGGCAGCATCGGGGGTGGGGGAGTATATAGAGAATTTATAAAACCCAGTAAGGAGCCACACCTTTAATCCCAGCACTCTGGAGGCAGAGCCAGGCAGATCTCTGTGAGTTCGAGGCCAGCCTGGTCTACAGAGTGAGATCCAGGAAAAAAAAACCTGTCTCAAAAAACCAACTAACCAACCAACTAACCAACCAACTAGCCAAACAAACAAACAAACAAAAAACCCGTAATGATTAAAGGAACTATACTGTCCTCAAATGGGAGTTGTTTAAAAAAAAAAAATAAGAAAACCACCAATTTTGATTATAGCAAAAAAACTAGAAAACCAAAGTCAAAGAAAAAGCCATAAAAGCAGGTAGAGAGAAAACATGACCCAGGGACAACAAAGTGACAGATTCTGAGGGACAGTCTGCTTTCCGAGAGAAACAATCAATTCAGAAGACAACGGACAATGTCTAGACCACACTTAAAAAGTCTGCAGGTGTGAAAACTAAGACTGTCCAGCTAACATATTCCCAGAGAGGAAAGGATACCTTGGGGGCAATAGAAGATGATTCTAGAATAAAGATCAAAGTCGGAAGATGTAGGTGAAATTCTAAACAGTCTTAGTAAATAAGAAACACAGAGCCAAATACAAGGAAATAGCCAAAGAGATCAGAGCAATAGCCACGACTAGCTTTAGCTTACCACCAGCAGTAGCTTCCCCAGAGAGTTTTATCCTGCCTGACTTGTGTTTTCATTGCCTTTCTGTACTGCCTTCTCATTGGCTCTTCCTTATCACTGCCCGTCTATACAGACCTCCAGGTCTCTATGGTTGGTACTGGGATTAAAGGCTCGTGTCACCACTCTTGGCTGTGTCCTTGACCACACAGAGACTCTGCCTGCCATGTGATCGGATTAAGGGTGTGGGCTAACACTGCTGGACTTCTGCTTAATGACTATTTGACCTCTGATCTGCAGGCAACTTTATTTATTAACATACAAATAAAATATCACATTTCATCACAAATAAAATATCACCACAGAAGAACATTAAAGAAAGAACGGTAACTGTGGGTAAATACACTGAATATTTCTAAAAGCAGCCGTGACGGGCTGCTGAGGCGCCTCAGAGGCTGAGAGTACGGGCTGCTCTTACAGACGGCCTGGCCTTTGGATCCCGGTGCCCACACGGTGGCTCCCAACTATCCTCAGCTCCAGTTCTGGGGGTCCAGTGCCTTCTTCTGACCTGTGGGTACCAGGCACATGTATGGTGCACATGCATACATGCAGACAAAACAGCCATACAGACAAAATAAATCAAAAAAAAAATTAAGTAACAATAAGTGTATACTCTTGGGTTGAAAATATACTAAGAAATTAAGATGTGTTGTAACAATTTGAGGGCTGGGGGCAAAAGAGTTAAAGTATTCTAGGATATTATTTATTTATTTATTTATTTATTTATTTTGGTTTTTCGAGACAGGGTTTCTCTGTGTAGCTTTGCGCCTTTCCTTGAACTTGTTTTGTTGAGCAGGCCTGCCTCTACCTCCCAAGTGCTGGGATTAAAGGTGTGCGCCACCACCGCCCGGAGGATATTTATTATTTAAAAAAAAAAAAAAAGATGGTTCCGTGCAGAAAAGCACTTGCCAGACAGGCCAGACAGCCTGAGTTCCATCTCCAGACGCCACAGGGTGGAAGGAGAAATGACTTCTCATGGTTGTCCTCTGACCTCCACACGTGCACTGTGGCCTGTGTTCTCCACGCCCACCCCAGACACACACACACACACACACACACACACACACACAAGCACATGCATGATGGTGATGATGATGATAATAATAATAATAAATAACATTGGGAAAAATTATTAAAGTTAAAAAACAAAGCCAGGCAGTGGTGGTGCACATCTTTAATCCCAGCACTGAAGAGGCAGAGGCAGATGGATCTCTGTGAGTTCTTCCAGGACAGCCAGGGCTACATAGTGAGACCCTGCCTCAAAAAACAAACAAACAAACAAACAAACAAACAAACAAAACTGACAATATACATTACTAAGTCAAAATTCTTTTGTAATTTCCCTTTGTTTTTGCACTAAAAGAATACTGGAGTACATCTAAAACTTTCAGCTAAAAGAGCCTTTAGCAAACATAACATTAAAAAATAATAGCTCTCACATCCCACTTCAGAGCAAGCAAGATGAATAAAAACAACACAGAGCAGGTAGAAAAAACAAGAAAGCATTTGCTTAAACACATCACAGTATGCTTAAGCTCGAGTCCCATATGCATTGACTAACCAAGCGTGCTGGAGGCCGGGCTTCAGAACGGACCGGGGAAGGGAACATCATAAGCTACTGATGGGAGATGCACTCAACTCACAAGGTGATAAAAGCTGAAGCCAAAGCTCAGAGTTTGGTGTTGACTCCTGCAGTCCCAGGATTGGGAGGCTGACGCAGAAGGATCACCCCAAGTTCAAGGTCAGCCTGGGCTACATCGTGAAAACCAGGCCAGGCCAGCCAGAGTCACATAGCAAAATCTCAAAAAATTAGATTTTAAAAAGGTGCTCACTCTGCAAGCCTGACAACCTGAATGCCATCCGGTTGACTGAGTCCCCAGAGCCCACATGAAACACCCTGCAACTGCACAGTTCCACACATGCATGCACATTCATTCTCTCTGTATATAATAATAAAACTTAGGAAAGTAAAACTTCAAAAGAGAACATATCACCACTAACCAAAGAAATCCTTGTAACTGTAAAAATGGAAAGTTAAGCAAGTCAGAAGACACAGTTCTTCTGTGTGAGTAAAGAATTCAACTTGTTAGGAACATGCTGCAGTTATGACTACATAAATTTGTCTACTGAGACCGCCTGCCTCAAAGAGCACAAAATAAAAAGTTGAGGAAGGAGAATAGTCAAAATGGTAACTATGATGGGGACTCAAATAAACTCTCTGTAATTACAGAGTTCAGTTTCATTTTATTTATTTATTTATTTATTTATTTTTTTATTTATTTATTGTGGGGGTTTCAAGACAGGCTTTCCCTGTGTAGCCCTGGCTGTCCTGGAACTCACTCTGTAGACCAGGCTGGACTCAAACTCACAGAGATCCTCCTGCTTCTGCCTCCCGAGTGCTGGATTAAAGACATGTGCCACCATGCAGGGCCAGACTTGATCACTGGAGATGCTAAACGTGACCAAATGAAAAGGAGGAAGTGCTGTAGCGTGTTCTCAACCACAGCATGCTAGCTAACGCACAGAGCATCCCCCAGCAGCAGGAGGGCATCACACAGAACCTAGCGCCTGCAAAGCACTGGGATCGCATGACTACCATCCCGACTTCATTAAAGTGAAGCCCAGGATGACTGAAAATTAAGAACGACACATCTAAGAAACTTGAGATTTTACAAAATGAGAATGGAAAAGAAAATTATTTTGAATGAACTACAAAAATCCGCCCAATAAAAACATAGCTGTGGAATGCAGGTGTGTATAACCACCATACCTGAAAATCACAAGTATTGAAAAAATAAAACTTTCAGTATGATCAGATGCTGTGATTGTGTGTATAGGAGCCACAAAAGATTGTTCAGATAAATTTCTATTTATTTATGCCGACTACTTCTAGATATAAGGTTATAAAGCTACTGAATATTTCTAGGTCCCAGTCCAAAACAAATGAGAAATGAATTTTTAAAGACATGATATCCAAAATAACTAAAATATTGCCCACTTAGGAATAAATCTAATTAGATTTATTCTTATAAATCTTATGAACACAGAAATCTATGTTTTATCAGGAGAAAAGTGTGTGTTACCAGTTCAGAGGTCAGGCTCAAGTGTTTTTCAACATCGCTTTCCCAGAACAGTGTTTTGAGGCAAGGTCTCACTTATTGGCTAGACTGGCTGTCAGGTAGGTCTCAGGGATCCTCCTCAGTCCTGGGATTAAAGGTGAGCAGAACTCCTTTTGATCTCTACATGGGTGCTGGGGAGCAATTACCCACTGAGCCCTCTCCAAGATACTCAAAGAAATCTCACCAAAGCTAAATAAATAAATAGAGAATACAATTCCCTGGCTTGGAAGGCTTGAAATGTAGATGCAATAGAAACTCATCAAAATCCCAAGTTTTCGTCTTTGTTGCTGCAGTTGTTTTCTTGGGTAAAATTTAAGAAACAGATTCTAAAATATTGTAAGTATGAAAGCCAAAGAATGGGCAGCAAATTCCTAAAGAATAAAGAACAAGGTATGAGATGCGTTCTACTCGATCTACTGATTCTAAACCCCAATAAAAGTACAGTGTGGTTGGTAGAAATTTTACTAACGGGGAACCAACAAGGCCCCACACAGACCAGGCACATTTGGGCTCTTGCTTTAAAATAAAAACAGACCTGTGTTGCAGTAAGAACACAAGGGAGTCTCTGCTAAATTATGCCAGAGTAAACATGTCCACTCCCCCAAAAATTCTCAAGTGAAAACTTGGCTTCTACTTTACATGATAAGCAAAAAAATAAATTCTAGTGAGTATTAGACATGAACTTGGAAGTTAAAACTGAAGTTTCTGGGAGATAATAGAGATTTGTATCTTCTAGGTGGAAAGAACTAAGTTACCAATGCAGAAGAAAGGACTAAGTTACCAAAGCAGAAGAAAGACTAAGTTACCAATGCTAAAGCCCCCACATAGAGGAAAGGGATCTGTAAAAGATTCAGATGCCAAAATGAAAAACCTTCTCTCATTAAGGAACTGAAAAAGCAAAAAGGAAAATCAGGATTCTACCACACTTTAAACAATGAACTTATCTCTAGAACATTTAAAAATTCCTGCAAGTCGGTAAGAAAAGGACAACTCGGTTGAACATGGCTAAAAGTTGTGCAGCCATGTCACAAAGCATCTTGAAATGGCCAGTGAGTATGTGAGAACGTAATCGACGTCATCAGTTAGAAAATACGTTAACTCCAGCACTCCGTACTACTACAAACCAAGATAAAGCATGGGGCCACTGGTACCACAAACCAGTGACAAGCTGTAGACCTGGCACCCGTAAGACCCAAGGAGCTGCCAAGGTTTCCCCAGCAGTACAACAGACAAGCAGTGGATAAGTCAGTTATAGTAATTCATAAGTGGTTTTTACACACAGTACCAAAAGTAAACAGTGAGAGCCACAAGCAACAGTGTTTATGAATATCACCAACCAACACAGAGAAGAATCCATGGTTCCGAATCCCTTTCTCAAAAAAGCAAGAACGAACACACTTAGAGAACCAAAGTACCATGGTTTAGGGGTATGTTCTTTGTTGGAAAACAGAAGAAAAGCAAAGTCCTGTTTAGCAAAAGGCGTGAGACAGCTCTTGGGGTTAAGGGAGGGTGGGAGCCGAGTGTGGCAAACCTGGGTGTTGTAATAGTCCCCTTTCTGTCCTGGGGTGTTTACCAACCATTCACTTTGTGGTAAATTCTTATATTCTGCACCTCATTTTGTCTAACTTTCTTTATACTTAAAAACTTTCAGTTAAAAGTACTTAAATAGTTGGGCTGTGGTGGCACATGCCTTTAATTCCAGCACTTGGGAGGCAGAGGCAAGTGCATTTCTGTGAGTTTAAGGCCAGCGTGGTCTACAGAGTGAGTTCCAGGACAGCCAAGACCACACAGAGAAACCCTGTCTTTAAAAACCCAAAAGAAAAAAAAAGTGTTAAAATAAATAATTCAAATTCATGTACACCAGAAATCTTGATAATAACTGTGCATAGCATCTTTAATGGAGTAGCTTCTTTTTTTCCTTTTAAATTGGCAAATGTCCCCACTTTAGTCCACTATTTTTTTTTAAAGATTTACTTATTTATATATATGAGCACTCCATCTTCCTGTACATAAGCAGGACAGAAGAGGACATCAGATCCCATTATAGATGGTTCTGATCCATCATGTGGTTGCTGGGAATTGAATTCAGGCCCTCAGGAAGAGCAACCAGTGCTCTTAACCACCGAGTCATCTCTCCAACCCTAGCCCATTTTTTTTATAGCTTTCTGTGCTTTTTGTTTTGTTTTCTGTTTTTAAGAGTCTGTGTAGCCTAGGCTGGACCTATGTAACCAAGGATGACATCAGAACTGTTTTAAAGACTTTACTTTTTTTTAGTTTGTGTATGTTGTCTATGCTGAGTATATGCCACATGTGTCTGGGTGCCTAGGAGGCCAGACCAGGCATCAGAGCCTCTAGATCTGGAGTCACAGGCAGTTGTAAGCTGTATAGCATGGATGCTGGGAACTGAACTCGGGTCCTCAGGAAATGCAGTACTTGCTGGGCCCATTTGTGTGTAGGGGGAGGGTCCTGGGAACCCAAGTCAGACTCCAGGCTGGGCAGCAAGCAGCTTTGTTCACAGAGCCATCTCAGCCTGACTCTGAACTCTTCGTCTCTATTTCCTGTGTTGGGATGATAGAGTCCACCACCACAGGCAGCCTTCTGTGGTGCCGGGGATCAAACCCAAGGCTTTATGCTTGCTAGGCAAGCATCTACCAACTGAGCTGATCCCCAGCCCTAACTTCCTACAGGTTACCATGAGGACCACCCATGGAGCATTCCTGGCCAGTTCAAAGTGGACAGTTTCCCTTCTGTCTCAATGCTCGTTATAAGTCCTAAGATCTTCCAGAGAATCTCTCACAGCTGACAACACAGGCTCTCTTCCGTCTTCACACGCCCGCCCTTTGCTTTTCCCAGGTCTCTCAGGGCCACTAACCCGGATTGTTCCCTTTTCCCCATGGTCACCCTAGCCCTGGTGGCCAAGACTAACAGCGCATTTCTCTCCTTACAAAGGCTATGCCGGCCATTTTCAGTCAGCTTCTTCCTTCCCTATTCCATCCCTGGGAGGCTGATCTCAAGGACCACATCACTAGGCCTCCCTGCCAGCTGGCTTCTGTTGGACTTTCACAATGATAGAAGTTGGATGGCAGGGAGCAGAACAAGGGCATGTCACCTTCTTGCTGTGATCTGTGTTTTGGGCAGGAGGAGGCTTCCTCCAGGATGGACTTCCTCCTCCCTGGCTCCAGCATTAATTTCTCTGGTCCAATCATTGCTTTGTGTCTCTTAGGCCTCCCTTGCTTTCTCTGACTCAGATACCAGGCCAGCCTCTGTCTTCATAAGTGCTCCATAAACCCTCCTCATTTGGTCAAAGTTGGACTCTGCTTTTAGGCTGGGACCCTGCACACTGGTAACATTAAATGGATTTATGTGGTTGTCTTATCATCTGTCATCCACTAGGCTGCAAGCATCATGACATTGGCACTTCTGAAGTTGCCAACAAACACTTGTTAATGATTTAGCAATTCAATGAATGAACTCACATGATTACATTCAAGACATAGTACAACTATTTTAAAGATGTTCCTGCTATGTTTGAGAGAGTACCAGCGTATCAGACCAAACATTCTAGCATCACTGGTTGGAAACAGCTTCTGTTGGCAGTGGGATCTGTACTCTCCAAGATAATTTCAATTGTTGCAGAAACAGCCTCTGCAAAAGCAGTGAGTTCTCAACTTAAAAACAGAATTCTACCTTCGTAGACTACATCATCAACGACAGATTCTAAGTGGACAAGATGAAATACACAAATGGACTCCCAACTGGAGTTCTAAATATTAGAAAACAACAAAGTTTAAGTAAAAAAGAAGACAAACCCCTCCCCCCGCCCCGCCACCTAATTTTTCATACCCTAGTGCAAATGACTGGGAAAGATGAATATTAGTGTACGATGATACAGAAAGTCAAATTCAACAGCAAGTGCTTTGTCAGCAAGGAGCTTCCTCACATTTTGTTGTTCCAGGTTTAAATGAAGGTAATCTAGGCACGTCCCAAAATTACAGTGCAAGAGACACATTAAAACGTACGGTTCAGGACCTTCTACAAAATGACCTGGAGCATTCCAAGTCCAGTTCACTAGTCAGAATCTCCATAACAAGGTCTGAAGCCCCACAGATTTTCTTTATTGTGGTTTTTTAAAAAAGGGCAAAACCCGTCAGGTTACCTACAAGCCACTGCCTGCACTAGCCTAGTATTTCAGACATAGGTATTCTCTACCAGAAAACATGTGAACTTTCATGTGAAGAAACCCAGTTTGTAAACATCACATCTGTGTGCACACTTCAACGGGAATTGTCATGTCACAGCAGGCCCTTGTAAGAGCAGTTTACCTAACACTGAGACTCTGGTAAGGTACAGTCTCAACTCCCGAAGATTTCAGCAGTTCGTCCCGTTTCTGAGGCCTCCTTCCTAGACAGCCGTCTAACTGTTTCTCTAATTTTTTAGTGATATTAGAATATTTACCAATATTGTAGTCATAAGAAGGGAAGGTCCAGTATCTCTAGCACCGTAGGAGTTCAGTATGATCTGTAACCTCCCATCATGCAAGCCAACTGGTTAATAAAGCAAGATCTTTCCAATATGGAAATACCCAGATTATGAGTGATTGCTAACTACCTTGATAACTCCTTGTTGAAGGAGTTTAAGAAGTAACTAACTCGTTAAATGTAGTTATATGGCCGGAGCCAGATAACTTGCTTTGTTTTCTGTCTAATCCCATGCAACAAAAGAATCCATTTTCCTTATTCATCCTCATAGGTCATATGAATATAGGAAATGACCACATCACCCTGTTATCAGATTGCTTCCCTGGTAACAAACGAACGGGTATTTTACACCTGATGGCAGTGATTGCCGGTAAAGCCAGCTGAGTTCAAACTAACCATCTTCCGTCTCTCTTCTCAATACATTCAGCAATATGTTAATGGGGGAGGTGTGCAATATGACATTCGATTCTTCAATGATAACGCTACATTCACTCATTGCTATTCTCATCTTATCCCACTTATGGGTCACCCAGTACGCAAAGACCCCATCTCCTGACAGGGTCAGGAAAGAGATATTTCTCTGCTAGTTTGAAAAAAAAAAAAAATCACAACTCGAGATGCCTTCCGGGCACCCAGGCTGGGCAGGCGGGAGGCCCAGCCCCGGGGACCGGGCGGCGTCTGGGGTGTTCGCAGCCAGGGCCCGGGCGTAGCCTCCCCGCAGTGCCCCGTCCTTACCCGCCAATCCACCGCCGCCGCCCCCGTCGCCCCCGTGGCCCTTCCTCCGTTGCAGGATGAAGTAGGGGTTGGCCCGCTCGGTGATCCACAGCGCGTTGGCCAGCAGCACCTCCTCCGGATTCACCCACATGGTCCCGGTGGCCGCGGGCAGTCGCACAAAGGGGCCCGCACACCGGTGCGCACTCCCGGGCACACGCGCGCCCGCCCGGCCGTGGGTGCGGCGGCCGCGATGGCCTTCAGCAGACGGCGGCCCGCGGCGCCTGGCCCGCGACAAAGACCCAGCGGGCGCCCGGGAACGACGACGGGGATCGGGACCGAGCAAGCAGCATCCTCCCCGCGGCGCCGCACTCGCCGGGCGCGCAGCCTCGAAGCCCGGCCCGGCCCACCGCGGCGCGAGCGAGCGGCTGGGCTCGGTCTCGGGGCGCGGCGGCGTTCAAGGGCGAGCTGGTGCGGGGACCCGAGCTCCCAAGCTGCCGTGGTCTCCAGCTGCCGCCGAGCCCGAGATCACCGTTCGTGGACACCGCGCGTCGGGGCAGCGAGCTGGAAGGACGCTCCGGACACTGCGAATGAATGACGACAGTGCGGCTCACTCGCCGCGAGCCCGGGTGACCGCGGGTGGCTTCGTGCGAGCCCGGTGGGGACGGTGTGCGGAGCGCTGGGCCCCACGCCCATCCCAGCGGGGAGGACGCTGCCCGCCCGCGAGAGCCTGCGTGTAAGCGTGAGTGTTCAAGGCTGACGCTCGGCGGGACAGCGCCACCCCTGCCCCGGAAACGTGTGCTCCCAGGTTCCAGATCTGGCGCTAGAGACCCGAGTCCGAGGTGGACGCAACCAATGATTGGTAATGTTTTTGTTTCCTGCATCCCTGGACCAAGTCACGCGCTAAACTTGTCACCGCCGGTGGCCCCGCCCCCTCCATTCCATTGTAATTAAAGTGGCCCAGCTCAATGCATTACATCACTTCTTTCCTTGACCTACAGGGCGTGAGCTATAGCGAAGTTGGAAGCGGCCCAAAAGCTTAGAACAACTAATTCTTGTCACAGCTGTTCCTATATCGGGCATTAAAAGCTTTGAGGGGGACTAGCATGGCAGAATTCAGATGTTTATCCAAACTTAATGGACGGATATATATATATATGAAAATTAAACTAGAGGAACACAGACCAGACACCTTCATCCTTAACGGTTTCTCCTTCATGCATGGAACCCCTCCTTGTGGTCTCAGCTCATCTACCTGCATATCTGATGCAACTAAACGCATTCACCCAAGAGATCAGAGAAATGTTTTCAGCAAAAGAGGCTTCCCTTCTCAGATGATGGGAGTTTCATAGACTCTGCGATGGCCCAAAGGTTGGCCAATCATGGAACTTCCCTTTTTTCAAATAACTAAACCATTCAAACACATTTTGTGTAGCAATGGTTTAAATGTGTCCCTCCGCCCCCAAATTCAGCCACTGTGACAGCATCCATCTGTGGGGCCATTAGAGGCAATCAGGCCAAGAGGGCGCCCTCCTCAGGGATTGGGTTAAGACACACAAAAAAAGCAGCAGGCAGGGGGTGGGTTAGTTTGTCCATCAGCTCGAACCTCTGAGGAAGCAGCCGTAGAACGCGCAGCAGGTGTGGCCCGTTTGCCGTAGCCTTACTGGCGTTGACAACCGTGAGAAGTGAATGTCCGTCCATTAAAATTACCCAGGCTCAACTATTTCATTATGGCAGCACAGGTTTGGGTGTCTCTGACTTTCTGTTGAGGACTCTTTCAGGTAGCCGTGAGCACAGTGCTGGCCATCCCAGTAAGTCTGTGTTCCCAGCCCTGAGGGCGCAGAAAGAATGCAAGGCTCTCCTCCCAGGACCACACCGGCCTCCCCCGCCCTGCAATCGTCTGTTTACATATCTATCCATTGACAAGTTCCCACTTATAGCCCAGAATGGCCTTGAACTCAAGATCCTCCTGCCTCAGCCTCTCAGGAAGCAAAAATGATGGGTTTGCTGGTTGGTCTGCACCTCCAGTCTCTTCAGGAAACATGGCCCTTCAGGCCTTTGAAGATGCTTAACATGTCTAACACAGACTCAAATACGTCACTTTGTAGAAGTATAGTTTTAAAAATGTAATAACCCCTTCAGGTTGAGGATGGAGACATCAGGGGCAGCCTAGGGTCAAGTCTCCCTACCCTGAGAAAAAGATGCATTAAACCGTCTCACAGTTAAATCTACTGATTTTCTCCTGTTTCTTGGTTTCCTATAAATGTAGGTACTTCTATGGGCCCAGTGGAGAGAAATTCAGTTTTTTCTCTCTTGTTTAGCTAAACCACAATAAAGATACTTTTCTCCATCAATTTCTGTCTCCTACAGAGAGGCTAAGGTGTTGGGTTGTGGACCTGAATATTAGGTAATAATTTGGCATTTCTGTCATAAAACCAGCAAAACAAAAACAAAAGCAAAACCAAAACAAAACATGTTTGTAAAAACTGCCTGCCTCTGCCTCCCGAGTGATGGGATTGAAGGCATGTGCCACCTCTAACTGACTTGTAACTAATTTTCAAACACTCTACAAAGTCCCTTGATAGCATCATTTGTTGCATCCTTATCCTGATCAAACATATGACTTGACACCCAAACCTCTACATGCCCTAAACGGCAAATTTAGCTTAGCTTTCTTTAGTCTCTTGGAACCAAATTACTATTTTCTTGTGCAGTACATGCATTCAGTCATCCACTCATTCATTTAACAGAATGTCTTCTATACCTGTGGCCTAGGGGCAGAAATTGAACAAAACAGAAAAATCTCTGCTTTTGTGAAACATAAAATTGTTATTAATAATAAAGCATTTATTTAAAAAAACAAAGAAAGAAAGAAAAAAGAAAAAGGAAAAAAGAAAAATGCTTGGAGAACAAAATTGGACCTTGAGCAGAATGAACACACACACACACACACACACACACACACACACACACACACACACACTCCCACACACAAACCTTAGTTATTTTCAAGTTTCTTGCAAGAATTGGTATATTTTACAGACTATCAGATAACCTGCAATAGAAAGACATTTTTAAAATGCAGAAATTACAAGGAGTTTTGGTGATCTGCTGGCACCAGGCATTTAGCAGATTTGTTAGGATCAGAGCCTGGGCCCTGGCGGCCCTAACAAGCTGGACTTGATCACCCCTTTTCAGCTGGCGATTTAACAGACAAGAGACAGTGAAAAGAAGAGAGAGGCGATTTCTCAATATGGCCACATTAGGAACAGATGTTTGTTAGCTTGTCCTCCTGTCCTCCAGTCTGTAACATGAATTGCTAAATGGTCTTATTAATAAAAACCCAGAGCCAGATATCAGGGTGAACGCTGAAAGATCAGAGAAGCAGAAGAAGCCACAGCCACCACCTATTACCTCACCAACTCCACGAATCCTGACTGAAACCCTCAGCCTCAAGAGCGTGAGTTCCTGTTTCCTCACACCTTATGTGCTTTTCTGCATGCTGCCATATTACTTTCTGGGATTAAAGGCATGTGTCCTTCCCAAGCAAAGACAAGATATCTCAAATGCTGGGATTAAAGGTGTGTACCACCACGCCTGGCTCTGTTCCCAGAGTGGCCTTGAACTCACAGATATCCAGACGGACTCTGCCTCCAAAGTGACAGGATTAAAGGTGTGTGCCACCAGGCCTGACCTCTATGTCTAATTTGGTGACTGGTTCTGTTCCCTGATCCCCAGATAAGTTTCATTGGGATGCCGGGCGGTGGTGCATGCCTTTAATCCCAGCATTCGAGAGGCAGAGCCAGGCGGATCTCTGTGAGTTCAAGGCCAGCCTGGGCTACCAAGTGAGTTCCAGGAAAGTCGCAAAGCTACACAGAGAAACCCTGTCTTGAAAAACCAAAAAAAAAAAAAAAAAAAGTAAAAAATAGTTTCATTGGGGTGCACAAATAAAATATCACCACACAAGTCCATCTTCAGGGTCCTGATATGCTATGAGATTTAGGTTTGGATGAAGGACAAGGACGTATGTGTAACTAAGCATCTCCAGTCAGGGTATGGTCCTACCAATCATTACTCTGCTTCTGTCTGTCCTGGAGGAGGTCTGGTAAGTATTAAACTGTATGAAATCTATGTCTGGGGCACAAGTGCCTTTTCTGGATGCCACCAGACTGAATTCAGCCTGTTCCTTCCAGCATGAGATTTTGGGGGGTGGGGATTCTAATTTCTTGGGAGCCATTATTTCAAAAGTATGGCATTTCTGGGGAGCACATGTCTGGGGAGCACTTATCTGGGGAGCACAAGTGTCTCTTTAGACTACCTTCATTCTGGCCAGGATGTTTATAATTCTCCTATCTGCATCTTTATTGAAATGTGGCTTTATAACAAAGAAATAATCAAATATATCTCAGTTAGAAATGATCCATGGAGACCCTAACTTTTTTAACAGTTCTGTGAGATAAATAGTATCTTTAGTTTCCTATTCATTCTTTTTTTAAGCCCAAACATGTCTTCATTTCACATGCAAAGGAAAACAGGGAACAGATGTTTAGATAGGGGTCAATGACGTACGTAACTGTCTGTACTGCCCTGAGCTTTCCTACTTCTCCCCAGATGGGAAGAACCAACACACTAAGACCTGGCCCCCTGAACAATTAAATAGTTTACTCCCCAGTACCAAGTTTGACCCAGGTGACTTTGTGGGGTAGTGAGCTTGTCTTTGACCGTTCTTACCTCATCCCTGCAATCGTGGTAGTATATTTTTCTCTTAATCCCCTCTTTTCCCAATAAGTTCTCTGCATTATCTTCTTGGGATGTCCCCACTCTTGGAAATATCATGGACACATAGGCATTATCTTATTTGTACCTATGCATCTCCAAACATACTCATCCTTCATGACCTAGGTCTCCCAGGGGCAAAGGGAATATGAATGTAGAAAACTAGTCTTCCTTCATCCCCCCCCCCCCCCCCCCCCGAGGTCCTGGTGTGCTTCATCAGTAGAGAATTCAGTTCCAGTTACTCAGAGGTAATTCACCAGGCAGTGGTAAAGGGCTACTACTTCCCAGAAGAAGCCCCCTGCTGTCTACCAAAGACAACATCTTCTTAAGGACCACATGCTTTAAATGGCCTCATCTTCCTTGCCAACCTGGAAGGATGGTAGCTCTGGAAGGCTCCTTGGGATTTCTCCTGTCTAGAGATAGAAGTGTGGCCGCTTGGTACAGATAAGGCTGGTGTAGTGGAGATCTGAGCCTTGGCAGTAGCTTTGATATTGAACATAGGATTCCTAACAGTGGGTCCAAGATGCAAAACCATCTGGAAAAACTAGATCGACCAGTCACCACAATGTCAGCTCTGCAATTACTACAGCTCATTCATGACACAGAAGCCACTTTTTTCTTCCAGTTCTAAGTGGCTGAACGGACAGATCTACAGCCAGGACCATCCTCACAGACAGGACTGAAGGAGCAAGAAAGCCCTCAAAAGCCAACACTCTGGTGTGTAACTGTGGTTCCTCCCTCCCTTCCTTCCTTCCATCCATCCATCCATCCATCCATCCATCCATCCATCCATTCATTTGTTCATTCTATTTTTGAATCCTGAGATGCTCCAGGAATAAAAAAATGAATGGAACATTATTTCTTTCCACAAGAGTCACTTGGGGCAGGCAGATTGCCTTGATTAGAGGCATCTGTATTCATGGAAGGAGGAAAAGAGGTTTCTTTATAGGGAACATGAAGTGCAGAATGGACAGAGACATAGGTGGAAGTTTCTGTCTTGTAAGCAACTCTCAAGTGACCACACAGAGGCTTAATAATAATTATAAATGCTCGGCCAATAGCTCAGGCTTGTTACTAGCCAAATCTTACATTTAAATTAACCCATATTTCTTATCTATGCTTTGCCACATGGCTTGGTACCTTTTTTCAGTACAACATGCCCATCTTGCTTCTCTCTACATCTGCTTGTGACTCCTCCAACTCCACCCTTCTTCCTCCCAGCATTCTTAGTTTGGCTCTCCTGCCTAATCTTATCCTGTTCAGTTATTGGCCAGTCAATTTCTTTGTTAAACCAATCACAGTGACATACACATATTCACACAGTGTAAAGAAATATTATACATAGAGACACATTTCCTAATTAATTATTTGTCGCTAAAGAGAGCAAGCATTAATGGTTGGAGAAGAGTGAGAAGGTGGTGCCTTTATATCACAGTAGAATGAGGGAATAGTCCACTTCAAAATTATGTATTATTGGTATTCTAAAATCAGATAGCAAATGTTTTCCCCAGGCTTAGCATTTGTGAGTCTGTAGGTGGCCAACAAAGATGTATTTACATAACTACTGGATTTCTAAACTTCAACTAGTTTCCTGACTTTAGAGAGAAAAAGACCCCAGGACCTTGGTTACTGTTACACTGGGTGTCCCAGTTAGCTTTTATCATCAACCAGAACATACAGAGGGAGCTTCAACTGAAGAACTGCCCAGATTGGGTTCGCCTGTGGTCATGTCTATAAGAGATTGTCTCTATTGATGACTGAGGTGGGAGGGCCTGGCTCACTGTGGGCGGGAACATTCCTAGGCAGGCGGGGCTGCACTGTATAAGAAAACCGAGAGCAAGCCAGAAAGCAGGTCTCCTCTATGGTGTGTGCGTGCGTTCCTATGTGACTTCTGCCCTGGCTCCCCTCGCTGACTGACTGTTACCTAGAAGCATAACCTGAAATCAACCCTTTCCTCCCCATGTTGCTTTTGGTCATCATGTTTATCACAGCAATAGAAAGTAAACTAGAACATGGAACCCTTCATTTTATATAGGAGGGAATTAAGGCCCCAGAAGCAGAGAGACTTACCTGGGATCTCTGATAACTTCTACTGGTTACTTTTACCTTACTATGACAGAATGCCAGACACAAACAGCTTAGAGAAATGACTTCTCTTGGCCTGAGGTTTCAGTCTGTGGTTGCTTGGCTCCATGTACCTGGATACATCATGGCAGGAGAAGCCTGTGGCAAAGGACAGATATCCACTTTATGGTTGATCAGGAAGCACAAGGATATGGTGGTATTTTATTTGTACTGAAATGTGATTTTGATTGTATGTTAATAAATAAAGTTGCCCTGGGGGTCAGAGCTATTAGAGCCATAGCAAGAGCGTGGTGGTGGTGGCGCACGCCTTTAATCCCAGCACTTGGTAGAAGAGCTAAGTAGATCTCTGTGTGTTCAGGGATACAGCCAGCATTGGAGACACATGCCTTTAAGACCTGGAGGACTGTACATACAGGCAGTGACGAGGCAGTCACATGTTTGGGTTTACAACCAATGAGAAGGCAGAACAGAAAGACTATTTAAAGACAGACACACAGGAAGTAGCTCTTTTTCGGGGAGGTAGGAGCACTGCAGAAGCAAAGGTAAGGTTTTAGCTCTGAGCTCTGACCTCTTGGCTTTCTCTTTTACATTGGTTCTGTGTTTCTTATTTAATAAGATGGTTGGTTACATCTACACAAGAAGCCAGATAGGAAATGGCCAAGGATGTGTCCTTAAAGACCTGTGACATGTGTCCCAGTGACATACTTCCCCTAACTGGTTCCTGCTTCTCTAGTTTCCAGACTCTCCCAAAATGACACCACCAACTTGAGTCATTAAGAGCCTGAACCCACCCCCCTTCACCTCGCCCCACTAACCATGTTTCTCTTAAAAACCAAGTATGTCCTAAGTACGTACTTTCATGGCCTTGACCCATCATTGGGATCTAGATGTTAAGATCCATCTATTGACTGATCATAGCTGATTCACATGCCTGCCCAAGTGAGGATGGTGGCAGAGGATTGGGATCAGTGTGTGGAGGACAGTTGTTAATCCCAAAGATTGGAGGAGAAAGACCATTAAGCCTAATTGTGGCCAAATTATTTAAAGCAAACATTTTTGTTCATGTACATGGGATGTCTCCCCCTAAAGGTGACTTCAAGAGATCAGCATTGGATGTGAGGAAGACAAGGTTTTTATAGCTCAGGGGTAGGAAGTTTCCAAATGGTGGATTTGGTGAGCAAAATAGGCAGGGTTGCAGAAGCAGAACCTAAGGTAACAAGTTAGTCCCTCCTGAAACAAAGACATGGTCGTAATAAAGTAGCCATAACAAGCTTTTGAAATAAAGGTAGGGTTGCAAGGTGGTTATAATAACCTTTTGAAGCAAAGACAGACTTGCTGTTTCCTGGAGCAGGTAGTAGAGAACCATTGGTAGTTAAGGTTACAGGTGGGACATAGCCCAATCCTTGAGAAACAGAGATTTAATCATAAACAGGAATGAGCCTGGTTTGTCTTTATTACAAGAGGAACTTTAAGCCTAAGATGGAGGCAGGCTGGCTAATCACAGTTCCCCAAGGTCAAAAGAGGACTCAGGTTTGGCTTGTGCTGAGGTCCTCAGCACTGTTGCTACCCCCCCCCCCACAACGAGTTTCCTTTTGAGGATGTCCAGCATCGAAGATGTCTTCTGCGTCTGTAAAATATAGACCTAAATAGACATTTTTCTCATAAATTTGGGCTGGTGAGGATGCTACTTTTCTTGCACTTGCAATCTCTTTATAGGCTGTGAAACGTAATCTTCCATAAAAAGGGGATGTGTAAAATCACACTGATTTCTCTTTCAACGAAAATTACAGTTCACTTTCAATGCCAGTGACTCAGTCAGAGTGACATTCCATCTCTGAATCAAACTTCTTTAAACATATTTTCCTCTTTCTCTCCTTATACAGACAGAGGCGAACCCCACTCATCTATGTCAGCTCCCCAAATTCCTTTTCCCAAAGTCGGGCATTTAGACAAAAGCCTCCAGGACTTGAAGACAGTTCCTGCTTGCTGACAGGAGTCACTCTTCCTACTGCCGGCAAAAGGGCCACATGACTCTTCATTAACATATGCCTGTGATGTGTTAGTATGTCTCGGGCTCCTCAGTCCCTACTCACAGGCCCCCGCTCTGGCTCGAAGGCTGCCTTCCTCCCAAGTACTCATTCCCGCATAATCCAGGAGATTTTTCTTTCCTGCTTCTCTCTGATAGCCTTGGCAGTTTGGAAGCTTTCCCCTTTTCACCCACGGGATGGTTATTTTGGTTTCTTTACTGCCCCTGTTTTTCATTCAATCTAGAGAACACTGAAGAGAGAGCCACATACAGAGCCTGGAAATAAATATCCACTGACTGAAGTATCGCCACAAACTGTGGCCCTCGGGTTTTCACCTGAAGTCTCAATGAAGAAGTGGACTGAAGGAAATGAGGAAATAAGGTGCTCCAGTGGATGAGGTGCTCCAATGGATGAGGTGCTCCAATGGATGAGGTGCTCCAATGGACCAGGTGATCCAACAGACCAGGTGCCCCCAATGGATCAGATGCCCCAACGAATCAGATTCTCCAATGGGTCAGGTGCTCCAATGGTTCAGGTGCTCCAGTGAATCAGATACTCCAATGGACCAGATGCTCCAATGGATCACAGAGTTCTAGATGGAAGTGGTGGAGTCAGATAGGGCTGCAATCTTCTAGAAACGACATTTATTAAATAAACAATACACAGTATTTTGGACTCTTGAATTCACAGAGATCCACCTGCCTCTGCCTTCTGAGTGCTGGGATTAAAGGCATGCGCCGCCACCGCCTGGCTGTGCAGACATTTTTAAAGGCTATGCTAGAACCACGTGAGATTGTGTCAGATCATTTTTAGATCTTACTGGTACCTGGAACAATCAATCCCCAGCATTGTAAAAAGTGTGTGTGTGTGTGTGTGTGTGTGTGTGTATACCTTATATGAACTATTTTATAAATTATGCACCTCTAATTGATATTTGAGTTTATGTTAAATTTTAAATCCCACAAAAAAGCCATGCTAATTCTACAAAGGTCAAAATTACAGATAAGCCAAAAGAAAAGATTTTAAAGATGTATTTGCATGATGTTTTTCTTTTCAAACAGAAATGAAAAGAGTCCAAGGCAGAGGATTGCTATAACTTCAAGGTCAGCTTAGGATACAGTGCCCTGTCCAAAAAATTAAATTAATTAAATATTTTATACAAAACTGTAACTAGTCTTTATTCCATAGCACTCTTGGGAACATATTCCAAGACTTTAAAGTATAATTACATGCATATACTCACATTGTTGTTCATACTAATTCTATATTGTTTAATCATATGATGTTGTACCTTTGTAGCAGGCTACTGGAGTGCTGTTATGCCATCTCATGAAAGTATTCCTTAGCACTTTAAGTACTTAAAGTATCTTGAGTGAGACTGGTCTCTGGACCAGCCCTAAATTCCTATACAATGTAACCCTGAGCTCCAGGTGAACTGCCTGACCATTTAACTGTATATATCATAATGGCGAATTTTTTTCCCTTAAAAACTCAAACCAGGGGGCTGGAGAGATGGCTCAGAGGTTAAGAGCACTGGCTCTTCTTCCAGAGGTCCTGAGTTCAACTGCCAGCAACCACATAGTGGCTCACAACCATCTGTAATGAGATCTGGTGCCCTCTTCTGGTGTGCAGGGATACATGCAAACACAACACTGTACACATAATAAATAAGTAAATTTTTAGAAAAAAGAAAAAACCAAAACTCAAACCAACTGGAGGTCCAGCTGCTTCCCACTGGTCTGCTGGGACAGACCTGCTGGTGGTTACTAAAGACTGCCCTCTACTTAGTCAGGCCTCTTGGAGGTGTTCTCTCTTCAGATACCCCATATTACCTTCTTTATTTACCTCCTCCGTCATTCTTCCTTGCAACTTTACAATATTACAGAGAAAAATGAGATGAATCCGTTAAAATGTAGATCTTTGCATATTTACTTCTTTTCTTTGTACACACTTACAAAAAGCCAAACTTCTAGGCCATTTAGAGTGGACCTTTTCAACGTTCCTGACAAATGGCTTTCCAGAAAGATCGTGTGCTGTCCTTTCCAGACAGAGGCCTGGGCACCTAATCCCCTCAGTCTGGAGTGTTTCTGTCCTCTGAGCTGACATCATGTGACTCAGCACTTTTATTACATTTTCTAACTTTTGATGGACAGCCTGCTTTTTCTAAGACTGGTTTTATTTTCAGGTTATAAAAATGTGTTTATATTGGTGCATGGTAGAAAAGTATAGGAGAAAGCAACGTCCCAAAATACCACACAAAATATTGACACTTACAGATAACACCTGCTGTTCTGAAGGGTAACCTCTCAAATAGCAGCCTGGGCTTTTTAAGAGAGATAGATGCCTCATTCCTGTGCCAAGTGTCGTTGCAAGGTAGCACAGCTTTCCATCTGTTTTCCAAGGATGTTTCTGGTGCCTATTCCAGAGAGTTAAACTAGAGATCAAGACCGCAGTTTTGGACACGGATGAATCCGTGGGTTCTGGAGAAGGGAGGCACACATACTCCACTTTCTTAGTTTTGTGTAGATTAGACCCTAAGAAGATTCATGATAACAAACGAAAATGCCAGGCGGCCTCCTCGGTACCTTGCTGCAACTGGAAAGGGCGTCAGGGAAGGATGCACAGGACTTTCGTTTCCTTCTTAAAATCTGTGTAAATTGTTCTCTGCAGCTATCAAGCAGACTCAGCAGGTGGTGGAGCTTCCTTCTGCAGGAAGCTGGAGGACCGAAACTGAAAGAAAAAAAGAAATAAAAAAGGAAGGACGTGACTGCTCCTAGGTATGGTGGAGGAGGAGGTTTGTTGTAGATAAAGGGGAGAGCATGAACCAGAGGCAGGAACATCTGGGAGAGTCCAGAGTGAACGTGACCCTGAGCCTGGCCATGTGAGGAGAGGAAGCCAGGGCCAGACCAGGAGGCCAGGAGGGTGAAGGGTAGACCAAAGGGGCTGGATAACCAAAATAGCTGGGTTATATAGGGAAGGGCAGCGCAGACCCTGGCCTGGAGAGTCCAGGGTAGGGGAAGCAGTACAGCAGCCACATCCTGTAACAGGTAGGGACTGAGGGATGCTGGGAAAACCTGGGGGCCAGGTTTGTTTTGATGTGTTAAATGGGCAACTCAGTTAGCTGTTTGTCCTGGGTTTGAGACCTAACAAAAACATCTCTGCTGAAAGATATTCCATATATTGATCTCAAGTGTTAATTCAACAGCAGGTTAAAAGGACAATTTTAGCAAGAGTAGAAATGCCTTGGTACATTACCAGGATCCTAGGAAGGCCCTGCGGATTGCCGGAAAGACGAGACTGTAGGCCATTTGAACCCCGTTATGCCTTTATACTCTGGATTCCCAAATCAAATTGCTAATAGCTTCAAATGTGTATCATCAGTGAGAACTGACCCAGGCTATTGATAATTCATCTAGTGACTACTCTTTTGTTAGAAAAAATGGGGGCTGGAGAGATGGCTCAGAGGTTAAGAGCACTGACTGCTCTTCCCAGAGGTCCTGAGTTCAACTCCCAGCACCCACATGGTGGCTCCTAACTATGTGTAATGAGATCTGGCGCCCTCTTCTGTATACATAATAAAAATCATAAAAAAAAAAACTTGTTAGAAAAAATGTACACTGTAGACAATCCTTACACACTAGTGTCCTTAGTGTTCCTAAGTCCAAAGACTTTGTATTATATACCTTCAGTACTGAGGGGATAAGAAAAAATGAGCATTAAGATAATGAACAAGTCTGATGGCATTCTATGAAGAGGCCCAACCTTGTTCAAGTGTAGATAAGACACTGGCCTTTTCTTAAATACGTAGCCTCCTCAGAGGCTTTAGCAAAGGCATCTAAGCATGTTTGCTGGCAGGCTGCCAGTAAAACAGTCTTTTTCTTTGGCTTGGAAGAAATTAAGAAGAATCTGGAGAGTTGAGTCAAAATTCCTAGGGCCCCATGTAATAGCAGAGGGAGGCATTTGATCACAGTGTGAGATGACCTCTTTCGTGAACTAGCTCTGGAGGATCACTCCTCTGTCAGGTGAGCATGACTCTCAGGGTGTGTGGCATGAGGCATATGCAGGTTGTTTGGAAAAGACCTTTGATAATGACATCATAGAGAGCTGTGGTCACTCAGTCAGCTCACTGCTTCCCGGTGTCCTGAGTGTCGGAGGAATGACGGGTTTGGCAATACTTACACAATGTCTAAACATCAAAGTATCTTGCTTCTAAGAATTTATCTTACACATTAGTGCCAAAAATGAGTGTATATACATTTCACTGTTGAATCAGTCAGACTGGAGCGCAAATACCCTTCCCAGAGAAGGTGGGTTGTAGAGAGTGTGCTATACCCTTGGAGGTGACATAAGTCACAACTTTTAAAATACGAGGCTGCTGTCTCCTGTGACCAGATTGGTGCCTGGCCTAGCTGTCATTGGAGAGGTGTCAGCCAGCGACTGATGGAGGCAGATGCAGATCCACAGCCAAACGTCAGGCAAACAGAATTCAGAAATCCTGTGGAGGAGGAGGACAAAGGAGTGTAGAAGCCATCGGGGTCAAGGACACCACAAGAAATCTCATGGAATCAACTAACCTGGGCTCATAGGAACTCACATGGACTGAACTGACAACCAGGGAGCCCACGTGGGACTGACCTAGGCACTCTGCATATATGTTAACGGTTGTGTAGCTTGGTCCTTTTATAGGACTTCCAACAGTGGGAACAGGGGCTGTCTCTGACTCTTTTACTGGCTTTTGGGACCCTGCTTCTCATACTGGGTTGCCTTGCCCAGTCTTAATGGAGGTGTTTAGTCTTATAACAGCTTGATGCCATGTTTTGTTGATACTCATGGGAGACCTGCCCTTTCCTAGATGGAGACAAAAGAGGAGGGGGTTGGGAGCCATGAGGGGAGATGGGGGTGAGGGGCTGAGAGGGGAGAATGGGGGGAGGCTGCGGGTGGGTTGTAAAATAAATAGATGAATGAAAAAAACATGAAGCTGCTCCTCATGAACATTGACTATGAGATGAGCTTATACATAAAGCTAACAAATAAGAAGGCAATGTTAATGAGACTGTTCTCAGTCACAAAGACAGTGGGTTGTCTCACCTTGTCCTTTCAGAATGTCTTTGGTCCAGCTCACCAACTGTACTGTTTTCCATCTGAGACTCCAGTGCACCAGCCACACATGACACCGTTGTTCATTGGGGGTTAGGTGTTCCCAAGCCGCCAGCTGAACTGTCAGCTGCCTTCTGGAAATAAAAGCAGAGGCCAATCTCTCAATAGGAGCAGTAGAGAACAGGTAGGAAGGAAAACCAAGCATTCTTACCCCAGGATTTGAGTAAACACACTTGTTTGTTCATCCATCCATCCATCCATCCATCCATCCATCCATCCATCCATCCATCCATCCATCCAGCTACCCACTCATTCACTCATTCATACATCCAATTATTCATTCATTCATTCCTCTATCCATTCATCCTTTTATCCATCCATCTATCCACTCCCTCATTTCATTCATTCATTTATCCATCCATCATCCATTCACTCACTAACTTCATTCATTCATTTATCAATCATCCACTCACTCACTCACTCACTCACTCACTCACTCACTCACTCACTCACTCACTCATTCATTCCTTTATCTGGAAGCAGACCTTAGCTAGGTACATGAACAGAGACCCAGCCTGCTCCCCTGGAACTTACAGCCTTTTCAGCTGGGAATGCAATGGAACCCAGATGATGCTTCTGGTAGATCAGTTAAAGTTTACTGTTCTGCCGAAGGCCTTGACAAAGAGTGACTCCAAGACTGAGAGAGTTGACTCCAAGCTGATAAATGAATAAGCCTGAACAACAATCCAACATTTAGTGTAATTGGCTTTAATCTTGCTAATCTTCTTCTCAAGGTGCAGATTTCAGAAACTTTTAATCTGTTTCTGAGAGAAGCAAATTAAAATTCCTACCACATTGTATTTTGTAAGTAAAATGTATGCCACAGTAATTTTTAAGGATTTGGACAGGTGGGAAGATTTGCAACATGTTCCTGTAATTGCTGGGTACCGTAGTGTGTTTAAATATATATGTTATTTACCAGTTGAGATTTTTATGCATCTATACAATATATTTTGATTCTATCCACCTTGCACGCTGGCCTCCCACTCCTCCCAGACTTCTCTGGTTTGCTCTGAATGTCATGCTCTCTGTTTTGAACTCACCGAGTCTAATTAGTGCCACTTATACGTGCACGGGTACAGCCTCCCACTGGGGCATGGGCAGCCGACCAGGGGCCATATCCCCGAAGAACCCGACTCTCCACCCCTGCAGCCACTGACTGCCCAAAGCTCCTCAGCTGGGGTAAGGCAGTACAACGTTTTAATAGCTTAAAGTAGTTCCCAGGAAAGGCTGGACTGGAAGGAAGGCTCCGGGAATGAGCAAAGCCCCTGTTTTTTTACATACAAAGCACCTGCTGTTTTAACCCAAAGTTCAAATTCCTAACAAGACTTAAAAAATACAAATTCTGGCTCCAAATAGGAAGCTTCTCCCTACAAAAGTGCATTTTGAGCTGAAATCTAGGGCTCTCTTTTTCCCAGAAACACGTGTTTTGAGTCTAGAGAATAGGCAAATGTAACCCAGTCTGACTGTTAGAGCAGGCTTTGGTCTCTGGAAACCTGTGCTTCTGAAGAAGAACATGGGTTAGCTGGCAGTCAGACTGCCAGGGTGGACCTGGAGACACCTGGCTCGAGAGTCCCGGGCCATCCCTCTGTTCAGACTGGCTCCTCATGGCAAAGCAGGGCTGGCAGCCTCTGATACGGTGGCATGCCTCGCTCAAACAGCCATTATGAGAATGTTAGCAGTTGAGTAAATAAAGTTGAGAACATGCTTTCCTCTACAACGCATGTGTTTTGACCTACTGCTTTAGAGGAACTTAATACACTTATAAAAGTACTGTGTTTCAGAGGTCTTCCACTGGAAGCTTATGAACGCATAGCACAGATTAGTGTCTATCATATATAAGCAGCACATTAAATGTTGAATTTGAGTTGTGCAAATTTGGAAAATCTTACACAAGTTTTGTGAGTTAGATTTCTTTCACTTGATGAATGTGATTTGCATGTGGTGGGAATTTTTCACGGCCCATAAGATTTTGAGAATATGGGAACTGGTCCCCGGGCACACTTGATTATAGAATAAGAAAGGACAGTTCTGACAGGTTTTCTATAATTAAGTCAGTTGCGTCTGGTTTTGATCCAGACGATCCCACAAGCTTGAATAGTATGGAGGTCATGCTATCATGATCTTTGTGCTTAAAAAACTAAGCAAAGCAAAGCATAACAAAACAAAACTCCTCTTCAATAGTGAACTCAACAAAGTTCAAGGGTTAGGGTGGCCAAAGAAAAGGAAGCCTGGGTAGTTAGAGGTCAGAAATAACTAAAATGGTAAGCCTGGCTTCTTTTTTATTTACTTATTTAAATTTATTTTTGTATTTTTGTTTATTCTTCTCTCATTCAATATATCCTGACCACAGACCCCTCTCCCTCCAGCTTGACTTCTTTTGAACAAGCTAACACTTCACAAAACAAAAGTTTGTTCTATAACAAGGTGAAGTCAATGTCATACCTTTTAGTGACGTTTAATATGTGCAGGCTAGTGACCCCATATTCCACTCCAAGTATGCTAACAGCTTTTCTTTTTTTTTTTTTTTTTTTTTAAAACTCAGCACATTTTATTATAGGCAATCAAGGATGTCCAAAGTATACATACACTCCCAACACTAGGCTTCCATTTTTAGTACCAGAAGAAAACTTATCCTACTTATTGAGAAAGTAAGGCAAAAAATTCTGCCCTCCAAGGTATAGAATCGTGAGTGAAAGCACTCCAAACAGGAGAAAAAGAGACTTTCTTGGGCTCCCTTTCAGCCCTGAGTATATCCAGCAGCTCAGCACAAAGTAGCTTAAATTCCTGATAGCATAACAAAGGGGTAGGGTACAGCTCATGGGTCAGCTTGGCTGTGTGATGTAGAAGGTTCTTCAGGACAAGCAGAGAGATATCATTATTTTTGAAATTGACCTTAGTAAGCTGGGAGCATTGGCTCAGGGAAGGCAAGATAGCATTGAAATGACAGTCCCTCATCTTGCACTCCTCCAATTCCAGGGTTTGCAGGGTTCTTGCGATTCTCTCAAGGAGAACCCCAAGAAGCTTAGGGCATGAATCAGATAGCTCTACACCACTCAGGTTCAGATGTTTGAGCTCCTGGATGTTCAAGCACTGGCTCAGGTAGTCCAAGTCTGACTGGGAGAGCCGGCAGTCAGTGATTGACAGGGTCTGCAAGGGGTTCTTCAGGCACCTTAATACGTTTCTTCACTGCAGAGTTAGGACTGATTTCCACTGGTTGCTCCTGCCCCTCGGCTTGTGGTGAGCAGTCACCTTCATGGGTTCCTGCCCTATTGCTCCAGAAGTCATGGTCCACATCCATCAAATCAAGCACTCTGAGGTTTGACCTCCTGGGATGAACCTTGTCTGTAATCAGCACATCTAGTCCAGCAAGCAGAGCTTTCAAAGTCTCCAGGTCAGAGTCCTTTATCAGGGCTCCTGCAGAAAGGCCTGGGAATGGCCAGGCAGATACCATGGCCCTCAAGATGTTTGTACGTCTGTCATTGAAGGCCTCCTCAAACATCTCCGGGAGCAGCCCCACAGGCAGGTCCTCCAGAATAGAAAGTGTCAAGTCCTCCTCCCTCAGCAGCCTCTGTCTTGCCAGCTGCTTGAGTGTGGGTGGGGCCTGGTCTCCCATCATGACTGGTTTTCAGGGATAATAATGCTGATCCAAACACTGATAACAGATGTCCGGATCCCAGTCTGGGGAGACGGATCCCAGTCTGGGGAGACGGTGGCTCCAAGAGGCTCCAGGCTCCAAGACTGAGAGTTTCTGATTGTTCTGACCATTATATACTTCTCCACACACCTCCCAGATCCAGCTTTTCTTTTAATGAGATTGTCTCTTTGAAACACTTTTGTGTATGTGTGTGTGTGGGGGGGGATACATTTGTACACACATTCCTGGGGAGGGTAGCATGCATGTGTGTGCGCATGTGGGGTCAGCCAGGGGTCAGCCTCCGTTGTCCTCCTCAGTTGTTCTCCACATTTTTCCGTTTTTGAGACAAGGCCTCACACACTGAACCTGGAACTCACCGGTTTGTCTGGACTGGCTGGTCAGCAAGCCCAAGGGATTCCATCTCCTCAGCCTGGGGCTACAGGTATGCACATGTCCACAGGATTTGACTTGGCTGCCGGGGGTTAGAACTTGGGTCTTCATGCTTATACAACACATAAGCTATCTCCCCAACTCTCCAATACTTTAGACGTTTATTGTGGACGAGTGATTCTAACTGATAAACTAATTATTATTTTTTTTTTGCCAGTCTACCAGCAAACTGTCCTCGATAAGTAACTGTCAAGTGACATTTTTCATTGAGTTGACTGATAGCTTAATGCATTTGGACAACCTGACTTCTTTTTATAAAAAGTAAAATTTAGTCATCACAAGTAAAGTAGCTCATCAAAGAAGCCACACTTTTAAAACTGTATGCTAACTTTCAGTTGCTTTCTAACCAGAGTCAGTTCTTATCAGTTGGTTCCGTTGATTTAACTAAGGAAGAAAGGGCTTATTTGGACTTAAGTTCCAGAGGGATAAGAGGCCTTCATGGTGGGGAGGCATGGCAGCAAGTGGCGGCCATGGTAGCGGGAACCAGAGGCTGAGAGCTCACATCTGAAAACTTAAGCACACAGCAAAGAGGGCAAACTGGATGAGGCAGAGGCTATGAACTCTCAAACCACCTCTTCCACTTCCAGCAAGGCCACATCTCCTAACCCTCACCTACCAGCACCACCAATGGGGCGGGGTGGGGGTGTTCACCTATCTGAACCTATGGCAGACATTCTCATTTAAATCACTACATATGATCTCTCCCATTCCCAACACTGTAATTCTGATCAAAGTGGTGATAATTCATGTTGGAATGAATTAAACAAGAAAAGAGTACCTACCCAGTGTTTAGGAGAGTGAGTACACCTTCTGTTAGGGTAGGTATGGTGTCCCACAGCATAAAAACATGGAGGGATAACTCCAGCTAAGAATTAAATAAATGTTTATTGATCATTGAGTATAATAGACACAAAGAGAAGACCCAGTCTATGACTTCAGTTTCCATTCATCAGAGAGGGTTATAACTAACTGACCAATGAGTAACCAGAAAGCCATAATCTAGAATGGACATTTGTATCAAGACTATGATTTTGAAAGTGTTAGCTTAAACTCTTTGTTTCTTTGTATCTAAAATTTGACAATAATACCAAACTTACAAAGTAAAAAAAAAAAAAAAAAGCATACATGCTTTTTGCAGTGCTGAAGATGGAACCCAGAGCCCCAGGCATGCTAGACAAGCACTCTGCCAATGACCTACACTTTAGGCCCTATATGAAAAAACTCAATATACAGTAAAGACCTACCAAAAGTTTCTGTCACAACACTACATGTTTGCTGCATAAATACAAATCCAGCATATGGTTTATGCATGTGTCATATATACATACTGTAAGACATAGAAGTATTGGTTTCAAGAGAAGTAGAATGTGATGGGGTTTTAAAGGAGAAAGACTATGTGATTCTGGCAATGTGGCAAGTGTCAGGTATGTTATGAGATGGGATTTGGAAATCAGACTTCTGAAGATGAAGGTGAAGGGCTGAGGAGCAAGGAGATGCTTGAGTTAGGAGGAAAGGTGTGTCCATGGGGGAAGTGTGTGTGCTGCCCAGGTGTCTGATGCTTACAACCACACTATGCTGACGAAGAACAGACTCTTGAGTTAGTTTATGTCTCATCATCCCTTCAAAATGGACAAAGGCAATGACAGGAAGGGATGACCACCAAAGAGTCCATCAAGGGATGACCACCAAAGAGTCCATCAAGGGATGACCATCAAGGAGTCCACCAAGGATGACCATCAAGGAGTCCACCAAGGATGACCATCAAGGAGTCCACCAAGGATGACCATCAAGGAGTCCACCAAGGATGACCAAGGAGTCCACCAAAGATGACCATCAAGGATGACCATCAAGGAGTTTCATGGAACATTAGATTCACACAGATGTTTAAGACTTAAACGTCAGGACCTGAGAACATGTTATCTCACATGGTAGAAGGGACTTTGCAAGTGTGACTAATTTAAATATCTCCACACAGGGCAGTTATCTTGGGTTACCTGGGTGAGACTAGTCCAGTGAATGACCTTTTAAAGTAAAAGAGGAAGTCATGGTCCTCGGCATCAGAGAGAAATTCGAAAAGTTCTGCTTTCTGCCTCTAGAGGTGGAGGAAAGAACCATAAGCTAGGGATGTGGGGACTGCCTCCAGAAACTGGAAAATACTTTCACATCATAAATTTGTCTCACTTTGAACTCCTCACTCCAAACCTTGCCAGTTCCCTCAGTACGAGTACATCTCATTTTCTCCTGATCCAAACAGAGACAAAATCAATACCTCCTCTTCCTTCTCTTCTGGTGCAGTCGAAGTGATGTGGGGATTTTCAGGTGCAAGCCTGATGAACTCTCACAGAATCAAACAGCGTGGAGGTAGCCACACTCTTCACACCTGACACTGTAAGTGATGGTGTAGACTGATCCATGGGTAGAAAGAAAGGTTTATTTCAGATCAAACGGCCAAGACCATTTCGCAGTAGTGGTGGTGAGCTCAGACAGAAGAGCAAAATGTCAGAAAAGCAAGAAGATTTTATACCACAGTCAGTGGGGGTGGGGATCTGAGCTGACATACTGACCCAGATCTAGGTGCTCTTACCCAAGGTAGTTGACCTTTAGGGGAAGGTTAATTCCCAGATGATTATGGGTGGTTCCTGGTAAACAGGAGATTAGATCTCCTCTTAAGAGACCTGCTTTTCTGGTAAGCAGAAGCCCACTGTTAGGTTTGTTCACCCACTAACAATCCTTCTGTTCACCTGGGGAGAACCTTCTGTTTAGGACTGTGTCAGTAGCACTGGCATTTGGTGGTGGTGGTGGGGTTTTGGGCCCAACAGACATGACTTTATACGCCATTACAGACCAAATCTCAGACATAAAGATAGGACATGGCCTATCCTTAACTAATACCAGAGCCAAAGGTTATTTCCAGAGTCTTAGGGTATCCTTAGCCCTTGTCCCATCCTAGTTGAAAGACACATCTAATGTGAACATGATCCAGGTTAAAGAACTACTCGGAGTGGAATGAACAAGTAGGGGCAATGATGAGGACGGTCCTTTTACCCCAGAACAAAAGAAGCTTCTTTTTGTGTGGGCTTTGATGGTAAGCTTTCTGTTATTGCAGTGAATATCGGAAAATCAACATACAAGGAAAGGAGGTGTATTTCGGGCCCCAGTTTTGAAACTGTAGACAGTGATTTGTTAGCCTTACAACTTTGGGCCCTTCTGCAAGGCAGAACATTACTATGTAGCATTTAGGGCATAACAAAGCTGCAAACTTCTGTGACTAGGATCTGGAAAAGAAGACAAAGGAGCTGTGTCCCCAGATCTCCTTCAAGGACACAATGACCAAAAGATCTTCCACTTTAAGGTCCCCACACCTTAAAGATCCCACCATCTCCCAATAGTGCCATGTTCTGGGTCTTTGAGGGGGGCACAAGTTCCAGCAATCTGCCTCTCTCCACCTCCTCAGTGTGCTGGGGTTACAAACATGCACCCCCATGGCTGGCTTCCTTTGTCTTGTCTTCTCTTCTCTTCTCTCCTCTCCCCTCCCCTCTCCTCTCCTCTCCTCCCTCCCTCCCTCCCTCCCTCCCTCCCTCCCTCCCTCCCTCCCTCCCTCCCTTCCTTCCTTCCTCCCTTCCTCCCTTCTTTTCTTCCATTCTTTCTCTTTTTCTTTCTAACTTTTCTTTCTTTCTTTGAGACAGGGTTTGTCTGTGTAGCTCTGGCTGTCCTAGAAATCACTTTACAGACCAGGATGCCTTCAAACTCAAAGATCTGCTGACCTCTGTGCTGGGATTAAAGGTGTACACCACCACTGCCCAGCTGGCCCATGGCTGGATTTTTAATGTATGTACTGTGAATTAAACTCATGACCTAAGTAAGCACTTCAGTAAGAAATTAAACCATGCTTTTAAAATATAGCAGAAGGCATGTTCATAGCTGCTTGGAATGTTGGGTACCAGGGAGTTCATTAGGCTCCAGACAAGTTTTCTGACTTTCTGGGAAGACAGTAGAGGAAAGGGTGGAAAGATAAGAAATCACTGAGGAAGTGAGTCACACTCTCTTTCCTACTAGAAAAATTGTAACTTGTTATGATTTTTCTGTGAATATAGTTAAGGTTTGATTTGTGATCCAAACTAACGCCAAAGGGATTTTCTTATGATTGTAAAGATGGTTCCAAGAGCAGAGAACAAGTCAGGTGTCTTTCATGATGTGTACACTAAAAGTTTTCATGGAGAAAGAGCTAAAAACAATATGTCTCAAAACAGCAGGTGACTGCCAACTTTCATCAGAACTGAAACTAGAAAACTGGAACTGGGCAACTTCGTTTCCAGCAAACATAACTTGACACAACAAAATGTGCCCAATGTGTCTGCCTATGTGTGAGTGGTGAAACCCTGTCCTTGTCACAGGCAGATGATGCACCACAATGAACTAGGGTCACCTTCTAGCCGAGGGCGTTAGAGTGGAACAAGCCGTCAACGAGGAAGGAGGAGGACAATGACGTGAAGTACACTGTATCTTGAGTGTAGGACTGGGAAAGGAAGAATGGGGTGGAGCTGAGTCCTGCCTCTCCTTCCCAAGTTGGACACTACATTAAAGAGGTAGGCATTTTTGTGCCTGGATGTGTTCCTTAGTGACAGAAAGGATTGAAAGGGGTATTCCCTGAGTGCTAATTCTGTGCTGGTAAGATTCCGTGTAGGGCCTGTGGTACTCACCATGACTCAGACTGACAGGAGAGACTGCTGTCAGTCAAGAAGTAAGGGGCAGGCACTCTGTTGGGATCCCTGGTTCAGCCACTCATGACAGTGGCCTCCTGCAAATTATCAGCCATTTACAGCAACAGACAGATCCTAGGCTGGCTTCAAACTTGGGGTGTAGCTGAGGATGACCTTGAACTTCTGATCCTTCTGCCTCCACCTACTGAGTGCTGAGATTACACTAGACACAAGACTCTGCCAAACATCTTATTGCTTCTTTTCTCCCCACAATATCCTTATAAATGAAGCACTATTATTACTTGTATTTTAAAGGAACAGAGGCAAAGATAAATCAAGGCAGAAAGAACTGTACAAATACTAGGACATCTAGATTTTTGAGGGATGTTTTGTCCAATCCAACTGGACTTCCTAGCTGTGTGTACCTTAGGCAAGTGACTAAACTTCTCTTGGACACTTACAGTACTCCAATTATTGGCATACAAGGACGATATTGGTTGATGGCAGCTACTAGTGTAAGTCAGAAATATGGCTTGTGAAGGATGTCAACTGCTCTCTGTGAAATGACCAAGGCAAGAGCAGAGGTTGAGCCTCAGGACACTGATGTGAGGCTGGTGTGTGCATCCCCCAGTGGTTTCTGAAGGTGAGGCTGGTATGTGCATCCCCCAGTGGTTTCTGGAGGTGACAGGCTGGTGTGTGCATCCCCCAGTGGTGTCTGGAGGCGACAGGCTGGTGTGTGCATCCCACAGTGGTTTCTGGAGGTGACAGGCTGGTGTGTGCATCCCCCAGTGATGTCTGGAGGTGACAGGCTGGTGTGTGCATCCCCCAGTGGTTTCTGGAGGTGATGTTTGTGACTGTGCGTGTGCTCACTGGCCACCTTCACCTCACCAAGGTTGTGTCTTCCTCTTTTGGTTCCTCTTGGGGGCAGGGTGAGACTGAATTCAAAACAGAGGGGTGACATGCCTTTCTGATCTCCCTGAAAGCAAATAAGGCTGCCAGCTTAGAGGGCTGGGACAGACTCACATCAAAACACCAAGCTGATGAGGGTACTATCTGTGGCATGCGGCATATGTAGCAGAAATGTATTACTAACAGACTCTGTTTGGAGATTCTGCTTGCATGCTAGAGCATTGAATCCCAGTGGTTAAACCAAGTTCTGTTATAACACTTTGTGGATTTTGAAATCAAGTTTTATTAGCATAGCAAAACTCCAAATCGGACGATGAGACTCATGAAAGTAATGAAAAGATGAAGAATTCACTAATCCCAATTCAGTGACAAACTGGTGTGTGTGTGTATGGGGGGGGTTGTGCTGACCTTAAATACTGTTTCAATAACTGTCCAACCACATAGAAGAGAGAGCTGGTAATAAAATCCAGTTGCCTGCTTTTTGGAAGGGACAGTGAGTGCAGCGATATCCTCTGGCACTCCTTCCAGGAAGGAGAGAGAGAGGCTCAGGACACACAAGAAGCAAATAAGTCTCTCAAGTCCTGGGAGAGTTGAAACCAACAAGATTCACGAGGCCCCTCCAAGGGTACAGAGCCTGTAAAGAACTGGCGGGAGAGGGAAGACAGAGGTGCATGGAGGAGTCTTTCTGACTAGTCCAGCAGTTCTTGCAGAGTTCCAGGGCTGCAGCTGTGATGTGGGCTTCTCTGTGATGAAGCCCCTTAGGGTCGTATCTACTCCTGTGAGCAACCTCCCATCTGTACTCTTATGGGCAACTTCGCATCCATACTCCTGGGAGCAACATCTCATCCATACTCCTGGGATCAACCTCCCATCCATACTCCTGGGATCAACCTCCCATCCATACTCCTGGAAGCAATATCCCATCCATACTCCTGGGAGCAACCTCCCATCCATACTCCTGGGATCAACCTCTCATCCATACTCCTGGGAGCAACCTCCCATCCATACTCCTGGGAGCAACATCTCATCCATACTCTTGTGGGCAACCTCTCATCTATAATCCTATGAGCAACCTCCCATCCATATTCCTGGGAGCAACCAACTCCAATAAGCTGGTTGTCCAAGTAGGACTTGGGTGGCATCTTTCTTTGGTCTCCTGTTGGCCCTGTGCCCTTTAGAGTGAGTGGGCATTTGTGCCACATCCCCACAGGAAAAGGATCACGCAACAGACACAAAGAAATGTATTCATGCTTCTCCTTCTTAAAGCTTTCTGCTTTGAATGGCGGGTGTCTAAGCTCTGCCAGCCTTCCTTTCTTCTTCCTTTCTTCCTTTCTCTCTCTCTCTCTCTCTCTCTCTCTCTCTCTCTCTCTCTCTCTTTCTCTCTCTCTCTCTCTGAGACACTCTCATGTATCCTTGGCTGGCTTCAAGCTTAGTATGGAGCTGAAGATGACCTTGAATTTCTGACCCTTCTGTCTCCACTTCCTGAATGCTGAATTTTGTGCCATGCTGGGGATTGAACTCTCTACCAACTGAGCTACATTCCCAGCTCACTATGATGATTTAAAGGCTCTTTATTTTTAAGGTCTGCTAAAAACATTGTCATGAAAGGCCCTGGATGCTAGAGGCTTCTTCTAGAACCAACCCTCAGGAGGTGGGTGATGGAGAGGCTTTGCCAATTTGACAAGCTGAGAAATAAAGTCTTTGGCTTGGCAGCCCCAAAGGCTGATAAGCTGCATGAGTGGGAGATATCTGTTATTGGGAAAGGATACCCCATTTTTCTTTCAACACTTGCTCACTCTCCCTCCCCCTATCCTGCCCAGTCTCTGAGTCTGGCCTGCCACGGATTATCCACTCGATTTGGTCATAGTAAATAATCTTCAAAAGAGTCCTAGTGATCTGTGACCAAAACAGCATCATGGGGCAGCTTTCTATGTATTTTCCTCCGGGATATTTGATCTCAGTATCTCCTGAGTAACCTGAGTAGTTGAGATGTAGCATTCGATGCTTCAGACCTGACTACAGCGAGGTCTTAATTGAGATCACTGTGGTAATTGGCTCTGAAATCTTGAAAGGGCTCCGTTTAAGGTCCAGCAGCACAGCGATGGCACAGCCTCGGGGGTGGAGCACATGACGGTGTCTGCTCCTACGGGAAGCCAGCTCGTTCTGTTTCCAGTGTGAAAACAAGTGAGCCCAAATTACAAAGGAGCTGATAGGGACGGTCAAACAAGACATGCAGAAATTAAAGAATGGCTGTTACCCAACAAATTACACTCTAAATAACACAGTCATTAATGCTTTCCTAAAAACACATCCTGAACATTGTATAAATACAAAATAATAAAACAAAGTTTATAAAATAAGATTGGATTATCCCCTAATGATAAGAACTGCATACATTTATATGAACATTAGAAATAGGTGCTCTCTTTATAAATGTATACTTAATAGGTAGATGATTATAGATAGATGGATGGATAGATAGATAGATGATAGATTATATATATGGATAGAGGTAGACAATTAAATGAGATGACTTCTGGGTACTGCTGCCAAAACCTAGTTTCTTTTTAGTATATAGACATAATTGTCCTGGGAAATGTTGGAATCCCAGTCTCAGGATGTCACCAGACCTCCTCATTACCCTCTCTGGCACAGATAGAAAGGACTGGAGACTGAGAGGAAGAGCTGGAGCAGGAGGGCTTTCCCTTCCCAGGAGAGTGAAGTATTGTTCTCCCATGATGCTCTGCTCCTTCTCATACCCTTCCCTCTGTGTCCAGATGGCTAGCAGGACCTGAAGGAAGTCAAGTTCTTCTGCTCCAGGGGCTCAGCACTTGTGGAAACTCTGTGACCCTTGGCATCAAGGCAACTGCCGTCCAGTCCTAGAAAACATAGATTATCAAAATGTCGAGGTGGAAAAAAGAAATTAGAAGGCTTCCGTAATTCACTTCCTCAGCTGCTCTAATCTACTGAAGGTCTTCAGCTTGGCAGGCTGAAGGGCCCAAAGGATCCACTCTTCAAATAAAAGGCCCAGAATGAAATAGGAAGGAAAGAAAGAAAATGATTCTCACTGAAGTTGAGAGTTGAGTGGTGACTGCCTACTTGGTGTGGAGGACCAGGCAGGAGGTAAGGACAGGGGGCAGGGGTCAGTGGGTACCAGTTAGATCGGGAGTAAATGCTGGGGCACTGGTTCACAGCAGAATGACCACAGATGGTGATAAAGTCTGTACATTCAAAAACATCTAGGAGAGAGGGCCTTGAAATATTTCTAGTACAAAGAAATAATACACACAGTAGGAGACAGATATGTTTAATCTGACTTAACCATTGCACAATGTATATGTATTTCCAAGCATCACATGGTACCACATCAGTGTGCATTGCCATTATATACGAGCTAAAAAGAGAAATTTAATTTATAAAAGGCACAGAAGAAAAATTCAAGAAAGAAAAGCCATCTGGAGGGAACAAGGCAAGAGCAAAGAAGAACTGGATACTCCAGAGGGTTTCTTTATGCATCCTGATGTGACCTCCAGCTTGGTCTCCAGGCTGCCCGTTTTCTTCCATAGCAACTTGACCTGCTAGTCATGGGTGTGTTTTTCTCGAAGTTTCTCTTCTGCACTAAGAGCTACTATATCACTTACTGGGCTCCAGCTGTGTCAGATAAATACCAGAGAAAGCAAGTTAAGGGGAAAGTGTTTAATTTGGCTCATAGTTCAGAAGGATGTGCTCTGTCATAGTGGAGAGGGTGTAGTGACGGAGCTGCTTGGCCTGAGGGACCAGGAAGCAGAGAGACGGAGATGGTGGAGATGGTGTGTTAGCTTGGCCACCTTTGTTTCTTTTTCTGTTTGGTGCAGTTTCAGCCCAGAGGGTGGAGTACTGGTTCAGAGTGAGTGCCCTCTCTTTAGTTAGACCTCTCTGGAAATGTCCTCAGAGGCATGCCTTCAAATGAATTCAAATCCAGTTACCTTTTTTTTCCTTTTGTTTTTTGAGACAGGGTTTCTCTGTGTAGCCCTGGCTGTCTTGGAACTCGCTCTGTAGACCAAGCTGGCCTCAAACTCAGAGATCCACCTGCCTCTGCCTCCCAAGTGCTGGGATTAAAGGCGTGCGCCACCACACCTGGTTTAAATCCAGTTATCTTGACAACGGGTAATGACTATCACAATTAGCACAATTTTAGGTTTCACACTTGAATGTCTGAGTTGCTGTGATGCATGAACAAATGAGACAAAGGAAAACTCAAGGCCAGGATAAAAAACTGAGCCAAGGAGGGTCAGTCTTCTTTCTTTTATCAAGATGGAAAATGCTCAAATTGCTTCAGCTTTGCGCTGGAGCCGCAGGATGTGGGATGGGTTTGGTTTGGGGACTGGGAAACGGGGAGTGGCTCTTTTAGTGGAACAGCTCCGTTAGTTCAAGGCCAGCACAGAGCCTGACACACGTTTCTCACTCATTTTCACCCACCGTCGGAAGGAGGAAGTGAGAATTCAGTTCCTGACACCCCGTGTTCCCCAGGGTTCTACTTCCGTTCTCTCCACTGTAAAAACAGATGTGTGGGTTTTTTTTTTGTTTGTTTGTTTGTTTGCTTTTTCCTCCCTCCAGAAAGGTGTTTTGTGTCAGACGCCGAAACGGCACTTTCAGGACATGTCCTTCCTACGTGTTTAGCAGCCTTCAGGCCACTCCTTTGAGACGCCAGCAAGTGACATCACTCTCCCCTTTGGTAAAAGTGACTTCCCAGCTAGGTGTACTCAGTCGCATTTGTAATTTTAGTACTGGGGAAAGTGGTTACAGGTTTGGGGCGGTCTGAGCTGCGCAGTAACACCCCATCTCAACAAACCAACAACAGCAGAACAGATTCCTCTTCTGTGGAATGGGTGTGTTATTTGCTCTGTTGGTGTGATGCTTAAACGGTAAACTGGGGCAATAGTAGTTTAAAGACATTAGATGCATAAAATCTTCATTTATATTGTAATAAAAGTATAACATATGTCTGAAATAGCCTTACTTTAATTCCGAAGCACAAGACAATGCCCTCTTTGATTTCCTTTCTGTTTTTTAGTTTTATTGAAATTTAGTTATAAACAAAAACCTATATTCAAGGAGCATTATATTATATGTTGATATGTTTTGTTCATCCACACTGTGAAACAATTACCACAATTAAGTTAATAAGCATATTCATCACCTCACAGTGTTTTTTATTTCAACTCACAACAGTCCTGTATGTATGCCGTGAGCAGGAGTCCCATTTAAGCTGAACAGGCTTAACTTCTGAGATCTAAGGAGCTCCGGCATGCTCAGGACTGCATGGCTATCACACCCGCCAGGTAAGCAGTGCCTCCTGGTTGGCGTCAGTCTGCATGCTGTACATTAGGTCATAGAGCCTACGGATTAGGACTCGGACATCTTGGGGGTTATTATTCAGCCTGCTGTAGCAAGTGTCCCCCTTTTTAATGTCAAAATATGACAGTGTTAAACATGTATAATAAGAATAATTATATGGAGCGAGCGGGCGGGCGTGTGGAGCGGCGAGCGCAGCGCGGGATCTGCCTGAGTGAGTGCGAGCGACGACGGCGGCGTCGCCATGAGCGGGGGCACTCCTTACATCAGCAGCAAGATCAGCCTCATCTCCAAGGCGGAGATCCGCTACGAGGGCATCCTCTACACCATCGACACCGAGAACTCCACCGTAGCCCTCGCCAAAGTTCGATCCTTCGGTACAGAAGACAGACCAACAGACCGTCCAATACCACCTCGAGATGAAGTCTTTGAGTATATTATATTCCGGGGGAGTGATATCAAAGACCTCACTGTTTGTGAGCCACCAAAGCCACAGTGTTCTTTGCCTCAGGACCCAGCTATTGTTCAGTCCTCACTAGGTTCATCATCTTCTTCATTCCAATCTGTGGGTTCCTATGGACCTTTTGGCAGGATGCCAGCATACAGTCAGTTCAGTCCAAGCACCTTGGTTGGACAGCAGTTTGGCACCGTTGGTGTTGCTGGGAGCTCCTTGACATCCTTTGGAACAGAAGCATCAAATAGCAGTACCTTATCCCAGAGCAGCACAGTTGGTTCTGCCTTCACACAGGATACAAGATCTGTAAAACCACAGCTAGCCCAAGGTCGATCAAGCCCTCAGTTAGACCCTTTGAGAAAAAGTCCAACCATGGAACAAGCAGTACAGACCGCCTCGGCCCACTTACCTGCTCCAGCACCTGTTGGGAGAAGGAGCCCTGTACCAACCAGGCCTTTGCCATCTACCAGCCAGAAAGCAATAGACAACCAAGAGCACAGGCAAGCTGAAGTACACAAAGTCCCAAGGCCAGAAAATGAGCAGCTCAGAAATGATAGCAAGAGGCAAGTAGTTCCAGGTGTTCCTTCTGCTCCAAGGAGAGGACGTGGGGGACATCGAGGTGGCAGGGGAAGATTTGGTATCCGTCGAGATGGTCCAATGAAATTTGAGAAAGACTTTGACTTTGAAAGTGCAAATGCACAATTTAACAAGGAGGAAATCGACAGAGAGTTTCATAATAAACTTAAATTAAAAGAAGATAAACTTGAGAAACAGGAGAAACCTGTAAACGGTGAAGACAAAGGAGACTCCGGAGTTGATACTCAAAACAGTGAAGGGAATGCTGATGAGGAAGATCCTCTCGGACCCAACTGCTATTACGACAAAACTAAATCCTTCTTTGACAATATTTCTTGTGATGACAATAGAGAAAGGAGACCAACTTGGGCTGAAGAAAGAAGGCTAAATGCTGAAACATTTGGAATCCCGCTTCGTCCAAATCGCGGCCGTGGGGGCTACCGAGGCAGAGGAAGCCTTGGCTTCCGTGGTGGCAGAGGACGTGGCAGTGGCCGAGGAGGGACTTTCACTGCCCCTCGAGGATTTCGTGGTGGATTCAGAGGTGGTCGTGGGGGCAGGGAGTTTGCAGATTTTGAATATAGGAAAACCACGGCTTTTGGACCCTAAAAGGTCTGGATTGGTCATACTGCTTTCTGAAAGAAAGACAACAGAGTTGCTGCATAGTCTACAAACAAGTCTTTGAAAATAGGTGACTCCTAGCTCTTCGTGGTCCTGGAAAGTGGTTTCGGTCTTTGTGAAGAATGAAGAAGTCAAGTTGCTGTCTGTCTGTCACCAGCACTGGGTTTTGTCTGTCTGTTTTTCTGCTTCATTTCAAAGCGACACTCAGTTGCTTTGGGGCAGGAAGGCTTGTCTTAAAACATGAGCATAAGTGTATGTGGAGTAGCAGAAGGTTGTAATCCTTGCTTAGAGTCGAATGAACTACAGTGAGCTGAATGGAACTGCTAAGTATTTTTTCATCACTGAAAGGATTTTTCTTATCACTAATTAATTGTATTTGGTGATTACTTCGAGTTGCCTGCAGATAGGCCGTGATACTGTGTTTTGAGCCACAGAAGGTTTTGTGTTTGTGTGTGTGTGGTGTGTGTGTGTGTGTGTGTGTATGTGTGTGTGTGTGTGTGTGTGTGTGTGTGTGTGTATCTTTTTCTTTTTGGAGATCCTATAATATGAGGTAGCTTATTTCGACACTTAATTAGGGTGCTGGATGGTAGAGAATTTTGTCAGTCAACTATGTACACACAGGTAAATACTGTTTCTTAGGCAAAGGTAACTTTTTTATATAGTTGTAAAATTCCATTATATTCCATTGCCAAAGAAACATTTAAGAACTTTGTATAGCTGTATAAAAAGCAACTAATTTTTTAAAGAATAAACGTTTAAAGTCAGCAAACATACGTGTCCTTGCTGAAGTCGGTGTGCTGAGGAACAGGGCTATGGGTGGGTCCTTTCCACTTGCTTTTCAGGCTGAAGGTTTTTGATTTCTTTTTTAATGTTTGGAACACAAATGAAGATTTGATAACTTTATTCCATTATCTAAAAAGGATAAATTATTCATGCATAGTATATGGACTTCATTTTGTAGCAGATCACAGGATTTGTCCAAATAAACAGATATTTTCAGTGTATGAATGTAAATAATCATAGACGAGAATGTACCTCGCTGTATTTTCAAATAAGTAACCCTCCCCCTTTTTAAGACATGAAAACTAGGCATCAGTGGACCTGTTCCTCCTGCCGTGCCTGGAACTCTGTTGTGCTGACACTGACTCGTGTGTTACTTCAAGAAGATGGAGTTTTCAGAATCGTCCGGCACCTGTAAAACATCACTAACACAGTCTGGGCCCGTGACCCACTGAAGACTCCGTGTACACGTTTGTTGCTAACTGTAAATTACTAATAAATCTTTTTTGATATTTAAGCTATAGTGAAAAAGATCTGGCCACTTTGTGTTTTTAACGAAGGCCATGGAATAAAGGGATCCAAAGATTTAAAAAAAAAAAAAAGAATAATTATATACACATACATAGACCACCTAACACCAGACACTGTTCCCAGCATGGCTGCATGTGGGGTATGTTATGGCTCCTGTGCTTGAGCCCTTGGCCCCCCCCAACTAGCAAGCACTGCCTTGGGATGCCGTGGACCGACTGGACACAGAAGCTAGCTAGCAGAAATGGGTCACCACAGGTGGGCCTTGAAGATTCTATCTGCCTTTGGTTCCTGCAGGAGCTCTCAGTTTCCACATCCACCAGGATGTGAGGAGTCCTCATGTTCCGCTACTACAGTCAAGAGCACTCCAGCAGGCCTCACTTGCCGTGATGGATGAGCCAAAAAACTCTTCCACCTTTATTGTTCCTTGGGCATCTGGTCTCAGTGACACAGAAAGCAACTAGTACAGTGTATGTATATGTGTGTATGTGAATGTGTGTACATGTATGTATATGCGTGCATGTATGTGCATGCATGAGTGTATGTGTTTGTGTGTCATTTGCTTTTCAGTGAGGATTTCTGACTCATTTCTAGTTTAAAAAATGCAAGAAACACTGTCTTTTCTCTTTTGATTCAAATTTTTACTTGTAAAAGAGTTTGGTTGTTTTATTAGCTGATATGAAGAATTATTATAAAAGTAATTGCAAGAGGAAGAGTAGAAAGAAGGCCATGTGGCTTTCCAAAGTCATTGAGACTTGAACTGAAGCTCACAGTTATGTTTAATTATCAGGAAGTTGTAGGCACTCTGAATTATTATTGATGCAATTATCGAATAATTTGTGACTCCATCAAACCATTAATTACTAAATCAATTAGATGGACACAGTCACGATGAAGCATGGAGTTGATAACTGCAAGAATGGAAAGAGCCAGATTAGAAAACACATGGCAGCCGGTTGCCGGGCGGTGGTGGCGCACGCCTTTAATCCCAGCACTCGGGAGGCAGAGCCAGGTGGATCTCTGTGAGTTCGAGGCCAGCCTGGACTACCAAGGGAGTCCCAGGAAAGGCACAAAGCTACACAGAGAAACCCTGTCTTGAAAAACCAAAAAAAAAAAAAAAAAGAAAACACATGGCAACTCTGGATGGCAGTGTGGGAAGGGGGGCTTCTGAGAACTCAGAGGCCTCTAAGCCTTGCCTGTGTGGAGGCTTGGGCAGTGGGGACTTTAACACGTTAGCAGAACAGTCTCCTACCTGGTCTTCTGAGTACAATGCTGTTAGAGTCCTTAGTGCATCGCTGAATCTCACTACAAACACTAGAACACCTGATTCCTAGAGGCTTGCTGTCATCAGCAAGTCTTGTTGATGATGAGAAGGATGAGAAGTTGTACTTTTGAGTGCTTAATGTCAAGATGATTGTGAATAGTTAAGGGCATTGCTGTCTTAGTCCTTACATGAGTAAGAGTTAGGAATCTGAAACAAACTCTTTTTAATTGAATATTTTGAAATTGAATGAGGAAAGAGTTGAACATTCTTTCTTTAATACTTTTACATGAGAGCTGGCTGCTATAGTTTACTTCTCTGCTGATCTCAACCTTTATTCTTTAGTAAATATCTATCCAGCATCAGCCAGGTATCAGCCTCAAACATAAGAGTATGGTGGTGATAGCATGACTCACGGTCCTGCCTTCAAGGAGTTTGAAGTTAACGATGGGGATACATGTGTTAAAGGATCTCAAAAGATGGTGTGTTGGTATGAAAAGTGCACATGACAACTGAGCACATGGCTAATGAGCTAATCCTAAAGCCAGGCTAGGAGCGGCCATGGGAAAGCACAGGCTTTGAGAGATGATTGATGTTAAGGCAGGGGACGGGGAGGCATACAGAAAAGTTTGAGAGAGTATCCTAGGTAAACAGACATCGAGTTGGGAGGTACAGTGAGAAGCAGTACAAAGCACCTGAACATCCTTGAGAATCCATTAAGTGATTATAAGCCTGCAGAGTAGGAAGGAGAAAGGCCAGGCCCCAGGCTTGAGAACTGAGCAGGAGCCATCTCCAGAAGGGCCCTGCTGGTTTTATTAGGAGTCTCCAGAAGGGCCCTGCTGGTTTTATTAGGAGTATGCACTTTACTCGGGGCTCGGGAGAACCACCATGACATTTCAGACAAAACTGGTGTCTTGCAAGGCTTTGCAGCCAGGATGACTTTAGGCAGCAAAGTGTTCAGAGTTGTGTGTCGGAGCTAAAAAGGAAGGTATGGGGTTTGGTGATGGCCCTGGTGACTGTAGTGGAGACAGGTTTTAGGAGCAAACTCCCAGACAACCCATTTCCTAGTGGGAATGCTGGAGTCCCTTTTCCTCCAGCTGTGTCATGTTGGTGATCTCTGAGAGGGAAGCACACGTGGCTTAGCTAGCCTTTCTATTCTAAGCTGTTCCACAGGTCAGAAGAGCGGGTGCAGGGCCGGGATGTGGCTCAGCTGGTGGAGCGCTTGTCTAGCAGGTCAGAAGCTCGGCTGAGATCCTCCGCACAGTGTAAACTGTCTGTGCGGCCTGTAACCTCAGGACTCTGGAAGCAGCTGTAAGAAGACCCAAAGTTCAAAGCCATCATCCTTGTCTACAGAGTAAGTTCTAGGTCAGCTGAGGATATGCAGGATCCTGTTTTATTATATATATATATATATATATATATATATATATATATATATATATGTATATATATAATATTTACATATAGTTATAGATAATATATACTATTATATATGTATTTCAAAGAGAACTGAACTTTCTTCACAGTGAAGATGGGATGGATAGCCATGTTTAAATGTCAGCCACAGTGATAGCAAGGTGTGGATGAGAGGCCAGGGGCTAGACTGTTAAAATTGAATTGTATACCAGATTATTTAGCACTACTTCTAAAAGTACAGAAAAACCACTTTGGATCTACTGACTCATAATGCCCCCAGGTGGGCCTGGGGGCTGTGCACTTTGGCAAGTCCCATAGGTGATTTTCATGCACATCATTGACAAATCTGCATGCTAGGCAGCAAGTACAGAGGTCAGGAACAGAGCTTTCCAGATGTGCAGGTTCATAAGGAAGTAAAAATTCCAGGACTTGGCAACTGATCGGATGCAGCTCAGAAGGCCAAGAGAGGTTTCATAGGCCAAAATATCTGTAATCGGGCCCTGAGTTGTTCTTTCCTGAAAAGATAAAGCCACTCCTCTTGGTACAGGGCTTGGCAAGCTGAGCAAGGCTGGTTGTGGGCCAGCATTAGCTCCTCTGCCAGGTGACACAGTTGGTGTGGCCTGCCCAGCTTGGGCAGCGGAGGTTTCAGTCGCTCAGGTGTGTTGAGCAGCTAAGATGGGGAGTGGGGAGCTTTAGTTACGGACGTAGAATGTCTGCGGGTGTTAGAGCGAGGAGTCGGAAATGGGGACAGGTTCTGCTGAAGGTCAAGGACAGAACCGAGAGAAACACTGCAAAGACTGAAAGAGGAAGTGATGGGCAGCAAACAGAACCTTCTGTTCAAGAGTAAATGGTTGCCGGGAAGCTAAATGATCGGGGGCAGTGATGGTGAACAGCCCTCTAGGACGCAACCAGCAAGAGAATAAATGTCACCTCAGCCAGTCACTTTCCTGACAGCCTCGGGGACCTTTCTGTTAGACAGATTTGAGAAGCATGTGGCAGGTCTAAGAGAAAGGCAGGGTGTAGGAGCGCACGCCTTTGATCCCAGCACTTGGTGGGCAGAGTCAGGCAGATCGATCTTTGAGTCTGAGGCCAGCCTGGTCCACATAGTGAGTTCTGGGACAGCCAGGGCTATATAGTGAGACCCCATCTTGAAAAAACCAAAACCAAATCAAAACAAAATTTTAGATGGGTCTGTAGAGGTGCACGCCTTTAATCCCAGCACACAGGAGTTCATGGCCAGCATGTCTCCAGGATAGCTAGGCTACACAGAGAAACCCTGTCTCAAAAAGCAGAGAGAAAGAGAGAGAGAGGACTAAATTTCTGAGGGAGAGGGAAAGTGCCACATCACATGACCTTGGAGACCCTTCTGCTCCTGCAGAGAGGTCAGGAGTGAGGCACCCAGAACATGTGGGGTCCTGATCCAGGCTTCATTTCCCCTTTCCTAGAGACTGCAGCTAACAACACCACCAACACTCTTGAACCTTTCTGAGTGCGGATCCTTGGGTGCCATGTTTTACTAATGCACTCCTTACTCTTGTGACATCATTGTTATCACCATTTTAGAGATGGAGAAATTAGCTCAGCCTACAAAATTTGGTCAAACCAAAGCATAAAACTGAGGTATCATAAAAAGACAGGGAAAATAGAGAGAACATGAGAAGGTATCTTCAGGTTTGCTTTTCGGTTGGGATAAACACCACGACCAAAAACAAGCTGGGGAAGAAAGGGTTTATTTGATCTTACAGCTTATTGTCATTGAGGGAAACCAAGGCAGGAACTCAAGACTGGCGCTTAAAGCAGAACTGTGGAGGATGCTGCTTACTGGCTTGCTCTCAGCCTCACGGTCAGTCACCTTTGTGTACAACCCAGGTCCATCTCCTGAGGATGGCCCTGCTCATAGTGGGCGGGGCTTTCCTACATCAATTATGAATTAAGAAAATACCCCACAGGTGAACCTACAGGTCAGTATGAAGAGGTAATTCTACATTTTCGTCTCTCCCTTCCCAAGTATATCAAGCTGACAACCAAGATTAGCCATGGCAGAAGAGAAGGAGCCCTTTGCCTTGGGGTCTCGTTTATCTTTTCTGCTGCTGGAGCATCCACACCACTGTTAAAGCCATAGCTGCCTCCAGAGATAAAGCATATCTTCCTACACACCCCAAACAAGATTATTAAAATCACACATGAACTGTGTTTATGTAGGCCAGGATGTCTGTAGCCCTGAGTTTTATATTAGAACCTTCTCTCATCTCTAAATCTGGTGAAAATACCCTACAAAATTGCCTTACAAATCCCTTTACAAAAACACATCTTTAAGAAAAGTAAGTAAACCAGCTCAGACATTTACTTCATTTTGAAAATGTACTGAAATTGTAAACCTCACTTAATCTTTATGGTTTGTTGAAAAGTACAGTCCTTTGAGGAACGTAATTTAGAAAGTGTACACACACACACACACACACACACACACACACACACACACACACACACACACGTTGTAGGACAGCTAGTGTGATTCCCTTGTCTTGGGACTGTGTACTGTCTTTCCCTATAAGTCCTTCCCTGTCTGAATACTTAATGAACTCACTAGCTTCATTTCTCTCTGTCCTTCTGTCTCTCCGCTCCCCCCCCCACTCTTTCTCCCTTCTTCCCTACCTTAAATTGCAGTACAATATACACAATACATTTTTTGAGGGGGGATGGGCAATTTGAGACAGGGTTTCTCTGTGTAGGCTGTCCTGGAACTCACTCTGTAGACCAGGATGGCCTTGAACTTTCTGCCTCTGCTTCCCAAGTGCTGGGCTTAAAGGCATGCACCACCACTACCTGGCCCAAAATATAGTCGTAACAAAATATACATAATAGAAATGTACCCTCTTAGTCCTGTTTAGGGTACAGTTCTGTGGCATTAAGTAGAGCTTCATCGTTTTATGGCCATCACTACCATCCACCTACAGAACTTTTCGTCACCTCAGACTGAAGGTCTGTACCATCTAGAGTCAACGTTCTTGGAAACAGTGGGAGAGCCAGAGGCGGTGACCGACTCTAAGGAAACTGTTTTCTGGACACAACAGAGCAGGTGCACATGTCGACTCACAGGGGTGTGACAGCATGCACAAGGCCCATGCGAGCCCAAGCTAGACCAAATCTCAGTGGCATGAAGTCCCATGCCTGTCTGAGGAGCTATTTGAAATTGATAGATGCTGGCAGGGGGTGAGTTAGCTCTCTTTAAGGATGCAGCCCCTGGTTGGCTAACACACTAGTGGGTGGCCATACACCTAAGAGAATATAGGCAGCACCAATGGGTTAAAAAAATGGGGACAAAATGTTGGGTGGGTTTGGAATGGGATGGATCTGAGAGGAATAGGGGAGGGGATGAAATATTGAAGACATGCGCTACTATGCCCAGCCCAAATAGTATTCTGTTTTATATGTTGCATTTTACCTATCCTATTTGTACACTGCATGTTATAAACACTGTTTATATACTGCATTTTGTTATCTACTTATCTGCTGATGAACATGGCTTCCTTCTACCTCTTGGCCATTGTGGATAATTCTGCTGTGAGCATGCATAACCACTGATTAAAGCTCCTGAATCCTAAGCCCGCTCCCCAAGGCCCCAGAGTCACAGTGCTGAGACAGGGAGAGCCCTGCCGCTTCCCGTGCGGCACAGCACCAGAGGTGTTGCCTTTCCTGTCTACAGAACATCTGCTGCAGGATGCTTTTGATTCAGAGGTCAATCTTTGTTCTCTGCACGCCTTCACTTGATTGGACGAATCACCGGCATTACAGATGGTGATTCGATTCACCTCGCTCAAAGTTACGTGTTAATTACATTCCAGGCACAGTGCAGGAACACTCAGAAAAAGGTTTAACTGAGTATCAGGGCCCTTTGGCTTAGCCAAATGGACACGTAAGAGCAGCTATCGGTGGAGATAGAGGAGAGAGGTGATGTCACTCTATTTTTGAATGAGGAAGCTCCAGCACAGGAAAGATTAACAGAAGAGCTCTCTGTTGACTAGTTCTTAGAAATGTCTCTTATTGACACTGGCTGGGTTTTCTAGTGGCAAAGGTCAAGAGGTAGAGGTACCATGTGGGGTCCAGCTGTGGGTACTCACAGGATTCCACAGATGGGAGCCCAGCTGAGGGGACAGAGCTTCTCAGCATCCCCAGATCCAGCTGGTGGCTCCTCTTTGAGCTGGCCATGGTCCCCAGCAGCCTCCCTCCAACAGGCACCTGGCCAGAAGAGCAGACTGGCCAGGCTGAGGGCCTCCGTGCCTCACCGAATCCCAGCACTATCTCTCCCTGTGGCTCCCATAGACCCATAGACCGTGCACAGGGAGCCGTCTCCCCAATCCCAGCCAGCATCTCCTTCACTCTTTTCCACCTGAGAGCAGACTTCTAGCCTCCCTCAAGGCTCTGCAGCAATGGGCACTGTGTGGCTCGTGCTGGAGCCTCCGACAAATGCTGAATTTTGAAAAGAGCTACAAGTGGATTTTCTGTGTTCTCGTCACAAGCATGATAACCATCTGAAGAAAACATGCTAGTTATCAGCAAACCACTGTGTAATGCATACGGATTTCAAAATGACAAATAGTACATAACAAATACAATTATTGTTTATCAGTCACAAAGTAAAAACTTGCAAATTACTTCACATGGAATTGCTTTTATCAAAATAAGAATTATTAATGGTGAGAACACTGGGTTTTACGTGAAGGTTTAGGATTCACGCAGACAAGCTTTTGGTTGGGGGGAAATTGCTTACTATGTTTGTCTACCTGTTGTTATTTATTTTTAAGGCTGGGTTTCACTGTGTAGTCCTGGATGGCCTAGAACTCACTGGGTGGATCAGCGAAGTCAGGAATGGGTACAGATTCACCTGCCTCTGCCTCCTGTATGCTGGGATAAGATATGCTTCGCCTTAGGCCTCCCAAGCATTTCCTCTTACAGTCTCACTACTGTAAGACCACCAGTGTCTGGTCCCTTTGGTCCTTCTTCTTTAAATCTTATTTATAATTGAAAACATTTTCTTTCATACACTGTATTCTGATGGCACTTTTCCCTTCCCTCGACTCCTCCCGGATTCTTCCCACCTCCCCATCCACTCAACTCTACACCTTTGTTCCTCTCTCTCTCTCTCTCTCTCTCTCTCTCTCTCTCTCTCTCTCTCTCTCTCTCTCTCTCTGGTTCTTTAACATCATTTTTTAATTGATTCTTTGGAAATTTCACATCATGCACCTCCATCCTGCTCATTTCCCAGTCCCCCTATATCCACCCCTCACCCCCATGGCATCCCCTCAAAAGAAAATTGAAAAACATTAATTAAAAACATACAAAGCAAACAAACAAAACCCCCATTTTGCTCCTCCACCTTTCCTGCCTCTTCAACACCTCTTCATTCACCTTAGTGACATTAGGAGCCGTGTGTCATGTCCACACAGCTTTGCTTGCAAATGTTCATTGTAATGAGTTGTTGGTCAGGTTCAAGGTCTCTGGCTTCTGGTACACCTTCAACACTGAACCCTCACCGAAACTCCTCCTGGATATCCTGCTGTTGCCCCGAGTCATGGAGATCCCACAGGGGCCATAGTTCCACAGGACCAGTCCCTTCTTGCCCTGCAGCAGGTCATGGAGGGGGTAGATGCTAGGGTGGGCCAACTCAAAGCCCTGGATGTGGTCTGGGTGGTAGCTGATTTGGTCAGTCCTGGCCACTGGGGCCGCTGGAACCACCTGCCTCAGTGAGGGGTGAAGCCAGCTCTCCCAGGCCTGTGGTGAGGGATGGGACCATCTCTTTCAAGTATGGGGCCAACTATCCTGTAAGGGGCAGGGCCAGGTCTCCCAGGGCCAGGTCTCCCAGGGCCAGCATAGGCCAGTGTTGGCTCAGCAAGGCCTTTGGATTTCAATACACATGGTTCCTGTGGTCCCCTGTGGTATCTTGGGCTATGGAGATCAGCACAGACTTGAGCTGCTGCAGGACTACAGACCCAGACATGGCCCTTGGCAGCAGCTTGGGCCCAGACACCACCATGGCCCCATTGGCAGGGTAGGTCACCCAGATAAGTGTGGCCCCAGTGGCAGCATGGCCCTAAGACACCAGCATGGTCTCAGAAGACTGATCACACCCCAGGTATCTGCATGGCCCTCAGTGGTAACAGGAGCCATGGACATCAAATCAGACCCTGGCTGCTGTAGGGCCACAAACCCAGATGTGGACCTCGGCAGCAGCTCAGGCCTGGATGTCGCCATGGCACCGGGTAGCAGCACAGGCCACTCGGATCTGTAGGACCCTGGTGTCAGCATAGCCTTTGGATACCCACATGGCCACAAGTGTTGGCCCAGACCTTGGGTATCCGTGTGGCCTTTGGTGGTAACACAGGCCATGGATATCAACAAAGATGCTGGCTGCAGTAGAAGCATGGACCCAGACGTGGCCCTTGGCAGCAGCCCAGACCTGGACATCACCCTGGCCCCAGCTGGCAAGCAGGCTGCCACCTCAGCCTGTTCCTCACTGCCTTTGCTTCTTCAGTTCTGCATCTCTCTCTCTCTCTCTCTCTCTCTCTCTCTCTCTCTCTGTCTCTGTCTCTCTCTCTCCCTCTCCTCCCCCCCTTTCTCCCCCCCTCCTTCTCCCTCCCCCCATTTCTCCACCATGTATTTGTTTGTCATAATGGTGTCTACCCGGGCCTGTGGATGTCTTCAGGCAGCCCAGGGCTGAGAGGACCCAGGCAATCCTGTCAGTTTTCTCTCTTTAGAAAACAAACAAAAATGGCCACAAGAATCTTTCTCTCACACACAAACCCACACAAAAACACTAAATTGGAAACCAATAGAGCAATAAGATGAAACATACCCAAACAAAGCAATATGAGACAAAACATCTACAAAAATACCGTGGAGCAGCTTTGTGTCCGCTGCTGGGCACAGGGCCTGCCCTTCAGTGGTTATATACCCAGGGAGACGCCATTGCTTTCCTTTGCAAGTTGCTGTCAATTGCACATAGATGCTTGCTTAGGCATGGGAGCCCATGTCCAGCTCCCCCTTCCAATGCTGAGACTCCGTCTGTCTTGAACCCATGCAGACCCTGTGCGTGCTACCACAGTCTCCAGGCCTGCTGTGTCAGGAGGGCACTGCTCCCTTGGAGTTATTTATCCCCTCAGGCTCTTTGGATCTTTCTGCCTCATTTTAGACATAACTCCCTGAGCCCTGAGGGGAGGGGTTTGAGGAAGACATCCAATTTATGACTAAGTGCTCCAAAATCTCTCACTCTCTTCACATTGTCCAGTTGTGGGTCTCTGTATTAGTTCCCATCTACAGCAAGAGGAAGCTTCGCTCTCGATAATGGCTGTGTGAGACACAGATCAACGGATATATCCCTTTTCTCTTAATGTTCTGACAAACCAGGCTGAAGTCCTCACCCACAAAGATGGAGTGGGATTATTGCAGAGTTCCTATAATGGTTAATCTCAAGTGTCTGGTTGGGAGATCTTGAGTTGTCTAGTAGAATGGCGATGTCTGCCTGAGGTTATCTTCCTTAGGTTAGCTGAAGTGGAAACACCTTGTCCTGTGAGTGGCACCGTGCCCTGGACTGTGTAACAAGGAGAGCGGCACATCCTTCTGTGCTTCCTGCCTCTAGATACCATTACGGTCAGCTGCTTCCAGCTCCTGCTGCCAGAATCAATCTTTGCTCCATCAAACTGCCTTTGCAAGAGCATTTTCTCATAGGGCATGAAAAGAAACCAAGACAGCCATGGGAAGGAGAGAGAAAACCGAGGATCAGTGGCTTCCCTCCAAGCAAATGATAGAGATGCTATTACACAGCTGTTCCCACCTTTAGTTAGACCACGAATGCGGGGCCAGATCTAACTCTGGGGTAGTTTAGCAGACTTCCCTGAGTCAGCATTACATTTTTTACTGGTGTGTGTGTGTGTGTGTGTGTGTGTGTGTGTAGGGCAGCAGGAAGCAGCCCGCCACACATAGCTTTGGTACCTGTGGCTTAGAAACAAAGTTGGCATGGACTCCAGCATCAGTACCGCTACAAATTACGATATATACAGTCTGTAAAGGGATGCTGTTCTCGATTCAGGCTCCTGCCTTATGCTCAAAGAGCCAAGCCATAAATGCATTTTTGCTAGTTGTTCTAATAATGTTCATTTTGACATCCATGAATCAGGTAATCATGGGTATACTTGAAAATCAGGAGTCCTTTCACTTCCAAAACATATTTTACAATTAAAATCTATGTAGTAATTACGTTTTCTCTGATTTTTTCTACTTTGAAACCGTTTTAAAAAGATTTATTTATTTATTATGTATACAGTGTTCTGTCTGCATGTATGTCTGCAGGCCAGAAGAGGGCACCAGATCTCATTACAGATGGTTGTGAGCCACCATGTGGTTGCTGGGAATTGAATTCAGGACCTCTGGAAGAGCAGCCAGTGCTCTTAACCACTGAGCCATCTCTCCAGCCCCTCTGCCATGAATTCTTGATGCATTCTCAAGAGAATACACCATTCCATTTGTTTGTTTTGTTTTTCAAGACAGGGTTTCTCTGCGTATCTCTGGTTGACCCAGAGCTCACTCTGTAGATCAGGTTGGCCTTGAACTCACAGAGAACCACCTGTCTCTGTCTCCCAAGTGCTGGGATTAAAGGTGTGCACCACCGCTCCCCCCCCCAGCTACACCATTCTTCTTAATAAATAAATTAAAAAATAAAACAAAAAACAAATTAAGCCCAGTGAAACGTTTTGGAAATGATGTGTTGTGAGAACTATAATTTTTTTGGTTGAGAACAAATAAGAATTTTTAAACAATATTTCTCTTAAAATTATTTTAAAAATAGTTTCTTGTGTTGAGGACAGTAGGGTCTTAGCTGAGCTTTGGGGTATGTGTCCTTTGTAGTCATCTGTGCCTCCGATCACATCCGTTCAACTGTAACTCTTATTTCTCTGTGTACTCCCTTATTAAACATTTTCAGTAGTCACCAAGGTTTTGCCATTCAGCCTCCCCTTTTCCTTTTTTTTTTTTTAATTTTATGTGCATTTGGTGTTTTGCCTGCATATACGTTTATGTAAGGGTATTGGATCTCCTGGAACTGGAGTTACAGGCAGTTGTGAGCTGCCCTGTGGGTGCTGAGGATTGAATTTGGGTCCTCTGGAAGAGCAGCCAGTGCTCTAACCAGTGAGCCACCTCTCCAGCCCCCAGCCTCCCCTTTTCTTATGTAGCTCCTTCCAGGTGACCTCAGCCATTTTCACACATTTCCTGTATGCAGATTCATATTTCATGTTGCGCTTCTATCAAAAATTTCCAGGGGCCGATCGGATTTACCACCTCCAACACTGTCTAAAACTACAACTGCCCATCCGGCCAATCTGCTCTTTCCTCTGTTCTCAGCTGAGAATCTTACTGGGTGAGCTCCTGGCTAAGCTGGGACTCATGTCTGCTCACGGCCCTCTCCCATGAACCATCTCTAGACTGTAGCCAGTCAGCAATGCCTGGGACTGCTGACTTTGCATCTGTTCCCTTCTCTCCATACCCAGGACCATTGAATTGTAAGAACACTTTTTAAATCATTTAAAAATATGTTAAAAGAATTCAACGCTTGCAGTCCTAAGACAGAGAGTGTGTGATTTGCAATGTAGATGAGCCGCCGCAGACTTAAGTGCTGGTCTCCAGCAGTTCTGTGTTAGTGGCTCTGGGCTTCACCCAGCTGTGTTCTCAGCAGGCAGCTATTTCCCTGGAAAGGACACCTTGAGGCTTTCCAAGGCCATTAGGAGACTGTAAATGCTTCCTAAGAGAGCCGGTGATCCTGCTCTGGGTGAGTCTTTGCAACCTTCTCCCCCTGTTAGCGATTATGAGACCCACAGTCTGACCCTTTGCCTCCTGGGCTTTCCTCAAAGCGCCTAAGTGTCTTATCTCTGTCTGTCTGTCTGTCTCTGTTTTTCTGTCTGTCACTTTCTCAGCTTTTGTCTCCCCCACCCCCCACTCTGAAAAGTCTAAGGGAACACAGGGGCAGTACAGGGTAAACAGTAGTGGTTGCCATTGTCTACCGCTGTTGGCAGAGCCTCCCTTTGGAGAGCAGGCCCCCACTTTGTGGGGTCTAACGTGGGGTCTCCAAGGTAGGGATGACAGGGGATAGCAGAAGAAGCTTGCAAAACCAAACTCTGCCATTTTGAATCATTTCACTTCGGGCGTATTCCTTTAACTCAGACCCAATTCACCAGCTGAAAGCTGGGCATGGAAAGCGTCTTTCAACTGGTAGTGATAATGCATCTCTAGACGAGACAGTGTGCGAGGCTTGCTGAACGTCAGTCATAACTGGAAAACATCACTGAAATCAGGCCCAACCCAAAGCTGTCCCAAAAGAACTTGCTCGCATCATTCAGCGCATTATTCTAAAGCCAGGGGGCCTTACTGGCCCAGACTGTCCATGGTGCCATGGTGGAAACAAGGCTGGCTGTTTCCACCCGGCATCAGATGCGAGCACGGAACTGGGAAGACAGCAGTGAAATGACGTCCTCATGATGCGCTGGCTGTGTGTGTGTGTGTACGCGCGCGTGCGTGTGCGCGCGGATGCGTGCGGAGGGGGTTGGCCTCCTTGCCCGCCCCATGAACTCAGATTTGAGTTTTGGGGTGGGACAGATGTCAAGCAGAGAGGAAAAGTGCTTTTCACACACAGGTGACTTGGAGATTGTGAATCCAGTGTGTGCTGGCTAGGCTATGTCCACTTGTCACAAACTTTGTCATCTGAGAGGAGGGAACCTCAACTGAGAAAATGTCTCCATAATATTGGGCTGTGGGCAAGCCTGCAGAGCGTTTTCTTAATCAATGACTGATGCGGGAGGGCCCAGCCCATGGTGGGTGGTGCCATCCCTGGGCTGGTGGTCCTGGGTTTTATAAGAAAGCAGGCTGAGTAAGCCATGAGGAGCAAGTCAGTAAGCAGCACTCCTTCATGGTCTCTGCATCAGCTCCTGCCTCCAGGTTCCTGCCCTGCTTGAGTTCCTGTCCTGATTTCCTTTGATGGTGAACAGCAATGTGGCAGTGTAAACTGAATATAAACCCTTTCTTCTCCAGCTTGCTTTTTAAAAATTTATTTATTTGTAATTTATGTATATTGATGTTGTTCCTGCATCTGTGTCTGTGTGAGGGTGTTGAGTCTCATGGAAAAGGAGTTATAGACAGTTGTGAGCTGTCATGTAGGTGCTGGGAATTGAACCCGGGTCCTCTGGAAGAGCAGCCAGTGTTCTTAATCACTGAGCCATCTCTCTAGCACCGCCCCCCCCCAAGTTGCTTTGATCATAGTATTTCATTACAACAATAGGAACCCCAACCAAGACATAGAGAAAGTCTCCTTGGGGTCCTGTTGACAGAGTGATAGGACAGGGGAGGACATGCTTCCCACTGTACCAGGACAGTTTTAAAGTAGATCTATGTCAGGTCAACTTGACCCCAGCAGTGAATCCCAGGGGTAGAGGAGGGGCATTCCACGTTGTCTGCCAGCAGAATTGTGGAAAGAGCCAGAGTAGAGGGAGAGGAGAGAGCATTCATCTTTGAGGGCACTAAGTGTTCGGAATGTTGTCTCCCTACCCCAGGAAAACTGGCAGGAGCTGGCACTTGCACTCAAGTGTGAGGGGATGAATGCGATCATTGAGTTCTATCAAAAAACCGAAGGTTTCCAGACACCCTTTGGCGTAGGCACAGTATAGGTCCTGACCTCATGAAGGAGAGGGCTTGCTGCTCTCCTCCCAGTTTCATTAGGGGGCTGAAGATTTTATTTGACACAATCCTGTGAAGTCTCAACAAACTTCTACATGTAAATATACTCTTCTGGGAAGACGGCAAAGACATCTCTTTATTTTCCCTTCTCAAATACGTTCTACCGACGGACAAGCTGCAGGAAGACCTTCATATCTTCTTGGTTTCTTGGTTTTGTTTTTTCCCCAGTAGGAAGAATGCCTTTACACTGTCCTGGGTGTATTTTGTCTCTACATCTGCTGTCACCTGAGCATCTCACAGGTCACTGTTAGTAACGTCGGAGCTCTTTCTCTTGCTGTGACCAGCAGCGTCTGTATTTGTACCGCTCCTAAACTCAATAACTGCAGTGCCCTGGCGCCTGAGCAGCCTTATTTGAGATTTCCAGAAAACATCCAGGAAGAAGGAATGGTCCCGACCCACAGTCGCATGTGTTTAGGTCTTGAGCCTGGTTCACTGTTACCTTAACATAAACATCTATACACAAAAGGAAGAGCAGTCTCCACAGCAAATGCCGACAATTGTTCTGGAATCCTTTCTGTCAGCTGGAGAGCGTGCCAACTGGACTAGGGTGAAGGGCTCCTTCCCCTCCATAAGAATCTCCTTGTTTTCTGTAGCTTCGTTACAAGGTCTGGATGGTTTTCAGTCCTAGAAGAAAGTGAGATCTAATGTCAAAGCATACTCTGTTCTGGAAGGGATCTGACCGGCCCTGTTGGCCAGGCAGGCCCACCCTCAAACTATCTTGAGGTTGTGTATTAGTCAGTGTTCTCTAGAGTCATAAAACTTATGAAATGAACCCCTCCTCTATATAAATACACACACATACATGGGGACTTATTGGAAGGACTTAAAGCCTGCAGTCCAACAATGGCTGGCTGTGAGTGGAAAGTCGAATGATCTAGTAGTTGCTCTGTCTCACAAGGCTGGGTGTCTCAGCTGGTCTTCTGTATACACTTACTCAAGTTTTTAGTATTCTTAGGGGAAGCTCTGAAAAAGGAGATGTAACTCCCTGAGCGGTAGATGTCACCTACACCCTCATGGGTATTGTTCGATTGTTGCATCAAGGTGTTTCCAAATGCAAGGCTTTGAAAGATATAATGATAAGTCAAGAGGCTCTCCTGGAGCAAACAGTATTTCCCAAAACCCACTCACTGTAGTGCTTCATAGACTCATTCCTGAGTAGTAAGAACAAGCCAAAACCTCTAACAATGGTTTCAAAATTGATGGGGTTCATTTGATAAAGGCTGGTTTCTTCTTACCATGTCACAGCTCAAGGAGGGGCAGGGCATCACTGCTCCAGGGACGTTCAGGGATGCGGACTTGTCCAACATACCTTCCCTGACATGGCTCTCTGGACCATCCTCTGGGTTTCCTGCCATGGACTGGCACACAGGATGGAAGAAATACTTTAAAAAGGAAGTGCTAACCCTGCCTAGGGGTTGGGAAAACCTCCCAGCATTGGAGTAGACTTGGAGGGATGGTAGGATATAATAGGACATTCCACAGAGGGAAAATCATAGAGATGTTAGAGAATCATGAGAAAAAATGATGTGTTCCAGTAATAGCCAGAGTCACAAGTTGAAACACAGTATGTGCTGACTCACTTCTTCCCAAGGACTTTGCAGTAGCCTGAGAGGTCTCGTCTTGTTTCTGCTGGATCCGAAGCCTCAGTTCACTGAGTTTTTACCCACAGTTGCCTATTTCTATTTTGTATAGTTGTTGATCCTCCTGCATGGTGTATGGCTCTCAGAGGCTTGTGAATGCTCTAGTTCTAAAGAGAAGTGAGGATTTTAAAAGAGGAAGAAAAACAAAGATCTCATGTTGTTAGGACAGCCTCTAATGTGCAGTGTAGCAAGGTCCACTTATTATCTACACAGCATGCAGACATTCTATTTTGAGCTTCCTGAAGGTAATTGCCATGGCTTATGTAGATGACCTTTGTTCCAGTCCTGGGTACCTAATTGTCCTATTAACTCTTTGTCCTATGAGCCCTTCCATAGCACTCACAGCCTGGCCTCTTGCTTTTTCCAGCATATCTTAGGGTTTCTACTGCTGTGACAAAACACCATGACCAAAAACCAAGTCAGGGAAGTAAGGGCTTATACTTTCAGATCATTGTCCATCATTGGAGGAAGTGAGAACAGGAAGTCAAGTGGGGCTGGAACTGGGAGGCAGGAGCTGATGCACAGGCTGTGGAGGCATGCTGCTTACTGTCTTGCTCCCCGTGACTTGCTCAACCTGCTTTCTTATAGAACCCAGGACCACCAGCCCAGAGATGGCAGAACCCATCATGAGCTGCCCCCCCCCCCCACTAATCACTAATTGAGAAAATGCCTTACAGTTGGATCTCATGGAGGCATTTCCTCAACTGAGTCTCTTTCTCTCTGAGGACTCTAGCAAAACCATCCAGTAGACCAAAATGGACAGAGAAAGGACAAGATGGAAATTCCGGACTCTTTGTAATTTATTCTAAGAAGTGACAGGTGATGGTTCATTAATTGTCAACTGGCACAGTCTATAGTCACCCAAGAAGAAAGTCTCAATGAGGGATCGTCTAGATCAGGTTGGCCCGTGACCATGTTTTCTTTGTTTACTCATGCTAAATGTGTGGGACGACACAGCCCAGCTTGGGCAGCACCATTCCCTAGTCAAGGGGATCCTGCAGCTTATTATGTGTAGAGAGGGGGTTGAGCATGAGCAAGCATGCATTCATTCATTTCTTTCTGCTTTTGACTGTGGATATGACTAGCTGCATTATGTCCCTGCCTTGACTTGCAATGATGAACTGTAACCTGGGATAGTGAGTCACATAAGCCTCTTCCCTAAGTTGCTTTTTGTCAGGGTATTTTATTACAGTCACATGAATGAAACTGGGACATACAACATCATGTTTGCCACATTCTACTTGCTAGAGGTAAGGCACTAGATCTGGTCCACACTCAAGGGAAAAGGTGTGCAGAAAGACATGGCTACCAATAGGGTTAGTCATTGGCACCGTGCTGTGCACTGTCAGCTATGGGAGGTTACATTCTGGGGGTGTTAATCTGGATTGTCAACTTGATTGGAACAAGAGACACCCAGAAAATTGTCAAAGCACACTTCTGGGTAAATCCATGAAGATGTTTCCAGAGACAGAAAATGGACATATGAAGTAGACACTAAAGGAGGACGACCTGCCCTCTGAGGGGGCGGGGCTGTCCCATAGGCTGGAGACTTGAATGGAGTGAGGGCGGAGGAGGGAGGGAGCCAGCCAGTAGGTGCAGGTGTGCACATTGCTGCTGCCGTCATTCATGGACACAATTTCGGCTTCTCCATTCTTTCAGAATAGACACACACCAGAGACTCTCCAGGGTGCTCCCAGGCATTAAACTTCAGACTGGGATAGCCCATCACTGTTCCTTTTTGTTCTGAGGCTTCCAGCTTTTATGTCAGAGAAATTACAGAATTCTGTTTCTCCTTGTGCAAACAGTCCTTGTGGCACTACCTGGACTCCAATTGTGTGAGCCTGTCTAACAAAGCTCTCTCTCTCTCTCTCTCTCTCTCTCTCTCTCTCTCTCTCTCTCCCTCTCCCTCTCCCTCTCCCTCTCCCTCTCCCTCTCCCTCTCCCTCTCCCTCTCCCTCTCCCTCTCCCTCTCTCTCTCTCTCTCTCTCTCTCTCTCTCTCTCTCTCTCTCTCTCACACACACACACACACACACACACACACCTCATTATACATATGTAAAGAGAACCTGACTAATGCAGATAATCTCTGGAGCCCAGTTCTGGCTAACACAAAGCAGATGCTCCCAAGAGTGCTCAGGCAGAAGATTCAAGCTGAACAGAGCTGCTAATATCACGTAGGTGCCACCACCGGGGACGCTTCCTTAACAATCTCCTTGTGTCCATTGCCAGCCATTTGCTCTGTTGTTCTGGGCACCCTGATCCTGAGGATCAGGGAAGAAAGGAGGAGCTCAGCCCAGCAAGTTACACCGAGTCTTCAGCCTACGGCTCAGTTGTCTTGAACTTTGCTTTATTTACATGAACCAGGCAACCATGTGGTCAATTACTGAACAGTTGAGCACAGGCTATGAGCCAGGCTCGGGGACCACAGTGGGGAAGACAGGAAAGTCTTTGCTCTTTGGAGAATGTGTTGCAGTAATCAGTTTCCTTTTGGGTTTGAAGTGATTTCTCTGTTGGTTTAGAGAAAATACCCTGGACCTTATCATGCCCTGGGTGCAATGGAGGTCTTGAGGTTGGCCCTTAGCAGGAGGGCTACTGTCCTGACCCAGCCTGACTGTCCCGACCATGGTGTTGACAAGTACAAATGCAGCCTCACACTCACCTCCCAGTTTCCCTTTCTGGTGGGATCTTTTCTTTTTGAGGCCGAGTCTTGCTATATATTCCAGTACAAGGCTACCTTGAATTCTCTATGTAGCTCAGGTTAGCCTCAAACTGGAAGCAATTTTCCCTGCCTCTGCCTTCTGAGTGCTCAGGTTGTAGATGTGTGTCACCATGCCTGGCTGGTTTTTTAATTTGTCATTGTTCATGTGACTTACTGCCTTGTAAGGTGTTGATAATTTACTTCTTATCTTTACTGTGTGTGGTTGACTCTGCTGTATTTCTAGATGCAAGTCTAGAGCTGTGCGTGGCTCATACAGGGTTCAGTAAATATAAGCTGACTGATGGATGAAGAGAGCCCTACCATGCCAGGCTTTCATTTTAGGTCCTATATTGTTGAAATGTTTATGTGAGCAAATTGCTGGCCATGAGAGACCAGGAGGTTTGTTTATGCGTGTGTGTGTGTGTGTGTGTGTGTGTGTGTGTGTGTGTAGGCATTGGGGCAGAAGAGATGGTTCAGCAGTTAAGGGCATTCATTGTTCTTGCAGGAGACCTGGGTTTGATTCCCAGCACCTGCATGGTGGCTTACAACTGTCTCTAACTCAAGTTTGTGGTTGATATATTATGCACCCCAGTAAACTTATCAGGGGGTCAGAGAACAAAACAGCCATAATATTAAACATAGAGGCTAGGCAGTGGTAGCACACACCTTTAATCCTATCACTTGGGAGGCAGAGATCCATCTGGATCTCTGTGAGTTCAAGGCCATACTGGAAACAGCCAGGCGTGGTAACAAGAGCCTTTAATCCCAGGGAGTGATGGCAGGAAGCAGAAAGGTATATAAGGTATGAGGACCAGGAACTAGAAGCTTTTGGCTGGTTAAGCTTTTAAGCTTTTGAGCAGCAGTTCAGCTGAGAGTCATTCTGGATGAGGACTGAGAGGCTTCCAGTCTGAGGAAACAGGACCAGCTGAGGAACTGGTGAGGTGAGGTAGCTGCAGCTTGTTCTGCTTCTCTGATCTTCCAGCATTCACCCCAATAACTGGCTCCAGGTTTGATTTTATTAATAAGACTTTTTAGGATTCATGCCACACAAGTTCCAGAGGATCTAACATCCTTTTCTGATCTCTGAGGTCACCAGGCATGCACGTGGTTCACAGACATAAACATGATCAAAACACTCAAACACATAAAATAAAATAAATGAATCTTAAAAGAAAATGTTCCCGCTGTGTAGGCCTGGATGGCCTGGGACTTGTTCTTAAATCAGGCTGTCCTCAAACATGGGCAGTCCTCCTGCTTCTGCCTCTGGTGTCCAGGGATTACAGGCGTGTGCCACCACGCCAGACTTAGACAGCTTTCATGAAGGAATAATGATGCAGAGAGAAGTGGCCAGGATCTCAAGTGCGGCTACTTGTCCCAGAAAGGAAATCAGGCTTACTTTGTTCCTGTGGCTGAGAAATGAGGAGTGATTCATGAATGTCAAATGGGTCAGGAACAGATATGACATCATTGCTTTCTTCTGCCCCACATTTTGTCCTCCAGTCTGCCCACCAATGTCTGTCTGTCCACCAGTGTCTCCTTTCATTGTCTTAATGAGCCTTTGCAGGGCCAGGGTGAGCAGGCTGCTAATGAAGCCAGGGTCACCTGGTGATTTGGAGTGAGTTGAGTCTAATCGGAGCCAAATCTGTGGCTCTCCCCTTTATCCTCTGCAGAATGAGGAGTCGCTGGGAAGCAGCAATTACTTTCTCCAAGCGCTTCAGGAAGTCGATGCTGCAAAATTTCCAGGCCTTGCAAAGAACAGGAAGTGCTTATGGGAAGTGAAGTCACCCTGGCTGACCTCAGCTTTTGGTTAAATTTGTTCTCACTGATGTCTTCCTCCTTTTGCTGTTAATGCATGCTGTTCTGGATTAACACGATCCTTTAGCTAAGCCCTTGATGTTTAGACTGGTGGGAAACCTGTGAAAACTTCAGGCTTCATTATTGAACTAAGTACACATGTACTTGGGCACACACACACACACACACACACACACACACACACCACACAGGCATGCATACACACACACACACACACACACACACACACACACACACACACACACACGAAGATTAATCAAAGCAGGTCTGACTTTCTCCTCACATAGAGCCTGTAATCCCTGGATTCTGGAAAGTAGGACAGGACGATCAGGACCTCAAGGCCAGCCATGGATACATAGTAAGTCCCGGGCACCTTTGGCTTCATGAGACCCTCCTTAACTTCTTTCTCCCTGCCTGGAAAATTAGACTGCCCAAAGCCCAGTTCCAACGACAGCGAGCTGCTGTCCCTGTGCTGTGGAGAAGGACTCTGGGGTCAGTGCCGGCCAGAGTGATGAGGTGCAGCTCAGCACAACCGTGTTGCCTTTTTTTCTTTGCCTTATCAGAGATTCTTTCCCTTTCTTTCTTAATTTTACCTTTAGTATTATGTATATGAATGTTTTGCCTGCATATATGCAGTGTATATATGTGTGAGCATCCTCAAAGGTCAGAAGAAGGCGTTCGGTCCCTTGGAACTGGAGTTATAAGTTACACACTCTGAATTACCATGTGGGTGCTGGGAATCAAACCCAGGTCCTCTGGCAGATCTATAAGTGCTCTAAAGCCCTGAGCTGTCTCTCCAACCCTTTTCTTTTAAGGACGAGGTGGGACCTAGAAACAGAGGGCCATTTGTCTTTCTTTACACTAGAAGAAAGTGAAAGGGAGAAAATCCTCTCTAGACAACTGCACTTCGGATTGGACTGCGCGGCAGCTCTCACTGGGCGGCCGGGACTGCTTGGCAAAGACCCTGTACTGTAGCGTGACATAGAACCACTCACTCTGCACAGGACGCGGGACCTCAGCGATTAAAATCACATTTTAATTTTGTACCTCCTTGATATTTTGACAGTGTACACTAGTGTAAGTCAAAAGGCAGAAAACAGAGATCAGTGTGAAATCCCATCATTCAGGGATTATTAATGTTATCATGTTGTTAACCATCCCTGCAGGTCATTTTGTTGTCTTTACAGTAACCAGGACTGAACCCCACACATTGCACATACAAGGCAGTCTGCCACCCAGCTCTGTCCACATCCGCTTGGTCTCTTAATTGTTTTCCTTACATCATTATAAAGATAGAGTAACTGCAAATCTGTGTTTTCTTATTTTCCTACAGAATGAATCATTTCCCCATTTTTGATGAATTAGATGAAAATATTCAATGAGGAGTATAGTCTATAGATTACTAACCAATAGCCACATTCTAAACTAAGAGTGGACTCCTCCTCCTCCTCCTCTTCTTCTTCTTTTCTGTAAAGGGCCAGATAGAAAGTCTAGACTAGAGCCGGGCGTGGTGGCGCACGCCTTTAATCCCAGCACTCGGGAGGCAGAGCCAGGCGGATCTTTGTGAGTTCGAGGCCAGCCTGGGCTACCAAGTGAGCTCCAGGAAAGGCGCAAAGCTACACAGAGAAACCCTGTCTCGAAAAAACCAAAAAAAAAAAAAAAAAAAGATAGTAAACAAATAGACAGACAAACAAACAAACAAACACATAACAAAATGAAAAAGAACTTTGGCCGGGCGGTGGTGGCGCACGCCTTTAATCCCAGCACTTGGGAGGCAGAGCCAGGCGGATCTCTGTGAGTTCGAGGCCAGCCTGGGCTACCAAGTGAGCTCCAGGAAAGGTGCAAAGCTACGCAGAGAAACCCTGTCTCGAAAAACCAAAAAAAAAAAAAAAAAAAAAAAAAGAAAGTCTAGACTATGGTTACACATCTCTTTCACAACTGGGTAAATGAATGAGTCTGTTCTAATAAAACTTTATTTATAAGCACCAGGTCCTATCTGGCACATAGGTCTGAGGAGTCTTCTTAGAAGTGATTTCTCTTAGTTTAAATATTATTATAGATTCTGTGGTAGAGACTGTACTTTCTCAGGTAAGACCAGATCTGTACAGACATTTATAGACATAATATTGAAGTGAAGGTCAAAAGCCTTCAAGGTAATTTGTTTAGCAGTTTTAGTAATGTAGGGCAACTTCACCACACTTTTCTCAATATTTATTTTATTGCTTTAATGCTAAGTCATATTTTCTGGGAGATAAATTACTAACAAAAAAAAACAACCTAAACAATATATTTGGAACAATTCAAAATTTAAAACAAATAAGGCATTCTTATTGTTTTGAAGGAATAAAAAACTTGGCATTTTTTTTTCAAACTGCATTAAGCACTGTTAACTGCTGAGTCATCTCTCCAGCCCCCTGGAGTTTTTTCAGTCATGCTTTGTAGGGTATAGCACTGTATGTAAGTGCTGCTCATTGTTTGTTGTATGGACATGTAACTTTTTCTCCTCCACGCGCTTCCCCTCTTTTTGAACCCAGCTCTCACTGTGTAGCTCTGGCTGTCCTGGAACTCAATATGCATATCAGGCTGGTTTTAACCTCATAGAGATCTGCCTGCCTGTATCTAGTCTTTCTCTGTCCTGACAGTCAGCTCCCAAATAGCAACACAGAGACATTACTAATTGTGAAAGCTTAGCCGATAGCTTAGGCTTGTTTCTAACTAGCTCTTATAACAAATTAACCCATATCTTTTAATCTGCATTCTTTTATGTGACTTGGTTACCTTTACTTTGTATTGCCCATGCTGCTTCCTCTGTGTATCCTGGATTCTCTGCCCTTCTTCCCAGCATCCTCTGTGCCTGGAAATCCTGCCTAGTTATTGGCCATTCAACTTTTTATTAAGCCAATCAGAAGTAACTCATCTTCATAGTGTACAAAAAGATTATTACACAACATCTGCCCCTGCCTCTGCTGCGATCAAAAGGAGGGTGACATCATGCCCGGCCAACTTCCTTTTTTGATGTGATTACAAATGATTTCAATTGGCAATTTAGTGCCTACTGCCACAGTACAGAAACATGATTAGTTTCTCTATGACCTTACTGAACTCACTTTTTAGTTCTCTGGGTAGTGTGTGTGTGTGTGTGTGTGTGTGTGTGTGTGTGTGTGTGTGCGCGCGCGCGCGCGCGCGCATGTGTGGTGGGAAGAGACAAGGTCTTGCATGCCCAGGCTATCCTGGAACTTGAAGCAATTCTCTTGTCTCAGTTCCCAAGTGTTAGTGTTGCAGGCATACACTCAGGAGATTCTGCAGGCATAATGCTGTTTTTTTTTTAAAAAAATGTTTGGTAGAATTCTCTGAGTTTTTAGTTTATATTATAAGGTAATTGTTTATAGTTTCTCCTTTTTAGATGTTAGTTTATAAGCCAAAAAAAAAAAATTGAGCATGGTGCAGTTAATTTATGTAGTTGTAAGACGTGAAGTCTTTGCAGCTCTCCTTCTGAGGTCTACAGTGGTGGGATGCTGCGTGGGATAACTGCTTCCTCTCACTCACCTCTGACTTTAAGCTTGGATTTGAAAACTGGTTAGGCAAATACCCTGCAGCCTAGTAGGAAATTAACTTTTTCGTGAGAGGATTTACATTTGATTCTGCAAGATACCTGAAGGTACTGCCGGTTTAAGAACTCTTTAACACAAGTTCAAGGCTTGAGAGTCCCTGAGCAATGGAGGCACCGGGAGTTGAACCTGGGCTACATACAGTTCTGTGCCACGCCTGTTCTATGGGGCGGGCTCTCTAAAATCTAGATTGCAGTGTGAAAACTCTCTTATTTGATTACTAGTTTACTTGGTTTGGGGGCTTTCCTTTCTCTTTTCTCTTACTACGAGCTTGCCAAAATAAAAAATGCAAAACTTTAGGGTGGATAGCTATCCTCAAGGCAGGAAGAGTGCTACCTTCATTTCTGTTTCTAGGGTCCTGGGCACTTGTGCTAGGGGGGTTATAATAGTTATTACTGGTTTTGAACTTGAAAGGATCTTTGATCTCAAGGAGACTTATGGGCGTGTGTAACATGAATTGCTAAATGGTCTTATTAATAAAAAACCCAGAGCCAGATACTGGGGTGAAAACTGAGAGATCAGCCACAATTTCTTACTGCTGGGAAATCCTCAGCCCAAGTGCCTCTGAGTCCTCACCCCTGAGGGTCTCAGTTGAGCTGCTGCTGAAAGTTCCTGGTCCTCATGCCTTATATACCTTTCTGCTTCCTGACATCACTTCCTGGGATTAAAGGCGTGTGTCCTTCCCAAGCAAAAACATGAGATCTCAAGTGCTGGGATTAAAGGTGTGTGCCACCATACCTGGTTCTGTTCCCAGAGTGGCCTTGAACTTATAGAGATCCAAATGGATCTCTGCCTCCCAAGTGATATGATTAAAGGTGTGGGTGCCACCACTGTCTGGCCTCTATGTCTAATCTAGTGGCTGGCTCTGTCCTCTGATCCTCAGATAAGTTTTATTTGTTAGAGCACAAATGAAATACCATCACAGGCATGCCTGTGAGGGATGATCTAACTTAGGTTAATAGAGATGGGATGATCCACACAAACTGTGAGGAGTAGGCATCCATGGCTGGGGTGCTGGAGCACACACAGAGAAGGGAAGTGAACGCCAGTGCGCCCTGCTTCCTGACCGTCGGTGCAGTGTGACCGACTGCCTCAAGACAACTGCCCTGTCTTCCTTGATGGACTGCGCAGGAGTCAGGCTAACTCTTTGGTATGCTGCTTTGGTGGGGGTAGTTTTGCCACAACAGTGAGAAAAGTAACTAATACTAGTTATATTAGTCAGAACACAGTCCAAGAACAGAGTTGAGTGAGAGGAATTCTGAGTGCTTGTGAGAAAACTCCAAGGTAACCTCAGTTTCTTCAAAACACAGGATTGCTCTTGGAGTGTGCTTTTATGCCCCTCCCAGGTGCAGCAGACAGGAGTGAGTTGACTTCAGATTATTCATTATAATTGGCTATTTATTTGTTCATATGTCTCTATGGAAAAACATGTTTCTGCTGTGTGGCTTGTCCTTGTGACTGTACACTTTACTCAGGTAACTCTTCTTAATCCTCAGAGTATAAATTGTCAGATGCTCTGAATAAAGTTGGCCTTTGCATGAGACTTTAGCTCACCTTATTTTTAGGCCCTATTTTCCCAGGTTCATGTGACCAACTAGAGTGGTAAACATGCAGTTGGTAATTTCTTCCCATGTCATTATTTCTGTGATTCTTTCAAGATGTATTTTAGCTCTATTTCTTCATAGAATTTTACAATTAAAATTATAAATATTCATTTATATATTTATATAAACACACATATATTTATACATACACACACACATACATACATATGTATATAAAATATCCAAATTGAAAACTGAGTTTGGCCTGAATGACTTGATTCAGTGGTGCAGAAAGAATCCTGGGCTCCTGTAGAAGAACAAACATCACAGACTCTATTCAGTCTAGCTGGAGATTCCCTTAGAAGAGGCTGAAGAGGCCGAAGCCTCTGCCTTCACTTTGGGGTGTGTGGGATGGGGTTTTGTTTTGGTAGTAGTAAAATCTGAAACCTGGGTTTGTAGACATGGCATAGAATGAATGAGTAATTCATAGGCATTTTCATTTCATCATTCTGTGTCCTTAAGATTCAGAATTCTTGCCTCAACATCAACTGCTTAAATAGCATCTAAACACTTAATTGTCGTTAACAGTCTGGGGAACTTAAATATTGCTTCAGAGGTAACTTATTTGTGTTTTCAAAATTTTATCACTATATATGAGCCTAAAATATATTGACTTGTTTTAAGATAGGGTTGCCCAGGTTATTCACAAATTCAAATCCTCTTGCCTCCTGAGTAGCTGGAATTACAGGTGTGTGTACCAGGCTAGACATAAAGATTTAGACAGGGGGAATCTCTGTGAGTTCAAGGCTAGTCCAGTCTATTTAGGCAGTTCCAGGCCACCTAGGGCTGCATAGTTCTAGAGTCTCAGATGGAGAAATTAGGCAGGCATTCTTTGGATATGCTGTTTTTGAGGCATTGTCCACGTCTCAATGTAGTTTAGTCATCATGGTGCCGTAAAACACGGCACTTAATTATAATTTATTATTATTATTATAAAAAAATTCAGAATTCTCCCTGTAACTTGGGGGGGGGGAGCAGTGGGTGTCAGAGGGAAGGGGTTAAACAGAACTAAGATTGACTTTTCAATAGCAGTGTAAAGTCATGAGGTACTTTTCCTTCCCCCCTTTCTTCCCTCCTTCCTTCCTCCATATGTAAAAACGTGTGCACCACAGAGAAGCCCGGAAACAGTAACGGCTGCAGGACACGGAGCTGCTTCTGCCACCTGGGTCTCCACATACTGCTTCTTAGAGACAAGGCCAACTTCACGTTTGGAACAAGAAATGTGCAATACTTTTGGGAGACTGGATTATAACAGGGAGAGCGAGGATGCTCTTAAACACTAGTGATACCCTGTCAGGAGGGCTTAGGAGTCCACCCAGAGACCCCCATTGACAACAGGCAGGTAAAGGAGAGCTTTCTGTAGTTGGTCTAAGTTGGTTCCGGTCCCAGTCCCAGCGGGGAGGCTGCTTTTATCAGCATCAGAAGAGGCTGAGCTGAGTCAGGACTTGCATTTCCCAGCCTGAATGAATCACAGTTAAGAGGTTTCCAGTTTTATCTTATCCAGCGTAAGGAAGGACCAATGTTCCCCTTAGCACACGTATCTTGGGATGCTTCTGATCATCTGTCTCAAAGATGGTAGGACTTTTAAAAAATTATATGTCCTCTTACTATTACTGTTTTCTATTGTGCATTTTTCTTAATGTGCAGCTAGCATTTAAATGGCTTTGCTTACCACTCCCCTCCCCCTGGTCTCACCGCTGCCCCCCAATGTCCCAGACAGCCCAGTACAATAGCGGATGGGCCTAGCTCTAACTCCCACCTAGGAGTTAGAGCTAGTGTAAGTGTGTTAATCTAACAGCAGTCTAAGTGTGTTAATGTAACAGCAGTGTAAGTGTGTTAATGTAACAGCAGTGTAAGTGTGTTAATGTAACAGCAGTCTAAGTGTGTTAATCTAACAGCAGTCTAAGTGTGTTTGGCATGCTGAATGCTGTTTAGTGCTGGGTTTAGTATGTGGAGTCCATCTGTTGTCAGAGCTGTGTCAGCAAAGTGTAAAGGAAGCATGTAAGAGCCACACAGTGTTCTCCTCCAAGGGAAAGCCTTAGTTTAGAGCTGCAGTCTAGAGGACACACAGACATTAACTAGAAGAAAGGGATCAGGAGAGGCCATTCAGACAGAGGAGAACCTGGCCGGACCAGGCAGGAGAGCTGTGCGTGTTAGAGTTGAAGAGGTTGAAGACAGTCAGCAGTTAGGATGCACGCAGAGAGTGAGGAGTGGGCACAAGGGGACGATGACAGACAGACGTGGCAGGGGCCAGATCTTTCCAGTCCTAAGAAACTAGTTACCGGTTCTGTTTGGAACTTGGACTCAATGGAAGTCAGAGATCACCATGCAATTTTTCTTGGATCAGTGTTCGTGTGTGTGTGTGTGTGTGTGTGTGTGCATGTGCGTGTGCGCGCGTGCGTGCGTGCGTGTGTGTGTGTGTGTGTGTGTGTGTGTGTGTGTGTGTGCATGTGTGTGTATGCCCAGGACGTTGCTGCTGCATTTAGATGCAGGGGTCAGACTTGAACTACTTTGTGAAGTGTGACGTGGAAAGACATTTGTGACTGATCAGCAAGTGCAGAGGTGGTTGTCTGGGGACAGACTTTCAACACTACTGTCGAGAAACAACACATCTGGCACAGGTGAAGCCATTGTTATTCTGTCCCTTTAATCTGGTTTTCATTTAGGGGTTTACAGTTTCAGCAATGCATAGGCCTAAGGACACCCACACGGGCTGTACAGTCAGCCCCACCCCCACCCCCGTAGGCGTCTGAACATGCGGGCTGCTGCTGCTTATCTTCCTTCCCATGCTATGCACACACTACTGGGGCAGCTTCTGGACAGGTATCCTTTGCCCTACAAACTCTGCAAAGTTGAATCCATGAACCAGTGCTCTCCAGTGACAGGCACTATTTCCATTTAGTGGTCACCAGAGCCCCCTGCTGGGAGAATCAGCTCAACGGACAGAGCACCAGCGGCAGGGGCAGGTGTGTGACAACCTGCTACTTTTGAAAAACTGACATAATTACAGAAGTTCAGCCTCTCACTTGGCGTGTTTCCCAATCATCTTACATTGAAGTCACATGAAAATTTAGTCTTAAAATTGGGGTTGGAGCAGTGGCTCGGTGGTTAGGAGCACTGGCTGCTCCTCCTTAGGAACTGGATTCAGTTCCTAGCACACTCATGCTCCCTAGGTACTGACACCCTCTTCTGATCTCAGGGGGCACCGGGCAGGCACCTTCTTCAAGACAGACATGCAGGCAAAACACTTAAGCCGTAATAAACTTTATCTTAAACAATTGGAATTGTTTAAGATCTTCAGGAAATACTTTGTGCCATCATCCTGCTTTAAGAACATCTGGACTTCTCAGGATACCGAGTCCCCCATTGTTTTGTGTTCCCTCATTTGTGGGAAAGAAACTTTACAATAGCACCAGAAACCAAATGCTGAGTTCTAGTAATTGAACAGGTATTTGATGAAGCATCTCCTTTAATAGAGGCACATTTAAAAGTAGTTATGGAGCTAACAAAAGACTATCAGTTCAGTATGGCGAATGCCTCCTTACCTAGTTTCCCCTTTGATGACGTCTGCTCTTTCCACTGTACGTTTGTCCCAACTAAGAAATGCATTCATCTGGTATGATTCCGTGGACAACTCTGGACTTTATTTTGGTTTATGTCTGAGCTTTCCCCTACTGTTCTTTATCCTATGACCTCAAGGAGGCTGATACTCTATACCTAATAGTCCTGTCTCTTGGCTTTCTCTGGTCTTTTGCCAATTTCTGTAACTTCATTATGATGATGGTGTTATCTGGCAGGGTTTAGGAGGACGTGGTCCCGCATTTTGTAGAATGTTCCTCAACGTGGATTCGTCTGATAGTTCCATCATGGTTCCACTGGGGTTATACTGTGGTTTTTGAAGAGGAAGCTCATAAAGGCTATCATGCCATCATTTTTAGTTATATTGTCTCAGGAAACCTGGATCAGCATGACATCACAGCTGTCAATTTTGGTTGCTTAGCTGGGCTGAGGAGGTGTCTGTTAGACATTCTACCATGGTTACTTTTTTCTTCTTTGTAGCAGGAATCTTAGAAGGTCTTATTAATAAAATCAAACCTGGAGCCGAGTATTGGGGTGAATGCTGGAAGATCAGAGAAGCAGAACAAGGCACAGCTACTTCACCTCGGCAGTTCCTCAGCTGATCCTGTTTCCTCAGACTGGAAGCCTCTGAATCTTCATCCAGAATGGATCTCAGTTGAACTACTGCTCAAAAGCCTAAAAGCTTAACTGACCCTAGTTCCTGGTCCTTACACCTTATATACCTTTCTGCTTTCTGCCATCACTTCCTGGGATTAAAGGCTCACTTCCTGGGATTAAAGGCGTGTGTCACCATGCCTGGCTGTTTTCAGTGTGGCTTTAAACTCACAGAGATCCAGATGGATCTCTGCCTCCCAAGTGATAGAATGAGTGCCACCATTTTCTGGCCTGTATATCTAGTGGCTGTTCTGTTCTCTGACCCCAGATAAGTTTATTAGGGTGTACAATATTTTGGGGAATACAATACCACCACACTTCTTCCTTTTTGTGCTAGTTTAAGGTTTTATTTTTATTTATGTGTGTCTGTGTGAGTGTGGTCAAGTATCTGCAGGTGCTTGCAGAGGTCAGAAGAGGGTGTTGGGTCCCCTGGAATTGGAGTTATAGACAGTTGTAAACTGCTAGACAGAGGTGCTGGATCTGGGTCCTCTGGAACAGCAGCTGGTGCACTTAATCTCTGAGCCACGCCTCCAGTCCCTTTCCATGTTAATTTAAATACCTCCTTCTTATTTTATGTGGACAAAAAGATATTTCTTACCATTCTTTTCAGAAGAGGGAAGACAAGAAATAGAATGAGTGTTGACAATCATTTCTTTTCATCGCTGGGGATGGAACCCAAGTGTGGTAGTTTGAATGTAATTGGCCCCCATAATCCCAAAGAGAGCAGCACTGTTAGGAGGTGTGGCCTTGCCGGAGGGAAGTGTGTCACTGTGGGGGCGGGCTTTGAGGTTTTCTATGCTCAGGATACCGCCCAGTGTGTCAGTCAACTTCCTGTTGCCTGCAAGATGTAGGACTCTCAGCTACTCCTCCAGTACTGTGTCTGCCTGCTTGCTGCCAGGTTTCCCACCATGATGACAGTGGACTGAACTTCTGGAACTGTAAGCAAGCCCCTTAATTAAATGTTTTCTGTATAAGAGTTGCCGTGGTCATGGTGTCTCTTCACAACAATAGAAACCTAACTAAGACACCAAGGCCTCATCCATACTTGGACTACACTCCCTTATCAGCCAAACCAAGAACCATTTTCAATAGCCTAAAACAGACATGCCAGAGTTGTGGAGCCCAGTTCAATGGACACATCTACAAGCAACTCCCACACCTGAGGTTCAGGGAACACTGTGGAAGAGGGGATGGAAACATTGCAAGAGCCAGAGGACCAGGGAGTTTTCCATGAGTTTGTGTCTCCTAGTCATGTCAGATGCTACACCCATAAAATGTCACTGACATGACTGACTGAATGTGAGCTGAACAAGGATAATAGACAAGCCACAGTGGATGGGAAAAAGACCACGAGGCCTCAACCCTTCAGAAGAACCACAGGCAATTAAGAAATCTTGAGACCTCAGTAACAGTCTTTCCCAGGGAAGAGCACACCTTCCCTAAAAATGTACACATGGGTAGCATTATAAAGACTAAGCAGGTTACATTTAGGCCTATATATGTATATGCATACACACATGTGCATGTGACAACAGATAATAAACAAACAAGGCTTTGAAAGAGAGCATGGAGGGGTGTGTATAATGGAGGGTTTAGAGGGAGGAAAGGGAAGGGGAAAATGATGTAATTATATTACAATCTCAAAAATAAAGGAGAAAAAAGCATAGACATGTGACCAGTTTGGCCCCTCCTGGCTACCAGAATTTGTAGGATGGGATTTTAAGAGGCATCTCCTCAAGAGCTTATGATACAGCCTGTGCAAAGCACTTGGCGCTCAGGATAGTCGGGCACTCCTAGTGTTAATATGACAGTACTAATCATGATCACCGTGCATTTATCTTGAGGCCCCTGTTGAGTTCAGTCTTCAAAGTCAATCGGGCAAGTCCTCAACTAGGAAGTCTTTTCACTACTGTCTTCTAGTTTGCTTTTCTATTGCTATGATAAAACACTGACCAGAAGCAACATGGGGAAGAAAGGGTTTATTTCATCTTACAGCTAATGGTTCATCATGAAGGGAGCCAAGGCAGGAACTCAACCAGGGCAGGAACCTGGAGGCAGGAACTAAAGCAGAGACTGTTGAGGGACACTACTTACAGGCTTGCTCTCCATGGCTTGCTCAGCCTGCTTTCTTATACAGCTGGGAACCATCTGCCCAGAGGTGGTGCTGCCTACAATGGGCTGGGACTTTCTATATCAGTTGTCAATCAAGAAAATGTCCCAATGACTTACTGGTGGGTTAGTCTTCAGAATAGACGCATTTTCTCAACTGAGCTCTCCTCTTTCCCAATGACCCTGGCATGTGTCAAGCTGACAACATACTAACAAGCACAAAATGCAACCTGGACTTGGTTTTGTGGAAACCATTGAGCCTCCTGGTTCTTGTAGTTATCAGCATAACATTTCATGAGACTCTTTCTACATCTTGAGATCTGTGTTTGAAGCAACAATGAGGCTTCAGTTGGAGTTGCCTGGGAGGAACAGATAGGTTCAGGTTATACAGGACTCTGCAAATAAAGTCTGAGTTAAGAATGCTTTCCTAACTAAAGCATTAAATAGCTTCCAAAGTCATAGACGCAAGAAGACCTTTGACAGATGAAATTCAGGTTCCTCTAAATCCATCATCCTAAAGTCAAAGCAACTCATGCTGTGGAATATTATTTTAAGATGTGTTACATTTATTTATGGTGTGGAAGATTTGTTGTGATGAGGCAAAGGTGTGTTGCATTCTTTTATGTTGCATTTGTTTAACTCTGTGAAGCTGTGTTACTTTTCCTGTCTAAAGCATCTGATTGGTCTAATAAAGAGCTGAATGGCCAATAGTGAGGCAGGAGAGAGAAACAGGCAGGGCTGGCAGCCAGAGAGAATAAATAGAAGAACATTAGAGGGATCAGAAGGAGAAGCAAGAGAGGTCAAAAAGTGAGAAAAGAAGGGGCCAGTCACCCAGCCACCCAGCCACCCAGCCAGCCATGGAGTAAGAGTGAAAGTAAGATTACACACATAAGAAAAGGAAAAAGCCCAGAGGTAGATGGGATGATTTAAGTTATGAAAAGCTTGCAAGAAACAAGCCGAGCTAAGTTTGGGCATTTATAATTAGGAATAAGCCTCCGTGTGTGATTTATTTTGGGAACTGTGTGGCGGGCCCCCCTAAAGAACAAAGAGTCAAAAGAGTTAAAAAAAAAAAAAAAAAACTCAACCAACTAAAGTGCTTTCTTAATTGGTGTCTTTGAAACTGAGCCCTGAAATAATGCTAAGGGCATCTGCCAGGCTGTAGGGCACCCTAGAAATCTAGAGGGCTCCTTAGAACACTTACATATCTCGTCCCCGGCATTTCCCACATTGCCCATCCTCTGCACTTTATTTCCAAGTCTATCTTGTCTCCTCTTGTATTTTGAGTCTTTAATTTTCTTTATTTTTGAGAAAAATCTTGCTATATATTCCAGGCCAGCCTCAAACTCATGATCATCCTGGCTTGGCCTCCAAAGTGCTGAGGTTACAGGCATGCCAGCTGTTTTGGAAGTTTTGATCACAGATTAGAGCCCTTGGAATCTGGCTTGCTAGAATTTCTTTGAGACCTGGGTTTAAAGTGTTGCTCCAGGGAGCAGCTGCCTTTGGTGTAACCATTTGCTGGGTGCACTATTGTTATTCGATGATCTTAGCTAAATGCAGCTCAGGTGTTCGGGGCATGAAGGTCACTGGGTACTGGAACATCACCCACAGGAAGCCTGATCCGCGGTGATGGCGACTCTGGATGGAGACAGCTGTGTTTCCCCTGCATTCTCCAGAGCCAAGGCCATCACTGGTGACCACTCCCAACTCTTCTGAGCACACTTCTTATTGGATCCCTTTGTGCCAGGGACTCTGATTCTGACCCTGCCACCTAAAGCAGTAACACCCATCCATCTTGTTTCAGCAAGTGCTTTGGGCAAAGAATGCTCTGGAAATGTTAACTGGTTCTTAAAAAGCAACAAAAACGAAAGTGAGTGAAGGGACCCATGCACGGCCAACGAGCCTGAGATGTTCTTTAAATTGTCTTTCCAGGGAAAAGCTGCTGGTTCACCTAGAGCAGGGTGCTGGTGCTGGGTCAGCACACACACACACACACACACACAGGGAAAAGCTTCTGGTTCACCTAGAGCAGGGTGCTGGTGCTGGGTCAGCACACACACACAGGGAAAAGCTTCTGGTTCACCTAGAGCAGGGTGCTGGTGCTGGGTCAGCACACACATGCAGGGAAAAGCTGCTGGTTCACCTAGAGCAGGGTGCTGGTGCTGGGTCAGCACACACACACAGGGAGAAGCTTCTGGTTCACCTAGAGCAGGGTGCTGGTGCTGGGGTCAGCACACACATGCAGGGAAAAGCTTCTGGTTCACCTAGAGCAGGGTGCTGGTGCTGGGTCAGCACACACACACAGGGAAAAGCTTCTGGTTCACCTAGAGCAGGGTGGTGGTGCTGGGTCAGCACACACACACACACACAGGGAAAAGCTTCTGGTTCACCTAGAGCAGGGTGCTGGTGTTGGGTCAGCACATACACACAGGGAAAAGCTTCTGGTTCACCTAGAGCAGGGTGCTGGTGCTGGGTCAGCACACACACACAGGGAAAAGCTTCTGGTTCACCTAGAGCAGGGTGCTGGTGTTGGGTCAGCGCACACACACACACACACACACACACACACACACACACACACACACACACACAGGGAAAAGCTGCTGGTTCACCTAGAGCAGGGTGCTGGTGCTGGGTCAGCACACACACACAGGGTGAGCTCACTTTGTGACCTTGTTCTCTCCGGGTAGTTCAGTACCTTTCCTGTCTCCCCATTTTGGGTGACAGGAATTTCTCTTTCTTCCTCACCAGCTCATGTATTCATCTTGGAGGGGGTTTAAATGTTCTGTTTGTTTTTTGGTGTGAGGGGAGTTTCTCTCAACATCTTTTCTGTGATTTATGAGCAGGAACTCTTCTCCTTGACTTCCTGTTGTACAAGCCTTGGAGTTATAGCAGGAACTTCTCGAGGAAGGGCAGCTGTGGTCTGTGAGATCATTTGGAAAGCCCAGTATAACAGCTACTGGTATTTTTCAGGGCTGAGTGTAGAAAGGAGTAACACACCTTGGCATCTCAAGGTCGTTCCCTAGTTTTCAGAGGTAAAACTACAGAGCATTCCTTAAGGACTCACCTTGTGGGCTGTGTGTGTGAGAGTATGTGTGTTTGTGTTTGTGTTTGTGTGTGTGTGTATGTGTATGTGCACATGTGTGTGTATATGTGTTTTTGTATGTGTGTATATGTATATGTTTGTGTGTGTGTGTGTGTGTGTGTGTGTGTGTCTCCCTGCTTACATAACGTAGCTATAACCATGCTGTTTCCTGTCTACACAGTAATCTTCCTATCGGTGTAACAAATGGCAACTTTGGTTTTCCATTTTCCTCCCTGAGCTTTCTGAGCTGAGGATGGGCCAGCCCATCTGTGGAAGTAACACAGCTCCCGCCCGCCAAAGACCATGGATGTGAGATCAAAAGTGTTAGCCTTGACTCTGCTCCTAGTAAGAGCACTTTTCTTTTTCCTTCTGCTCTGAACAAAGAGAAGACAAGAGAGAAAAGGTAGGAAGGAAATGGACCACCCCTTTCCCCTGTGTAAGAAAGCACGTGGATGAGTCCTGGTTCCCTCAGTCCTAGGCCCAGGTCTCCTCAGGCTTATGGGGAACAGTGCTGGCAGGAACAGCTACAGGCCCTGGCCAGTGAAGGCAGCTCCTCCTCAGGCTGGGTCTACTGTATTCTCAGTCTGTAACTCAGGTCCGCTCTCACTCTCATTTATAAGTGTGGATGCCTTTTCTAAGCTCTGATTTATGCTTTATTCTTAGAGATTTGAGACTCTTGGCCCCCACAAGATCTATAACATCAAGGACAGCTTTGTTGTGTATACAGCTTTCATAGCAACCAAATGTTGAGGCTGCCAACGAAGCTGGCTTCGGTTTCCCCCTTGATGGTTTAATAAATGGTGCCAGAGGACAAAGGTAGGAATGTTCCAGGAGGCAGAGTCGGGGATGGGTTGGGGTCAGGATTATGATCAGACCTTCTGGATGCTTCTGGAGAGAGAGAGGGTTGGGAAGGTCTTCCCCTGTGGAAGGCCCTGAGGACTGGAGGAGCTCAACTCCCGCCTCCGCCTCCCAGCATGCCAGCAGTTACGGGTTTCCACTCGCTGGAGGCCTGGCTGGCATCCTTCTGGTGCTCGGGTGCTGTGAAATCATGGGATGTAGTCATGGTGAGCAGAGGGCTCTCCAATATTTGGTAGCACCGTGGAAAGGCCCTTGTCTCTTGCTCCCCCACAAGTCAAGGATTATCATGGGTCTTGAGGGAGACTAACCAGCAGGTCCTCACAAGTAAAAGTTAGTAATGTCTGTTGTTGGATAACTGAGGACAAGGGGACTGGTGTTTGGAAATGAATCGTAAGAATGCAGCCCCTCAGTCACCCCAATTTCTCATCTGGAGCCTCCTAACGTGAGTGTCGATTACCACAGAGAAGGAGTTCGATTCTTCCTCCACCCTCTCCGCTCCTCTCCCCCTCCCGTCATTCCCTAATCTTCTTCCACACCTCGCAGGCCTCCCTTGTCTCCAGCCTCACCCCTACCCTAGTCCACCCTCTCTCCACTGCTGCCCCTCCCAGGCCTCTCCCTGCCACACCCTCCAGGTCCTGTCCCCTCCCCCCTCCTCCCTTCCAGCCCTCTCCTCTCTCACTCAGTCCTCTCTCCCACCACACCCCCGCCCTCTCTTCCACCTCATCCTACATGATCCTCCCTTCACTGTTTAATCCTCTTCTTGTATCACTGAAATAATGCCAAAAAATCAAAACAAAACAAAACAACCAGAACCAATGCTAATTTTACTTTCAAATAAATTGAGACTTAGAAACTAACTAAATTCATTTTTGTATCTTTTTCAGAATAAGAGTCACAGGGTACCACTGGCCTGGCTGGCTTTCATGAAGCTCCGGAAGCTTTTCTTTCTCCGGAGGATAAACGAGGTGGTGGGTGGGGGTGTCCCTTCAAACAGAAGCCACCAGTGGTGTTCCTAGGTGGGGCAGGGGCTCCACGCCCCACGTCCTCAGTGTTCTGTGTTTTCCCCAGGATGCACTCATTGCCTGTCCTGGTGATCATGCAAACTAAACACCCTTTGACCTCCCTGTTCAACCAGGAGCAGTGAACTAGATACTTGCTGTGCCCAAATGCAGTTCACAGTTGTGGGGGAACAGTTCACCATGGTGGGGAGGCATGGCCTTGCAGCTCACAGTTGGAGGGGACAGTTCACCATGGTGGGGAGGCATGCTAATGATTGATTGTAGCTCACAGTTGGAGGGGAATAGTTCACCATGGTGGGGAGGCATGGCCTTGTAGCTCACAGTTGGAGGGGACAGTTCACCATGGTGGGGAGGCATGGCCTTATAGCTCACAGTTGGAGGGGAATAGTTCACCATGGTGGGGAGGCATGGCCTTGTAGCTCACAGTTGGAGGGGAATAGTTCACCATGGTGGGGAGGCATGGCCTTGTAGCTCACAGTTGGAGGGGACAGTTCACCATGGTGGGGAGGCATGGCCTTGTAGCTCACAGTTGGAGGGGACAGTTCACCATGGTGGGGAGGCATGGCCTTGTAGCTCACAGTTGGAGGGGACAGTTCACCATGGTGGGGAGGCATGGCCATGGGAGCTGAGGTTGGGACTTCTCACATCTCCAGGCTTCAGCGTGTAGAGAGCAAGGAACGCTGGGTCTCAGCTTGCTTTCTTCTCTTTCCTTTTTCTGAGTCTGCGATCTCAGCCCATAGGGTGGTACCAGCCATGTGCAAGGTGACCCCAAATTCAGGTGGAACTTCCCTGGAAACAGACACGCTCGAAAGTGTGCCTTGTGAATGCTTTAGGTGTCTCCCAATGCAGTCAAGTTGACAACCCCAATTAACCATTCCAGGCAAGGCTCTGGGGAACACACAAGGCCCTTGTGGGATGGCTGCCTGGCAGGGATTTTCAGCTTGAATGCTGATGCTCTTATACAGGTGGTCATGTCCAGGGCAGGGCTGAAAAACAAACCCCTGTCACCATTCAGTATCAGGAAAATCGGACATACAAAGTTATGGTGTGGCTTTATGGCAGTCCTCAGCTAACATGGACTTGCTGATTCTGTATCTCCACCCCCCCACTGACCATGGAACTTTGTGCTGTGATTTGGAGCACACACCAGCATGTGCTCCCTAGGCAGTCCTGTCTGTTGGAAAGATGTGAAGCTGGAGTTGGGAGCCATGGTGCCTGGGTTCTGTGTAACAGCTTCATGCCTTTCTAGGCTAGAGGAATGGTTGATGGTAGGTGTCTGGAAGATAAAAATTGCATGATGGGAGCTTAAAGGTCAAGGTGCCTGCTAATATCATTATCATCCTAACAATCCTTTGGATTATCTACCTGCCTACAGCTTAGGTGTGGACCGTCACTGGGGACCTAAGCTGTAAAAATACTGTTCTGTCCATAAACACGAGCTCCGAGGGGCCACAGCCAAATGCTTGAGTTTTTGACAGTGTCATCTTTGGGGCCCACACCTCCTGGTGGGGAACTTGGGGAATCAGGCTGGCCTGTCCCTAAAAGGCAAGAGTTGGGGATCCTGGATGGGCAGGTCTGTACCACCTTGAGGCTCTGCTGACATCCTGCAGTGATTCAGTGATTCAGTGACTAGGGTGCCATTCACTTTCCTTGCCCTCCTGCCCCGGCTCCTCTACATTTCCTTTGCAGACCCTGAGCTAATCCCAAGGTTCTGCTGTTTGAAATCATTCAGGAACAGTGGACTGGGGAAAGGGTTCAGTCCTTAAAGCCATTGTCCTAACTACAAGGACCTGGATATCAGATTTCCCCGAAGAAGATGTTGAATGTGGTGACCATGCTGTAAACCTAGCCCTAGGGAGGTGGAGGCTGTTGGAGCCCTGGGGCTCACAGGCCAGCCAGCCTGGCCTGCTTGGCTGCTTCTGGGCCAGTGAGAAATCCTGTGTCAAAACCAAGGTGTATGGCATTGAAGAATAACACCTGTGGTTGACCTCTGGCCTATACACACACATACACACCACACCACCCCACCACACACACACACACACACACACACACACACACACACACACACACCCTGTATAAATGGATAATAAGCAGATGTAAATGATGTGGCTACCACAGACTATCTGGAAGACCCTCAAAGTGCAGCCATGATTCAAATGTATAAACCCATGGGGGATGGGAACGGAACTCTGGCTAGTGCCCAGCACCACCACAGCCCCTCCCCACAGCATCGCCGGGGAACTTGCCGGCTATTCTTACAAAATGCTAAAGCTTTTATTTATTTATTTATTTATTTATTTATTTATTTATTTATTTATTTATTTATGTATGTATGTATTTATTTATTTTTTGTTTTGTTTTTGAAAACAGGGTTTCTCTGTGTAACAGTCTGAGCTGTTCTGAAATTTGCTTTGTAGATCTCCCTGCCTCTACAGAGGTCTACCAGCCTCTGCCTCCTGAGTGCTGGGATTCAAGTTGTGTGCCACCACTGCCCGGCACATTAAAACTTTCAGTTGATTAATTTATCTTTTATTTAGTGTGTGTGTGTGTGTGTGTGTGTGTGTGTGTGTGTGTGTGTGTGCCATGCACGCGTGCCACAGTGTATTTGCAGGTGAGAGAAGAACTTTCAGAACTTGATCCCTCCCTTCTGTGACTTCTGCCTTCAGTTCGAACTGGGGTCATCAAGCTGGACAGCAAATGCCTTTCATCTCCAAGTCGTCCCACCAGCTTAGTGTCTTTAACCCTTTAACTGACTCACTTAGAGGTGGAGAGCTGTGAAGAGATCAGGTACTTGACATCTGACCTACCAGACAGAAATGAGTCAGTTGTTTCATATTTTGCTCTTTTGCCATAGTAATTAATGATTTAAGAGTAAATATTGATGTTTCGATAACCACAGGGCACCCTTGGGTGAGAGGTGATGGGGTTAGGGGACATGGATGGCACAACCACAGAATCTGTTTCCATTTTATTAAAAAAAAAAAACCCAAAACAACAAAACAAACAAAAATTCCCTGGAAGTCACAATCCTCGTGTTAAGTTCTTTATAGTTCATACATCTTTTGACCGTACATCAGAACACAGTTGCACTTATTTACATTATAGTCTTTAATGAAAATAGTTATGTCTGATCGAGTGTTTCCAACTGTCATCCTTAACATCTCATCACTAGTGAGGACCCGACGAGCCACAGATGCTCTCCCAGCTCACCGAGAAGACACCGAAGCAAACCGAATCTGCCTTTCCTAACAGAAGACCCAGTCCTCTAAAGCCAGGGGTGGTTTGGTTTTTCCTTTCTTCCAATTTCTTTTGTACTTAAAGAGATATAAAGTGCTTAAGAGAAGTAGGGTAGGTGTCCAGGGTGGGGAGGAAGGGACTGAACAGACCACAAACAGGAAAGAACACGCATGTAAATATGCAGGGGACTCTGCAGAGCACATGATATCTTCCCAGCATGGATGTAGACACACCACTGCCATATTTCAGCACATGAGAGTGAACCAAACTCCAAGTCCAAAATTCCCCATGGAAAACCACTCAGAGTTGGTTCTTGTAATTTGTGGGTCAGAGGGCGAAGAAGTTGAGGAAAAGCCCATCTCCTGTCCTCAGACTGAAATGAGGAGAAATGCTGGGAAGGGGTCATCCTACACTGGAGCCATGAACCTGCCAAAGTGACCTCGTGGGCAAGCTCAGTAAAATGCTGACCGTGGCACCATCCTTTACAACAGAAGCACATGGTTCATGTCATTAAATGGAAAGGAAAGGAAAGGAAATCAAAGCCACTGGATTTTCCCTTTGTCTGGGTATAGTGATGCTGGAGAAAGACTTATGATGTCATGCTTGATTATTTCAGACTTGCAAATCCATTCTTTGTAGATTTTTTTTTAAAGAAAATCACAAATAATGTGTTACACAGAGAGTTAAAAAAAAATGCGCCCTACCCCCTGCCCCTGCTTTTGAACTTGACAATTGCTGGTTATGGTCTGCAGGTTACAGAAGTGTGTGCCACATATGGTACCACAGACACTCAAGAGATTCTCCTGCAAATGAGAGAATTCTTCCTTCCATCTGATGAGAGTTTTAAAGAAGACCCTCACCCCTGGGAACGAATGGAATGTAACTTCACAATACAAAATTACTTCAAGTTTTCTAAGCATAATGGACATCCCACTATAAAAATAGCACCCCCTTCCCACCCTGTCCCACCTCCAGCTCTCTCCCAATTATAAAATGGTACAATCATTTCCTATTAGTAAGTTGAAAGCAGGAAGTAAATTGATTCTGTACACATACAAAACACTTGGGTATTTCACACCATTTACATTCATACGGAAGAAGTCCTTTTATTGACCTTCCTTTGAGATTTCACATGAGGAAGTGGAGCTAAGTCAAACAGACCTCTGCTGATAATTCTGCATACATCCTAGCCGGAAGCACCTTCCCAGACAGCAACAGAACACAGCAACGTTTTAAAGCGGGTCTGATGAGGTCTCCCACAGCTCTTTAGAGTTCATGATTTTCTCTCCTCATTTAATAAGTGTCAACCAATTTCTCCACTATTGAGGGAATGGTATGGATGAAAAGTAAGACACACTTTGAAATGGAAACCCATGGCAAATAAATTTGCTGAAATAATCTAGGTATTGTTCCAGCAGAGGGCGCTCTGCCCCTTACAATAACATCCTACAGCACTGACAAACCAACACAAGTTTAGAGTGCTAAGTCCATGCGCTGTCCTTCCGCTGTTCTTTTCCTACAGGTGACAATTTGGTATTTTCTTCAAAGAACAGGATACACTACAGTGCGCTAGCTTTTATACATGAAAATTCTTTGGCTATTTAAAATCTCCACATTCTCAAAGAAAACAAACAATAGTCTGAGTTCAATATAAGTGGTAGATTTGTCTGGAAGCTTTGGAGGGAAAAGAGGGTTAAACACTAGAGATCAAAGATGACATGTCACCAAGGCCACAGTTATCTACTTCAGAGTTGTGGATTTAGCAAGACCAAGCAGCAGCCCCCCCACCCCCCAAATCAAAGCCACCAAGGGTCCATCTTGACTTTTGTTTGTGAGAACATCTGGAGAAAATTCAGCTAGTTCATGGAAGAGCATGTGTCCATTGCGGGGGAGGTGTCAGTCTTTGGTTTATTTAGCACACATGGTCCTCACATCTTTCCTGTTTCCCCAAGGTCACCGCTGGCCTAAGGATGGCCACCCCACAGACTTTCTATCAGCAATGACTTTGAGTACCTCAGCTTTCTCTCCGTTCTCCGTAGATTTTCAGTCTGCCTGTGTTTAGAGCTCTTACAAGAAACACAATCTCACCTAATTATCCTCAACAAACACGTATCACACGGCCAGAGAACAAACAGCTGTGCAGTGAGTGTGGACATGAACAGTGCCACGGGGTTCGGGGGTCTGGCCACTGAGGTTCATGAAGAGCCACTTGATTATGAAGGGCATAAGACAGGGAGAGAGTGAGTGACAGAGAGGGCTCTTACAGGACAGGAACTGATGTGATCAAAGGGGGTGGTAATTAAAAATCCACATCCAGGATTTGCACTGGTTTCATTAGTTCTGGAACAGCACTGTGCCACCAAAAGGCTCACAGTGGGGCACAGTAGCTTTCTATCTACCGGACTTTAAACACTACTGTCCCACTGTAAAGGGCCTGGTGTTGGGAGCCAGGCAGAGAGAGAGCTACCTACGTATCAGTGAGAAACTAAGACTTACTTGCTTTCCAGGCTATTCCCATCTTCTTTGCAATTCAAGAGTGTTTTAACTCACGAATATTGAATTCTTAAACACCCATTCTCCCTGGGACCCACTGATAAGCTCTAAACCCAGGGGAGGGGCATTTTTCTAGAGACTTCCCACTTAGCCAGTCTTGCTTTGACTTGGGATCCCACCTCCTTGTTGCTGTCCTTTGGGTCACCTCCCCTGTGAAATGCAGCCATCAACCCTGCTCCTTCCCAGCAGGGACAGAGATGCTACTCAAGAAAGCAGGCAGCCCAACCTTTGACCTTTGGAGGAGTGGGATTTTGTTCCTCTTTGACAGTGTTAGTGGCTCACGATCATGTCCAGGAAGCAAGCCCTGAAGCTAGGCACTGAGCTTGGGCAGATGTCAGACGGAGGAGCCACAGAACCTGCTCCTGGGGCACACAGACTAGAAGGTTATAGTTTCTGGCCATGTAAGATAGCAGATCTCCACAGCATCCTGGAATTGTAGCCTCACCAGTATTTACTCAGGGGACTTCCAGCACCAAGCTGGGGGGTGGGGAGCAGCAGCAGGTGGGTGTTACTGGAGCATTCCTTGTAGGGAGAAAACGTGACAAAATAAAAACTAGAATAGGACGAAAAAAGAAATGAGGGGTAAGATAGGGAAAGTGTGTGTGCGCGCACGTGAGTGTGTGCGAGCGTGCGTGCATGTGTGTGTGCGCGTGCATGCACATGTGTATACAAGGAAACAGGCAATCAGAAACACAGGAAAATGAAGAAACCCAAGGCAGAGAAGTTAAGACTGCTACAGGATGTCATCTCAATGGCCTCAGTACTGCAGAAGGCTGGGCCTTCTCTTCATACGGGGCGTGACACTACTCCCTAAAATTTCTGTAAGTTTTTATTGGGTAATTTTCTTGTTCAGCCAAGGATATGCATTCAGTGGACAACTAAACACTATTAAATTCTTACACTCTGTAATTTATTTCACACCAACTAAACTTACAACAATGAATCTTAGGCAGACTGTCGTACTTTATGGTCCTGGAAGTGTGGTAGCCCCAGGGATGTCTGGACTGTAGCCGAAATGGTTACTGGGCACAACTGTTCTTAATAGGACCACATGACTATCGAAGACCCGTGAATACTCACAGATGAGAAAAATACTAAAGCAAAAATAACAACAACACAAAAACCTTTGGACAGAGACTCGTTTCCATGGCCAGGATGCTACATGCAGTGTTGAAGTAGCTGGGTGCCTCTGTTACATTTATCATCATACTTTCTCCATACTGCATCTGTCCCTGGGTTGTGTGACCAGAATTGACACTGAAGGCATGACCAAGTTCTAGGGGGTAGTCAGTGTTCAAATGCTGTATTTATGAGGCATTGGCTCCCAAGATTACTAACCACCTTGGAGAAAGCCATTCTGAAGGTGACTCTGAAGGGATTCAATCCTCTTTCCCTCCCATAGCCTAAGCATGATGGGTGATGCTGAACTGAAAGCTGCTGGCCATTCACTAAGCTGAAGGGTTACCAGCTTCCCAATCCCTTCTTGACAGGGCCACACGGTTGTATACATGGGGTCAGTCTACAGTTCCCTGTGCTTTTCCTCAGGCCTCTGACGTCTACTCTAGAACTGGGCAGCCACAAAGAGAAGAATTAGGGGTTGAGGTAAATTCTCTTTGGCTAAGTGTCACACGTGAGTCTCAAGGTTTGTCATAGAAGTGAGGGGTGTAATTTCATTTAAGCTCCAAATCGGCATGGTTGGTTGTCTTGTTGTTGTTGTTGTTGTTTTTTTAACAAACAACTTGTCAGAGAAGTAACAGTTGATGATAGTGGACATTAGTGCTTAGAAAGTTCAAGCAGGAAGTTAGTATAGGCTGTTTGAACCAATATTAATTATGAAACAAGTACACCCCAGGCCCTCTCTTTAGGTGGCTTGGGTGGAGTCTGGTTCTCTCCGTGAGAACTGAGGTAATCTTCTCCCTTTTCTTCTGTCCTTTTAAGGATTCTGGAGCATCTCTCAGGCTGTGTTTTCTAGCTGGTGGCTACTAGGCACATGTGGCTACTGAAAGCTAAGCTGTGGCTAGTGAAAATTGAGATGTGTTGTGTGTGTAAAAGACATAATGGACTTAGAAGCTACAATAAAAAAGAGAGGAAAATATTTCCTTAATACTTTCCATATCAATTGCATGTTAAAACAATAATATTTGGTTAAATAAGAATATTAATAAATTATTTTCACCTTTTTTTTTTGCTTCTTAAAATGTGGGTAATGGAAAATTTAAAAAAAGTGTCTGTGACTTGGGCTGTATTTCTGTTTGACAGAGTTGGTGCAGATACTTGCTACAGAAAACTGCATGCATGTAAATGCCTATTCAGTTTGCATTTCTGGGTTGTACAGCCATGTGTGGTTTATTGGGCCCCCACGTCAGAGTCTCTTATTGTGGAAGGGTATCAGGGAAGGCTATGGTAAAGAGAACAGACATTTGGACCCTTCATCATCCATTCAGGCTCTTATAGGATATCAGGTCAAGGGCTTGCTTATGTAAACGGCAATTTACCTGACCATTGGCCAGAAAACTCCCACCAAACACAGAAAATGCCCACCAACACTTTTTCTCCCTGGGCATGCAATATAATTTGTATGTCTTTTGCTGTCGAATTACCCTAATTTCATTAGACTTCATATCAAAATTTGCTATGTGACACAGTTGTTTTCACAAAAGATCCCACTGGAGAAGTGCAAATGAGTGATCCAAAAAAGAGCGAACTGTGAGAGTCACCTGCTAAATTCCTCATTGTACACATCCCAGTTCAGCATCTGCTAAATTCCTCATTGTACACATCCTGGTTCAGCATCTGCTAAATTCCTCATTGTACACATCCTGGTTCAGAGCTCTCCTACTTCCTCCCGATGGATCTTCTCAGCCTTTGGAGGCTGGAGTTAACTATGGGCCGTGCAGGACCTTGGACAGAAGAGGTTTTCCTGAAGGCTGTTTCCCTTTGCCTTGCTGTACGCATACACCATCAGATAGGACCTCACTAAAGGTAGCAAGAAAAAGAGCAGCCAGGAACTCTGCTGCTCTGGACTCAACATTCCAGTGGGCAGCAAGGATTCACAGCTCAGCCAAGCCCTGTTTGAAGGAGTATTAGTGTAATGAGGTGGAAAAGCCCGAATCAAACACATAAATACAGCTCAGTGGGAAGAGCTTGCTTTCCTGGTTAATCCCTGCTCTGTGTGACCTTGCCAACTGCTAGAGATGATGAGGAGATCCTCCTGGTCACCCTCTGCAGAGGGTGCATGGATCACAAAACTGTTCACATGAAAAACAGCACATTTTTTGTCATTATTTCAAACAAACAAACAAAGAATAAAATCATAAACTACTTTATAGTAAGGTGGATTTTGATAGTCATTGGTTATTTTTTGTTTGTTTGTTTCTCATAATCAGGAGAAACTCGATTTAGCAATTCCCCATGACGTGCTTTTTGGCTCAGACCTTATCAAATCATACCTCATCCTCCTCTTGGTAGCAAGATGCTCTTAGGAAGACCCAAGCTGCAAAGTGCTAAGGATTTATTTAGAGCTTTCCATGTAGGCTGGTGAGGATTAACAGAACAGAACCGGAAGTTAGTTTACACCTGGATGCCAGTGACCTAAAAAAGACGATTGTGTCTTCTCTATAGCCTGCACCCACAGAACTCACTTACAAAGGTGATAGACTGCTAAGGCCTTGGGGATAACCAGGGAGACAGCCATCTTCCTAGCCCTGGGAAGACAGGGTATCAGATTTTTAAACCGGGCTTATAGTTCCACACACTCTAAGCATTGGATTCATGCCCTGTGGGGAACTTCTGAGTTTTAGAGTAAGACCCTGCAGTCAGATGCACCACCCTCTTCCCTGAAAGCTCTTTCTGCCAAGGTGGCCCTGGACAGAGCACGGCAAGTGGAGGCCCTACATGATGTAGGTGAAAATAATGAGCAATGGACTCAGCAGATCCAGAACTTGCTGTCACTGTCTCTGGCAGCTGGGTTCGTCAAGACCCTCTTAGAGGAGGGAGTTAGACACTTGATAAATTCCAGCCTTCCACCATTTCAGGGTGCTGAGGCAATTCTCGAAGTCATACACACTTCATACTGAGAGCTCATGACTATAAATCTCAGAGATGTGGTACTAACTGATCATTGGAGCAGCAACCAGGACTTTTAAACAGACCTCTGTACAAGGGCCAGAGTGAATCAAAGGGAAACAAGGGGACAGATGTAAACTACACATCATCTTTAAAAAGAAATTGCCAGGGATTTAGACCATCTTCTCCAAACAAGAACAAGAAGATGGGAGAAGCTGAAAGAAGCCACACAGGTCTCCTTCCAGCCTGCGGCAGGACCTTCTGCTGCGTGTCTGCGCTGACACGGAGGAATCCAGCTTTCCGCTTCCACACCAAGGCCACAGATTGTTGCAGAGATGGGAACCCGCATCCTGATTCTGCAGACTTTGGATATTGCTTCCGTTACCACCCTTGAACAGAGTGCCCTGGGGTTGCCATGGCGAGCTGAAGGCTGTGTATCCAGTTCAAGTCTCGGAGCATGCTTCCTTCTTGTCCCCCTGGGTCCTGTGTTTCCTTTTCTCTGTTTCTACCATCTCAAGATTTCACCTCTTCGTAGTCTTGGTCAGTGGAAAGTTCTACATCAGACAGTCCCACTTCCAGTGCCATAATCAATGAGATGTCAGAGTCACTGCTCACTGCTGGCTCCTGGTCACCTGAGGGGACAAGGCAAAGCTTATGATCAACATCAAGCTAAATCTTTGGATGCTTCCTTTTCAGTGTGATCGCTCCTAGTATTGTTCCTTTTACTTAAAGATCAATTTTTACTCTTTTAAATTACATGTGTGATGTGGTGCCTATGGGCGCCAGGGGCATTCGATCCCCTGGAGTTATAAGAAGTTGTGAGCTGCCTGATGTAGACACTGGGAACGCATGTCCTTGGGAAGTCCAGTATGCATTTTAAAATACGGAGCCAGAATCTCTCTGTCCCATCCACTAGCATTTCTTTAAAAGCCGTGAGAAAGTCTTAGAAAAAAATCAGTTGTTCTGTAAAACTCTAATTCAAACCTCACCTCAAAATAAAGCCATAGACAAATTCTAAATGGGTCAGAAAGGTAAATGTAAGCTACTGCAGTAGGAAACTGATAGAGGCTGGCCATGGTGGTGTATGTCTGTAATCTCAGCACTGAGGAGGCAGAGGTGGAAAGAATGTGTGTTTAAAGCAAGACCGAGCTACTCAGTGAGACTCTGGCCTAAAAGAGGAAAACTAAACTAGCAGCAACCCAACATTCCTGTGATGCTAATATTGACTGCAGGCTCCACAGTATTTAGAATCACCTAGAAGACACACCTCTGATGCTAGTACTGATTGTAGGCTGGCCAGGATCTGGAATCACCTGGGAGACACACCTCTGTACATGTCCAGGATGAAGTTTTTGGATTTCCTTACAGTGGTAAGCAGACACATACTAAAAGTTGGTGGCAACCTTTCCATGGACTGGTGTAGCTAGAGTTTTCTTGCCTGGCCCACAGTCAGGACAAATCTCTCTCACGCACCAGTCCCACAGCCGCTCAGACCCATCCAAGTAAACACAGAGACTTATATTGCTTACAAACTGTATGGCCGTGGCAGGCTTCTTGCTAACTGTTCTTATATCTTAAATTAATCCATTTCCATAAATCTATATCTTGCCACGTGGCTTGTAGCTTACCAGCATCTTCACATGTGGCTTGTCCTGGCGGCGGCTGACAGTGACTCTGAATCAGCCTTCCACTTCCCAGAATTCTTCTCCTCCTTGTCCCGCCTATACTTCCTCCTGCCTGACTACTGGCCAATCAGTGTTTTATTTATTGACCAATCAGAGCAACACATTTGCCATGCAGACCATCCCACAGCAGACTGGGGTCCTGGACTGAATAAAAAGGAGAATGCTACCTGGGCACCAGCATCATCTCTTTCTGACTGAAGATTCAACGTGAGCAGGTGCCCCAAACTCTAGCATAACTTTCTTTCCAAGATGCCTGTGCCTCCAACTGTCGCCCAAACAACCCCTTCCTTCTCGGAGTTGGTTTTGTCAGATATTTGATCGCAGAAATGAGAAAATCACAAATTCAATACTCCTACAAAAACAGTAACAACAACACAGATAGGAGAAAATATGTTGTCTAAATTGTGATGATTAGTTTTAATTGTCTGCTTGGCACAATCTACAACCCTCTGGGGAGAGGATATTGGTGAGGGATTGTCTAGATCAGTGGTTCTCAACCTGTGTGTCATAATCCCATGTGGAGTTGAAGGACTACATATCAGATATTTACGTTATGATTCATAATAGCAAAATTACAGTTTCGAAGTGGTAATGAAATAATTTTATATCTTTGGGAGATTATCTTGATCACATTAATTGTCCATTAAGGTGGGAAGACTTGTCCACCATGGGTAGCACCATTCCCCAGCTGGAAATCCTGAATTGTGTAAGAGTGGGGAAAACGAACTGAGCACAGGAAATATTGTCTCTCTGCTCTTGACTGTGACATGACCAACTGCTCCAAGTTCCTGCCACCTCAGCTTCCCCACAATGACAGACTGTAACCCCCTCAATGACAGACTGTAACCCCCTCAATGACAGACTGTAACCCCCGCAATGACAGACTGTAACCCCAACAACGACAGACTGTAACCCCTGCAATGACAGACTGTAACCCCCGCAATGACAGACTGTAACCCCAACAATGATAGACTATAACCCCAACAATGATAGACTGTAACCCCCTCAATGATAGACTGTAACCCCTGCAATGATAGACTGTAACCCCAACAATGACAGACTATAACCCCTGCAATGACAGACTGTAACCCCCGCAATGATAGACTGTAACCCCCTCAATGACAGACTGTAACCCCAACAATGACAGACTATAACCCCCGCAATGATAGACTGTAACCCCCTCAATGACAGACTGTAACCCCTGCAATGATAGACTGTAACCCCCACAATGACAGACTGTAAACCCTGCAATGATAAACTGTAAGCACACCCCCCCCCCCCCCCGCAATGACAGACTGTACCCGGGACTCACAAGCTGAATTCCACATTTCCCCTGAGCTGCTTCTGTCAGTGTATTTTATCAAACACAGAAAAAGGGACAATGACAAGGTGTGTTTCTGAGTTGTAAAATGTGTATATCTCATATCTCTAAGAGGGCAAGAGAAACAATTGAGTAATTCATAGAGCTGAGCTTGAATTTTAGAAAATACTAGAGTAGGAATTAATGTTGAAGGCATGCATTAGAGGGAGAACATGAAACATCTCACAGAGTTATATTATTTGGTGTGTGCACACACAAGTACTGTGTGTATATATGTGGAGGCAACAGGTCAACATCAAGTTCCTTCCTCAGCTACTTTCTACCTTCTTTATTTGAGGCAGAGTCTCTGGAGCTTGTTGATTCTGCAAGAGCAGTTGGACAGCCGGCTTTAGGAGTCCTGCCTCTGCCCCTGCCCTCTGTACCTGTGTTGGGATTGTAAGAGCATCCCACGGCACGTGGCGTCTATGTGGGTGCCCTCCCCTCTCCACATCCATGTTGGGATTGTAAGTGCATCCCACTGGACATGGCTTCTATGTGGGTGCTGGGGATTGAACCCAGATTCCCATTCTTGCCAGCTCCTCAGTCTCAGGATTGTGTACGTAACCCAGCGAAAGCTTTTAATTCATTCAGAAAGATAATCCAGCAGAAACACAGGCACAGGAGAGTGTAACACAGCTGCCCAACGAGGAGAAGTCCAAACGAAGTGTTCGATTTGCCATGTAAGCGTCACTCTTAAACAAAGATAATGCTACAGTTAAGAGTATGTTGAGATGTTTTTGTTGAAGCATTGCAAACAGGAATGTAAAGTTTTCTCTTTAAACCAAGGCACAGTGTTTGTACATCTTCCATATGACACATTATGATAATCTAATACATGGACACAGTCTATAATAATCAAAGTAACAAATGTTCCCATGTCTTCCAACACGAATTCTTCTTATATCTGGAGATTTTTTATTTCCTTTCATTTTGTAATATATCACACATTGTTCTAACCAACAGTTACCCCAGTCTATTTTAAGAAATCCAGAACTAATTTCTCCACTGTGACTACGGAACCCTTATTAAAATTCTTTCCATTTGGCCTCGACTGCCCTTCCCAGCCTCCAGAGACCACTACTCCATCTCATTCTTCCATTAGAGTTGTAAAATCTTCACCTAATAATTTTATTTTCAGAATGCTCTAAGGAGCAATAATTAGAAGCACAAAAATATTCACTTAGGCATTGTATCAAAACTTGGCAAGTAACAAGGTCCAATAACAGAAACTATCTCAGAAACAATGTCACTCCTAATGGACACTGTTCTTATAAGCATCTAAGCAAAGTTTCCCAAGAGTTCATAGTTGCTTGAATAGACATTTAATGATATTTTTAGCTTAACAATGCACGGGTAAATGAAAACAGAAGTATTCAAGGCTGGTGTGAGAAAATGATTATCTGGAAATAAGGAACTTGTTAACGTGAGAAGGCATTCATGCTTTGGGGATGCTCTTTCTTTTTTCTTTTCTTTCCTTTTTTTGAGTGAGACCTTGTCTCACTCTGTAACCTAGACTGACCAAGCTTTAGGATTTTTATTGATTTTCCTTTTAAGATATAGGGCTTTTTTTTCTGGATCTATTTCCAAATAGTTGGGAATGAGTACACATCCCACATTCATTCAAGATGTATTGAGTCCCTACTATAAGCTGATAATGGTGTTAGCTGCTATTCATGGGAGAAGAAGACAACTCAGCTCTTCAAGGAGCTTACTGTCCAGCAGGCAGATGGACCAGTAGAATATTGGCTCTGGTGGAAGGTGGGTCAGGTGTGGTAGGAGCAGGGGAGGAGGTTATGTAACCACATGCTGGGCCAAAGAAGGTGTGTGCCATAGGTGTGATGTCAAAACTGAGTCCCAGGGGTGATCCTTACTTTAGTCAGATGAGTAAAATGGAATAATCTTGTAAGTAACAGTCACAATCTGCACAGATGGCCAGAAGTGATGGGAACTCTTGGGGAGGCAGACATCAGAAGGTATTTAATATGACTGGATTGCACAACCACTCTAGGGAGTAGGCTGGGGGAGCTCGAGATCTGCCCGAAGGCAGCCGTCATCCAGAAGGTCTTGTTCTCTCTATCCCCCTGCTGAAGAGCCATGCAATTAAAGACCAATGAAGATGCCTATGGGATAGAGACTGATGACGGCTGTAAGACCTTTGCTTTGGCTGTTGCTGATGTTATTTTCCATGCTGAGGACAGTTAAGGAAAATATGTGTGTTTAACAAAGAGTAGTGAATTTCTGAGACACTTTACTTTTACTTGAATTGATTCTCTGTGGATTTCACATCATGCATTCCGATCCTACTTATCTCCCCGTCCCCTCATATCTGCCCTCTGCCCTTGCAAACTTCCCCACCCAAACCAAATTTAAAAGAAGAAAGCCAAAATCAAACAAAAAAAAGAGACAAACCAAAACAAATAAAAAAAAAAAAAAAGAAGACGGCTAAAAATCTTGTTGTGGAATCTGTAGTGTGGCCCGTTGAGACACATGGCTCACCCTTTACTTTGCTTATCTTTCTTTTTTTAATTTTCTTTTTATTTATTCTTTGTGTCTTTCACATCATGTATCTTGATCCCATTCATTTCCTGTCCCTTCATATCCTCCCTCTGCCTTGCCACTTTCCTCCCAAAATAAAATAAAGCAAAAGAAAATATAATAAAATTTAAGAGAAAAAAAGAAAAACAAAGGAAAAATCTCGTCATGGAAGCTGTAGAATGACACAGTGATTCACACAGTAAACTCTTTTGTCCATGTATCTTCATGTGCAAGTGTTCATTGCAAAGAGCCATTGGCCTGGTTCGAGGCCTCTGGTTTCTGCTACACCACCAATAATGGGCTCTCCTTGGGGCTCCTCTTGGATATCCTATTGTCCTGTGTCATGGGGATCCTGCAGTTTTGGATCTGTAGGTTCCTCCCCTTCACAAACTCCCAAAGTCCATAGATTTGGTGGATGTTGGGGGAGCCAACTCATAGCCCTGGTTCTGGGCCTGGGTGGTAGCTGGGTTGGTCAGCTCGATGGCTTTCCCTCATGGTCATCACCGGATGAGCGCTCCAGCACTGCCTGGCTAGCTCACCCAGTGCAGGCTGCAGCGAGCAGCAGGGCTGGTTCTCCTGCTCTCTGCCCTCAGACCCGGGTCTGCCCCACTCACATCAGCAGGGCCAGCTCTACTGTTTTGCCCAGGCGAGGTATAGGGCCTTCTCTCATTTGCTGTAGGGGCATATGGGGGGGGGGCAGGGTCAACTCTCCTGCTCTCATGCCCTCAGGGCTGGCTCACTTGCATCCCCAACAACAGGGACCAGCTCTAGTATTCTGCCCAGGCAGGGTGCAGGGCCTGCTCTCCCGTGTGCTGCAGCTGGTGTAGGGAAGGGCAGGGTGGTGGTGGAGGTGGTGGAGGTGGTGGTGGTGGTGGAGGTGGTGATGGTGGTGGCGGTGGGAGTGGTAATGATGGTGGTGGTGGTGGTGGTGGGGATCTTTCCCTCACTCATGCATGGCAGATGGGGGGAGGGTTCTAAGACACGTTGAAAGAGACAAAGAGCAGTAACAGAGTTGTGCCATGAGGAATCAGCCTTAGAGAAATGGGCTGTTTCACATGGATCATCCCACTTGAAGATCGAGCTCTGACATGTCCCAGATCCATACATGCATGGAGCTCTCAGTGACAAAGAGTGGCTAGCTCACGACTCCGAAGGCATCTCTGGGAAATACAAATATTTAGTATTTGGAGATGGTGGCATTCACTGAATTCTTTACAAAACTATCCAGTCAACATGAAGCTGAAATTGGATATTTGCCTCATACTTCACAACAGACCACCTTGCCCGCTGGCCACCTACATAGATCATCCACACTTACTGCCTGTGTGTGAACTGCTCTTTCTGCTCTGCTCTGGAACCATGTGCCTTGCACCCCTGACTGGGGACTCATAGGTGCAAACGGGGATGCGCCTTCTTTCGGGGACTGCTTCCCTGTTTGTGAGCATGTTAGTGTGCTGTCCTGCAGGGTTAGCCCTTCACCTCTGCAGGCCACTTTATCTGAGAGCTTTTGTTCCTACGGTGGGGCAGGTCACAGCAGGCACAGACAGATGCGTGTTTGCTCTGCCTCAGATCTACCAGGTCGCTGAGCACTCGTCCCCTTTTCCACTGGCTCAGATTTTGTGACCGTCTTTTCTTTCCTTTGCCCTATGTGTATCAGATTCTGTATTTCCTTTAACAAGTCTCTGTTATGGTTTTAGGAGAGATTGGAAATAGCTTCATGTATTCAATGCATTCGTCTAACCCAGTGCTTTCCTTCAACTCCTCACAACGACAACGAGACGTAGACATTGAAAACTGCATTGATTAGCTGAGTGTGCTGGTACCAGACTGTCATCTCAGCAACTGAGAGGTAGAGGCGGGAGAACGAGGACTTCGAGGATATCATTGGCTGTACAGTGAGCTGGAGGCCAGCGTCGGTTATAAGAGAGCCTAGCTCAAAACTGTCTGTCTGTCTGTTCATGTATCTGTGAGAACTGGCACTCTGGCTCACTTTAGTCAATATTCTTGTCTAGCTACTGCCAATTACTTGTGCTACTTTGTGGAAGTCACCTTCATCCTCCAGGATTAATGTTTAATTGACCATTAAATGAGAATTTGGGCTGAAAATATAGAGTCCTTTCTATCTATTTTATACACACTGATGGCGATCTAACCTTGTACTTCATGCACAATGAATCACCAATGAGTAATTATTCAATAGAATTACTAGCGAGAAAGAAGCAAGTTTAAATGTTAAATATATATTCAACTTTTCTAACCACTTTTATTTTTTCTTAATCTAAAAGCCTTATTGCATACAAGCAATATGTGTGCGGGAATGGAGGAATCAGTTCTTAGAGGCACAGTGAAAGCTGAAGTCTTCTTGTTCTCAGAGATGAAACCAGAAGTGGACAGTGATGGTGTATGCTTCTCATCCCAAGACTTGGGAATCTGAGATCAGCCTGAGTGACTCTGTATCCAAAGCCACCCACACAGCAGCAACAAAAGAGGATTATAAAGGGAATTGTACCCCCTATCACCCTCTCTTCCTCCCTCCATTCCCCAAAGGCTCAGGTGTTACAGGCTTGATGCCTCAACTTGGCATTGCTGGAAGGTGGGGGGACTTTTGAGAGGAGGGTGAATGGGGGTTTTAGATCTAAAGGGGTGCACCCTTGAAGGGGATCTTTTTAGCTCTCTCTCTCTCTGCTTCCAGGCAGAAAAAAAAAATAAAAAAAAAAAATAAAATTTTATGCCAGGCGGTGGTGGCGTATGCCTTTAATTCCAGCACTCGGGAGGCAGAGGCAGGTGAATCTCTGTGAGTTCAAGGCCAGCCTGGGCTGCAGAGTGAGCTTCAGGATAGGCTCCAAAGCTACACAGAGAAACCTTGTCTCGAGAAAACAAAAAAACAAACAAAACAAAACAACAACAACAAAAAAACCAAAGAACAAAAAAAAATTATTTATTTCTGACAAGATTTTATTTAGCCTAGGCTGACTTCAACTCAGAATTCCCCTCCCAGGCCGCAGGGATTACAGGCAATGCACCACACTCAGGCTTTTTCTTCTTAATGGTGATCAAGTAATTTAGCTCATTGGCCAAGCTTTTTAACCCACAATTCCATGGCAAATCAACCAAATTGTCTACTATCATAGATCTATTTCATGATTTAGAAAAAGAGTCAACTCACTACAGTGCTACAGTCGGCGTTCACCACCCAGGGACAGAGCTCACCCACCCAGGGACAGAGCTCACCACCCAGGGACAGATCTCACCCACCAAGGGACAGAGCTTACCAACCCAGGGACAGAGCTCACCAACCCAGGGACAGAGCTCACCCACCAAGGGACAGAGCTCACCCACCAAGGGACAGAGCTTACCAAACCAGGGACAGAGCTCACTCACAGAGATCAGTTTGCTCACCCAGGGACAGGGCTCATCTACCCAGGGACAGAGTTTGTCCATCCACAGAGACAGCTTCTTATTTTACTCTGGTCCCTGCCGCCACCACCACCACCACCACCTCCACCACCTCCACCACCACCACCACCACCACAGACTTTATTTGAAACTCATAGGAATGTTTTCTGAATTAGAATGTGTGAATTAGATGTTTAAAAAAGCATGGAGGGTCACAGGGCTGCTGTAGTTAGAGGTTGCTAAATTCGTGGAAGTTAAGTGATGTCCTTAGAAACTCAAGGCAAAGGTGGCCACAGATCAATAAGAGATTTGTAGAAAGTGGTTGGTTCAGTTTTCATGTTGCAACATTGCACAATTTCACCATCAGTTTCTGCTATTTTTTTCTTTAAAAATGATCTGAAGAATTTAGAACTCATTCTTTAGTATTTCTTATGTTTTAAATTGAACCTAACAGAATTTTATCCTTTAATCCAGACAGAAGTTTTATACTGGGACCACAACACTGATGGGAGCTTCATCACTTGAGCGTTTTGAAGGTTCTCTTTGTTGGTACTAATAGAGGAGTAGACATAACTACCAATAACACAAACGTGCATTGACTTCGCCTCCTTCCTTGGCACCCCCCCCCTCAAAAAAAACTAATGTAAAAATAACAGCTTCGACTTAATACAAACCTCTGATGTATTGTTTTCATTTTAGAGATGAAAAATACTTTGCTTCCTCTTGGCATAGAATTATAATGGCCACACGATACACTTTCTTTTCACATTTTCTAAGGATATGGAGGGATTTTAAGCAAGGAGTGATATGATCTATTTAATATTTTAGAAGTTCACTTAAGCAAATGGCCGAAAGAATCTGGTTAGGAAAGTACTGCAGAAAAGCTGATGAATGTCAAGACTTTCATGCCCATGAGATGGAGGAAAGGGGAAAAACCAAAGAATGATTTGACAGGAAGGGTTAGCAGAGAAGAGATTGTCTGGACTGGGACAGCAAGAGAGCGGACAGTGGCCGGGTGGTGGTGGCGCACGCCTTTAATCCCAGCACTTGGGAGGCAGAGGCAGGTGGATCTCTGTGAGTTTGAGGCCAGCCTGGGCTACCAAGTGAGTTCCAGGAAAGGTGCAAAGCTACATAGAGAAACCCTGTCTCGAAAAACCGAGAGAGAGAGAGAGAGAGAGAGAGAGAGAGAGAGAGAGAGAGAGAGAGAGAGAGAGAGAGAGAGAGAGCAGACAGTGAAGAAGAAGAATCACACTTCTGGAGCACTTAAGGTAACATTTATTGAGTCAGAGAGCACAGATGGGAGGAAGATGAAGAGTTGAGCTTCGTATGCGCTGTGGGAGAGGTGTGTGGACCTTCGTGGGAGATGTATGGGGGCAGGCATATAACATGGGGTGGTTAACGGAAGTGATGCCTTGTATTAAGGCTGTGGCAACAAGTGAGATTGTCTAGAGGAGACTGTAGAGTGGGAAGATCTCCTGGGAGCCGTAAAATCTAGAGAAAGGATCACAAACCGATGTTCTTTGGGAAGTTTTCTTTGGATGTACAATGCTTCTAAAAATTGAGAAATAGTTAATGATATTTAAAAGTTAGGGTATTTTTTTTTTGTTGTTTTTTCAAGGCAGATTCTCACTATATAGCTCTGGCTGTCCTGGAACTACTGTCTACTGCCTGTAGACCAGGCTGGCCTTGAACTCACAGGGATCTGCCTGCCTCTGTCTCCTGAGTGCTGAGTTTAAAAGTGTGTGTCACCATGCCGGGCTGAAAGTTAGTGTAGTTTAAATAAAAATTTCTACCTGGTAACACGTGCCTACTCTTCTGGCAGAAATCATTGGTAAAGACTGAGCCTCTGCTGTCCCTTTAGACAATCTCACAGGCCTGGGTGGATACACTCACCGAACAGTCTCATTTCCTGGTCCTCATTACTTGCCCAGCTTGTGTCCATACCTGGCTTTGAAATCTCATATTTAGGGGAGGATACAACAGTCCAGAAGGCTAATTCCCCATGGCCTTCTAAAAGAGGGAGACTAGGGAGGTATTGTGAGTTCCTTTGCTCAGTTTACCTAAAATATGCTCCTTTGACCTTTCCCTGCCTTTCCAGGTGAGATTCATGTACATTGACATGAGGTCCTGCTGACTGGGTCATGGGGTAAACTTAATAGTGGACCATCAGCACTTCAACCTCCGCCTTGACTCTCTACTGCCATGTACAATAAATGTACTTGTAACAGATCCTTATGTTAGACCAGTGGCTCTCAACCTTCCAAATGCTGCGACCCTTTAATACAGTTCCTTATGTTGAGGTGACCCCCCCAACCATAAAATCATTTCGTTGCTGCTTCATAACTGTGATTTTGCTACTATATGAGTTGTGATGTAAATATCTGATATGTGACCCCCAAAGGGATGGCAACCCGCAGGTTCTGAACCGCTGGATTAGACAGAACAGAAAATGCCAATTTAAATGGAGTTTTGTGACCTATTGTGTTGATCCCTAACTATTGGCTTAGTAGATTTTCACATTTGATGCTGAGTACATCAGTAGCCTGTGGTCAACCAAGACGGTCTTAGTAGTGGGATTTATTAATTTTATACGGCCCTAGATGGTTAATATCTTTGGTTTATTCTTCTGCTTGATATAGAAAATGTCACCTAAAGAGTCAGGCTGACTTTTGCTGTGTGTTTGATGTAATTCTCTACTGACAGTAGCATGCTGATGGCCAAAGATCCTTCCACCCTGAAAATGGAAGGAAATTTGGAGATCCACCCCCCTCTCCCATCCATATTGGCAACAGGATTCTCCTTCCTAAATCTCACATTGAAAATTCAATGGCCTTTGAGATGATGTTGAGAGGTTGGGCCCTTGAGTTCATCAGGTCATGAGACTCTGTCCTTATGAAAGAATTAATACCATCATTGGGGAGGTGTGTTCTTGATAAAGGGGCTTGCTGGGCTCAGTCTTCTCTCTGTGCCTTAGACATGTTCATTGGCTACTTCACTACCAGGTTAACAGTAAGACTGCCCTCACCAGATGAACTAAGATAGTTGGACATATCTGATTTCTTTGTATCAGTTCCCTAACTCAGGGCCATTGATACATTTTAGTGTCCTATCACTTCCTCTAGTAATGGGAGGTACCTGGAAAATGCTTGTGGAGTTTAAATGGAAATTAAGTTGCTCTACAGCTTTTACAGTGCTTTATTATTAAAAATGCCAATCACAATATTAATGGTTCCTGAGAACTTACTACATGCCAGGAGCCACAATGAGTACTTTAAATAGATTCTACAATTTAGTACTCATAATTAACCTGTGATTGCTGTGGGATAATGCTCTTGTACACTGTAAAGATTTGTCACTCAAATTGGGTTAATAAAATGCTGATTGGCCAGTATCCAGGTAGGAAGTGTAGGCGGGGCAACCAAACTAAGAATGCTGGGAAGAGAAAGGGTGGAGTGAGGAGTCATCAACCAGATACATAGGAAACAAGATGAGAATGTAGCACTGAGAAAAGGTACCAAGCCATGTGGCTAAACATAAACAAGAATTATAGGTTAATTTAAGTGTAAGAGCTAGTTAGTAATAAGCCTGAGCTACTGGCTGAACATTTATAAATAATATTAAGCCTCTAAGTCAATTATTTGGCAAGTGGCTGCTGGGCATTTGGGAACAGGTAGGCAGGAGAGAAACTTCCATCCACGTATGACATAGAAGCATTACCTTTTTTGTTTTATTTTATTTTGTTAGGTGAGTTCTCACTATGTAGCCCTGGCTAGCCTGGAAATCCTAGAGAGCTACCTGTCTTTGTCTCCCAAGATCTGGAATAAAAGGTGTGCACCACCACTCCTGGTTACTTTTTTTGTTTTTGATGATAAAGCCAAATCTTGGTTAAAAATCTTCCATAATGCTTCAAATCAGAATTGATGCCCCGTTTTCTGTCTCCAGAGTCCATACACTTGAATATATTCTACACTGCGCTTAATCTGGGGGTTAGTGGGATTTCAGGGGGCCTGAGAATTAAAAATTAACCTCACACATTTGTGATTATATACATATAGGCATTTTTTTTCCTGTTGTCTTTCCCCAGATCCCTGAATAACACACAATCAAGAATCAGTCAAGTGAGACATTCTGCTTCCTTGGAGAACATAGAACTGCAAACTCTTGAGCAGCTGTCTTTGTTTTGTGAAGACTATTTATTTTTATTTTATGTGTACGCATGTGTGCTTGAGTGTATGTATGTACATTGTGTGTGTGCAGTGCCTATAGAGGCCAGGAGAGGGCACCAGTTTCCCCAAGAGCTGGAATTACAGGCTGTTGCGAGCTGATGTGGGTGTATTCCAGAACAGTAGTGGGCTCTGGTATTGCTGAGCCGTCTCTCCAGTCCCATGTTTTTAAATGCCCACTGTGGTTTACACCCCACTGGCTAAATCTACTGTTAACTTGACGTAAACATTTTCACAGGATCTCACCCTTTCCCCTAGTTAGCTGTTCCTCCACCAGTCATTCAGTGTCACAGCAGAAAACGGCCCTTCTTGGAGGACTGGTATTTACTCTGCTGCATGCCTTAGCAAAGCAGCATAGAGCAGTAGCAGGCTGCATTAAGCCACCCTCTGTTAGGAATTAACAAATACCGCCCTGGGATAAGTGTTCTGTTTTGAAAGAAAATAAGGCGGTGGTAACTGGAACCCCCAGATGTCCCGGCTCCCCAGCAGCTTGGTGCCCACATGCTGGGGGCTGTTCTGTATCACATTGTTTCCCCTCATGTATTTGAAAAATGAGGTTTCAGAGAATAAAGGAAATCTTGTGTCCACTGCTACTGATGCTTATCTCCTGGAAACCAGGACGTGTTTCCAATCAACCCTGTATTGTACAGGAGTACCACAGGCGGGGTGTTCCATCCGGGATAGCTGAATCATAATGTTGCGGTCCCTTCAGCCTCCCTCACAGTGAAGAGGCTCCTTCAGGCTGCAGCAGGCCCTGTATATTTCTTTTATAAACTCCTCCCTGCTGTGTGTATGTGTGTGTGTGTGTGTGTGTGTGTGTCTGTCTGTCTGTCTGTCTGTCTCTGATGTATGTTGGTATATGAGTGTCATCTTGCTTTTGGGCTGAAGTCAGGGGTTGACCTCAGGTGTCTTAAATCACTTTATCCACCCTGTTTTTGAGACGGGGCCTCTTTCAGGGAACCTGGAGATTGCTGTTTCCGCTGGCTGGCCAGGGAGCCTCTGGGACACCCCCCCCCCACCCCACCCCCCACCCCCCGTCTCTGACTTCCTAGTGCTGGTTACAGCCATGCACTATCACACCTGGCCTTTTACTGGGTGCTGGGGATCTGAACTCAGTTCCCATCAAGCCACATCTCCAGTCTTCTCTGCTGTAATCTTAGTTAGAGGGGAAGTTAATTAGACTTCACATAAGAGTGCCTTTTATAACAAAGTATGCTTTTGCGCCTGTTGGCTCAGGTTCCCTTTAAGGATTTTAGAGGTAACCTTTGTTTTGAGCATGACAGACCTTTGAGGTGTTTTCTCAGAGGCTATACCACAGTCTGACAAGCCACATCTAGTCTGCACTGGCTCCATCTTGTGCGTGAGGCACTGTGGGAAGTATGAATGTTTTAACTATCATCTTCACCCCGAAGGAGGTGTTGGATATCTCCACAAGTTAATCATGTTATGAATGAAGTTGACTTGTCCAAAGTCAGGCACTGTAGAAAGAGGTAGGGATGGGGCCTCAACCCCAGCCTGTGTTGTTGACGCCATTCCAAATGACAGAACTTGTTCTTCCAATAATGCTCAGCCAGCGCTGGGAACCACACATTCCAGGTTTACAATCAAAAATCACCCACTGGGCCAGTTGATTCTGAACTTTATTCAGATGTAACTGAAAATTGCACTTTCTGATTTCCCTTTGCAGGGTTCTAAGTGTGCACAAAATAAGCCCCAGTGAGGAAGACTTTCCTATGTATAGACAGGCAAGCTTAAAGCAGAGTTTGGGCTTGGGCTTCAGTGGTGAATTACACACACTGGAAGCTTGTATAACTTCTCTTGGCCGTGACCCCTTCCTCACTGCTTTTCATTCTCTGTGACACTTCAACCAGCAGGGGAAAGATTTTATCCAATTGCTTTGACTCTATTAATTTTTTTTGGCAACTCAATCATTGAGATTTACCATGTGACAGAAGGGGAGATTTAATTTTTAGTTTCCTAGGCTCTCATTAGACTGTCACAGGACCAGAGAGAAATCTAGTGAACGTTTATGCTGTCAGTGGCTACCGCACAATCTCCAGTCAGTTATTACCTGCTGAATGACAACGTAGGCATTAAATGCAAGACATTTGGTGGATGGAAGTTTCTCAAGATGTGATCGTGATTGAAATAAAAAAAGCATGAAAAGTTAAAACTGTCAGAGGGCCTAGACCCATGGGCAGAGTCATGTGGATTTATTTTGCAGCTATATAAAAATATCTCCCTATCCCATTTGTTCAGCCATTAATATACTTTATTGCTCACTCAACAGGCATTTATTGGATGTCACTGGGCACACAACACTGGAGGTGAATGCTGTGGAGGATATGAAGATGGCGACGCCTTTAAGTTAAATTTGATCCAGTAGAAGAGATGAGCATAGAACAAATGCTAAAGGACAGGTAGAGATATAATATCAGCAAAGCAATTGGTAGGGTAACATTTCACCTCCAGCTGGATAACCAAGAGGATTTGTGGAGCAGATTAGATGCAAACCAGAGGTGAGGATCTCAAAGGTGTTGGGAAGTGTGGGGACAAAGGAAAATGGCATTTCTTTCAGGGGAATCTGTCCCGTTCAAGGTCATCAAAGCAAGTTCTATAGGTGTTTTACACACTCTGTCTTCTTTTCTGTTTCACAGGGGTGTGAGGAGAGGCGTGTAGGGGTGTGGGGAGAAAAGTATAGGTAGGGGGGTATGAGCAGGTGAAGGTTGGGGAGGTGGGGTGTGGGGAGAGAGGTGTAGGGTGTGGAGAGAGAAGTTTATGTGGGGGTATGGGCAGGTGAAGGTCTGGGGAAGTGGGGGTGTGGGGGTGAGTGTGTGGGAAGGTGAGGGTGTGGGGAGATGGGGGTGTGGGGAGGTGGAGATGTGGGAAAGTGAGATGGGGGTGGGCTTAGAACATGGGAACTACATTTCCCTTTCAATCAGCTTTCTCTTAGCTGAGGGGATTGAAAGGCAGGAGGATAAGTAGGGCTGGTTCAGTCACTGTGACTCCAGGATCAGAGGCAGCAGGAAACCAGCTTCCTTTCTCCTGGGCAGCAGGGCTAGCGGCATCCCTGCAGGAGAAATAGCTCCAGCGCCAGTAAATAGTGAATTCATGCTGACCTCTGTGCCTCTTTCCTTCTCAATCTTCCAAAAATGTTTAATCATCATCATCATCATCATCATCATCATCATCATCATCATCATTTTGTCTTTTCCAACAGAGTTTATCTGTGTAGCCCTGGCCGTCCTGGAACTCGATCTATAGACCAGGCTGGCCTTGAACTCACAGAGATCTGTCTATCTCTGCCTCCCGAATGCTGGGATTTAAGGTATGTACCATCACTGTCCAGCTCTAATTATCATTAATAATAAAGTTAAAGGTTTAAGAGTGTATATACCATGTAATCAATTTTCCTTGAAGCACAGTTTGCCTCTGGTAATTTGAATGTATTTGAATTTAAAAAACACCCGTATGTGTATGATGAGTGCTTTGCGTGCAATAGACCATCAGAGGCCCGGGATTGGAGTGGCAGACAGTTGTGAGCCACCAGTGGGTGCTGTGATTCAAGCTCAGGTCCTCTGGAGGAGCAGCCAGTTGTCTTAACCACTGAGTATTCCATCCATCTCCAAGTTAGATCTGTTTAAGAGGATGATTAGCTGAGCTTTGATGGCTCTGACAGTGTATACACTGTGCATCCTCCATCCATGTCCAAATTCTTTAAAAAACAAAACACAAAAACCAACTGGTTTCTGTCTCTCCCACATTTTCTTACCCCACTTGTAGCCAGGCCTCCTGTTTCTCCTTGACCTCAGGTAATATCTGAGTTTGAAACAATATCAGGGTCTTTTAATAGTTATTGCTATTTGAGGCTAGACAGTTCTCCATGTGGGAGACACTGTGAACTGTGGAGTAGGTAGTTCTCTGTGGGGGACACTGTGAACTGTGGAGTAGGTAGTTCTCTGTGGGGGACACTGTGAACTGTGGAGTAGTTCTCTGTGGGGGACACTGTGAACTGTGGAGTAGGTAGTTCTCTGTGGGGGACACTGTGAACTGTGGAGTAGGTAGTTCTCTGTGGGGGACACTGTGAACTGTGGAGTAGGCAGTTCTCTGTGGGGGACAACTGTAGAGTGTTTTGAAGCATTATTGGTCTCTACCCACTGAATGTGATTAGTGCCAGCTGCGACAGTCAAAACTCTCTTCAGATATTGCCAAGTGTATTTTGGATGAAATATCCAGTGAAGAATTGTGACTATAGGTCAGCGTGTTTTCTAACTTCATGCTGTAGCACAAACAGCATTCCCTTCTTTTTTTTTTAAGGGCCAAGTAATATTTCACTGGATCCATAAACTACATTTTCTTACAGCCAGAGCTGTTACATAGAGAAATCCTGTCTCAAGTAAAACATAACAAACAAACAAATAAACAAAAAACCCCACTACATTTTCTTTGTTCATTCATTCAAAAAATGGATATGTACGTTACTTCTACATCTTAACTACTGTGAATAGTGTGATGAACGTAAGTGGTGCACATAGGATTTTCTTGAGTTCTATTTATGTGTTTGCATGTGTGGGCATACACAAATATGCAGATGTGTGTGTGTGTGTGTGTGTGTGTGTGTGTGTGTGTGTGTGTGTGTGTGTGTAGGTGGATGGAGTGTCTTCTGGGATAGATATATTGAGGTCGTGTTTCTCTCTTGAACTCAGTGCCCTGGTTTGGCTAGTCTAGGTAGCCAGCTTGCTCTGTATCCTTGTCCCTGCCTTTCAAGTGCTGGAGTACAGGTGGGTTGTCATGCTCACCTGCCATTCATGGGTTCTGGGGATGTAAACTCTGGTGTTGTAGAATATTATTTTAAGGTGTGTTACTTTTGTTTATGTTGCATTTGTTTAACTCTGTAAAGCTGTGTTACTGTGCCTGCCAAAAACAGCTGATGGGCTAATAAAGATCTGAACTGCCAATAGCGAGGCAGGAGAAAGGATAGGCAAGGATGGTAAGCAGAGAGAATACCTAGAAATCTGGAAGGAGAGAAGATCAAAGAAGTAGCCAGAGAAGGAGGAGGACTCCAGGGGCCAGCCACCAAGTTACACAGCTACACAGCAAGCCATGGAGTAAGAGATTTACAGAAGTAAGAGAATGGGAAAAGCCCAGAGGCAAAAGGTAGATGGGATAATTTATAAAGCTGGCTAATAACAAGCCAAGCTAAGGCCAGACATTTATAATTAAGAACAAGCCTCTGTGTGTGATTTATTTGGGAGTTGGGTGGCAGGGGCCCCCCAAAAGAGAAAAAACAACCAACAACACCCTGATCCTCCTGTTTGTGCTTAAGTGCTTTACCTCCATGCATTTCCCCATATTGTTGTGCCAATTTACATGTCAACCAACAGTGTACCTTAGCCAACAACAACAATTAACTTCGACAGTGACCATCTTAATAGGTTTAGGTGATTATGCTGTGGTGGTTTCATGTGCATTTTCCTGATAATGAATTAATGCTGAAGATCTTTATAATTGCATGGCTGGTTGCATATCTTCTCTGCTGAGCTATTGTGCTTGGGAATGGTGTATAATGTGTGTCCACATTGTGGGATTAGATATGATACTATTTTGAAGATTTTTGCATGAACAGACATGAAAGACACTGATATGTGGAATCCATTCCTTGCATTGTCTGTGACTTTGGCATCAGGGTAAGGATGTTTTACTGAGTTGGAGGTATGCTCTCCTCTCCAGTCTTTTGGAAAGAGTTTCAGAAGAAGTTCTATTAGCCTTCCCTATTTTGAAAAACCTGGAACCATGTCCTGTTTCCTTCTTTGTCTTAGTTAATGTGGGCAATGGGAAAAGAAAGGTAGGCTGAGCTCAGACTGGGGACGGATTTGAAAATGTTGGGCTGAATTGTTACAACTTCATTGAATTTATATGGATGATACATGTTGCTACTTTCAGAAGTACTTGCTGAGAATGAAGGTCGGTGGTAGAACATACGCTTAGTATGCATAAAGCCCTAGGCTTAATTCCCAGTGCTCGCACCCACACATGCACACATACAGATCTTATTGTTCTATTGTTGTAACGTATTTACTGAGAATCTGCTTTCATCCTTTCACATTACACCTCCTGGGCTCCTTCCTTGCTCAATAACACAGTGGAAGATGAGCGATGCCTTCCTTTCTCTAACCATTGTCCCATTGTTCCTGTAACGTTTTTCTTTAGTGTTGTTGGATGTAGGTCAGTGTACCCGCATTTCATAAGGAGATCTTTACTACATGACAGTCGCACCCCATTTCTTGCCATCCTCTTATATGACAGTGCAGCAAAGGAGCCAGAAGAAACTGGAGAACAGGGCTCTGTTGGAAGACAAGGTCTGGTTTAAGGGCCATTTCCAAAGGCAAAGTAGGGATCTTTTACTTTGCTCCAGGAAGGGTTGGAAACGGAGGGACAGAAGTAAGAATGTGCCCTCTTACACAGCATTTCCAAAGACAAGGAAGCGTTTAAACTGATCTGTGAAGTGCAGAGTCCTTACACGGTGTATAAACAAACAACAGGCTGCCCAGCTCAGTGCAAAACTGGAGACGCCACACTGACCTGAGGGTGTGGGTTCTGAGTGCAGGGATCATTTTACAGCCATCTGTTCAAACTGCCAAGGTCAGTTTAAGATTTGGGGTATCTTAAATTTCTGACTGTTCTGACCACCTGCTCCCCCCCATATAAAGGCATGGAGACAGCAGATCTTTTGTGCAGTAAAGCTTAATCCTATCACCCCTCTCATGCATACTCAGTCCACCTTTGGCTGGTTTGAACACAGCCCCCAAGCAGTTAATTAGAGGACGGTGGGAGACAAGGCCTCAAGAGTGTGGCTACAGAAAAGAGGCCTGATGTTTTGGGTTGGAGCACAGGTTAGTGTCCCAATCTGAAGTCAGTTTAGTTGGGTGTGTTTACATCCCTTCCTGGAGAACGTAGTACAGTAGGGCAGTGGTCAGTTATGAATGTCAGCAAACCATGACTTAGCCCGTGCTTTTGGCTCCCAAACATTTCCAGCTCTAAACTCTTCGTGTTTAGAACAACAACAATTTGAACGTGAACTCCACATTGCCCTGCAGAGGCAGTTCTCGGCCGTGGACTGGGGTTAGGAGTGAAGAGGCACACATGAGCTGAGGAGGAGGTCAGCATGGTTAGGACGTGAGAGTGGCAGCTTGACTCTGGGTCACGAGGCCTCCCTTCACGGCGACCTTGCAGATGCTGGCCGCTTCACCTTAAGTCTATTGTGTTTTCTGCTTTTTGGCTTTGTCCGGTTGGTAAAGCTGAGGGGTTTGAAATACCTGATGACTCACTCAGTCAGTCTCGTAGGATAACACAGAGAACACAGGCTAGCTTTAAGAAGGGCTTTGGTAAAATGGAGGCTAGAGTGGCAATGAGAGGTCTGAAGCTGTTCCTTATCTCGACAGTGTTTGGAACAGACAGGTTGCTCTCCTGATGTAGTGAAGTGTCCCAGGAGTCACACTCACACATGGGTCCAATGCTGGCCTTCTAACTCATCTAACAACTCGTTCTGTTTTTTACTTATGGAACACACAGAGTTTTGCACCACTTTGATTTTTTTTTTTTTTTTTTTTTTGAGACAGGGTTTCTCTGTGTAGCTTTGCGCCTTTCCTAGAACTCACTTTGTAGACTAGGCTGGCCTGGAACTCACAGAGATCCTCCTGGCTCTGCCTCCCGAGTGCTGGGATTAAAGGTGTGCACCACCACCGCTCAGCAGTTACAAACTTTTAAAGGCATAAAAGTCTTCTTCCTCTCCATGAAGGATTGGTACATGTGTTTGCACCTTTCTCCTCCTTAGGAATCACTACCGTCTTTCCTGAAGAAGTTTCCATTGGTCAAACTTTAGAGTTAGCATTTAACAACAGCAATTATTATTTTGTGATTTTCCATATAAAATGGAAGCCATTGCTTAATGAGATGTTTTCTTAGATATTTTCTCCCCCTTGAATCTCTGTAGGGAGAGATGGCTCAGCAGGTAAAGACTCTTTATACCAAGTCGGACCGTCTGAGCTCCATCCTTGAGATCTACATTATTCTCTGCCTCTACACATACCCTGTGTTTCTCTCTCTCCATAAATAAATGTAAAAGATTGTTGTATCTAAATGCTTCATCAGAATTTGATGCTTTTAAGGGTCTCCTGATAACCCAAAGCCAATTTTATCTAGGAGGGGTTTGGAGGCACTGAAACCTTCCCAAGAGCAGGAAGAGGCCTAGGGAGTGGAGCGTGTGTCTCCACCAGTAAGCCTGGACACTCACTGATACTCTCAGGTGAGTCCTTTGCAAGCACCTGAGTTAAAAGCTCTGGTCACTCTCCAGCCCCTTACAAGGCCTTCTTTTCACTAGTCCTGTCTTGACAAAAAGGTCTCCATTTCTGTCGTGTTCGGGAGGATGAAGTCCCCACTCACTCGGGGGCTCCCTTCGTCACCACAGTCCCCCCACAGAACAGCATGTCTTTCCTTAGGCTCTAAACACCGCTCATCAAATGATCCTGGTACACATGGAAGCCTGCCCTTTGAGCAAAGTGACCAGCCAGTGAACATCTCACAGCAGTTCTTGCACAACTTTGGCCTTTGTTGTATGCACTGCCCCAGCAAGCACTCAGGACTAAGACGTGACATACATTACAAACGTGTGCCTCTGTTTACTATTGATGCAAATAAACACACCAAGGAACAGTCACTGCTACGTGTATTATTTCTGAAAGGAAAGCATATTTTATTCTATTATGAAACACGCTTTTTCCTCTCAATCTGGCTTTATAAAATAAATCATGTAAGGTATTTAACCCTCAGGAACTGCTCGCAACCAACTTCTCCATCAAGCAATGTGTTTCTTTTGCTTCTCCGTTTGTGTTTTGATTGGGGCAGGATCTCACTCTACTCTGGGCCAGCCTGGGCTACTCAACTATGTAGCTCAGGCTGGCACCCAACACATAGACAGTTCTCCTGCCTCAGCCTCCCAAGTTCTGGCGTTACTGACAGGAGCCACCATGCCTGACTAACAAGCCACATTTTGTTGTTTCACCACAGACATCTGAGCTGTTTGTAATTTGCATTGCTGTAAGCCTTCTCCCTTGTCCATGCTCTGCACATGTTGAAACTGCATCCTCCTGTCATGTCCTGTGAGGTGAGGCCTTTAAGAAGTCATTAGGCTTTAATGCAGTTGGTGCCTTATAAAAAAAAACCTAACAGGTTTGCACACATGCTCTCTCTCAGTCATGTGAGGACACACCGAGAAGGCCAGCCAGCAATCTAAACACGCTGACACTGGGATCTTGGAGGCCCCGACGTCTGGAACTGTGAGACATCAACATTTGATGTTTAACCCACCCAGCCTGTGGTACTTGTTATAGTGACCTGAGCAGACACATTCGTGTTTTTTTTTTTCTTGCTGGGGTTTTAAATTCTCTATGATGCTAGCTTCCTCCTTCCCTTGCTTTAGTTCAGGAAAGGGCTTTGTGAGGAGCCTAGGAAGTAGCAGCCACAAGCTACTGTGTGTTTCATTTTCCAGAAAAATAAAAGTCAAATTAATAAAAGAAATGAAGGGGTGTAAAGTACCATCCTGCATCCTCAGTCCCATTGAGACTGATTATAATAACAGCTGCTCGTATGTCAGCATCTGTAGTTATAGCCTGTGCCGTAGCTGGGGGCAGGGAAGGCAGGAGGAACAGGCAGCGACAGCACCTGTATACAACAGTAGAGTTGGTGGTCAGTGAATGATCAAGTGTTCAATCTCATTAGCCACTGGAGAATGCAAATTATAAGTGATTTAAGATTTTATCTCTCGCCGGGCGGTGGTGGCGCACGTCTTTAATCCCAGCACTCGGGAGGCAGAGCCAGGTGGATCTCTGTGAGTTCGAGGCCAGCCTGGGCTACCAAGTGAGTTCCAGGAAAGGCGCAAAGCTACACAGAGAAACCCTGTCTCGAAAAACCAAAAAAAAAAAAAAAAAAAAAAAAAAAAAAAAAAAAAAAAAAAGATTTTATCTCTCCTCATTCCAAATGGCCACCATCAATAAAGCAAATGACAACTGCCAGTGAGGATCCCAGGAAAGAGGTGCCCTTCACAGCACTGGTAGGAATGCAAGTAAAGCGTGGCAGTCACTCAGGAAGTCAGTCTGAACTACCAGATGGTGCAGCTAAGCCGCTCCTGTGTGTACAGCCACATACCAGCAGGTGTGTTTGCACAAGTGTGTTCATTAATGCTCTATTCACAGCAGCTAAGAAATGGAACCAGCCCAGGCACCCACCAGCAGATGAGTGGACAGAGGTGTGATGTCCACAGCAGGGCTTCACACAATCAGAGAGAAAAGTGAAACTGGGCCATTTGCAGGAAAACTGTTGCAACTGGAAACTGTAATGCTAAATGAAAAGATTCAGACTCAACAAGACAAATGCTGAATCTTTCCTCTCACACACCGACTCTCGATTTAGATTTCTACATGTGTGGATGTATTGTGCCTTGTGTAAGTTTGGAAAGCAGAAAGTAGAGGGAAGGGGGCAGAGATTTTAAGGGAAGAAAGATGGAAGGAAGGAAAAAAAGAGAAAACAATGGAATACCCATGACATAAAAACAGAAGTAGGTGTTTTGGGGGGAGGTGTAGGGTCTAGCAAATATGGGTAGCAGGATGGGTGAGGTCAAGGAATGGGGGGGGGGGAGAGAAGAGCCAAGTAAAATGAAAAAGATGCAGGAAAAGGCCGTGATGAAACCTGTGACTTTCTGTTCTGTTCATTTTTTTATTAGCTAAAAAGGAAATAAACAAATAAAAACAAGTTTGGGTCAGAACTGTTAGACGCCACCCTCTCACGGCATCAACTGCTATCAGACCTCCATGCTCTCCTCTTGCCCCGCCCCCTCCTCCCTCTTCTCTCCTCCTTCCCCCCTCCCGGACTATTTTCCTCTCTCCCCTCTCCTCTTTATTTCCTTTTGATTTAACTTGCAATATTCTCTTCCATACTTGAGGCTGCTTGATAGCAGGCTGCCTGCCTCGGAAAGGCAAAGCCACCATCGCCAAGTCTCTGTAGGAACCACTCCACGAGGCAGAGCGAGGGTTCGAACCCAGCTCTCCTGTGCTGGTTTCAGGGCGGTCTATTAAGACCCAGGGGCCTTCAGGGTTGCTCTGAGGGTTGCTGTGGGGGTGTTAGGAGGCAAAGCATGGGCAGATGAAGATGATGATGATGATGAAGATGAGGAAGCAGCTGAGACCAATTTCTCGGAGCTGGCTCTTTGCAAACTCATTGGTTTCCACCCTGTGCCCCTTGGCATTTAGCATGGTAACATCCAGAGGCAGATAACTAATTAATACGGTGCTGAATCTTTGTTGAAACCATTTGTTAAAGCACTTCATTTCCTTTGCCAATCTGATCTCTATTTCCTGGAGAGCCAAAACAAAACAAAGCAAGCATCTGGGGCCTGGAATGAACTCCAAGAGCCTTTCCTAAGGAGGTGCAATAGGGAAGAGGAAGTCGGCAAGAGACGCTGGCCTGGCTGCTGCTCAGAGATGCATCAGCTTAAAAAACATATTTCTTTCCTACATTTCAACTAGGCACAGCGGGTTGGTTTTAGGACTCCCCAAGGACACTGACGTCCTTGAGTACTGTTGTATAAAACCATGTGGTACTTTATAAAGCATGTGCAAATCCTCTTGTGTAATTGAAATCATTTCTGGATTATAATATTACCTAATACAGTATAGATGATATGTAAAGAGTTATCCTGGATTAGGAAGGAATAGTGACAAGAGAAAATGTCTGTGTGTGTGGAGTACAGATAGACTTTTTTTCCTTAAATACTTTCCATTTATGTTTGGTTGAAGCCATGAATACAGAACATGTGGATACAGGAGCTGATTATACTGGCTTCAATTTTGCTGTACAAAACTCAAATGAGGAGCAGAGTGATGATTCAGTCGGTAAAACACTTGCCTTGCGAGCTCAAGGACTTGAGTTTCATCCTCAGAACAGACCTACAAATCCACATCTGGTGGTGTGTGCTCTAATCCAGTGCTGGGGAGTTAGAGACAGGCGGATGAGCTCTGTTACGTGGTATGCTCCAGGCCAGTGAAAGACTCTGTGTCAGACAAACAAGGTGGACAGTTCCTGAAGAACAATCCCTGAGGTTGTCTTCTGGTCTACACACACACACACACACACACACACACACACACACGCACACGCACACGCACACGCACACACGCGCGCGCACACACACACACACTCATGCACGTGTGTGCACACACATATACACACAGACACATGCACACACACCCGAGTGAACACACATGCACGCGCATGCACACACACACACACACACATGCACGCACACGCGTGCGTGCGCGCACACACACATACACACACATACTCATGCATGTGTGTGCACACACATACACACACAGACACGTGCACACCCCCCGAGTGAACACACATGCACACACACACACACACACACACACACACACACACACACACACACACACGAAGGAATGGTTATGGCTAATTCACGTCATACACTTTGTTGCAGTTCTCACTGTGCTAACTCTATGCTAACTCAGTCTCTATGGAATGGGTTAGGGACCCCTCAAGGCTTGGCCCCAGTTCCTTCCCACTGAAAAGGAGTGTTAGGAAATGGTGCCCTACAGTTCAAAATCAAGGTGGTTCTGCTCACCATGATTCCCTTCTCTGAAGAACCCTTCTAACCCCCAATATTCTACACTCCCGATTAACAGTACTGCTTCATTTAAATGTCCTAACCACTCAGCAGAAGCCTATTCTGCACAAACAGTCACAAGCCTCCATCCCTAATACTATACAAATAAGAGAAATGCAATAATTATTCCTTGAGTGATGGGATAACTGAGTAAGAATGTCTGGACCACTGATGTTGACTCATTAAAGAGAACACTGGAAGGGGACTTGGTCCTTGATTTCAGTTCTATTTGGTGCACACGACACAAGGCGTGACAGCTGTTCACAAGCGTAGGCCAGACAATGAGATCCAGACACGCAGGAAGCCTTGGAGGCTCAATGGTTTACGGGTTTACGGGGATAGGAAACTTCTCCCTGTTCTTCCCACCTCTGCAGGCTCCCTAGGTACTTTCCTGTTTCTTGAATGATGTCAGATGCCTTCCCAAGGCAGGACCACCTGCGTGGAATTCTGTCCTTGTCCCTGGCAGCAGTGGCTGTGAAATGGGCCAAGAGTGCTGCAGTGGGCTTAAGATGGGAGGGGACAAGGTGAGAACTGATGACAGGTCTCATTTACGGGTGGGCTGCCAGGAAGGGAAAACTACACACAGGATGTACAAATGAGCAGTTTCCCAATATCATGGACGGAAAACTCATGGCAAAGGCATTCTATCCTAATATATCTCAACATGTGTTCAAAAGGCCAACCCTCTGGACAGGCCCTCTGGGAGTCCCTAGAATTTAACACAAGAGTTATGGTTTTAGTATTTCCTCCAATAGCTAAAGAGCTATCATCCCTCTTTCTCCTTTTTAAACTAATGAGGGTTCCCCAACCCCTTGTGTGCACGGAGCCTGTAGCAGATCTGGAGAATGAGGTCAATTTTTAAGTAACAGTGCTTGGCAGGGTAACCTCTCCTCAGTACACATCTGGGTCACATCTTTTAGAATCTGAATTCCTTCACAAGGGTGCCGATCTCATCCCAGCTCACAATAGGTACTCATAAATATTAGACCAAACCACCCACTTCTGGGGTCAAACAGCTTTTACTAATTAACGGCACGCATTTCCACATTAACGTCCACGGAGGTGCCTTAGATATTTTAAGAGTGTCTCATAATTGCATCTTCCCTCCAGATTCTTGAGAAGCTTCATGACATTTCCACAACAGAAAGTTGTTTCAAAATGTGCATAGATTCTAAGTTTTAATTTTTTAGGGCATCATGCTGTTACTATTTGGTAGGATTACTGGTAGTAGAGTGTTCTTTTCTTTTTTTAACCTCAAAATATATAGAACAAAAAAATCTTAAATGTTTGTTTAGAAAAGAGTCCACCCCTATCCCTTGATGTTGCATGCTGTCTTTATCATTGTCCCAGTGTTTCCCGGTTGCATACAATCAATATACGATATGAACTTGTATTTTTGACAGCTCTTTGGACGTAAGCTTGCCCAACGTCACCAAGAGCAGATATTTTATTGTTAACTGATGTTAGCCTGAGGTCTTCAGGGTTTCCTTCTTTTTCTGCTGGCACCTAGTTTACTTTATTTTGTCACAAAAGAATGTCTGCCTGAGACTATTTCCAAAGTTTTTTCCAACGGAAGGATGCTTTGTCCGTGAGGTAAGTCCAGTGCAGAGTGACTGAAAACCCAGACTCACCCGGAGCTCATCAAACCTGGGAGACTGCTGCTCAGCTGCATGAGGCTCCGTGATAGCAAGGAACACAACCGGTGCTCAGCTTCCTGAGGCTCTGTGGTGCCAAGGGAGCATCTCCAATTTAGGAGATGCCTGTAGAGTGCATCCCTGTACCCTCAAGGAAGCTACTGAGCATGGGCCCTTGAGCATTTCAAGTGTGTAATAAAACTTTTCTAATCCAGTGAAAGGACCAGGCTACCTTTGGTTTTCATTCAGTGCCTCTAAGAGAAAATGTCTCAGCAGCAGGTCAGAGGGCATGGGCAGCACAGAGCTGATGGGACTCCTGCTCCTTTTGCCTCAACAATTTGACTGAGTCCAGCATCAGATGTAAGTGTGGTGTTTATTTCAAAGCCGTGGATTGAGAGATAGATAAGAGGTAACATTTCTCTAAGGGAAGGATGCATATTTTGATACTCACATTATTCTGGAACAAGAAAAGGATACCCTTTGCATGGATGTGTGTGTAATTACAGTAGATTCTAACCATAAGTGAATGGTTAAGTATGGCATACTCTAAGCATGGGTGTGTAAGCTCAGCAGATCCTAGAAATGGGTGTGTAAGCTCAGCAGATCCTAGACATGGTGTATAAGCTCAGCAGATCCTAGGCATGGGTGTGTGAGCTCAGCAGATCCTAGACATGGTGTATAAGCTCAGCAGATCCTAGGCATGGGTGTGAAAAGGGAAAGTCCCAGCCATGTACCTTAGATAAAGAAACTGCCTTTGACTTCAGAAGAGATTCACTGTATACACTATAAGAGCCATAGGCCATAGGCATGCATGTTATTAGCTGTATCTGTTCATCAAGATAGAAAGTTACAAAGAAATAGGTCCCACCTTATGATCCCTTCCTAAGTATCAAATTCCCAGACTATATATTTAGAGAGAAGCTGGATCTCTCTGTAGCCCAGGCTGGCCTAGAGCTCACTATGCAGACCAGGCTGGCCTCAGATTGGCTCCATCTTTCTGGCTCTACCTCCCAAGTGCTGGGATCCATCATGTATTTTCTCTCTTCTGCCTTTGGTGGACTTAGAAGACCATGGTGTCAGCAGTGAGCAACTAGGTTGATGGTTCTGATCTCGGCTGCACTGAGTCCAGAGAAACCAGAAAGTATAACCTGTTGCCTCTTTTTCTTTTAGTACTTAAATTTATGGCTCCAAGGGCTTATTTTCTTAGTAAAATGGTGAATCTTTTTTTTTTTTTTTTTTTTTTTTTTTTTTTTTTTTTTGGTTTTTCGAGACAGGGTTTCTCTGTGTAGCTTTGCGCCTTTCCTGGGACTCACTTGGTAGCCCAGGCTGGCCTCGAACTCACAGAGATCCGCCTGGCTCTGCCTCCCGAGTGCTGGGATTAAAGGCGTGCGCCACCACCGCCCGGTGTAAAATGGTGAATCTTAAAAAACAAATTAAAAAAAGATTTTTCAGGTTTATTTTATTTTTTCATGTGTATGGGTGTTTTGTCTGAATGTTATATATGTCTGTATACCACATGCATACCCGGTGCCTGAGGTCAGAAAAGGGCATCAGATGGTTGTGCCCGCCACGTGGGTGCTGGGAATCAAACCCCAGGCCTGGTGAAGAGCCACGCCTGCTGTTTACCGCTGAGCATCTCCCCAGCCCATTGGAAAGTCAGTCTCAACTCTCTTAGTTGTCTTTTGCTCTCTGGGTCCAACGGTTCATCTTGGTGTGTAAGGTGTTTAAGTATTCTCTCTATCCAAAGCACCATCTTTTTCTAGCATAATTCAGGACTTAACACTTAAGCTCGGAAAGCAAGTGGATGTAATCCCTGAGCTGCACGTCAGTCAGTTCCCGAGGGGCTATGACTATAACAGAGGAGTCGGTAGCTTCTGTTTCACACATCGAATTTGTCTGTCAAGATTAACCTCCATCAGCATCACAAGTGAGGCAGGCAGGATGGAAAGCTACATGTGTTTTCCAAAGGTACTCTCTGGGGATTTGGAGTTCTGTTTCAAGGATCCAACGGAAAGGTCCAGAAAACCAAATACACAAAACCACACTAAGGTGTTTATTTTGCATATTCTCAGAGTTGAATGGAGAGAAATGCAGCAGCTCAAAGACTGGAGACAGCTCTGTTCCAGTCCCACTGTGAGTTAGCGTCAGAGTAGATATGATGAAGGGCAGATTAGGAGAGATGGGGTAAGGCGTTGTCCTGGGTTCTTTGGCCAAGCATTCTGGGGTAAGTAGTATTTGGTTTCAACCTCTCATTTTAGAAAAAACATCACTTAGAAAGTGCAATGGTTTAGATGTTGTCCCCAGGGTAGTGATTTTGGGAGGAGGTTGGGAAACTTTTAAGATGTGGGTCCAGTAGGAGATCTTTGCGCCACTTAGAGCTGGGTTCTCAAGAGGGATTGTGAAGCCTCACTGTTTTCTGTGTGATAATGGGATCTCTCCCTTCACACAGGCTCCTACCATCCACCAGGAAGTGACCCTACTATTGTGTGGAGTGTTGTGGGGCCCCTTGTAAGATGTCAGCCAGCTGTTTGGACTCACAGCATTCCCAGCTGTGGGATAAATAAGTAATTTCTTTATCACGTTAGCCAGTCGCAGGTATTCCATTATAGAAGAAAAAACCGATGAACATGGGAGGCCTGATAAAAATGTCAATTCTCCATTTGCCCTTTGAGATCTGTGAAGCTCAAGAAACTCATTCCAGTTACTGCCTGGGTGGGTGTATGGACTGTGCTGGAGGAACTCCGAGGTACCAGAATGAACCTGGGTTTGTAGATGGCGACAAAAACATGCATATCCCAGCCCCACAGGTATCCTACATTTTATCTTGCTTGTTTGGAGACAGGGTCAAGTTCACGGTCCTCCTGTCTCTCCTGAGGGCTGATCTCACCCCATTTCCTGATGACTCATCAGATGAAGTTGTTCTGGTATGAGGCTTGGTTCATACCTAAAATGAGGAACCACTTTGGCTGTAAGGTAATATTTGTTTCTTGCAGATGTTAGAGAATCTCAAGGCCCGTGGAAGAAACAAGATGATATTCAAATTGGATCTCAGAGTTCTGTCTCTGATGAGCTACAATTTTATTTCCAGAAGTAATCATGAATCACAACTAGAAATTTCAATTATCCTTGCTAAGACATGTCTAACCACTGTGACACCAAGTTGAGGCCCTAGGTAACATGCATGCATATGTGTAGGTGTGCAGGTAGGTTATGTGTGTGTGTATATCTCTCTATCTAGGTTCATGTATTTTATATATAAGATCTATGTCTGTATAAGTACTGTTTTAGGTATATATGTCTACTGCATGATATGCATTTGTAAACATGTGCATATATAAATGTGTATATATCCATGCATGTTTTTGTGCACTGGTAGGTGTCCACATGCATTTCCACAAATGCATATGTATGGATATGTTCTGTGTATATATTCACTCTACTGTATAAAATAGAGCTGATACTTTCTTTAATGCATTGCTCTGCATTAAGTTTGATTTGTCAAATCCAAATTTCTAATTAGCTGCTTACTTAAAAAAAGCAATGGCTGTCTTATTATGGCATTTTTTCCCTAAAAAATCCATTCCACTGTTCTTGCTGCACAGCAGGCCCTCGAGAGCAGTCAAGGCTTTTGCACTGACAGTGTGGATTGAGGTATAAATCTTTATTTATAGAAATGAAGAATTTGTTTTATTAATATTTTTGATGGGACTTCAGCCTATGAATCTACCAATTGTTCCTCCCCGCTGTGAACATTAGTTACCAGGGGGGGTACGAGCCGCACGTGGGGCTGCCTCACAGGTGGGTGCACACGGTGGGTGAGGGGTATGAGCTGCATGTGCTACTGGCTCACAGGTGGGTGCACACGGTGGGTGGGGGGTACAAGCTGCACGTGCTCCTCGCTCACAGGTAGGTGCACACGCTGTCTCACTGCAGGATTCCACCCACTGTTTCTTTTAATGAGATATAGTAGGAAAATTCAAAACACTGACCTTCTGTGAGACATCAGCCACTGAGGGTGAAGGCAGTCCACTCTCTGCACTGTCCAAATCTGGGGTTGCAAGCCCACAGTCAACTGCAGAAGACTTGATTTGTCTCATGTGGGCTGCCGTGATTCTGGTGGAGTCAACCTTTGCCATGAAGGAAGAAGGTGTACTTCCCGTATCTCTAGGGTGGGACTGAGGTTTGTCTGCAAACCTGGCCACAGTTAAATGCTGGCTCCCAGATGTTCTGATGAACAAACCCAACTCATGTGCATAGTGTGGTGTCTGAGCTGCATGCTGAGCGGCAGCTAAGGCAGTTCTGCTGAGGACAACGCCTGGGAATTCCTGATGGCTCTGGATGATGAGTCAGCCAGGAGTGGTTATTGATACCTGCGTGCGTGCGTGCGTGCGTGTGTGCATGCGTGCGTGCGTGCGTGCGGTGTGTGCATACTTTGGTGTGTGTGCAGATTTGCACATGTGTTCATGAGTGTGTCATGAGTGTGTACAAGGGCGTGTGTAGACATAGGGAATTGGGCTTGACTCTCATTTTGGACCCTGGTGTACATGCTCAGGTGGGCTTTTGGAGTGAGAAGTCTGTCCTGTCTCCACTCAACCTAACATTTCCAGACATGTCTCAACCAGGGAGAGGGTGTCCCAACTGATAAAACCACATGTGGGCCTGCCATAGATATGGGGAGGAGAGAGGAGAGTTTGGTTAAATCACTACAGCGTGGTATATTTTCTTATTTCCAGAAGTTGTCTTTGTCACTTTCCCATCCCAGCGGGAGGCAGGAATTGCAGTAAGGACCACCACAGAGGAATCCAGAGAGTTAGATATTTTTAGAAATTAAAAAAAAATGTGTATGGGTGTGTGTGTGGGGGTTGTCTGCTCTAAATTTGGAGATGTATATCAATGTAAATTCTTAACATTTCTGTTTGAGTTATCCTCTGAAATTCTGCTTATTATAGCAAAGAACGAGACCTGGCAGATCTGAACTGACTGCTAGTGAATCATAAAACGTCTGTCGGAGGTCAATGTGCTCAAAGAACTACTTGAGGCTATTGGTAGAGCGACTATCCGTTAAGTATGTTTTGACCTGATAGACTCAGTCCAGGCAGGTCCAGTCCCCTCCTCCCAGATTGAGCCAAGCGTCCCTGTATAAGTCCCAGGTTTTAAACAGCTATCTCAGTCCTTGGGGGTGGCCTTGATCTGGAGGTGGTGGGAATGGGGAGTGGGCTGGGGAGAAGGGGAGGGGGGCAGGAAGGGGGAGAACAAGGGAATCTGTGGCTGTTATGTAGAACTGAATAGTATTGTAAAATAAAATAAATAAAAGAAGAAAAATAAATAAATAAATTAAAAATTAAAAAAAATATATGTTTTGAACACATTAAGCCCCAGATAGGAAATGTGAGGTGATCCAGAGTCTGCAGTTTTCTGAGCACATGCATATTGCCATAGGTGGAGACTTCCACATTTGACAAGTCATATGCAGGTACACTGAAAACATTGTACTAGGCTGTGTGGGAATGGAATATATGAAAACATAAAGATATTTCATGGTTAGAAATGGGTCCTTTCTCACAATACCACTTTATGTATAGGCAAAGAGTCTTCCAAAATCTGAAAAAAAGAAATCTGAAATCCACAACACTTTTGGTCCCAAGCCTTTCATATCAGGGCTACTCAAGACATTTAACCAGTATAGAGCTCTGCATGGAGATGGCATTCCTTCTCACTCTCTGTGAACTGACTCTAATGGGTTGCTGATTGATTGGTGGGCCGAGCAATGGTAATACTGATGACCTGAGAGCTTTCATTGTAAGTGATGCTATGGGGAGGCAGTATTTTAAATGAGCTCATGCTCATCAGGACTGTAGTTAATATCTCGGTAGTTCTCCAGTGATCAATCAGGGAGAAGATAAATAACTACAAGCAAGTCTGCAGCTCTGGTTCCAGAGCTAATGGAATTCTGAGAAGAACAGGGTGACATCAGCTCCCAACCCCACAAGCGAACGATTTAGAATCCAGCTTACAGCTATTAGGCCTTGGGGATACATGAACAGTCTATCAAGAAATTTCAGGGCTGGGGAGATGGCTCAGTGAGTAAGAGTCCTTGCTATGCAATCATAAGGACCTGAGTTTGAATCCCCAATACCCATATAAAAAGCTGGGTGTGGCCCTGCATGTGCCTGTAACCCCCGTGCTGTGGGAGGCAGTGGCAGGGGGGTCACGAGGGCTCCCAGCCTAGCTCTAGGCTCAGTGACAGACCCTTTATCAAGGGAAGCAGTCAGGTCAGAGATTGATGGGATAGGACATCTGGTATCCTGTACACACACACACACACACACACACACACACACACACACACACACACACACACACACTGCCACCACCCCACCACTACCACCACCAACACAAGTCATAAAGTTATCAAAATGTCCAATTATCTCTTGGTGGGGTCATCTTCATTTATTCTGGATTAATATAAAGCATTAAGAGTCATGCTGACAATTCAAAACAAGACTAAAGAGCTTCATGAAGCTTACAGCGGCTTCTGAGCATTGGATTTCATGGCATTATTAGGGTTCCTGCAGACATGTCTCTGTGCCTGGGCCTTGGAGCCCGTCTCCAGGGCCGTTCCCACTGCTGCTGCCTCAGCTCCTCATCTCTCACTGTTGCTTTACTCCTGTTTCTGCTGGGCAGTAGGCACCACATCAATAACTATAAATAATAAATCACCGGTCCATTCCACAAGACACTAGTCACACTCCTGGCTTATGACTTGGGACTGGTTTATCTCTGTGTACCTGTGTCCCACGGGAGTAGAGCCACAGTGTTATTCCACAGGATTAGATGTAGTGCTATGTGCTGCAGCTTGAATGCCCTCAGGATATATATTTGATTTTTTCATTAGCAGGCAATATACAATGCATGTAACATAATATAATCTCCCTCACCTTCTGTCACTGCTGTTGATTACCTTAAATTCACCACACCTGGGTCCAGTGGTGGTGGTGGCAGCAGCGCACGCCTTTAATCCCAGTACTTGGGAGGCAGAGGCGGGTGGATCTCTGTGAGTTCGAGGCCAGCCTGGTCTACAGAGCGAGTTTCAGGACAGCCAAGGCTACACAGAGAAACTCCTCCATCTTGAAAAACCAAAACCAACAAACAAAAACAAAAAACCAAAAAGATACCCCAAACTCCCCAAAACAAAAATAAAACCAAACAAAAACAAAAACCCCAAACAAATCACTATATCCATCCATCCATTCATCTATTACCCACACATCATTCATCCATCAACCACCTATATTTATTTGCCTATCATCTATTCACCAATCCATTGATCATCTACCTACCACTCATTCACCCACCTACACATACACACATACATACATACATTTAATGTGTATTGAATATAAATGTATGACATAAGCTCTGCCGGTACATGGAACATGTAGCAAACTGCCCTGTGAGCAGAGGCTCCCAGAAAGAGCCCAGGCTGCACTTGTACCACGGGCAGAGGTGCTGCAGTTTCAGCTGCCTCTGCATGCAGTCTTTGCCGCCGGCGGCGGCGTTCACTTTACTTGACTGTTGCAGAGATCCTCTCTAGTCTTCAAAGTGTGGCCCCGAGAAAGCAGAGGGTGCAGGTCTTACTGGATTGCTTCAGAGGTGCCAGCGCAAGGTGACAAGGTGACAAGAAGGGCTTGGAGGTGAGGATGCAAGATCTTGAGATGTCCTAGTGAGACTCCACATCTTCCTGAGACAGGACACTGTCTACAGACAGTCAGAGGCCTGGACATGTTCTCAGGAATGGCCTGCTAGAGTAATTGTCCAGGAGAAAAGAGGACACTATGATTTGTCCAAGGTCATAGCAATAACCAGAGGCCAAACCAAGAATAAGGCTCAATTTCCTGCCTGGGGCTATAGCCTTCCCTTGGTATCTGTTAGTGTAAGTTCCTGGAACATAGTTATTGATTCACTTTCTCTCTGTAGTTCTGTGACTTCCCTAACTCCCAGTCTTTGATCTGTTAAGCCAGTCCTTACGTCATCCAAAAGGCATCCTCCACTGTCCTTGCTTTCTCAGTCTTTGAATAATGGAATTTTGGCATGATATGAGAGTTGAAACGCAAGCAGACACGCCATCTCGCTTATACCTGGCGCTGTTGGGGCACTCAGGAATCTCTGACCTGCCTGCATGTTTTCCAGCCAGTCAGTACCAGCGGGGCTGCTGACTTCCTGCTCAATGTGGCAGTTTTTGGGAAAGTGCCAGCTTGCTCTGGTTACAGCTGCTGAACCAGGACACATATCAAAAGTGAGACAGCATTGTGAGGAATTAATCAAATTAGAGATGGTGCTGTCCATGAGCAGATCAGAACATCCGAGACAAAAATCCCAGCAACATATGGGTTTAACCTGCTTGCGGAGTCTCCCCAGGGGGCAAGTTTCTTCTGGGTGGACAGTGTGTGTCAGATTTAGGCACAGTGCGTCAAGTGGCAATCTGCAGTAGAAACTGATTAATTTTCTCTTGGGTTGTTTGTGAATCTGCAGATTGTCAATTTTCCCTGTCAGAGGCACCAGACACACGAGACAGGAGGACCCTGGGAGTCTGGCTCCCAGTGGACATTTTGAGATTGGCAAGTGTTTTTAATTGAGGAGGAATGCTGTTATGGAAAGCCTGGTGGATGAGGATGGGACAGCCTCCATCTGGGCGCACTTGATGATGAAGGCGTGTGTTGGCTGCAAGACTCTCTGCTCCTGACCACAGCGGGGCCTCTGCTGGGGCTGCCACTGGGCTGAAGAGCCGTGGAACAATGAGGATGTTGCTCCAGGGACCTGACACAGGGAGAGACATGGAAACTTGTCTGGAGTGGCGTCTCCAGCTGCAGACACTTGGTTTTATAGAAAAGTAGTCTGCTGTGGCTTGCCAGTGTCGTGGAGAGGAGGTGCGGTGGGGTTTCTCTCTCTCTCTCTCTCTCTCTCTCTCTCTCTCTCTCTCTCTCTCTCTTTTGGTTTTTCGAGACAGGGTTTCTCTGTGTAGCTTTGTGCCTTTCCTGGAACTCGCTTTGTAGACCAGGCTGGCCTCGAACTCACAGAGATCTGCCTGCCTCTGCCTCCCAAGTACTGGGATTAAAGGTGTGAGCCACCACCGCCCGGCGGGGTTTCTCATCTGAGGTGAGCTGACTGATTCTTTTGTGTACCACAGCGGGAACATGCACCCAAATTAAAGTGTTCATCTTGCCAGGGAAAATGTGCATCTTATGGGCACTGAGGGAAATCATCTCATGACATATTAATCCAATCTCCAGGACAGCTACTCTGACACTTCTGGCTTTAATGTCTGGTAGAAAAGCAGATGTAGCTACTCACTCTGGCAGCTCCCTCATAGACGGTGGCATGCTTCATCTCAGGGTGTTTGCTTCTGAACACACCCACATATTTTAACTCACACAGAATTCTGAAAACGGCTACTTCACAAAAGCAGTGAGGTACACTTGTGTTCCTAAAATATGTTGTGATGTTCACACCAGCACTCTTTCCCCCTAAGGTGGTGATTCCCAGAGTTCAAGGTCAGGCTCCCTGGGAAAGTCTGTATGATACTTCGTTGTCTTGTGTTTATGTTGAGTTAAGGTCAGAGCAGGTCTTGGGGCATTTACAATGCTGATATTATGAGTAATTTATCAAGGGATCACTAAAAAAATCATGGGACTTCAAAAATGGAAGTCAATGTTGCTTCTGGCCTGGTTAGGGAAAAAACAAAACAAAACGCACATTTCAGCATGAAGAGTCCCCAGAGAGCTGTCTGTTGAGTTCCCTGAATCAGAGACAGGAATCATTCAGAGCTAAACACATAGCTCTGAATGAGCTCTTTGGAAGTTTTGTCCATAATTGGTTTGAAGCATGTGCCTCTGGAGGATGCAGGCTGGTCCCTGGGACAGCCACGGGAGCTGATATGTCAGAACCACTTTGAGTACTGCAATTTCTGTGTTCAGCAATGCTTTTCGTCGTGCGAGTGCATTTTGAAGAGTATGAGTGGCACACACGTGTGTGCATACAAATACACACTCATGGGGTAGGGCGTGTGCGTGTATCTATTCTCCATTAAAGGACTCATCTACCTCAAAGTTCTTTTAAGTGAGCGATTTCATAGTTGACAGCAGCTAAGTATGCGGTTTGAGATAGAGAGCATTAACACACCCAGACACTACCTCTTTTATGTTCTTCTGAGACTCTTCCTGCTTCATTCCCTTGCAGAGATGTAGGGAACAAAGAAGCAGAAGAGGCTGGGGAGATAGTTCGGTGGGTAAAGCATTTCCTGTGCACAGTGAGGACCTGAGTTTGAACTTATGGAAAAAGCTGGACATGGTTGCACACCTCATTAATCCTAACGGGCCTAGGGAAGGGTGGGAAGAGGAAACCTGGAATTCCTGAAGCTCACAGGCCAGCTAGCCTGCCATACACTGCAGCAACTAACAGAGGAACCCTGCCTCAAACAAGGTGGAAGAAGACAACAAACGCCGATGTCCTCCGCCTTCCACAAACACACTGTGGCTGTGTGCACCTGCATTTACACCGTCCTAAAGGTGCTCCTGGAAGGAGGAGAGGACCACAAGAAACAGTGGCTAACAACTGATTGCACTGTGCAGGATGCAGAGACCCTGGAGAGGAGTCGACACAGATCCTTCTCTTGTGAGGGAGAGAACTGGAACGGAAGGGCCCAGAAGAAAGCAAAGTTTTCTTTTTGATTTGAGTTTGAGATGTTTTGTTTGTTTGTTTTGTTTTGTCGAGACAGGGTTTGTCTGTATAGCCTTGACTATTCTGGGATTCACTCTGTAGACCGGACTGGTCTTGAACTCACAGAGATCCACCTGCTTCTGTCTCCTGAGTGCTGAGATTAGAGGTATGTACCCCCACCACCCCATAAATTTGAGACTCTTAATTGTCAGTTATCTAAGAGGAACTAGACAACCTTGGCGCTGCTGGAATATTCATCCCGGGGTAGGGGTGGAGTGGGATGGGCAGTACACTCATGCCCTGCATTTTATTCATCAGTAAAACAAAAATAAAAATGCAGCATGAAGATGTTACAGGCCATGTGCATTCAATAGATCAGATTTGCTGACAGGAAGTTAACAAAGGTCATTTCCAGAGGAAACCCAGTTCACTTTTTCCCTTAGTTTGGCCTCTGCACTTGTTCACAAGTCTTGGTTCCTTCTATGAAGCCTGAAAACCAGCACTCCTGGCCATGCCAAGCATTTCTCAGAATGTTCTGGGAGTCTGAGATTTTGAGATTCTACCCATCTCTCCCCTTCTCCACTTGGGCCGGCTGTGGCGAGGCATGGTAGGAGGGCAAAGGATCATGATCCTTCAGCAGCCTTTCTGAGGCAGATCTGTCTCACAGGCTTGGAGTGTTCCAACAGGCAAGAAGGAGGTAGATTGTGCAGTCAACAGCCCGCTTGAAAACTAGAAGGAAGGCTTCAGAATTTCCTGAGAAGATGCCAGCTGGAGCTTAGAGGTTTGGGGAGGTGCAGTAAGTCTTCTCCCCTCGCGTCATTCTTTAGCTCCCCTCTGGAGGCTCCAAAGGCTTGGGAACGATTGTTTAGCTGTGTTGTCTTTTGTTCCTAAGACACCTTTTCCCCCAGTGGAAGCAATCCCAACCATCTGCAGTCAGTTCTTGGGAGTCAGAGGCAAGAGTTTGGCATGGCCAGGCCTGTAGGTAGAGAGTGCTGAGGGGGTGTCTGAACACCGTCTGCAGGACTAGATGTTGAGGAGAAGGTGGACTGTTAGGTCAGGATGGCAGCAGAGAGATGGTCAGGAGCACTGAGTAGACAACGAAAGATCCTTTCTCCCGGGGCCAGAGCTGCAAGCCAGGCACTTTGTGACTTTGTAAATGATTGTCTTTTCTTTCTCTCCCTTTTCTGGGAGCTGAAGATGATCCCTTAATGCCAGATTTCCCCATCTTCAGTGGCAATCTACTTACACCTTCCTGCTACGGGTGCTGAGAGGATTGCCACCCACCGGACCCACCACAGCACACCAACTCTGTTTGCTCAGAAGATGGCAAGGGAGGTAGGAACAGCAGTGCCACTTGGAACTGAGCAGAGTTGGGAACTTTTGGGAGATTGGACATGTCAAGAAGTGACTAACTACACTGGATGGAAAGTGAGCGAGCCAGGATGCGTTCCCTGGGCCTCCCCTGTGCACCCTTGGCCCGTCAGCTTGGCTTGAGTTCTAGGAGCAGCTGTCACTAGTGTGTGGCCTCTGGTCAATGCCTTTCATCTCTCAGGGCCTCCGCATTCACATCAGTGAAAGGAGGATAAAAATAATATTTACCTCACAAGACTGTTGGGAGTGACTGTAGGGAACAGGCTTCAAAGGGGGCTGGTTGGTCTGTTGCTACGCATCTGTAAACTGCTACAAGCTCTTCATTTTCTGTATTCCCTGATTTGTGTAGATGTAAGGACAGAGGATAATTTATACCAAGGTCTCTGCTTGGCTGTTTGCTTGGGATTTATAGCACCATGTCCCGTCTACATTCTTGTTGTGCCAGGGACTGGACTTGGGGCCATCCCCATGCCCCCTGCACTGAACCCAACTGTCAGACAGCATCAGAGAGCTGCCGATGAAAATGACGTTGATGAGAATGGGAATCGTTGCACACTCAGCAGCAGATTCACGCTTGTTCACTAACTGATTTGTTTAAAGACGACGCTAGAAAATTTACAGAAAATTCTCTCCTTAAGGCTCCTATAGTCATTTTGTCTGTTCATTTCTGTTAAATCCAAATAAATGGAACAAATCAGAAGTAGATGGCCTAGGAAAAATATTTTGTTTGCAACATTCAGCTGCTCTGCTAAGAAAGGAATCTCTCCAAGCACATTCATGTTGCCTGCCGACCCTCTGAGCACAGGCATGCTCATTGACTTCACCTTCTCCTTCACCAAAGCTTGCTTCTGAAACACATGGCGTTTTTTCTCCCGTTGTGAACAGAGGGTCCCTGCTTCAAGCTTACACTGCACACGTTTGCCTCACGGCGTTCAACAGACATCTAACTTTGCCTAACAGTATGCCTTGGCCGGCATACTCCAATTCTATTTCACTTGGAGAGCTCAAGGTTTATGGATCGCATGGCTGCAGACTGTAATCTTCTGTTTTGTTGTGGATGAATTTTAGCTCACAGTGTATTTATATCTGTCTTGTTTTGGATGCTATTTAACACATCAAATGAAAACACATTTTTCGTTTGTCACCTGGGCTTCATTGGGGTCTGTGAGAAGCGTGCAACAGATTTCCAAATCAAGGAGTGCAGCAGGTGATGTGCTATCTTTGGTCAGTCGAATTCTATTGCAAGGAGAATGGCCCACTTAGAATTCTGTTCTTCTTACAGGAGCTTAGAAAATGCCCGTGGCTTGAATGTTTTCGGACTGGCAAGGTTCTCCCAGACCTTCAGTGCTCCTCAATGAGTCCACTAGGGCCCAGACATCCCAGGTGGCAGCAGATGTCAGTAATAGGAAAACGACAAAGCCTACTTCTCACTGTGAGAGAACTTCCTGAGGACCCAGGTCAGACATTCGCTCCTCTGGGCTGCAATTTTCTTATGGCACAAATTAGACGTTTATTCTGACTACAAACAAGGACAATACTAGGTGGTGGTGGCACACACCTTTAATCTCAGCACTTGAGAGGCAGTGGTAGGCAGATCTCTAAGTTCAAGGCCTGTGTGTAGCCTATAGTGTGAGTTCCAGGACAGCCAGGGCTACACAGAGAAACCCTGTCTCAAAAAACAAAACAAAACAGACAAACAAAACAGTAACTACCAATCTTCAAGGTTCTTTTACAGCACTGAGAGTTTCCATCTATGTGTTCCAAGGTGGTAAGCCACTTGTTACACAGGATACCAAGCCCTTCTCATGTGGCTAACTAGCCTAAATCCCTACACACAAGAAGTGTGGACTACATCCCACATTCTGAAGATCAACTATAGGAAAAAGAATATAAAATCTTTTGGGTATATTTGGTTAAATAAAGTATATTAATCAAGTGAGCATTACCCATTTACATTTGTGTGCTATGCTACTAGACAGTTCACACCACATCACAAGCACGGCCTCCATGACTTCAGTACCGTGAAAACAACAGGATCGAATCAGTCTTTAGGGAATCTCAAATATCTACGGCTCAATGTTTCAATTTGAGATCTTTGCACCATGAAAGCATGGTGCATGATGCTAAATTCCTCTCATGTTCGTCTATGGAAGTCCTGTGGGAGCACTGGAGTGCTCAGCAGCTCACATCTGCAGGAGCGTCTCCACTCTATCAGGAAGTAGAGCATGGTGGGCAGGTGAGATGGTTCACCTGGCAAAGGCTTGCCACCAAGCCTGACAAGCTGAGTTTGATCCCTGGAACCCACACAGTGAAAGGAAAGAACAACTCTGGTACATTCCCCTGTGACCTTCACATGAGCCCTGTGACACACGAGCACACTCCACCCCCAAATAATACATGTAAAAAAAGAAAAAGAAAAAGAAACTAGAGTATATTATTACAGGTGACTATTTCTGGATTGTGATACCCTGCCTAAGGTCTCTTTGAAAATTTTTTTTATCTTTCAATCTTCCAATAATTAAGATTATAGTTAATCAGAAAAATACCAGTCTTTACATCTTAGCCTTTTTTTTTATAGATTCTATAAAATCTATCACAAATATGTAAAAAAGAAGTTGACTTCAATGAAAATAACCCAGATGATTCAATTTGCCTTTATACTTTTCCATAGTGAATATATTGCTTCTACCAAGAGAAAGAAATACACTTTATTAAAAACTCCATTTTTCACCCACTCTTTTAACTTCAAACTTAACTCAGTTAATTTTTTGCTGATTTTCTTAGAATTCCCAAGGCTTTTATCTCCTACTATATTTGACTAACTAGTAGGTGCTTTAGATTTTAGCTTCAAGCTCAATGCTCATACAGACATTTAGATATTTTTATGACAATTACCAGCAAACAGCGCAGGACTTAGTGACTATCTATGTGGGACAGGCAGGAAACATCTCAAAATGCTCATCTAAAGGCATACCACAAACAACCGCACACACTCTAGTCCAAGCTTCTCTGGAGGTCGGTGTACCATTCCATCTCAGATACTGAAATTAGCTTAGGCAACATAAAAGGATTGTGTATTTTAATCAAATCAAATCAAATAACTGAAATAAAGATGTGCCGTGTACAACCGAGTGCCCCAGCAACGGGAAAGCTGCTGCTGCACACCGATTAGACCAACTTCTCCACACACCGGCAAACTCAAGGGGCGAGTGCCCCCCTGTATGTGCAGCACAGCAGATACAATGTAGGAAGCTGTGTCGACATTTGCTTCTCTTACCTGCCTTCTGATGTCAGAAGCCATCACAGCAGTAAGCAGAGATCCGTGAACGCTATTGTTCAGCTTTCTGCTTCCTTTTTATTCTGCTAAAATCCCAGCCCCTGGTGCAATGCCACCCATAGTTAAAGAGAGTCTTCCCACATCAAGGGACTTAATCTAGACAGTCTTTCACAGGTATGCCCAGACACTAACCTAATCTAGATATGCCTTCACAGGCTTGCCTGCGGGCTGTCTCCTAGGTAATTCTAAATTCTATCAAGTTGATAACATCAACCATCACACAGTGATGTGTGTTATTTGTTCTCCAATCCCCAGGAGGCAATAACCCTGTTGGTGATGGTCCTTTGAAAGACAGGCACTTACTGTTAGTTGTAAAGATGGCTTCTCCTTCCTGGGGTGCAGGGTCTGGGTCCTGGACCACCTGCAGGGCTCCCACTGTCCTCACAGCAGGGTCCAAAGTGACTGAGCTTTCGTTTACTGTGGTATCACTGGCGCCTGTGATCTGATTGGTTGGTGGGCCTCCTAGAGAGCCCTCAAAATCAATGGGCAAGTCATCCATGCAGTCGGCATTGGGCTGAGGAGAACAAGAAGGATCGTCTTAGAGCACGTTCTTGTTTTAGAGACACAATGTCTGCAGCCTAAATATTTTGTCTGAATGTAAAATTAAGCTCTTTGTTCTACTGTTTTGTTTTTAAGCTGCTTTATTTAAAAACGTTTCTCTGTAGGTTCATATATATGTAGTTTCATTGTTATGAAAACATCTTCCCCCATTTCCTTTCTAAAGGTTCCTTTTAGATATAAAAGTGTAAAGATTTAATTTCAAGTGTACCAAAATCTCTATATTTAGATAACTAGTTAAGAGGACTACATGATCTTTATTTATAATGATAAAACTAGGACTTCCTTTTATACAGTTTATTCCCCCACACAGGATGGAGCTAGCAGCCTGCTAATTATCATCAGTCTTCTGCATTGTTTACAAACATGATATGAAAGTGAGAGGGAGAAGATCTTACTCACTGGGAGGATACATACACACACACACACACACACACACACACACACACACACACACACACACACACACACGGTGAGGCTACTTTTAAAAAATATAAGCCAAAAATCAGCTGTAGAAAAATATTTCTACGCCCTTATCACGGGATTAGTCACGTGTTCGATAGGTCCTTTACTCCCTTCTCTCCCACGTGGGCCTCTGTCTCTGTTTTATTGAAGACTCCTGGAGTGGTCTCCAATGTGCAGTCTCGGCTGCCTGACTTGCTATGAGGTTTTCCCTGTCTGTCTGTCTGTCTGTCTGTCTGTCTGATTTGTATGTTGACTTCTCTGTCATGAAGGATGACAATTCCATGTTTTCTACTCCCAGAGTCTGCAAAGCATGACAGCCAAAGCCAAGGCAAGGAATTCCAGGTTTGCACTGAATGGGCACCACATTGGTACTCACTGTCCCTCTGCTTGGGATGACAGATGCCTTCTGCCCTCCTGTTCCCTTCTTAAGGTTTCAACCTGACCCCCGGGGATTGCTAATCTCTCTTTAATTCCCAACAATGTCACCATTTCTAAGGAGGGCTGTCTCCCAAGCAGTGGTCTCTGATCCTGTAGTGCCTCATGTGGCACTTGGGGTTGGTGGTCAATTGTCACTGTCTCGTTCTCTTGCCACTGGTCACAAGAGTCATAATGAGCAGCTGCATCTTGATTTCGATTCCCAGGCTTCCATGTCATGCCGCAATGATTAGATGCTCAGTAAATATTGATTTGAGTGTTTTATCTGAGTCTCAGATTTCTGCTCTCAAAACTTGGGCATATTAGAATCTTACCAAGATCAATGACAGGAGGGTTTTAGAAAATACTTTAAGAACTATAAAATTCTGTGCAGAACTGAGATACGCTTTGTATTTACTGAACAAAACACTTAAGGGCAGAGTGTCAAGTGGAAGAGGCTTCCAGAAGGACAGACAGCACTAATCGCTGGCACAAACAAACAGCCCAGTGCATGCATGTGCAACAGTGACTAGTTCAGTCTTTGAAAGTGTGACTCTGTTTGGTGGTTCTCGTTTTCCGTGCTCCGGCTTTGGTTCAGTACACTTTAACCAAGTTCTTATTTTGTGGGTCAGGAGAACCTTTGCTCTACTCTTCACAGAAGAGTGGGGGCAGAGATGGTGAGGTATCAATGGCTACAGGTGCAACAACTTTGGTTTGGATGTAACAGGTAATGGATCAACCTCCCAGAACCTCCCAATTTATAGTGAATATACATGGATAGTCAGAAATGTTTCTACCTCTTGAAAAAAGCCCAAATCTTACTGTTTTAAGACTATATCCAAGGCTGTTTGCTAACAAACTGTGTCTAGGTGCTGAAATTCGGGTAGTATGAGGAAAGCCACCAAATAAATCAATGGCGAAGAGTTAGAAGCTCATGGCTGCTCTAGCTACACAGGGTTTTCTGTTCAATGGTGATTGTCATCCTGTTCACATCTGGAGAACAATGATGGTGGAAGGTGTTTCCCAGCCTCACATCTGGGTCCTATGAGAGCTGGGAGGAGGATTCACGAAAACTTCTGTTCTGTAAGGGAGACCTGCCCCAGATGGGTAGGTGGGGCTGCAATGTAGGGCACAGATAGAAACTTCTGGAAATAACAAAGCCTTCCACTGTAGTTCACTTTATAACATATGAAGGTCTCAGAAATAAAGAAAAATAAAAAGGGGCCTTCCTTCTCCCTTTAAGATTTCTTTTGACAAAATGTTATGGAAAATTTGCATTGCTGTGAGGATTTCATCAATCATGACATGTGCTTTCACTCTAGCTCATTGTGGGCAGAATACAAAATACAAAATGTTGTCCCCAGCTCTTAGATTTTGACTCATGTTTACTTGTTGATTACCACAGATGGTACATATGCACTGAGCTAAAAATAACAAAAATACAAACAAACCCAGTGCAGCCAAACTGTCTGTGTTGAATAATCGAATCAGTCAAAAATCACACCGGAGTCATTCTCGAGCTGACGCCCTTGCAAGGAGACTTGGGTGTAATTCCTAAGTGTGATGTTGAGACTGAGAGCATTCGAGACTGAAGGGCTCCAGCTCTACAAGATCCCTCAGTGGAGTCGGGGATCTGGAGGTGAGGACCAGCCCATGTCAGTGTGCAGCAACGGCCTCTTCCCAATGGTCCTTAAATGACAGGTCCCTAGGCCAGTGTGGGGGTGCGCACCTGGAGTTCCAGAGATCCTTGGGAGCCTGAGGCGGAGGATCACGAGTTTGAGACTAGCCTGGGTTGCCTAGATAGAATATGTAGTAAAGTAAGCTAAATTAAACTAAACTTGAATTTAGAGTATAGGGAAAAATTAAGACCATTTCTTTAAACTGCCTCTGTGACGTGTCTGTATAAGAAATGTTTCCTAATTAACACAGCTGTGTGCTGATTCAATCATGCAAAGTTCAACAATAAAACAAATTATTGCACTGATGCATTTTAGGCATAGTGCTCCCTGATAACAACATGATGGGATGGAACTAAACCGCAAGTCCCTCCAAGACCCTGAATCTGTCTTCCCCAGGACAAAAGAGAGCCCTGGGAGGCAGAGGAGTGGCCATATGCCGTGATGCTTCCCAAGCAGCCACACAGTGCATGTGTCTTATTCTTCACGGGGATGTTCTGTTCTGCGGGGTGAGTGTGGATGTGTCATGCTCTTCAGCAGGCTCTTCAAAATCCTTGGCAGAGCCCAAAGACGCTACCGATGTTTATTTTTCTGGGAGCTGAGTGTGCTAAGTCAAGTCTCACACAGACTTGTCAGGCATTGGAGTTTTAGCCAGAGTGTCCAACTGCTAAAAGTTAAAATGTTATTTAGTTTGGGAGTACGCCAAAAGGCCACTCAGTATTTCTATTTTAGAAACAATTAACATCAATATTTGGAATTCAGTTATAAGTAGCTTCTGAAGAAATTATACTTCCATGGGAAGAAAATCTGGAACCAAATACTCAGCACAAAATTTAAGTCCAGAGCAAGGGTTTCTTTCTCGTCCCGACCAAAGGGAGAAGGGCTGACAGGAAGGCTGTGAAGCTATCTTGAGTCACAGGAAGTACGTGAAATGATGCACATGCGTAAATGCAAACACACAAATACACTTATGTGTGAACACATACATGCAAGCTCACAATGCACACATGAAAGAACATACATGCACACATGTCAGCACACACTTACACACATGCAAGCCCATTCATGCATGGACAAAATGATTCCTCTACACACACTCAAGTGAGCACATGTGTGCATTATACAAGTGAGAGACGAGGAGTTAGACAGATTCCCTTGTAGGTAGACCGACAGGGAGAAGGGCCACGGCTTGGTATTAAAGGGTGAATCTCCAAGATGGCAGCCTTTTCCTCCTACGTTTTCCTCCTGTCTCCCTGTGTACTTCTTGGATTTGGTGGCCTGGCGTGTTTGCTGTGCTCATGGCCCAGAAAGGGTGACACCCAGCAGATGGTGTCTCATCAGCTCCCACTTGATGCAGTCCGGGGAAAGCCTTTCCCCAGAGCATCTTCCTGACGGCACGTGTTTCCCACCGGCAGGCCCTGAGGATGGCAGACATTCTAACGCAGTAGTTGTGGGTCAATCAACCATCCTATCTGTCTTCAAACTGACCAACCCTAAAGTAGGGGAGTAAACTGGATTTTTGGTTTTCTGAGTCCCCGCTCTGCTGTGAAGAGGGTCTTTTTCTCTGTGTATCTGCTGTGTGCGTCTGTTTCTTCATCCCCAGTAAACGTCTTCCTCCAACAGCTGATTCTGTCTGCATAGCTTGAGATTTCTCTGCTGCTACCTGTTTTGCTTCAGATATTTCCTACTTTTTGGTCTTTTAATTGACAGAGAAAACGAACCTGATCAAGACCCACAAGGACACAGTGCACACATGCACAATGTACACATCCAGTTACACACACACATCCATGCATCCATGCAAGCACATACACTTGTGTGTGCAAACATGTACACATTTTTTCTTCTCCCTCAAAGTAATCAGTTACAGCCAGAGACGTGAAAGGCCGTCACCAGTCTCTGGTAGATATGGATTTTCTCTCATGTTCCACATCCACTGTGAATGGTTTAGCCTTGAAAGCACTGGGCATGCACAACTCTGGTCTGAAAACTTAGTACACTGTGTCTACAGTTCAGCTCAAAGCTCCAGTCTCTTGAGTGGATTTATGTTTGGTGGATCAGCCGCCCTTGAGGCAGCTGGCACAGGGCAGTCAAGCCAGCCAAAGCAGGTTCTTAGAACACTCCTGGGCACATTGTCCAATGAAGTCCTCAGATATTCCTAATAAGCTCTTTGGCATGCAAGAGCACTTTGATACATGATCTGGCCCTCATTCTTTAGTGACATTCTGGGACCATTAGCATTCCCTTTACTCTTTGTCATAGCAGGGGGGAGGGGCAATAGACAGGTGGCAGCAAGGAGCGGGTGGGTGGGCAGGGCTGAGCCGTTTCTGTGTTCGCTTTGGAGGCTCCTTTTAGACAGTGCCTGTCTTTTCCTCACATCTCCCCATGTATTTCCTGGATTTGTTGGTCTGGCTCCTTTCCTGTCCTCCTCGGCCCATAGAGGATGACACCCAGCAGCTGGTGTCTCATTAACTACCACTTGTGGTGTTCACTTGATACAATCCTGGGAAAGGCTTTCCCTGGAGTGTCAAGCCAGCTGGCAGGGGGCTGACCCTAGGGAGAGCACTAAATGTCAGAAAACACATGACTTTGAAGCAGCTTGATGGCAGCGTTGGATTTAAGTGGATCTGACTTCCTCTTTGCTCAAAGTCTCCAGAGATGTGAATTTAGCAGACACTTTGAGCTGCATTCTTGGTCCCCTCCTCCCATGGATGGGAGGGAATACTCCCCACTGAATGTCGGCAGATCAGGAAGCGGCAGGCACCCCAACTGTGGCATGTAGATCTCCTTGAGGACAAAGCAGTGCGGTAACCAGAGAGGTCATTCGTGCTCAACTGATAGATTGCACCTCCTCTGCATCTCACCTGCCCTTGAAGAGATGCCTGTGAGCTATGCAAGCAGCACCTTCCTTGACTCACAGACAAATGGTGGATGCTGTGGCCAGACACAGCGGAGGTGAAAGGAATATTTGAACACAGAGGTCATTGGGTGGTGCCAGCAAGGGGATGTGGACAACCCAGGGAAGATGCTTTCTTCCTGCTTTGGGGGCATGTGAAAAGACAGACAGGGCGAGGCTATAGGCTGAGCTGTGCTTACCGGGATCCCTAGGGCTTTAAGAATGTTCATCTTGCACATGGGACAGGTGCGATGGTCTAGAAGCCAGGGGTCAACACAGGACTTGTGGAAAAGATGCCTGGAATGAGAACCATACGTCTTAGAGCAGTGGTAACCAAGGCACTCCCTAGACTGTTACAGCCCACTGACCTGTCCAGGTTCCTCAGCTGACGAGGAGCAAACCTAGGACTTTTGGAGCAAAGCATATCTTTGTGCTAACTGAGCTCAAATCTGCCTGGACTGTAAATCCCATAAGGTTTGCAACCGACTCTTCCCAGGTTTTTAAAAAAGGTGGAGACTGGCCGGGCAGTGGTGGCGCACACCTTTAATCCCAGCACTCGGGAGGCAGAGCCAGGCAGATCTCTGTGAGTTCGAGGCCAGCCTGGGCTATCAAGTGAGTTCCAGGAAAGGCGCAAAGCTACACAGAGAAACCCTGTCTCGAAAAACTAAAAAAAAAAAAAAAAAAAGGTGGAGACTGTAGAAACAGAGATCTCCCCTCCCTTAGAGGGAGAAACTCTCCTGCAGGACGACTTGGTAAAGGTTTGTGTCCGCTTCTCCCCCGGCCTGAAAGTTTACTTGGCCACTATCAGAAGACAACTCCAAAGTAAAGATTTCCCTTTGTGTTTGGATGCTGACCACAGAGGCGCACAGCAGCTCCAGGAAACAGTACCACAAAGGACACATGAAGCTGTTCTGGTGGATAGTGGCTGTCAAGTCAAAAGATGGAGTGAAAGGGCCCGTGGTTTCACTGCGGGTGACATAACGGTCTGTACAGCGCTACATTCAACTGCATTGCCAGTCTCAATGCCAGCCGTTATAAGACCTGGTCAGCCTGGCAGGGGAAGGGCATATGAAGACAGTATCCTAGCTGAACTTCCAACATGGCTCACGAGCTGGCTCAGAAAGATTTCTCACTCAAAAGAACTCCCATGGGCAGAAGGTGTTAGGGCTTCCCACCTGGGTCAAGACGAGCCAGAACTTTCTGTTTTCAGTGGAAGGCTCATTTAGAACATTTCATTTCTGTCTGGATCTTTTCAGTTCTGTTAAAAAAAAGTGCTCTAGCTAACTAGAGAGGTTCAGGAAGCAACCAGTCTGTAAACTGTAAAGTGAAATGCAGATGAACTCAAATCCTGAGGATGACTAAGCGGTCTCTGGGATAGGACCAGGGCTGAGAGAGCTCAGTTGATGATGTTTTTGCTGTGCAAGCAATCCAAGGTTGATTCCCCCACCCCAACTCCCCAGTGTGTGTAAAAAGCCAGATGTGTTTGTCATCTGTACACACACTGGTGAGACAGAGGCAGCTGGATCCCCAGGGCTCACTGGCCAGCCAGCTTCGCCTAAAGAACGGCAAGCCCCAGGTCTCAGTGAGAAATCATGTCTCAAAAAAACAAACAAACAAACAAACAAAAACAAAACAAAACAACAACAACAAAAAAAAACAAGGCAGATAGCTCCTGAGGCACAACACTGGTGGTTGACCTTAGGCCTCCACAAGTACACACACACACACACACACACACACACACACACACACACACACACACACGAACATGCACACCTCCAAACCCGAAACCCTGGGAAGAGCAGACTGGGGCTGCAGGCTTCTGTTTCTAGCCTGCTGCTCTGGACCCCCTGCAGGCACATTGCTCGGGAGCTTGATAGCACACATTTGTTCTTTTAATGAGGATTTATGCCAACAATCGAGTTTATCACTTAGAACTAGTACTGAGAGTGTTGGTGACCAGTTCCTCTTCTAAGGCAGAGGCTGGTGAAATAAATACCTAAAATAAAGCCAAATGTGAGTAGATGCTTCTTGAAAATTACCTGATTTGTACACAGAGTTTGGGGTGGGGCTCCAACTAGAAGATTGATCAGAGTTTACGTGCACGGAAAAGGTCTCGCTGAGGAAATGGGAGGGCTGGGAGCTGAGTGGTGGTCACCCCACACATGAAGGGGAGAGAAGAAGAATGTTCTTGGCAGAATGAGGGGTCCAATCAAAATGGCTCCTGGAACACCCTGTGCTGGCAGCTGGCCAGACTCGCTGCAGCATGGTGAGGAGGCAGATGCCCACAGCTACCCCTGTCAGAAGAGGCATCTGATACCCAAGGTGTGTGAGGCTGCCCCTTGTCCCTCCGAGGCAGTGTTGATCTCCCCAAGTTCAGGATCCATACTGAGGGTTTAAGGTTCTTGTCTAAACCCGTTAACCCATCTGTGTCGCTCTGGGAGAAGCCAGCCATTTTGGGCCCTTGGACTACTCCTGGGTGACAGATCCGTCACTTTTTTTCCGTTACATATGTTTTCTGCACATATGTGGGAGACCCGATGGCAGCAGGACCAGCTGTCAGCTCCTCTTAACACTTAGACAAGTGCTTAACGTCCTCAGCCACCTGTGAAGTGGGGGTCTGTCTGCTCAAGCATGGCCGGCGGCAGCCAGTCTCCACCGGAGCCAGCAGTTCCCACACGCTGCTGCCATCCCGTGTGACTCCTCAGCAATGCTGTCCCGCCTGGTGGTTCAGTCAACACTGATCAAGGAGTTTCTGTGAAGATGTGGGTAGAGGCGCTTCTGGTCTAGGTGGAGCTCATCCAAGCACTTGAAGAGTCTCAGCAAAGCTGTTTTCCTGGAGAACTTATCCTGCCTTGGACCCTGAAGCATTAACTCCCGCCCCAAAGTGTGCAGCCCAGGGCCCACCTTGCAGACTACCCTCAGACCTGCTAGCTCTACCCTCACGCAATCCAGACCCCTGAAATCTCTCCTTCTATCTCTTCTCTCTATGCTTCCACCCAGTTCCTCTTCCTGCCTTTGACCTCTGTGTATCTCCCATGGGTCCCTTTTCTCTGCAGACCCTTCCCCAGCACATCTTTCAACGAGTGGACAAGTTCAATGACTGCAAAGCTCTCGCTTGCTTCATCACAGCACCCTGAGTATTTATAACAGTTTCTGGCAGAGCTGACGATCAGGAAACACTTGCTGTGTGGTGTGCATTTATTCATCAAAGGACCTGGTGCTCCTCTCCACCTGCACGTGACTGTCAGCTCCCACTCGCTCTTCTATTTGCTCCTTTTCTTTTCCTCTCTCTCTGTCTCTTTCTCTCTCTGTGTCCCTTTCTATCTCCTTCTCTCTGTCGGTGTCTGTGTCTGTCTTTTTCTCTCTCTCTGTCTCTCTGTCTCTGTGTCTGTCTCTGTCTCCATCTCTCTGTGTGTCTCTTTCTCTCTGTGTCTCTCTGTCTCTGTCTCTTTCTCTCTCTGTGTGTCTCAGTCTCTCTGTCTCTTTCTCTCTCTGTATGTCTGTCTCTCTGTCTCTCTCTGTGTCTCTGTCTCTCTCTGTGCCTCTGTGCCTCTTTCTCTCTGTGTCTCTGAGTCTCTCTGTCTCTGTCTCTCTCTTTCTCTCTGTCTCTCTCTGTGTGTGTCTCTGTGTCTCTGTATCTGTCTCTCTCTCCTGTGGCTCCCCATCGATCGTCTCGTGATTTTTGCTCATTACTGCATGACATCCACATGCTCTCCCTGCTGACAGGCCTTCCTCTTCTCTCCATCCTACTCACTGAGCCAGATTTATCTTCTGAAAATAGAGCGCTCGTGACGTCACTCCCTCCTTCCATTCTGTTCTGTGCTGGAACTGGCTACAAAGACGACTAAGACAAGGTCTCTCCCTTCATGGAAGCACCACACTTCCCTTGCAGTTCCGTCTTAGGCACAGAGGGAAACCATCGAACGGCCACACTCCTAGGCTGGAGCTTCTCTCTCTTTTCACTCTTAGGCAAGTTTTCCTAGCTCTCCAAGATAAAGTGTTATAATTGGTAACACTTTATCTTACGGGAATGGGGTTTGCAAGTGAGTAAATCTCCCTCTCTCAAGGTGGTGTGTGTGTGTGTGTGTGTGTGTGTGTGTATGAGAGAGAGAGAGAGAGAGAGAGAGAGAGAGAGAGAGAGAGAGAGAGAAAGAGAGAGAGAGAAAGAGAGAGAGAGAGAGAATGAGAGAGAAAGAATGCTTTATGTTGTTATAGCACACATCTGTAAGCTCAGTAATTAGGAAGCCAAGGCAGAAGAATCATGAGTTCAAAGCCAGCCTTGTGCTACATATAAAGATTTTAAGATAAAACCCCACAAAACTAAAAACTAACTCCAGCCAGCCAAGCACAACAAAACCTGAGTGCTAGCACTCCTTAAGTGTAAATTACCAATAATCTCATTAATCTCCGTTCTCTCTGCTCTGGGCGTGGCTGCAGCAGGCTAGTCTGCCTCCTGCTGCTGCAGCTTCCCCATCATTATGGATTACGTTATCCCAGGACTGTAAGCCAGGCGGTAATTTATCACAGCATCAGAAAAGGGACGAGGACAGTGAGGATGCAGAGCCACACAGTGCTCCTGAGATGTGAGCAGGTAAGTCCTCACCGTTCTTAGCAGTCCTGATAAACCACATCCCACTCATTCCCACACCCAGGGCTTCCTGTTGCACGCCACTCCCTGTGACTTCTGCCCAATTAGAAGACGTGTCTTCCTCCCCGGGAAGAGATGCCGCTCTCTTTTTCCTCCTCATGTGCTTTTACACACTCACTGACACCGTCGTCGTCACCCTGCAGTTAGGGTGGAGATTCTGTGGTTTGGGGGTCGGAGAGAGGGCTCTGCAGGTGAGAGCACAGGACCCACATTCTAGTCTCAGCACCCCCATGGTGACTCGCAACCTTCTGTACCTCCAGTTCTAGGGGATCCAGTGCCCTCTTCTGGCCTTTGTGGGCATTAGGTGCACACGTAGTGCACAGACATAGGTAGACAAAACACCCACGCACATAAAGTAAAATGAATTTTAAAAAGAAAGATCTGTGTGCTTTGGGCACCAGTGCAAGCCGCTCCACCCTCTTTAGTGACACACATAATAAAAACTATGAGTGCCTTAGAATCCCACTCTCTGGGGTGACATCAGCTCCTTTACAGTGATAGCCAGTGGTCTGCGGCTAGCCAAAATGTCTCTTTGGAGCATCTGGATGGCATTTCCAAAGTTGTCAATGAAGTGAGAATGAAGTTTAAGTGAATTTGTGCTGCCGACGATGCCTACCGCTTACTGTAGTCTAGGCACGCACACACCTAATCGATTCACTGCCATTCTGTGAGGTAAAAACTGTTGGTGATCTCTGGAGAAGGAAGCTGAGGCACACTGAAGTGGAGCCTCCAGTGAGCATCAGAACCACAGCAAACCCTGTGCTCAGACATGGCTCTCCACTGCTCTCATCACTGGTGACAGGGGGATGGAGGGCCACGTTTCTATCATTTCCTAGGATAGCTTTGTGCTCTCGATTCAAGTGCTTATTCTCTCTGAACCCCTGTAGAATAAGGATAACACCAAGAGTCTTGGCACCTTAACAATGTCCTTCTGGTGTGTCAAATGGCCTTCTTTAGTCACAGGGGAAAGTCATACGCTATCTTAATGCAGCTACAGGTACGTGACTGATACTGGCCAAATAACTATGGAGAGGAAAATGATAATAATCACATCATTACTTTATTATTGACCTGTCATTTGCAAACGTAGAGAGCGGGACTGTGCTGTGTTAGCAGAGCCCCTGGAAAACAGCGAAGTGTGAGTGAGAAATTGTGGCTGTAGTAAGCTATGGAGAGGAGACTTCTTTGTTAGTGAGGCAAAGCCCAGTCTATCCTATCTTGACTAGTAAAGTAGAAAAAGGAATGGTTGATTACATGCTTTTTTTTTTTTTACATGGCAAGTGTTCAGTGAGTAAGTGATATGAACTATTAAATCATGTGTGCGGTGTCATTACTAGGCATAGGTAAAATTGCCATGGAGCTCAGAGAGGGGGGCTGTTACATTGTGAGGAATTTATGAACTTATGAGGTATCATAGGGTCTCTTGTATAGCCTAAAGAGTAGGGGGACTTGAAGGGTAGAGACAGGAAGAAAGAATTCCAAGGAGAAGGAATTTGTTGGGGTCAGGGTAAAGAGGTGGTGTTAGATATGCATGGGAAATGTAGGTGCGTCGAACTGTAGAATATTTTGTACTCTAACATGGAAAGTACAGTTAGAAAAGACAGGCCGGGTCAGCATTGTGAGTAGGGTGAATGGGCTGAGCAGTAAGCCAGAGACTGTGAGGAGAAAACCACAGACTTGCACCATACGTCCCCTCCTTCCTCATGCTGAGCCGCTCACCATCACTGTCTCTTCCAGCCATTTGCTTCATCTTTCTAGGCTTCTACATGGGAGGAGGGGCGGACCTATTTACCGCTCAGATGCTTCTCATTGATCAAGCCAGGTAAATGTATTCCTGTCTCCTTCTACCAACAACTCCATCCCACTGGTCCAGAGCCTCACAGTGGTCAGAATCCGGCTATGAGAAATGGTGAGACCAAAGGAGAGTTACTCCACGTCACAGGTCACCTTAGTCAGCTTAGGTGAACAGAACAAATGCCACTGAAAGGAAACTAACAGGGAGAGAATAACTAGTGTCCAGAACGAGTGGTTACTATGTTTTGGAGGTTGTGAATGTGATTATTTTGTGTTACCAAGACAACTGGAGAGTGGTTTCCATTGATGGAGGAAGGGTGGATCAGGCATAGGAGAGGTGGAGAAAGGGGAGAGGAGGCATGAAGAGAGACGGAGGGGAGGAGGGAAGGTAGAGAGAGAAATGGGGGAGGAGGAAGGAGAGAGGGAGGAGAAGAAGTGAGTGAGGAAGAGAAAAAGGAAGAGAAGGATGGTGAGAAAGAGGAAGAAAGAGGAAGGAGGAAGAGAATGGAGAAAGGGATACATTAAGAGGAAGGAGGGAGAGAGAGCAAGATCCTGAAGCTGGGCAGGTTTCCTTTGGTTTCCGTGGGTCTTAGATGTGTGGCTTAGAGAGAGTTGGGTATCGGAGGCGGATATATTTTAGGCAGAGCAAAGGTGACTTTTCAGCACCCCTGCACAGAGCAGGACTGAATTAGGGGAAGCGTCATGCTCACAGCCAGGGGCGCAATGGAAGGAGCTCGGGCTTGGGACAGAAAACCCACCTAGGTTCTGGGTGATCACCCTCTGAGTTCGAGTTTTCTTTTAGTGGAACCAGAGGTCACCTTGGCACTTGCCCTGTGTGTGTCACAGACTCCCGTGTGACACGAATTAGACAATAATGCCCAAGTGACAGGTAAACTGCAGAACGCCTCTCAGAGTTAAACTCTTCTGAGAATCAGCTCTTTACTTCACCCAGCTCTCTCTCCCATGGGGTTTAGGTAGCACTGGAGAAAACCCAACAAAACTGAAAGCAAAGCAATGCTAGACTGGATCTCCTCAAGGCTAACTTTAAACTCCAGTGGAAGACACCGGTACTCTGAGAACGCCGGCTAGGACGGAAGTACACGGGCCCTCACTTTGAGCTAGAGGAAGGCTCTGTCCTTAGAGCTTGACCTGCTCTAATTACATTACTTGGCTGGAGCGGCTGGTTGGCACTCATCCTGTGTCTAGTTGATTCATGTGATGAGGGACCGGGACACTTGAATGCCACATTTAACGGGGTCACTACAGGGCAGGACCTCAGCCCTAAGTTAGCCTTTGGTCTGTTATCGATGGCCACGCAAACAAGCACACTGACGTCTCCCAGCCTGGCCACTTTTCTCCACGTTTCTTTCCTTTAACCCCTTCATTAAGTGGTATGTTGTCATTGGCTCCTACTGAGGCTGTGCACAGAAAATCTGAAGTGGTCAGAGAAAAATGGTTAAAAAACACCATCAGCAGACTTTCTACTTGAGTGTAATGCCATTTCAACCAGTGTGTCAAGTGCATGTGATAGCCATGGTATTGGTTCCTTTGCTTTAAGAAGTCACGGCTTTTACACACACATGATGGCCTTCAGGTGTGAGCCTGTTATGTATGTGACACCCCGATAAAGAGTCACATCACTCTGTCACTCCAGCAAGTCCCTTCCTGTTCACAGTCAGCACACAACCGCCATTCTGACCTCTGTCCCCAGGGGCCAGTTTTCCTTGTAATTAACTTCATGCATACAGACTTATAAAGTAGGTATTTTTCCTGAGATATCTTGTGCTCAAAATAATGTTTCTCCAATTTGTCTGTACCTCACTGAACATCAGCAGCTCCCGTTGATTGCTAAGTAGAGTCCCATTGAACAGATGTGCCCTGATTTGTTAGATGATTTTCCTAAAGTTAGAGGTACGGTTGTTTTCATATTTGACAGTATGAACAAGCATGGTCCAGTCATTCTTGTAAATTCTCCTTCTGAACACAGGCAGTCTTTGTCTTTGGGTACACATTTAAATATTTGTATTTGAGACATGGTTTCCCACTGAACCTGCCTGGACTGGATGAGCTCCTGGAATTCACTCTTGCCTCTGCCCTTCCCAGTGGGGATACACTACAATGTCTGGCTTTTTACTTATTTTGACATGGTTCTGGGGATCCTATCTTAGATTTTCATGAGACAAACGCTTTACCTGCTTAGCCATCTCTCCAACCATTAGAACACACAAATTTTATAAAGTAACTTTTAAAATCCCACTAATCAAAAAACACCATAAAAATAAAATGTATTCAGGTGAAAAAAAAAACATGATTTACCTCAAATAAAAAAATGTTAGAACTAGTTAGCGTGTTTATCAATTTTAGGTCACAGGTCCCTTTCTGGTCTAACATTTCAAGCTAGGAAACATGGTCCAACCACCATCAACTTATTTAAGTTATAAAATTGTATTAGTGAAGAGTAATATCACAGAGAAATAAAGCAAAGCAGGCATTAAAATTACCTTAATATTTGACTATCAGAGGAGAGAGATGCTTTATAAAGAGTGACTTCATGGGCCCAGCTGGCACTGACGAAAACACTCCCTCCCCCACGCTGCTAGTGAGTTGTCAATCATTACTATCTTCCAAGAAAGCAATTTGAGAAAACTTCTCAAGATACTTCAACATCACATTGGACCAGGCAGTCAACTTTGAAGAGTGTATCCTATGACTAAATTTAGGACCTCAAACACTGATTCCAGAATGATGAAGTGTTGGAAGCAAATTAGGTACTGAGCAATTGGACTTAAATTAATTCAAAGAGTGGACACTTACACTATCACCTAACTATTTTTAAGTAATTTCTAAAGTCACAAGGAAGGGCTTACCTTTTAATGGTAACTGAGAAATTAGAATTACAACTATATCAATTGTTGACTACATAGTATTTAAAATATGCACATAAGGTGCAATGAATTAATTACACCCAGTACTGTTAGTGCCAAGAGTGAGGTTATAGCCTTTGTTAGTTTTTAAATATTTTTCTCTATTTTCAACAATTTTCCAAGTGAGCCATGGAACCCTTGAAAGTTATTTTTTAAAAAACAAAACAAAACAAAAAACCAAAAACAAAGCAAGAACACATCTGGGCTGGTCAGATGGGAGAAAGAGAGGATGGGTTACCACAAGTTGTGTCCTCTGAGCTCCACATGAATGCCAGTGCACACACATGTGGTCCCCGCCCTAGCCACAACCAATAAATGAGTAAGTATAAACAATCCAGTATCTATAAATAAATAACCATAAACAGAATGTTGTACAATCTAATTTGTATAACAAGGGCATGATAGAATAAGTCAAATCTGATGGATTTGGCTTATAACCATCAATCTTTAAAGATTTGATTTTAATTATACGTATGCGTGTGTGTGTGTGTGTGTGTGTGTGTGTGTGTGTGTGTGTGTGTGTATGTATGTTGGGGGAGGGTGTGTGCACACGAGCACAGGTTTCCTTGGAAGCCAGATGCTATGGATACTCCTAGAGCTGGGGTTGCAGAAGGTTGTGAGCTGCCAAAAATGGGTGTCAGGAACTGATCTCGGGTCCTCTGCAGGAGCAGGATGCACTCTTAACCGCTGAGTCATTTCTACAGTCCTAGCCATGATATTTTCCCAAACAAAGCGACATAGAAAATATCTGTCCCCGACCAGGAATATGCATGAGGGAGGGAGGGAAGGAGGAAGGGAGGGAGAGGGAGGGGTAAACTCAGGTCAGGCTGTTTCTGCCCCGCTGGAAAATGCTCTTTTGTTTCCTACTTTATGAGTTACAGGCCTGTAACCAGAATCTCAGCTGCATCACAGCATTTTATAACATTCCTTTGCTTGAAAGGATTGGCTTTCCTGTCCTTATGGACTTTTGTTAGCATTGACTCATCTTACAGTAAGACTTGCCCATGGGTTTAAAATGTTAAGGGTAGATCTGTTTTGAATGCTCGAATCACTCTATTGTGATTCTTCCAATTTTCAAGATTAAAAGGATGTTCCTTTTTATATCACGCTATACATTTTCATGTTAGAGTATTTATTATGCTCCTGTTGTGCCTGCTAGGTAGCACAAATGACAGTCCCCTCCTGCCCTCAAAGAGGAGTCTATACATGAATGACAGCATCTAATTTGATTTTATCTTTTAGTGTCATTTGGGATTCATGGCATAAACAACAGCGTAAGAGTCTGGAGAGCACAGTGGGTGGGCTCTGTTCTGTGTTTATTTATTGTATGTAATGTGGTGTGCATGCGTGTAGACGTCTCTGTGTGTGGGCTCATGTGGGAGTGTGTGTTCATGGAGGCTGGAGTCTGACATTGGACGTCTTTCTCAATTGCTTTCTTATTCATTGAGGTGGGGTCTCTCACTCGAACTCAGAGCTTGCTGATCCTAGTGCATCTAGCCAGCTTACTCTAGGGATCCAGTCTCTGTCTTCCAAAGGCTGGGATCACAGGTAGGCCACTATTCCCATCTGGCTTTTATGTCAGTTTTGGGATCTGATTCTGATCCTGAGTGGGTGGGTTATAAAGCCCAGGAAAACTTGATTGGAAGCAGCCACTGAAAATACATAAACATTTGAGATACACTGGACAACCTTGTAGGAGGCTTGTCTGCCCCAAAGTTCAGGAGGACCTTTGGTGTAGGTACTATGTTTTCTCCCACAGGAGCTCAGTAAATCTTATTAATTCAATATTAAGGTATTTGGGCTATAGGCTCTGGAAGGTCAATCTTTGATTCACAGGACACCTGCTCATTCAATGGAAGCTTTACAGACAGACTTGTCTCCTCTTTCTCACATACTTTGTGCTCAATGTGTGTCCTGGAGCTCCTATCCTGTGAAGAGAAAATTGCTCTCTCCTTGGGGACAGGAGTTATTGGGATACTGAAATGGGAGGCAAGGCAGCAAACATTCCTATGTTAAAAATATGCATTAGTTACACCAACTGAGAAAGAAATGCTGGTGGTTGTCTGACTAGTTAGTGGACAGGGTAATTTATGAGCATCTTGTCCATTGCAGACCCATGGTATTTAAGCAAGAGAACACCAAAGATTCTGCTGAAACTGGACCATCAAATTTAGGTTTTGACTTTTCATGAACCCTCAAAAAATCCCCCATTTCATGTCTCCTGACCTATCCCCTACAGATTCTATCAAGCTTAGTATTAATCTTTTTGGAAAGTTAGGATATCGATCACCCCACTTATACATACAAACTTCCTTTGTTCCTTAACTACTATGCATTTCCTGAACCATTTATTGTGGTTTGGACCTTGAAACATATTTGAGATAGTGTCTTATGTATCCCCGGCCACCATCCAAGCTCACAGTGTGGTCTGATGGCCTTGATCCTCCTACATCTACTTGTGGAATGCTGAGATCACACATCTTGACTCTACATGTGGAATACCATTGTATTAAATCTCCATGTCATTTCATTGAACACTATTGCTGTTAGTCACATTCTAGTGTTTGTAAAAGTTTTAACTTACACATCAAATCTTAAATCACAAAAAAGGAAATGGTGTGATACACCCTATGTCAGACAACACCAAGAGACTCTTAAACTGATACAGAAAGCCAAGCCGAAGCACAGCCTCAGGATGGAGAGAAGAGGAACATGCAGAATCACTTATCTACCAAAAAGGGTCTTTGTCCACATGACCCAGGTGGGTGAGTGTTTCAGAGCTGAAAGAGTGAATAAAAGATTAAAAAGATAAACCAACTCTGGTCAAGTCCTTCCTCCCCAAAGAGAAACTCCACCCTTGAAAGCTGGTCCTTGGGGGACAATGATAGATGGATAGTGTGGAAAGTGCTTCAGTTTCATTTAAATTTGAGTGAAGAGGCACGACATGTTTGTTTTAAATGTAAAGAAATGCAGACATGGCCATCATTCAACACACTGGGAAGCTTTGGTAAATTGTTTGCAAACTATCGCTACAGAAAGTTATTTGGGGAAGAGGTGAAAATCGGAGAACACTTCCCAAAGATACCAACTTGAGTTTTAGAGGGTTTTACTTAGTAATCAGACGCTGATGATAAAAAGTCAGTGGGTCACATCGTCTCTATAGATGAGAACATCCATGTATGAGAAACTGCTTTTCGGCATCTTCTGTGGGGGTGGAAGATGATGTGACCATCTTCCCTAGTGAATTACTAAGATTAAGCTCAAGGAAAATGAGGTGCATTCATGGTTTACCTCAGTGGAAAATTCTGGCTGCGCCACGACAGACTTTTGAAGTGAAGTCTCTTTCTCCAGAGACCTTGGCACCTCAAGGATTTGGGGTGATTTATGTAAGCAAGAGCTTGATAACGTCTGGTTATTGCTTCAGAGTCCAAAGGAAGGTCAAAACAAGCCACAAATAACTTAGTGTTCTTTCTGGAAAATTCTTACAATGGTAAGGAAGAGCAGGATATGGAGTGATGTTGACAACAATACTTCAAACTTGCAAAAATGGAGGTAAGAGAGCAAAGGGAAGAAACAGGAAAACGACAGTGGTGGTTACCTGCTGAGGGGGATGGGCAGATCTTTAAATATTTCATCCTGAAAACACTTCTGTAACGAGAGTATATGAGATAAGTCAAACATGACTTAAAAGGATGAAGAGATATCGGGGCTGAAGAGAGGATTAGTGGAAGAGCACCGGCTGCTCTTGCAGAGGGCCCAGGTTTGGTTCCCAGCACCCACGTGGGGCTAACAACTGTCCATGACTCTGATTCCAGGGGATCTGTCTCCTCCTTCTGGCTTCAGTGGGCACTGCATGAATGTGGTATACAGACATACATGCAGGCAAAACACTCATACACATAAAATATAATAAAACAAATGTTTAAAAAGAAAAAATAAACCAAAGAGATGCTTCCTTCCTTTTTCTCCTCCTCCTGTTTATTTATTAATCTATTGATTGATTGCAAAGCCTTTCTCAATCATTGTGCCTGATATTAGCACCTTGTATTTGTAGATATTTGTCTTTATGGATACCCATATCATGCTGTGTCCTGATTACCCACTGAAATTTCTGTTTTCCATGAGGTCACACCACTTATCATCCCACGTGTGGTACTCCTACTGTCCCTACTATAAGATATTTGTTGTTCCAAAAGAGTTCCTCATGTACTACGAAGCTCATCACAGGGCCTGCTCATTACCAGGGTGCTCTTGAAGTTGTCCCAGCTGTGGAGGAGTCTGTCAGAATAAAGGAACAATATTCCCTTGATAAATTATAGATAGGAGAGAATTTTACAGGGACACAAGTAAGGAAAACATATTGTTTGCCTTTTACATATAGCAAATGTGGGCTTCTGACCTGCCTAAGGAGTCCACATTCTCCTTGAGACTGTGTCTTTGAACTTGATGTAGGCTGAAAGGAATAACCATTGAAAAACAAGTAGGGAAACTATAGGTTAAGAGGAGCGGAGAGCATTACCTGTTCTCTGGACAGGAGAAGACAGTAAAGATTAACATGATGTTTCAGGAAGATATGTTCTGTGGCTAGGAATCACCACAAGCTCTAGTCCAAGTCACAAGCCCACCCCCAAACACAACAACGTGCCTGTCTTGATATGTGCAAGACATAGCAAAATCCATGTTACCTGGAAAATACCTTAGTGGTAAAGTGTGATCAAATCCAAGTCACAAGAGTTAGAACATCCTGTCACCAACTGGCTGTGCATGCCACTTCGTGTCTTTCCCTCACACTGTGGCCCGGGTCCAGACTCACATCAATGAAGCCTTGTGTCCATGTGTTAGGGAAGGTTTGGATGAAGAAAGAGAGAGGAGACAGGAAGGGCTGGAGTGAATGAATATGACTTCACCTTAATAATTACCATGCTGACAGATGAGAAAGGAAGGCTTTGCTCATTTGATGTAATTTGTGTAGAGTTCGCAGAGTGAGGAAACAATAGAACAACTTTGAAATCATCATGGTGTCAGTGCATACGTGGGAGAGGCACCCAAACAGTGGAGATGTGTACAGTACTCAGGGATTATGAGGCCACAGAATATAAAATTAAAGAAGAGACATATTATTCACTGGGATAATTTTTGAAATAATGTTTACCTCAAGGAGATATCATCAATTCCAAGGATGAATCAGCCTGGACATACTAGGAAAGAAAGTCTATGATGCTCACAGGAGTGAAGATTTAATAACACCCCAGGGGGAGTGATTGAGCAGAGAAGCAAATGCTGCTGCATCTGTTTGGTCACACCTGTTAGTGCACACTGCCTGCATCTGTTTGATAACATCTGTTAGTGCACACTGCCTGCATCTGTTTGATAACATCTGTTAGTGCACACTGCCTGCATCTGTTTGATAACACCTGTTAGTGCACACTGCCTGCATCTGTTTGATAACACCTGTTAGTGCACACTGCCTGCATCTGTTTGATAACATCTGTTAGTGCACACTGCCTGCATCTGTTTGATAACATCTGTTAGTGCACACTGCCTGCATCTGTTTGATAACATCTGTTAGTGCACACTGCCTGCAAGAAGCCAGCAGCAGACATAAAAGTACCTTAATTTTGAGACCAGCATGGAAAAGACACATGGGATATTCAGAGAGTGCATATGTGTGATTAGTGTAAGATTGAACAGTAATTAACTATAACTCATGATGGGTAATGCTTGGTGTGTCCTGTCATATTGTAGATCCATCTGTAAAGCAGGACAAAAATAGCAATAGAGAGTAAAGAACCAGTGCGTGACCCCCCTCCTCCCAAGACTTGGGGTTCATCATGGGACAAGAGGGGAAAGACTGTAAGAGGCAGTGGTCAGAGAAGAAAGGACACAGGACCATTGAACTCATGAATCCCAGTAGCCATTGCCCATACAAGACAGCACAAGATCAAGCCAGTCACCATTCCACATGGATGGGAGGGGCTCAGGAGTGCCACCTCTAAATAAGGAGCTTTGGACAGCTGGCTTCTGGGGAAAGGAGAGTCAGTTTTCTTTAAAGATTTGGTCCTTAGTAGGTCAACTGTGGATAGTCCCACACTCACGAATATATGGACAGTGTAACTTGGACTTGGTGAGTTATGAAGAAAAAGGAAAAAGAAAAAGTACATGAAGTTGGATCCTGGAGGAGTTGGGGGAGGGGTGAGAGGTGCCTACGATCAAAGTAAGTTGTATGCATATATTAAACTGTCAGAGAATTAACACAAATATTATTATTGAAATGAGTGTGTGAGCTCGGAAACAAGCAATCATATAGAAAAGGAGGAACCTGGGACCAAACTGAGCAGCCCAGAGTGAGGTTAACATCAACAGAGTTAAGCTTCCAAAAGTTTTTTTGGTGATATGCAATAAAATACTAATTTTCTTGATTAATATTTACAAATAACCATGTTATAAAGAAGATCTGCATTACTAAGAAAAACTGAATATTGCTAAAGAAATGTAACTTGTCATTAGTAAACACTGAAGCAGGCTATGGGAAATCACACTGTGATTATGCAGTTTCAATTCTCCAGCAATTTCATGTAGATCCACAAAATTTAGTTATGATAAAGCTTTAGATGAGTAAATTACTTTATACAGTATGAGCCAAAGAGCTAACGAGATGGTACGTGTAATTTTTGAAAACAGATCTTGTTCATTACAGTGGAGTGTCAGAAGAAAGCAGATGTTTAATTGGCTGTGCATATCCATTAGTAGGAACCGTGAGGAGAGGAGAAAGAGAAACACCTGGGTGTTTCTAATGCTGAAGCTTTAAACCTTCAAGACAAGATGTGGCCAGAGGGATCCCTGTAGCCTGCACACTGCTGTTTCCAACAAGGCTTCTGGAAGTCACTGCATGCGCATTGTGTGATGTCTAGAAAGAGTGGAGTTACAGGTCAGTGGGACAGCTCCGAGGGTAAGGTGCTTGCCCCCCAGCCTGATGACCTGGATTCCATTCCCAGGACCCACATGAGAGAAGGAGAGAGCTGGCTCCCACAGACTACCCTCTCACTTCTACACTCATGCTCTGGCTTGTGTGCCTCCCCCAAATATGTAAATAAATGCATCAAAAAGGTACTCGGAGTGAGTGTGGTCATACACAGGAAACTGCTAAGTGTCTACGTGACCCCATCTGTGACTCCACTTTAGGGGCAGGTGGACATGTGTAAAGGTGAGACAATTGAATCACACTTGCTGGCTCTTTGGGTGGAGAGAATTCCTACTTCCAAATTCCTAATGGCCAATTGCTATGAGCATTTCAAGAAAGACCTCTTGAGAGATGCTGAGTTCTAGCTAGCATCTAGTCTTTTTATTTATTTTTTGATCACTTCTTCATCATCTTGAAATTATTAAACCAATTCCCCGAATGCTATTTTATTCCATTTCTATTTCTAACAAATAGTTTTAAAATTCGTATTGTTTGGGGGAAGTAACAGATCGTGGATGTCTTTGTGTTATACCCTTTCTGCTTAATATGCTTTTAAACTCAAGACCTTTTCAAGTCATCTTCTCTACATGAAGTACTTTTCATTGAGGCAATTATATTTTTATTTTTAGGACATTTGCATAGAGACAACTAAAAAGGGACTTCAATGAAGGCTACGGCTCTTACGCAACACTCACTTACTTGATTTAATCAGGATGTTCAAAGAAAATGTCAGACACGGTAACAGTGACTTGTACTTAGGGAGAAAAGTTAGTGATTGGAGCATCCTTTGGGGACATGGCCTCAAGTCTGCATGCTAGAATGTTCCTTGAGATCCTAGGATTATGTGGGAACTTGACCCACTCTCTTCCCATTGGTAACATGCAAGGGAAATGGAGCCTGCCCCTAGCTCCCTTCTTACTGCTGGCCATATTCAGATTGCTGAGTGTGCTCTGATCGTTCACAGCCCCTTTTTTAGAGTTGCTATTTTAGTTTAAAAAGCACTGGTAAAAGCCAGAAGTGATTCTGAGCATTACCGAGCTATCCAAGGTGCTGCCTCTCTCACATACAGCATGCATTCATTCTGTCTTTTCAGGTCTGCCTTTCATGCAATGGGGTGGGGGTGGGTGGTAAAAAAGACTTCTACTTTGGTGCGGCTGCATGTTTTCCAGGACCAAAGTTACAAAAGTCGGAGCGTTTGCTTGTTTGCGATGCCTGCACAAGGACTCTGGCCCTCTGTGCAGGAGCAGGCAGCCCCTCCACTCACCGGCAGGGCAGGATCCTCACCACATCATTGGGCTTGTACCCTTCGATGCAGACAGCACAGTTATCAAAATCAGACTCTGTTTCCTGCAACAGAAGAACCAGAAGAGCCGACTTCAGGATCTGTCCTGAGCAAACACTGTCATCAACCAAAGGCGAGCTTGCCCGGAGCCAGCCTCTCAGCAGAGTTACCGATTTCTTAATCAATAATCCACCAACTGGCTTAGCTCCCACCCTCCCGAACTTCACCTGCTGTTTCCAGGCAGAGGGCTTTTGTGAGGGAAACTCCATTCCCATGTGGCATTCCTAAAGTGTTGTAAATGACAATTAAAGGTGACACAAAGTCCCAAGAGTGAGGAATGATGTTCATATGAAAGATTTATAATATACTCAGTCCTCTGGAATCTAAAGTGTGTATTAAGAGTAAATACAAATGGAGTTTCGATTTTTTCTGTATGCAAACCTAAAAGAGGCCCCTCATGGTTTCCTTATGCTATCATGCTGGCACTTATTACTCTCTAGTTGAGAGGGAAAGATACTGATGAAAATAAATGCCACTTCTAAATCTAGTTTTTGTGTGTGTTCATGTGAGGGCACCTGTGTGTGCGTCAGAGCTGTTCTCACCACATCCACCACCACCTCCACCACCACCACCACCACCACCACCACCACCACCACCACCACCACCACCACCACCACCACCACCACCACCACCACCTCCACCACCTCCACCACCACCTCCACCACCACCTCCACCACCACCACCACCACCACCACCACCACCACCACCACCACCACCACCTCCACCACCTCCACCACCACCTCCACCACCTCCACCACCACCTCCACCACCACCTCCACCACCACCTCCACCACCACCACCACCACCACCACCACCACCACCACCACCACCACCACCACCACCACCACCACCACCTCCACTACCTCCACCACCTCCACCACCTCCACCACCATTCTTACTATTATTGTTATTGAGATGGTGCCTCTCACTGCACCCCAGGAATCCTCCAGTGTCTGTCTCCACAAGCAAGCGTCACCACATTTGCCTTTTCTGTGAGTGTTGGGGCTCAAACTCAGTTAGGGCAAGCATTTTACCTAATGAGCTGTCTTCCCACACTCCTGGCTATCATTTTAAATCAATGTTCTCTTGTTAATCTCAAAAGCATTTTCATATCACTTAAAGTACTAGCAAATAACTTGTGAGAAAAATCAATTGTTCAGACAGCGACAACACCTGACGTGCATGCGAAGGTCAATTCAGTACCAAGTCTCCAGGGGACGCTAAGCCCATATGCTGTACTGTAGCCCACTGTTCTAAAAGACTGGGCATTGGGGCAACTTTAGAGCCTGTAGGCTTGGGCTGTACTCCTTTTTGTCCTTCCTGGAGGTGGCTCATGGCCTTTGGCTTCTTGTCACCCTTCTATAGTGAGGGAGGAGGCTGGTGAAATGACTTTAGTGTTCTAAGCCCTAGAGTTCAGAAGAGCTAAATATCATTTACACATTTATATCTAAACTTCTGCGGAGAGCACAACTCAGGGTATAAACCCACCTTCTTTCCAAGGACTTTTGGAAAAACTTCCACGGGGTCATACTAAGAGTAACTATTACGCTTTTGTTTTTCTGAATCACTTGGAGTAAGGTAAGCAAATACTGATTGAAATATTGAACTTTAGTTTCCTGTTTTTCTTTTTGTATTGATGGTCAGACAGTTTCAACCTAAATTTAAGACCAGTTCTGTCACATGTTTCACGTAACACCTTTGTGTTCTCATCTTACCCAGACTTGGAATGTTTTCTTGTAGTTTGTACTTTTCTGAGACAGGGTCTATGTAGTCCTGGCTAATCAGAAACTCACTGTGTATACCGGGCTGGATTGGAACCCCCAGAAATCCACCTGTCTCTGCTTCTTGAGGGCTGGGATTAAAGGTGTGGGGTACCACACCTGGCTTCTTGCACACCTTTTAAAGCCCTTCTTTATTGTACACAATGCTGGTTTCACTAGGACATTTCCATGCATGCGTATCACACTCTTCCACTTCCCACTAATGTCTCCTATCCCCCACCCTTTCCACGGCTCTTCTCATATTTCTTGAGTAGGAACCCTTCTACTTATAAGTGCTTTTGTAAATTCTAGATTCTGCATATGAGAGAGTGTGTGGTATATCATCTTTCTACACCTAACTTAATTTTCTTAACATGGTGGTATCTTGCTCCATTTATTATCTTTCAGATGATGTAATTTCATTCTTATCAATGTCTCAATAATTCTCCACTGTGTATACACTTCACATTTCCTTTATTCACTCATTTGTTGATGGGTACTCATGCTGGCTGTTCAACTTGGTTATTGTTGCACGCTTGACTTAAAAATTTCCCATGTTTGGTTGCCAGCAAACTGCATGAATTTTATAAACACTTGATGTCTTTAATAAAAACATTCTAAGCACCAGATACGCATAGACAGGACAGGTTCACATCTGTCTTCCCTTCCCTTCTCTCTCTTCTCCTTCGGCTGTCAGAAAAGACAAGAGTTTCCTTGACTAGGTCCTCATCCAAAAGGAAAAGGGCTTCTCACCTTGTCGCCCTTCCTGATGGTCCTGACCTGGAGCTTGCTGATGGCTTTCTTTGCTGCATCTCCCAGACGGCGCTGAAAAATAGAAAGCTGCTCGTTAACAACAAAGATGTGTGATTTCTCTCTTACATTCTTACAGCATTTCATAAGCCAGGGCAGCTCTCTCTGAAATCGTACACATGTCATGAATGTTAAGGACACTGGGTGGAGGACACAGGGCCTGGGCATTTGCAGAGAGTGGTTCTAGGAATCAGGGTCATGAAAACACTCTGTTGGAGAGAGGCCCTTGTTCCTAGTGTTAGGTTCACATGACAGAGTTAACGTATGCAATAGAAACTTCCTAGCTTCAGTGTATCTGTACAGACTGGCAACTAGCAAAAATAAAGTGTTTCCTAACTTGTTGAGGTAGCTGGCTAGTGTGTGACTTGAGTGAACAGCCCCTCTTTCTCATATCAAGAACTTGTTTTGCTTGTGTCTCTCACTTTGCTCATATAGACCAACTGATGTAGCCTGCAGTATACGCTCAATCACCTTCTTCCTGTGTGTGCATCTGAGTGCACTGTACATAGAGGGAGGAGATGGCTCAGTAGGTAAAGGTTTTCCCATGGAAGCATGAGGATCTGAGCTCAGAGTCCCAGGACCCCAGGAAGAACAGCTGTGGCGCCTCAAGTGTGTAACCCCAGAGATAGTGGATAGTGGAGACAGGTTGATCCCTGGAGCACTCTGACCAATCTAGCCAATCAGTAAGCGCCAGGTTCAGTGAAGAGCCTTTGTCTCAAAAAATAAAGATAAGATCGACAGAGAAAAGCCCATTTGCCTCTGGCTTCCACATGCATTTGAGTTATGTGAGTGTTCACATACACACATAAATGTGCACATACCCACATGAACACATTTAACACACACCCACACCCACACCCATAGATTTTAGCATTTAGGTTAGTAAATAATTGCAAACCACATACTTGGAGAATCGTTATTATGCATGTTAAGGAAGAATACATCGTGCCCCAATTTTGCGTAGGGAAAACTGCTGTCCTAATGAGTCTTCAATGGCAAGGCAATGAGGAGAGGGTGTGGGAGTCAAATTTTAATCTGTTGAGGGAAAACGGGATTTCTGTGTGTGCTTGCAAGCATTTCCTGCATGGTTTGCCTTACTCTCTTAGCATGTGTGCATCTGGCCTACAGTAGACACATCTGCAGCAGTGAAATGTAGTTGAAGGATTCAAATTAGTAGGGAATTGGTTTTGTTCAGATCTTGATGATAATAATAATAATGTGCAGTTTTCTTTTATGAGTTATGATTTTTTAAAATTTAAATTGCCTTTATTTTCCTTGTGCTGGGGATTGAATCTAGGCTCTCATGCTTGCTAAGCAAGCACTGTACGGCTACACCCCATACTTTTCTCCTAAGAATACTGAACATGCCAGCTGTCTTAGTTACTTCCCTATGGCTGTGAGGAAACACTGTGACCAAGGCAACTATGGAAGGAAGTGTTTATTTGGGCTAATGGTTCCAGAGGGGTAAGAGTCCATCACCATCACGGAGGAGATGCCTGGCAGGTGGCAAGCAGGGTGGCTGAACAGGAAGCAGAGATCACACAAAGAATAGTGCCAGGCTTTCACCTTCCAGAGCTTACCTCCGTTGACATAGTTCTCCCAACAAGGCCACATCCCCTAAGCCTCTCCTAACAGCACCACCAACTGGGGGCCAGTAATCCAAATGCTGGAGAATAAGGACACATCGAATTCAAACCACCGTAGCAGTGAAGCCTACAATGTCCGCGGCACCGCTGAAGTGTTATACTTCCTTACCCTTCCTATAGCCCCACAAGAAAGGTAGATTCTTCAGAAAGCACTACAGTTTACAGAGCTTGGGAAACTCTACCACAACACAACTGGACAGCAGTCCAACCCTGCAGCCAGGCATCCGGCCACTAGCCAATCAACCTGCTGACCAACCAATCAAAACCTCTCAAGTCCTTATAAATCATTTTTCTTTTATTTAAAAAAGCAAGTAGAAAGTGAGTTTTTCTCTGTGTTATTTCATTTTCCTTATTGATATTTTGTCTAGCCCTCCAGCCATTAATTGGCAACACACACACACACACACACACACACACACACACACACACACACACACACACATTTTTGTTTTGTCCTTTGTTTTTCCGCAACAAGGTCTTACTACATAGCCTGGGTTGGTATTGAACTCAAAATCCACTCAGTTTCCTGAGTGTTAGGAATCATGTACTACCATGCCTAGCACATATCTTTAATTGTATTTTCTGTCAAATGCCGATCTGGGTTTTAGAAAAAATGTCTCTGAACTATAATCTTCCAAACTCCTGCCCTCTGTAGCTCATCACCCAGAAGAATTTCCATAAAAGATGAGTAAATAAAACACTCAAACAGTAGATTTTTTAAAGCATGGGAGAACTTTAGCTAGGAAAGGGGAATTACAAAGGAACTAAGAGCAGTGGATCTCAGCCTTCCTGAGGCCATGATCCTTTAACTCAGTTCCTCACCTTGTGCTGACCTCCAACCATACAATTATTGTCACTGATGCTTCATACTGTAATTTTGCTACTGTTATGAATCGTAATGTAAATATCTCACGTGACCCCTGTGGTAAGGTCTGGGGGTCACGACCCACAGGTTGAGAACTGCTGAAGAGCAGTGATCTATGCTGTAAGGTGGTAAAGTTGAGTAACCAGCCCGGTGAAGCCTCCAGTCTTGACCAGTAGCTACCACGGGCTGGAAAAAAGGGAAAGACTGATGTCATTTTGTTCTCAGAAGCAAATGTCACAGGTCTGCAGGTCATTACATTTAAAATAAGATACCTGAACCCCAGATAAAGAGACGTTGGACATCTTTCCTTTATTTTTATTTTTAAAAACTACTTAAATTCTTTTATACATATGAGCCCTTTGCCTATAAACATGCCTGTATGTCCCTGGTGCTCATAGAGGCCAGAAAGAGGACATCACATCCCCTGGAACTAAAGTTATAAATGATTGTGAGCTGCCATGTGTGTGCTGGAAATTTACCTCTGGTTCCCTGGAAGAGCAGCCAGTACTCTTAACTATTGAACCATCTCTTCAGTACCACGAAATGTTAGTTATCTTCCTTTTTTAAAGTTCAGAAAAAGTTGCAATTATGTTTAGTTGGTATTTTAGAATATTGTGTTCAATTTAATCACTTAAATTTTTGTTTGCTTTTTTGTTTTTTTTTTGAGACAGTTTCTCTGTGTAGCTTTGGAGCCTGTCCTGAAACTTACTCTGTAGACCAGGTTGTCTTCGAACTCACAGAGATTCTGCCTCTGCTTCCCGAGTGCTGGGATTAAAGTTGTGCGCCACCACCACCTAGCTTCAATTTTTTATTCCCAGTGAGTGAGAGTTTAAATTGAGTAGACAGTGGTATTTTCAAATAATTGCTGCAGCTTATACTACAATGCAGCACACCAGAAGTAATCTACCTTCCTCCTCCCTCCTCCCCTCTCATCTTGTTTCCTGTGTTAGGGTCTTCCTAGAGAACCCAGGTTGGTCAAGTATTTCCCATCACCCTGTATCAGCCTCCTGAATGCTGAGATTGGAGAATGTGCCCATGTACCACCACATCCGGCTAAAAATCATGCTTTCAAAATTATATTTTACTTAAGTCAATATTTTAGCAAATGACATATGCCCTTAAACATGAACTTGTAAGATAAGTTAGGAAAAAATGCTTTTAAATTTTGGTTGTGTATTTATCTTTACTTTTCTCTACATCTACATCGAAATTGGATAGGTTTTTTTTTGTTTGTTTGTTTTTTTGAGACAGGGTTTCTCTGTGTAGCTTTGCGCCTTTCCTGGTACTCACTTGGTAGCCCAGGCTGGCCTCGAACTCACAGAGATCCGCCTGGCTCTGCCTCCCTAGTGCTGGGATTAAAGGCGTGCACCACCACTGCCCGGCCAACCCAGGGTCTTATACATATTATGCACACAGTTAAGGAGCTATACTGTGACCCATGTTTGAAGACATTCATTCCTGTTCTCTCTTCCTAAGAGAAAAGGCTCTTCCTATGCCCTATAAAAGGCATTGCAAGCTGCCTTTCTTAAAAAGATAGTGAAGTCCAATCAGCAAGCTGATGTTGAGGTACCCGGCATCATGACTAACAAGACAGCCCGTGGTTAGGGAATTAGAAAGATAGGCTCCAAGCCTAGCGTTTGTATGACCTCAGTCCAGAGGGGACAGTGATTTCCTGAAGGGTCCAGTCACTTAGAAGGCGGGTTTCTTAAGTTCCCAGCACTAACAGCCCAGGAGACAGTGAACTAGAACACAGAGAAGTCATAGACATGAGGACTTCTAGGCCTCCCCTCCCGGAAGTTACCAGAAATCAAATGGTTCTCAAAGCTGTGGCAGGAACTGAGCGGCTGTTTTGACAGACACTTAGGGGTTAACTGAAAGTGAGGTAAAGCAAGGCATGTCTGCCTTCATTTTATTTCTGGCACCATTAGGATCTTAAACTTTTGGGCCACTTCCTGATCGGTCTGCACATAGGTACGTTAATTATTTAAGAGGTGCTCGTCTGAAGCTGGTAGCCCTTTCCCTTTAAGAAAAAGACGCCGAGGTAAGAGCCACTAGGATTTGGAGCTGGAAGGATGGCTTGTGATTGCAGTGCTTGCTGAGCAAGCCTGAAGACCTAAGTCTGGATCCTCAGCAGTCAGGGAAAAAGCTGGGTGTGGTGAGCTCATCTCTAATGGGAGTGGAGTGGGGTGGGGGATGGGGAGATCTAGGCAGGGATCCCTGGCCAGGCAGCCTGATTGAAATTCAAAATTCAGGCTCAGTGGTAAACTGTGCCTCAGAAATTAAGGTAGAGAGAAACAGAGATGGAAATGCCAACATTAGTCCCTGGCTTCTGTATGTGTTCTTACAGGCAAATGCCAACGAATACTACATACAGTACCCTGTTCCTCCGTGAACCACTGAGATTTGCAGAGACATCACACATAATAGCTGGTGAGTCTTTCCAACTTCCTGTTCTGGGCTCTGGGATTGGAGCCTGCCTGTCTCTAGTCATTTCCCTAAAGTGGCTAAGAACTATAAGCCTTGGACAAAACACTTGCTGCTGAAAACAAAGAACTCATCTCCAAATGGGAACTGAAGTGCCCCTGGAGTGATGAGGACCTCACCTTCCCCAGAGAAACAGTGCTGAGATCATGATCAACCAAACCCCATTTAACTAAGATGGTGTAACACCTATGCTTCTTGTCCCTGCCGCCAGAATCCTGGAGTGTGTGGGTCAACACCCTTGAAGCCAGGACAAGGAAGTCGGACTGCTGCTCTCTGGCTTGTTTTGTTTTGTTTTTTCTTTCCTTTTTTATTTTATTTTATAATTAAATTTAATTTTACATATCAGCCATGGATTCCCGTGATCTGCCCCCCCCCCCCCGCCCTCCCCCCATCCCACCCCCCATCCCCATCTCCTGCAGGGCAAAGATTCCCCTGAGGATTGAGTTCAACCTGGTAGAATCAGTCCAGGCAGGTCCAGTCCCCTCCCCCCAGACTGAGCCAAGTGTCCCTGTATAAGCCCCAGGTTCCAAACAGCCAGCTCATGCACTGAGGACAGGTCCCAGTCCCACTGCCTGGATGCCTCCCAAACAGATCAAGCTAATCAACTATCTCACTTATCCAGAGGGCCTGATCCAGTTGGGGGCTCCTCAGCTATTGGTTCATAGTTTATGTGTTTCCATTTGTTTGGCTATTTGTCCCTGTGCTTTTTCCAATCTTGGTCTCAACAATTCTCGCTCATACAAACCCTCCTCTTTCTCGCCAATTGGACTCCCGGAGCTCCACCTAGGGCCTGGCCGTGGATCTCTGCATCTGGTTCCCTCAGTCATTGGATGGGGTTTCTAGCTCGACAATTAGGGTGTTTGGCCATCCTATCACCAGAGTAGGTCAGTTTGGGCTGTCTCTCGACCATTGCCAGTAGTCTATTGTGTGGGTATCTTTGTGGATTTCTGTGGACCTCTCTAGCACTTCGCTTCTTCCTATTCTCATGTGGTCTTCATTTGTCATGGTCTTTTATTCCTTGTTTTCCCTCTCTGTTCTTGATCCAGCTGGGATCTCCCGCTCCCCTAAGCTCTCTTTCCCTCGACCCTTGCCCTTCATTACCCCCGCTCACGTCCAGGTTGTTCATGTAGATCTCATCCATTTCTCTGTCATTGGGTGATCCCTGTGTCTTTCTTGGGGTCCTGTTTTCTATGTAGCCTCCCTGGAGTTGTGAATAGCAGTCTAGTCATCTTTGTTTTACATCTAGTATCCTCCTATAAGTGAGTACATACCATGTTTGTCTTTCTGAGTCTGGGTTACCTCACTTAGAATAATTTTTTCTAGATCCATCCATTTGCCTGCAAACCTCATGATGTCATTGTTTTTCTCTGCTGAGTAGTATTCCATTGTGTATATGTACCACATTTTATTTATCCATTCTTCAGTTGAAGGGCATCTAGGTTGTTTCCAGGTTCTGGCTATTACAAACAATGCTTCTATGAACATAGCTGAGCATGTGCCCTTGTGGTATGATTGAGCATTCCTTGGGTATATGCCCAGGAGTGGTATAGCTGGATCTTGGGGGAGATTGATTCCCAATTTTCTAAGAAAGTGCCATATTGATTTCCAAAGTGGTTGTACAAGCTTGCATTCCAACCAGCAGTGGAGGAGAGTTCCCCTGGCTCCACATCCTCTCCAGCATAAGCTGTCTTCAGCTAATGATCTTAGCCATTCTGACAGACTGAGTGGCTGGATCTGATATGTCGAATCTACCCAAAGTCAGGTTCCCTATGGCCTTGGACTCTGGTAGCAAAGGTAGGAAGAACATATTTCATCCAACCATTCTGAAAAATATTCTATCATAGATTCGTTACTCTCTTTGCAGCCTCATTCTTTGCATTATGAAAGATAATACCTCCTTTGAAGAGGAAAAGAACACCATTTTCGTTTCAGGAAAGATATAACAGCCCAACCTGGCAGGGCCAGGACAGACGGCCCAGACTCCAGGGCACAGGAAACTTAACTTCTGAGACATATATCATACATGATATGGTGATTATGGAGCCAGGTAGTGTGAGTTTTTTGTTGTTGTTCTAGAGTGATAAAATAAGAGAAAAAAAGCACCATAAAAATGTTTAAACTGCAGTGGTGGTGCACGCCTTTAATCCCAGCACTTGGGAGGCAGAGGCAGGCGGATCTCCGTGAGTTCGAGGCCAGCCTGGGCTACCAAGTGAGTTCCAGGAAAGGCGCAAAGCTACACAAGAGAAACCCTGTCTCGAAAAACCAAAAAAAAAAAAAATGTTTAAACTGCTCTATCATTTGCCTATGTATATACGTATGTACGTATGCCAATATTCCTTTTGTGTGTGGGCTCTCTTTGTTCTACTGCCTGCCAACTAGACTAGACAGACCGGCCAATGAGCCCCAGGGAGCCACCTACCCCATATTGGGTCTGTACTCATGTACATGCTTTTCAAGAGACATGGAAAATCACCCAGAGAGAAAAACAGCCCTGCTTTCAGTATTTACAAAGTGTGCACTTTTCAGCTAGTATTTGGGATTTCCAAAATGCAAATTAAGGAGCTGATAAATAAAACCGGGGCTTCTTCAATGTTATTCATACTCTGCCTTGGAGCCACCCTCAGGCCCCAAAGCATAAGCTTCTTTTGTTTGTCTGAGACAGCAGCTCACTATAAAGCCCTGGCTGGCCTAGAACTCATACGTGAGTGCTGGGATTAAAGGCAGGTGCCAGCATGACCAGCTTGTACATAGACACATGAGCCTTTTAGCTCACCTGTTAAAGGCTTGTTCCTCAGGTGTTGAAACTATTGGGAGGTGATTAGATCCACAAGGATGCTGACTTCATCAGTGCATCCATTGATGAGTTCCTAGCTCAAGGATCTAGGAACACTCCCTGCCCCTAATATTTAGAGAATATTTTATTGTAGTCTATAGTCAAACCTATGAAGGTGATACATATTTAATATGGTGTGTTATATGGAAATGTAAAAAAAAATAACTTCAGTGTTTCTGGTCCAATATGGCTGTTAATTTCAATGCAATAGACTGGAAACAGGGCATGTCTTGTCTGCTCTCTCATGTCCCCTCCGCTAGCTCCCTAGCTCTCTCTCTCTCTCACTCTTTCTTATTCTCTTGCTGCTTCATGTTTGCCAAGAGCTCAGCAGCCTCCTCACAGTGTTCTGACTTGTGACAGGTCCATATCGATGGAGCAAGCCCACTGAGGATTGAAACCCGTGAGACTCGGAGGGAGAATAGCTTCCCTACATCGACAGCATCCTCTTACGAACTCTGTCAGAGCAAGAGAGAGACGCAGGGTGACGGAAAGAAGCCCCCATAAAGCCGTTGTATGATCTCTCTTGCTTCGGGCTGCTTGTTTCTTTGGCTTTTCTTCTTGGTGTTCTTGAAGACTGGGTTCAAGACATAACACATGCTGTGTGGGTTCTCCATTGCCTAGCTACAAGCTTAGCTTAGAGTTTTCAACTGTACCAAGCATAAAAGGGAAGGAGGCAAGTGTTGGGACCTGTCGTCTATCAAGACACAGAATTCTTCTTTTGTGAGTCTCAGTTAGAGCGATGGTGAGGGAAGACTTAGAGATCACTTCAGGTAGAAGGAGGAGCCATGGCACTGTGTACCATCCTTCTGGTCCAGGGGCATCCCCCACAGTGTCTGGTTAATATGCTTATGGAATTCTAACACAAGTAATTCCAAATTCTGCTTTTTAGTAAAGATTGTCAAGAGTAGGTCATGCTGGTAATTAGATTTATCCATCAATTTGTTCTGAACAAGTGAAAAAAACATTTATCAAGGTTATTGGAATTTTTTTTGACAGTAGTGAAGATCAATTGCTTTACAGAAAATAAGGAAAGAACTATATATTAAGAGAAAAAAGGCCCTGTAAATATCCACGAGATGTTAAGTGATGACATACCTCATCAAATTCAAGGTACTAAATTGGCGATTTTCTAAATATTTAGGAAACTGGGGGAAAATAAGACATTTTCCTTTTCATTTCCTGAGTATTAGGAATGCAGAGAGGGGAGAACAATCACATGAAGCAAAACCGTGGGACCTCGGATGGAGGACGCAGTGCTGGTCTCAGAAAATCATACCCATAAGTGTGCCATTTTGACACGCTGAGTTCTGAGAGCTGAGGGACACCCGAGGGTCTCAGGAGCAGCCTCAGAAACCAGGTTTCACATGGAACTGTTCCTGCTGCCCCAAAATAAGTCATGGAAGTCATAGTTCCTCTTCTCTAAGATGAGTCATAGGAGCTAGAGTTCCTCCTCCCACAAAAACTCAAACAAACTCGAAACCCATAAAGGTCATGTTTGCACCTCTTCCTTGAAAGCCTTCATTTCTGAGAAGCCTGCCTTTACTCAGGACAGGGAAGTGCAGCATAGAAAAATCCTGGAAGAATCTTAGCGGGCTGGCATTGCTACCCACACCCAGTCTGTCACCAGGAGGTTGTACTCTTTGCCCAATCACACTTCTATGTAGCTCTCCATTCTCCATGACCCTAAGGATGATAGATACTTCCTCCTGGGTTCTTTGGTTTTCTTTTTTGAAGAAGACCAAATATAAACTGATGAGTTCTAATTGCCATGTTGATCTCTTTTTGACTTTTCTTGTTAGTGGTGTGCTAGCTATGACCCTTATGATGAACAAGGAAAGAGATTACTCTCCATAACTGCAACAACATCAAAAATGGATAGACTAAGGAAGACACTCAGTCATATTTGCATATCCCAAGTCTTCTCCAGAGTACCCACTTTTCAGGTAAGCCTGCCGATTCTGATGATTAAGTGGTACTATATACCACTTATGGAAGCTGATGTTTCCATATCCCTTTCTCCATCTCTGACTTCTCTTCTGAGCTGCAGCCTCTTAGTGAAAAACCTCCCAGGCATTTCTGCTCCAGTATCTCATAAGCTTCTAAATTTAATGTTGCCAAATGCAATGTTAAAACCAACACCACTGGACCTCTTCCGCTTTCCCCACTTGTAGTAGATGTTTGAAATTGAGCTAATTACACCCTTAATTCTTTGCTTCTCTCAAACATATTGTAACTGTATGATTTCTCAGCCGAAGTGGAATGCTCTTGAGAGCAAACGGAAGAGTTAATAATTAGACCGTGTGATATTGTTGCACTTCATACAAAACACACGTTTTGTTCTTTATCTTAGTTTCTGGTGAGAGCTCCCCAAATCCCTGCAGTTATGTGATGGGAGCAGCACATGTGAACCAATCTTGTTATTCAAAACAAGCACTTTCAGTCACCCCTGGCTTTGTATTAATAAGGTGGCTTTTGGAAAGTCCCTAAGGATGGGGCTGCTTGCCTCAGAACTTTGTGATTAGAGGTGTGGGATTTTCAGACCTACCACCACGTGTGCCCTGAGTGCAGTACTACCTGCTTATGCTATTACAACAGAAGCCTCTCCGTGAGGGAACAGGTCGTGACTGTATAATAAATGTCGAAAATAAACTCGTTCTCTCTCTGCCTGGGAAAGAGAGACTGGCTGTTTAATTGATCACCAGTGAACAATGATGATTTAATCCCTCCTGCATGGGTAATGAAGCCTCCACATATCCCCAAACAGGGTTCAGAGAACTCCCAGGCTGCTGAGCATGTGGAAGTTATCCCTCTCAGACAGGATATAGAAGTTCGATACCCTGCCTTCCATACTGAACTTTCTGTCCCTTTTAACCTGGCTGTCCCCGAGCTGTAACATTTTTGAATGAACAGGAAAACACTAAGTCAAGAGCTTGCCTGTGTACAGTCTGTCTTCCAGATGCACAGGTGTGTGACCTGGACTTGATCCACATCTAGAGTGCACAGTCATGTGGGACAGAGCCCTTTCTTCACCTTGGGGTTTGACATGTGTCAAAATCAAGTTAGAGCATTGGCAAAGGCACAGGAGACGCCGTCCCACCGTCCAGGGAGCAGCATGTAATGGCACACAGGTAAAGCCCCGGAACACATGGTGACATATAGATCAATAGAAATGGGCTGAGTTTAGTTATAAGAACTAGTCAGCAAGAAGTCTGCTATGGGCCAGTTTGTAAATAACATAAGCCTCTGTGTGTTTACTTGGGTCCAATTGGCTGTGAGGGCTAGGTGGGACTGGATGGGACCGGAGAAACCTTCCAACTACATTGTTGGGGAATCAGTTAACGTGAGAGAAAACCCCATAGTTGAGGCAGAAGTGTGCATGTTCTCATTTGAGTGAAAGCATAGGAGGAAAAACAGGGTCTCTTACCCCTTCTATATTGGCTGGCACAAGAGGTGTAAACTAAGACATATTTCTGTGTTCTATATTGGGTCCACAAGAACTTGAAAAAGCTCCGTAATTTGACACTTTAGCCTTTTGATGAGACTGTAGTCCAAACCCACCACTGTCCATGGTAATTATGGTCCTCATGTGGTGTCTGCTGTCTATTTTAACGTGTGTTCCTGTTGCTGTTGCTGTGACACAGCTGTAAGGGCAGAGCCCTTGTCTAGGTGACAAATGTGAAAATAACCTTAAAAAAATTCATACACACACCAGCATTGCCGGACGCACACAGAGGATATGGTCAGAGTTTTTCCCTCCGGGAAGACTGGAGGATAATTGCTGGGGGAATTTGGTGTGGGCAGGATCTTTACTCTGAAATGCATAACTTTTGTTTCATGGTTACTATATTTTTACTCTGCCTATGCACTATTGTTTAAATTTTTAAAGTGTTTCACGGCATAGGAGTCTCCACAAAAACTAGATTTTTTTTTCATCTACAGTGAAATTTTTAAGAATTTATTTTTGTTTTGAGACAGGGTCTAGGTGTGTGTTTTGTTTTGAGGCTATGACGTACATTCCTGTGGCTAGCTGGGTATTATATTTATAAACCACCTTTTCCTGTAGTTCTAGAAGAAAGTTGGAAAAATGATTCTATTCTGTTTCCAATTGTAACAACCTCATGTATAGACTTCTATATACAAGAAGCGAGCTATTAACATTTAAATACTGATTTCTAAGAAGTCTTCTCTTTGCTATCACATATGATTTTATTGACACCCTTCTGATAATGCCACACGTTTCTTGTTTGACCCTCACAGCATGACTCCAGGGCTGGCATGCTGTCACACTGACCTTATATTTGAGTCAACTGGGGCCTAGGCAGGGGAAACAGCTCCTACAAGTGTTGCCTCTAGGTCTCACCAAATGTTTGGCCCACACTGACCCTGATTCCCAAGCTGGTGCCTTTAATCACCACCCTGTTTTAGGAAGCACGAAATAGTAGCCAAGTTCTTATCCACTTTCAGCTGCAGCCCTTTTTCTCGGGGACTCCATGTAGAAGACCGCTGTGACTACCCAGTGAATCTCACTCCAGGGGCTACTGCACCGACTTGACCTTCTCCATGTACAGAACAGCACGAAAAGCCTCATTATCATGTAAGATGCTGGGGAAGGTTTTTAAATCATGAACCACATGAAGCCAGGTGGCTATCTACAACAGACTAATTCAAGCTCAATCCTTCTTCAGATACCTGCCAGCAGAACACATTCTGATGTGAGGTGAAGTCCTTTCCTGTTTCATCTCAGGCCGTGGGCCTAGAAAGACATGGAGGCTCACTCTTTCTGAAGGTCAATGATACCGTAATAAAAATAAATGATTTAAGTCAACCTGCTGCTTATTATAGATATGGCTTGCACAGCTGTAATGTTCTGTTGAACAGAGTGGAACACTGTCTATCAAAAGATATTTTTTCCTAATCTCTTATTCCATTCTTTAAAAGGGGCTAAAAATGTAGTTAGTGTTCACATTGATCAGGAAATAGGGCTAGCTTTTAACATGGTCCCATCACTGAGTGACCTTGGTGATAACACATTGTAATTCAAGGAAAGTTAATAAATGTCTCACTGAGCACACACGTGCCTAAATGGACATACAAGCTCTATCTACGTGCAGACAGTAGAGTGATCAAAAGGATTACACAGTGAACTCAAGGTCTAACTGGTTCACAGCTTCAAATTTCGTTCTTGCCTTAAGTGCAGGTAGCTGCTTAGATTCCCCATGGGTATAAAAACACATATTTTTTATTTATGACTGTCTAATTAGCTGATAACTATCTTTTTAATAATCAATGTACAAATACATCCTTTGTACAGAACCCTATAGGAGCCAGCTGGACATATTCCGCGTCCATCACCTTGAGTCTAACTGGTATTATATGCACTTCTGCAGCAGAACATTTAGTGAGGACAGAGAGTTGGACTCAGGTGTGGTCATTCAGCAACCAACATGACTGTAATAATGGATGCCATTCACTGGAAACTACTATCAAAATGTCACCTTTGAAAAATTAAACATCCATTCTTGATTTAAAAAAACCAGTAATATTGACATTTACAAAATTACATAATTTGTAACAAGAGAAAATATCTCAACCTATAAAACTGAATGGAAAATAATATGATGGAAATTTATTTCAAAAATCTCATTAAATTGAGAGTATTCCCTTAAATACCATAGGTTGAGAGATTAGCTTTCCATGTTATTAGACATGCCAGTGAAGTGAAATAGAATGTTTAAAATTAGAAAGAACTAAACCAACACAAAATGATTCAGTACCTGGGAACAAGCATAAGAAGACTACGTCACATTGACAGGAATAATTTAATAGTGCTACCAGAGACTAAAGAGCCAAGAACAAGCAAAACCAAACTGTCCTGAGGAGATTCAACACCACAGTTCTAAACTTGCTGTGAGTTATCCTACAGCTCTGAAAGCTGCCGTGACACTTCCAGACTCACAGACACAAATGCACTGAAGACAGTGCCACAGAGTGGACAGACAGGGACAGATTCGCGGCGGCGTAGAATTCCGTCCTTCCTGAGAGAATACGGCACTGGAGCAGGAGCCCCGGAGTGAGTGGAACAGTTCCGAGAGCGTGGACACAGGATGAGTTTCTCTCACAGGGGAGCTTCCTATCGTTAAAGGAGGCTAATGCACACAAGGGGAAAGGTAATTATTCAAAAGTGCCAGTCATAAAAATGGCAGGTCACCATAAAAAAAAAAGTACCTCTGCTTCTTTCTTTATAAAGAAAAGTTCCGTAAGATTTAATTATAAAAGAAATAAAAAACGAGGTAGAGGAAAGCAGAGGGGATGTTTTTCCAAAGGTTTGGCCCGGAGAAGATCTAGTTACATGAGCTCTATGGGTTATTCAAAACTGGATAGATTCAGCCTCTCACAACAGCAACAATCTTCACGCTTCAGGGAACCACAGATAAAGGTAAAGATAACGAGAAGCTGCGAAATGTAATCCCATATCATAAAAAAAATTGGCTAATTTCCTCAACTGATAAGCACCTGATACACACTAATAAGAAAGTATCCAACAACTCAGCTGAAAACCATGAGATCGCAGAAGCAGGTCCGGGACAGAGACGCCCTGTTTCATACTGAACTTGAGAACACATATAGCATTACTTATAATTTAAAAAGTGTGATGCCATGGCTGGGAAGGTAAGCATGGTGGTGGGCTGTGGCTTAGCATGCGCAAGGCCAGCGGTCAATGCTCAGTGCCACAGGAACAAAACAAGACATGATTCATTGAGTCAATAAAAAGCTGCAACATTCCTTTGGTAAGGGTACGGAAAGCTGATTTTCTTGTGTGTGTGTGTGTGTGTGTGTGTGTGTGTGTGTGTGTGTCTGTCCGTCTGTAAATACATGTGTGCACATATGCATGTGCTTGTCCTGAGCGGTGCATGGGGAGGTCCTACTTTGTGGGAGTCAGTTCTCTCCTTCTAGTCTGTGGATTCTGGGGTTTAAACTCAGGTTACCAGGCTTGGAGTCAAGCACCTTTGCCCCCAGAGCCAAATTGCTGTCCCCAACAAACTGCTTTTTAAATATTGTTGGTTGAAGTATAAATTGGTTCAAAAATATTATTTTTGAAGACAACATTGCAGTCATCATATTTTAAATACATATATTATTGTCTTGGCAATTACACATTCAGAATTTACCTTAGAAATACACTAAAAAAATATGCTAAGTATCACATACATATGTCTTGTTTGAAAGAGAAAACATGTCCATTAATGGGAACTGGATAAATGACTATGACATATGAAGGTTGTGCAATGCTAGGCACTCATGAGAAGTGAGAAGGCTTTTGGTTTTGTGTTGGGATGAATTAATCTCTATGATAATTAGTCTCCAGGATGAAGATAGAGAAAGGTGCAGAGTGAATGATGCTCTCATGCTGTTTTAAAGAGTGTGTTTATATATACAAGCATATGCATCTAGGCATGTGTAAAATATCCCTGGAAGATACTCTATGGAGTAGAAGTAGGCAGCTAGAACTCACATGGAAGGTGATTGTTTTCTCTGCATCCTGCTGTACAACAGTCACATTTTATACAATGTATATATGTCAAAAATGTGCTGTTTTAAAAAACAGTTTTATGTTAAAAACAAAAATCTCATCTGCCCCGTACATTCCAAGGAGGAGATTCTGGTAATTTTCAAGTCATGTGGTCTTGAATCTAGGCTCCTGTCCCTCTCTGCTTCTCCCTTCATTCTGTGTCTGTTTAATAATGTTAATAAACATCTGTTTAACGATGAGCACTGGGACAGCGTACGGGATAAATCATCATCTTAGATGACAATATCAGTAAAACATCAGAATACAAACGTGGGAAATTTTTGAAAAACTGCACTGACATTAACAGTGTTTGTTGGGTGGAGTCAGCGGACATTTTCGATCTCATCCTGTTATTTGTGAGTTACACAATTTATACCATAATATGTGTTGTTTGCATTAAGTTTACAGAGTGATGCTTGTCTTAATGAGCTACTCACCTGGTTCCTGTCCCTGGCATTTGCATATCGAAACCTCTGGATATAATAAAAGACCAGCCATGCGAGGGAAATGATCATCAGGACAATGAAGGAGATGGAGACAAACACAACCGATGTGCGGCTCACATATTTTTGCAAGTTCCGGGTTCCGATGGTGATGTACATGGTCACGGTGATATTCCTTTCCAGCAGGCTTACTATCTCCTTCCCTTTGGGCTCAGGAATCATTATAGCCACGATGTCTTCCACACCTGTGGCGAGAGGGGCGAGGAAGCGGCAGTGAGGGCTGGGCAAGGGGACGCAACCAGGGCGAAGTGTCTGGGAGGGCAGTGTCCGCCTGACGGCCCTACTTCCTGTTACAAAGTAGCGCGCCATTTTGTAAAGCGCCATCATTTTCATTGGCAGTTCCCCAAACTATAGTGATCTGGTCTCCAGAATTAAAGGTAACTTGTGTTTCTAGATTTGTGCCCTCCCCCGATCACCACTAACTCAGAATGTGTTAAGGGCCGCCAGCAAACACGCGATGTAGACTCTCCCCCTTCCTCTGAACCTCTAAGAAGGGGCCCCAAATACCTCTTAACCCCCTGCCATGAGGCTGTCTGTTTGTTCATGTTGACACCTCTTCTAATAAAGTTCTTTTACTTCAAAGCCCAATCGAACTCATTGTTCCCCTGGAACCTCAAATCCAAAACCTTTCACTTCCAGAATCTTATTCAAAGCTGAGGTCCCTAACAGCTAGACTCTGAGTCTCATCTTGTCTTCCTTCAGCTCCCCAGAGATGCTGCAGTTACACACACGCACACACACACACACACACACACACACACACACACACACACACACACCACAAAGTTGAAATCATGATTCAGACACCAGCAAGGTCATGTCCAGGCTACTTTCCCACTCTCTAAGGTGCTGCCCCTGAATTTGGTCGAAGTGAACCCTTCCATAGATTCCCCCCGAAAAGAACAGAAGGAGTTTCCACTCCACAGAAAGAAGTCAAATGCACCCCTTCCTGCCACCCCTTCCCGGCACCAACCTCAGCGCTCTCTCCCTTCCCCTCGCGCACTCTGTAGACAATCGCAGATCTCAGTACCATTTTTAAAGCAGTTTTCTCCAACACAGAGCACCCAAACAACCAAAGCCAGGGCTTCTTCAAGAGCGCCGATAGGATTGGCTAACTGATGCAGCGGTCTCAGAGCTATTTTCTGCATATTCTATCCAACTCAATGGAAGCAGTTATGTGTCCTCGCATCAAGCGAAGGGCCGATGAAGACACACAGTCCCGGGACAGTGTGGCCTTCTCTGTATTTCCACCACAGAGCCCTTGTGTTCCCACCGCCGCCGGAAGGAAGAGGCTCTTTTCTTGGACCTCAGCCCTATGGGTCCTATTCCCTATGTCATGATACTGTGTGAGGGGCTCAGTGAGGACTAGGAACTGATGCACAGGGTTTCTTCTTAAGCATAGGACACCAAATTCAGAGGCGCCAACCCAACCTGTCACTGGGGCTGACACATGGAACAGAATTCCACAGTTCATGTTGCATTACAATCTACAAACCGAGTGATACACACAGTCCCACTTCCAGGTGGAAATATTCTGTTCCCCCGAGGTGATTAAACAAAATGGAACCCGCTTACTATTTAGGGAGTTGTAGATTCAGGGGAAAAATGAAAGCCTGCTGCAGATGCTCACAGACTGTGGTCCTGCAGCCAGCGGTATAGGATGGCTCAGCTAGGTTGAACCAGATTATAGGTGTGTGTGTGTGTGTGTGTGTGTGTGTGTGTGTGTGTGTGTGTTGGTGGTGGTGGTATTGCAAGCCTCTGACTTTACTCTCTATCCAGGGCTTCAGTCCCATCCACATCCTTGACAGTGTTTCATTCAGGCTGATTAAATACATTCAAAGTCAACTGCCTTAGGGTCATTTATTTGTTACTATAACATATTTTTACATCATTAAAAAACAATCCAGGTGCACACAAAGCAGACTAGCCATGGGTTATATACTTTCAACATCCCCACAACCGTTGCATTGATGTTGTCAGACCATCAAGCCATTCGCTGGGCATTCACACTTCCTTGTTGTCTTTAAGAATCACCGAAGCTGAGGGTTGAATGCACCCAACACCCTGTATCCCTTCTCTTCTCCTGCTGTGTGTATTCTGGCTAAAGGCGTCCTGTGGGCCAGGGTTTTGTGAGGGATTAAGGCCACTCCCAGGTTTTGACTCTACGGAAATACGATCTGCTTTGTACTCTGGAGTAATCTGGCCTGGGGGGTGGGGTTCATCCCAGAGCTGCAGTTATTTTAGAGATATATGAGTCCTTGAGAGAGGGTCATGATTTTCTGTTTATTTCCTTGTTTATATTCTCTGGGCTTATTGAAAGCTCTAGATTAGGTTTTTGTAAGGACAGGATGTGAGGGTAAGTTAAGAGGCTTTCTATGCTCAGACAGGCACAAATTTATATTTTAATAGCCAAATGAAGATATTTCTTAATTGCTTCCAGTTTTGATACTCTGTTTAAAAGGTTTCCTCTCGAGACCATAGAAATACTCATTTAAAAACAGCTTTCCTAAACCATATAGTTTTACCTTCCATATTTAAATCTCTAGCAACCAAATACGTGTTGCTGACAGAAGAGTGGTTACCGAGTTCTCTTCGTGGGTGAGCAGAAAGGACGGAGACCAGAGTGTGATTTAGTTTCCCCCTAAATCCTCGGCTTTGTTTTGTACCTTGTGTTTTCTGTGAGGTTGACCTACTTTTTTTCTGAATCTGCCCCAGGCTTTTAGTCTTAAAGCCTTTAACATGTTTCCTACCCAGTGGTGGCTTGAATGCCGCGCCCCCCCACCCCCCACCCCCAGCCTTCAGTTTTCCTATTGGGAATTCACCCTTGAGAGGCCATGCAGTACAATCATTAAGAGTTGCTCTCTGGAACCAGACAGCATGTTTTAATCCAGAGCAGCACTTTAAAAATAGGCACCGAAAGTTTTGGATCACCGCTACGCTCTAAATTATTCATTATCTGCTCTCAGGGATCTGAGAAAACATTTTCTCTTTCTGCAGGGTAAGGTATAATTAACTATTTTAAACTGTTTGTTTTAAACACAAGTGCCTGGTGACTGCCTGTTGTCTCCACCACTGTGGGGACTTCAGGACACACGACATGCTCTGGGAAGGAGAAAACATGCAGGGCAATGGGGGGCAGGTCTGTTGGTCTGGAGACACATCTCACTCCTGCTTCTCTTTGGACTTCAGCTGCGTACAGCAAATTGCGCTGGGGACATGGATGTGTCACAGTGGGGACAGTCCTAAAACTGGGTGCCTAGGAGGTGGAGAGACGGCTCAGTGGTTAAGAGCATTTGCTGCTTCCTCAGAGGACCTGGGTTCAATTCTCAGCACCCACGTAAGGACCTTACAATTGCTTGTAACTCCAGTTCTAAGGGATCTGATGTGTTTTTTGGCCTTGGTGGGCTCCTGAATGCACATAAACTCACGCAAGCATACACGCATGCACGCACGCACGCAGGCACATTAAATTAAATTGGGTATTGGTGTAAAGTTAACTGCACTGGATGAATTATTCTGATCAGTGAACAAAATCAAGGCCAAGAGGCTGTTCCAGGACCTAATTTGTTTGAAGGGGACATGCGCATTTATGTGAATAGTCACACTCTTCCCTGACCTTTCATCCCAGATGTACACCTGCACAGAAGTGTAACTGTGGGTGTGCAAGAGACAGGTCAGGGGAGAAACAGGAGCTGGTGGGGTGTGTCAGGGCTTGCTGAGAGACCACAGGAACAGCTCAGGGTTCAATGCTGCTCGATTGGTGCACTCTTTATGACACACTAGGAACTCCTAGGCTTATGGAAGTGGCATGCACAGATAGCTTAGTTGGTGTAGGTAAAACCCACATAGACCAAGCTATTTGGGTAATTTCGGGTTTATCGTGACATGAAGGCACTTTCCTGCCAAATGCCTACTTTGGTAAAATGGCCCCAGTCCACCATCTATTTTCCTCCCAAACGCACTTCATGCTGTGGAGTGGTGAGGGACTGCTGTTGTGTACTCACTGTGCATTTGGAAAACCTCTTCAGTTACAGACAATACTGTATGACCAGCACAGACACCCTCAAGGCCAGAAGCAGAAGCACCTTGTATTATAACGCTTTCTCTATCCATGACAGCACTCAGCAGCCATTCTCTTATTTGATAAGTGTGTGTACATTAGGAATCCAAAGCTTACAAAGCCCAAGGATGTTTAATGACGAGAAAGCCTCTACTTGCACACTCAAGCCAGGCTGCTTGATCATTGTGTTAGTGAAATCTCTAGAATACCAGCAGAGTGTAAAGCACTGTATGGAGCCTGTTACCTATTCCTCCCTACACACCTTGAGTGTGTGAACATCTCTGCACCCTCCTTGCTCCCCTAATCTGTGCTTTAGTCTGTCTTATTGTTAACTCTCTAGGACTTAGGAAATTGTAAGAAAAATATTCACTATTCATTTGAAATATTTTCTACTTATACATTTAAAATAGTTCATAAAAACGTAGTCAGTTTCTGATTACTGTTAATTCTCAAGCAGGATTTGTACGGAATGATTTTAAAACAGTAAAGTACCATGCAAATCGAAAGTTATTACTATTTTCTGTACCAACAAACATTTGCAATATACACAGATGCAAAACTTCTAAATCAAGCTCTCCCAAATAGAAGACAGCAGTACATTAAGGCAATTTCCGTGCCCAAGTGGAATTTATTCAGAATATGAGAATGATCTAATGTCAGAAAATACTGTGGTGATTTTAGGACATTAACAAGTATAAGGAATAAAGCATATGACTATCTTGTAGAACTTGTTATATGCCTGTATTTGGTCTGCTTTTCTTTACGGTATTCCTAATTTAGCCAGGCACAGGCTGGCAGTAAAAAAAGTTAATCCCCAGACTCTCTTGCAGCTAGGTGTTGCCACATGCTCACTATTTTGAGATGTGTGTGGAAATGATGCTTTCCACTGCAGAGTCTTACTCTGCTGTGGAAAAGAATAATGCCAGTTGTGACCATGTATACAGAAGTCAACATAGTTCTACAATTAAAATTAGAAGACTAATTAGTAAAACACAAGACTCAAGTCAACATGCAAAATGAAGAGTCTCCCACCTACCTCAATCTATGAGAAACTAAGGGGAAAATGGTACATGTGTTGCATGGTGGACAACATGAAACTATTTAGAATAAACTTCATAAACATTGGAGCTAGATAAAGAGAACCAGGCAAAGACATAAAAAATTCCAAAGGAACAGATATCATTTTAAACCCAAGGGTTGCTAAATTGTATGTAGTTTGTATCAAGCACATGGTGATTTTTAGTTAGCTATTGGTAGTTATGACTTTGTTGCTTTCATAGTATGGCCAAGGGGCAGAGTCTCTTGAAATTGATCATCCTTTTAGGGGAGAAGGTTCTATTTGTATTTAAAAAATCACTACCTATTCCTTGATGGTTACAAAGACCTCAGTGATTAAACTAAGTAATTGCAGTCAAATCTATATCTTTCTTTAATTTTCTCTAATCAGTTTCATGACATAGTATGATAATAATCAATAGTCTAATAAAACTACTGATCATAGGCTGGGATATCCCTTAGTAGTTAAAGGGCTTGCCACTCAAACAGCAAGCTGAAGGACCATAGTTTGGAGCTCCAGAATCCAGTAAGAGCTGGTGGGCATAGTGGCCACCATTAAGGACTTCCAGAGTCTAGAAGATAGATACCAGATCTCTGGAGCAGACTGGCAGCCTAGACTAGTTGCTATCTGGGGACATCTGAGCTTGATTGAGAGACCCTGCTTCAAGATATAATGTGGAGATGATCAAGGAAGACTTTTGATGTCCTTCTGGAGTCTCCACATGGAAGTACATGTAAGTGTGCATGCACAGATGCACACACACACACAAAAATGAACAAGCAAAACCCCCAAACCCAAACTAAACTGCTGTTTGGTTTGTTTTTTCAGCCCTTCCGGTTGCCCTTCGGTGTATGGGTCCCCATGGTTTACCTGTTCCCAGCATTGCTGAAGCTGAGCACTCTCATGGCACAGTCTGCCGGCCCTTTCTACCCCGAAGCCGCTTGCTGCATGCCTTTGTAATTTCACCATGTCTGCCTCCGAGCCCTCGTCCAGTACTCTGGTGTAACATGAATATATTCAGTCTGAGGCCTTCCATGTTTCCCTTTAATTCTTGAATGTTTGACTTCATGTTTTCTTCAAATATATCTTTCACTGTGTTTTCCTCTTCTGTAATTTCTATTATCCTGTTGGTGGATCTTACTCTCCCTTTCTACATGTGTCTTATTCTTTCTTATTGCTCACTGGTGTTGTTTTACATATTTATATTGCATTATGAAGACAGGGAACTGAATGGCATAATTAACTCAAATACAGAAATTACTTGGACACCACAAGATTTTACATGTACAGATTTTAAAAAATATGTCCACAATTATATGACAGTTATCACATGCATAGGGTGATAAAACCATGACACAATAAAGACACTGAAATATTCAATCACCATCAAGAATTCCCTTCCCTAAGTCCTAAGAAACACACACACACACACACACACACACACACACATACACACACACACATATAATAACTTTATAATTTCAGCATTTCTGGAATATCATGTAGATGGAACCACACATAAGTAAACCCTTTCAGAATAGTTTTTTTTCACTTAGCACAATGTCTTTACTATTCACTCAAACATCCATCACTAATTTATGCCCTTTCATTCTTGAGTAGAATTTCAGAGCATGAACTGTGATACGCCACAGCTCATTCAACCATTGCCAATTGATAGACATGTGTTTGCTGTCAGTTTGGGGCTCTTGTGAGTAAAGCTGTTATCAACAGTCATGTAGATGTTTTATGGGAACGTAAATTTTCATTTCTCCTGGGGTACATGGAGGCTGAGTGCTCACGCTTTTATACAATTGTTTTGCGGATTTATTTACAAAATAAAATTTTGCGGATTGGCGCTCACACTTTGCATCCCAACAGCAGCATCTTAATTTTCTGCTTTGTCATCAAGCTGCCTTGACTACAATACTGTCGGGAAAAACCCACTTAAGGAGAAATGGTTTGCTCAGGACCACAGCATTGGAGTTTCAATCCATGGTCTCCCGGCTCCTGTTGCTTTTGTGCCTGTCATATATGTCATTCCTGACAGAAGCATGTGACAGAGGACAGCCACTTAAAAGAGACCAAGAAGCAAAGCGAGATCAGGGGTTAGTGTCCCAGTTCCCCTCAAAAGATTGTCTCTGGTGAGCAAAGCTTTCTCCATGAGTTCTCAGCTCAAAAGTTCTCACCACTTCCCCAATACTGCCACATGTGGGGGACCAAGCCTTGGGGGACACTTGGGACCCAAACCATAATTGTTTCTAAAGCTGAGATTTCAGCTCACCAATTTGTCTTCAACTGTATCCATTTCACATTTTAGCGTATTTATTGTGTTTTTCTTTAAATTATTGTCTTTTTCATACTAAATATTTCTCACTAGTTCCACTCCACAGCTTCTGGCTCTTTCTGTGCAGCACTGGCCACCACTTGCTGCTTGTGGCCCCTTTTTGAAACCGTTCCTCCTCAAGTGGTAAAACCACAGCCTGTCCTGTCATTAATACGCTAGCAGCTGTCTCCTGAACTGGCCTCTGAGTTCATGCTGACCCATCTACTGTGTCTGGGGAAAATCCCAGTCAGAAGCCTTGGCTTAGTGGTCGCAAGAGATTAAGATGAGAGAAAGATTTGGCTGGCTCCATCCGTGCGCAATGGACAGCCAATGCCTCTTCCTTCACTTGGCTCTGTGAATGCTGGTGGTTGTGTTCTGTCATATGGCCCTTGTTAGCTTTACCTGAAATATTGCTGGAGCCCAGGCTTCCCACACCCTGGCCACATTTTTTTTTTTTTTTTTTTTTTTTTTTGGTTTTTCGAGACAGGGTTTCTCTGTATAGCTTTGCGCCTTTCCTGGAACTCACTTGGTAGCCCAGGCTGGCCTTGAACTCACAGAGATCCGCCTGCCTCTGCCTCCCGAGTGCTGGGATTAAAGGCGTGCGCCACCACCGCCCGGCACAGCCTGGCCACATTTTTAATGGCAGACCATATAACTATAAATGGTTATAATGCCTGATACCATCCAAGCCGGCCCGATTTTACACGCTTGTTCCTGATTCTTCCTCTGTCTCTTGGAAAGTCTGGCCAGCAATGCCCCAGCCTCTTCCTGGAAAGGTCCCTTCACCTCTTTCCTGAAGCCTCTTCCTGGAACGGTCCCAATTCCTGTTTACTCCTCCCATCACCCCTCCGACTCTCAGTCTAACCATCACCCCTCGGACCAGAACTCCAGTATGAACTGAGTTACCTATTTCCCATCAGCCTCTGCATGGCTGCTCTCCTTGCCCAGACTCTGTCACCTGTCACACGTAGAAACCCTTTGCAAAGCACTCTTCCCTCCTTCGCTCTTCAGTTTATCCACAGAACTCCCCCACCAATTCTACCTTTTCTAGGCCTCCATGTCACCACGTGAAGGAAGCAGAGAGAAAGGCCTCAGAAGTCATCTGCTTCCATTGAAATGCACGATCGCCATGCTCAAGTGAGCTCTGTGTATTGTTCTGTTCTACTGGACATTTTGCCCTTCTTCCAAATGATGACCTCATATCATATGTCTCCCTGACAACCCCCCACACCCCTTCCCACCCGCATTCTCAATTACTGACCTTAACCACAAGAGTTCTTGAAGAACAGTACCTAGCTGCAGGAAATGCTCTGTCCCATTACGAAATGAGGTAATTCATGGAGAACCACCTGGCACAGGGCCCGCCATAGGAAAACCACTAAGTACATGCTACTTTCATTGATCGCATTATCATGACCTTGCCAGTGCCAAACACACCAATCAGCCGCCTTCCACCGCTCTCCCCTTGTCGCAACACAATAAACGTTCCTCGTGCTAAGGCGGCCAAACCCTACCAGTGTGATGAACCCCACCTGTCACCCACCTACCCAACGTACAGAGTGTGCACACAGGACGCTTGAGCTGTGGAGAAAGTGTAACTTTATTCTTGCAGCTCACTTGCTCAAGTACCCCAGTGGTCTTAAATAAGGACTCCTGTGGGGCTAAGCTGGGGGACACATTAGCACTGCAAGGGACAAAAGATACAAAACGTCCTTAAAGAAGAGCCGGAAGTGAGGCGAGAAACAGCTGACACCAAGACTGAGTCACGGGCGAGCCGAATCTGAGTCAGCCTAGTCTGGGCTTTTCCTCTATTGCTCCCATTTACCATGACACCTCAGTGACAAATGCGGAACCGTGCAGCTCTTGGCATGCCACACTGTTGTTGGCACTGAAGCTTGGGGTATTTTCAGGCCAATTCCACCTGTTGTCTAACTTAGTTTACTTCAATCAATTTATGCAGAATTCACAATAGAACTCACCTCTAGTGTCTTCATATATTTGGAAAAGAAAGTGTACATCCAGTTACGTTGTGAACACCTGTCTGGTCCATACACTCAAAGCCACCCTAAACTGGAAGAGTGACCATTCCACACAGCTCCCGTGTACTAGTAGACTTCCTACCTCAGCGAGATTATTTCTGCAATACAGAACCAGATGCTTCACATGCAATCCATGTATTTTCACACATTTGGGGGATAGAATTGTTGGGAACATAATCTTAATTTTGACAGTAAATATACTTTATGGTATGAATAGTTAAATTCAAAGTAGGAGTAATTGAGGATCAAAGGATTATTTAGGAGCCCAACTGGTTAATTTTTAATGCAAACCAGCTGATAGGATTTCTCCAGAAGATATTTAGGTTCAAAACAGGAATGTTTTGGGGTTGCTAGATAAACACCAGGCAATTTGGGTCACCCCAATTCTCTGTCATAAACTTGAAACAATCAAATGTGGCAAGTCATTGAAGTTCATTTTAATCCTCACAGTGGTATTTATCATCACAGCCAATAACAATCAGCTTTCATGAGGTCAAACAACCTGTAAGGGGCATGCTCTCCTTGGAACAGCTGTCGTAACTTAACTAGTGAACCATACGACATTTTTCAAAACATTCATGTATGTTCCTATTGTCAAGTCTGTAGAAATTTCTGTGAAATACAAGGGAAAGTGTTAAGTACAAAACGAAGCATTACTAGCTCCATCTGGAGCATCTTTCTTGGGACATGATCAGTAAACCAAACTCACAAATAACTTATTTCTAGTTTTTGTAATGATTATGATACATAGGGTTGAGGTTGAAATGAAATAAATTATGGAGTACTAATTGGTTTTATAATGATGGAGTTTCAATTAGAGTCATTTTTACTACAGAAAATAAGTCTAAGAACCTTCTTCTCATCTGTAAAACATTTTACATTTGAATTTTGGTTTGGACAAAGCTCAATATCTGTAGTATCACTTAGCATCAGATTAACGAAGTCATAAGACAGGAGATGATGGTGAACTAAAACTCTCCAGCACATTTTTCAATTTCTAAAAATCTTAAATAAAATAAAATAGAACCATTTGCTATAACATCTAGCTGAGTGACTCTGCAAGATTTATTAAACCTTCAGTAACCTTAAAGCTAACAGTTCATGGTAGCTCATGACAGTCAAAGCACTCAGTCCAGAATGTTGACTGGAGATAAAGTGGACAAATCCAGATAGCAAAACTTAAGTCTATATGCTCAATAGATAAGAACTATTATTACATCATTTGCATTATTTATAAAATAAATGTTTAAGACATTACAGGTAGTGTAAACCTTGCATTTAGATCTAGAGACAGGGAAAGAAGTGTGTTATATATATTAACTGTCACCAGTGTATAAAAAGCATGGTTTATCGACAACTTGGAACTCCTGACTCCTGTAAGGACTCTCCACTAGGCAAGTCACTCTGTGGAAAGAATTTCCTAAAAGTTCCTGTGTTGATGCCTGTTCTATGGTCTATGATGTTATCAGCGAATGGCAGCATCTTTAAGAGATGGAGTGTAGTTGGAGGACTTCTATCCCACCAGGACACACCCATAGGGGTGGTATTGGACTCCAGGCCTTCTTCTTTCTCTGTTCCCTCTCTGCCATGAGGTTGGCAGCTCCCCAACAATGTATTCCCAGCATGTTATGTTGCCCTAATATAAACCCCAAAGCAATGAGTCTATCTGGCTATGGGCAGACACCTCCAAAACTGTGAGCCAGGAAAACTGTGTTTGTATAAGCTGATCATCTCAAATATTATATTGTAGTCATGAAAAGCGAACACAAGCCATTTCTGGAACATCAGAGGGTTGGCCTGGCTGATGAAAGGATGTTCTAAGGCAGATAAATGGAAAATTCATCTTCAAGGTCAAAGATGAACATGACAGGGCTAGTAATTCACAGCCAAGTTCATGTTATTCTCTTGAGGTAGTGAAAAAGAAGCATACATACATTTAGTCAGACTCAGTTACATGATCGAAGAACACATGGACTTACATGCTGCATTATTTATAAGTACTAGAAAAAAAATCATCTCCTCCCCCTTTAACTAATTAGACTGCCGTTAACAAATAGGAACCTTAGAACTGCAACCAACCTAAGGCACTCAGCATCCTGACTCCAACGAGGCTCTGGATGGGACCTATTGTAACTACAGGGCTGCATAAGCCAGGAAAGTGAACGAACGGCCCCCTACACCATTTGTCTATTTGTCAGCGGTCTGGAAATCCCCATTTACTCTCATTATAAAATGTCTCACTACCTGATTCATCTGTTTCCTTTTAGTGTTTAATAAGTTGCCCTTGAGACAAAGAAATGAGAATTCCCTTATTCAAAATCCACGTTGGGAAAAGTTCTTCTTCAAAAGTCAACTTCATTACTTTGATTTCCAGAAGGTGGGAATCCCCAGTGTTCCCTGTGGTAAGATGACATGCCTCTGAGCTCAGCAATGTTAAGGTCAGATGAAAGATAGCTATTGGAATAAGGAGGCACAGTGAAGCCTTGGTGGACAGAGGACAAGTTTCCCTAGTCCCAAAGCGTCACAAGCTTCGACCTGATGGGTAAATAGTGCAGACTGGGTGTGGCGAACCTTGCTAGGCAAAGGTTTTCTGATGTACACGATTGGTTCCCACCTCTCCTTGGTCTTTAGTCTCTCCAAAAGTAGTTCTCAGGGAAGAGGGAACCAATGAATTCTCTCAGGTCCTCAGGTCTAACATGGGAGACAGTTGGCCAACAAGCCTGTATTGAGAAGCAGATCTAGAATTGGAGACATACCTGCTTTCCATGTTCATAAGTCAAAGTATCTAGCAGATCTGGTCCATTACCCTACTATAAACCCATGCATGCTTTTCAGTACATACTGTTCTGATTTTCAACTGCCTTTGCCTGGATTTTATTGACCAAATAGCTTTTCTTGACGATTAAGGGTTGGGCACTGAATTATTGCCACCTGGGTGTAGCCCCAGTGACTGAGGAAATTATGTACAAATACCACAGCCTCCCTCCCAGGGCTGGAACAGCTCTGTACACATTTTCTACACCATTTTGTCAACTTTCCAAGTGGCATTTAGCCTCATTTCTCATAGGAGCCTGCTGGATAACATGCCGTTTATGGGCACCCTTCTCTCCATGGCACAGGTTTCCATACCCAAACAGGAGTTTCCTGGAACTACCTTTCAAACAAACACTTGGGATCTGAATCCTCATTTTGTTCTGTTTCTGGGCAGCTGAGACTTGAAGCTCCTGACTAGATGTTCTAGTGGGCACACTGCAGTGGTTGTCTCTAGCTACCTGCTGCTGGCATCCGCAACGCAGCCATGAGGCCAGGGAATGGATCTTTCCATCTTAGGCTCCACTAATTTGATCTTCATTTAAAGCCATTACGATTACGAGGCTCAGCTATCAGAAAACTTTTAAAGTATGTTTGAAACAACTGGAGTATTTGAAATCACTTCTCATTTGCCCTGATTTTCATGAAATCTAAATACAAATCAAGTGTTTCTGGAGAAAGGTAGCAGCCAAGCCTCAGTGTAATGTGCTAAAATGTGAAATACAAATGAAATTTGAAGACCAAGTATTTGAAAAACTCCAATGATATTTAGATATTTGAAAGAGTTTTTTTCTGAGTAGATATTAAAATGACCTCCAGATATTGTAGACTGCATAAACCATGTTCAATTCAGTGTTTCCCATTCCCCCATTCTTCTATGACAAAACCAGTCATAGAAGTCTAATACGAACATGCAGCTTGTATCATATTGCCTTTGGAAAGCATTGATCAGTCATACACTAAAGGAAGTGTATTTGCTAGCCCAGCGGGGACAGTCACTGCTGTGTAAAAGGGTCATGACAAGAAAATACCCTCATCTCCCCGTCTTCTTAAGGGGTTGGCATTTTGAAGTGACTGCCACAGGCTTGGCAGCAATATTGGAGCCCAGTGAAAGGCAAAGGCTATATCATCTTCTCAGGCACGCGGCTACACCCTTGTATGGGTAAATTACTGATATTCGTGTAAGTTACAGAAAGTGATTGAAGAAACAATGTCACCCTATAAAAAGCAAAGCCTACGAGCTTGCTTCTGTCTGAAAGTGGGGGGAACACTCTGCCCCTGACAGCTTTTTGGAGTGAGAATGGATGACAGAATTGGGAATTAGGTGCTGGTAGTAGGTTTCATTGTCTATGATATCAACTATTTATTTGTTGTACAGAGGAAGAAAACAGGGCCACTAGCCCGGTGGCCGGCTCACGGTGTAGGATGGCTTTGCTCTCTCTCAACAAAAGAGGAGAAGAAATGACAGTTCTGGGCGACTTTTTATGCTGCTATCGGCAAAGTCCCCAGCTTTCTGTAGACTCGAAGCTCATGTTTTTACACTCACCACCCAGGCACCCACCACCAATTCTCCTCCATACTTCCTACATATTTGCTTCCACATTTCTGGATAATTTAACTAGCATTTCTTGATTTATAAATTTTTATTTTAAACTTTATTATTAAAAACTATTGCAAGTAAAAAAAAAAACACAGATGGAAATTAATCAGATGCAAAGACTACACAATTCCACGAAATCCTACGCAGTTGGAGCAGCCATTGGAAAGGAAGCTGTGGATCTTCACATTGAATTTTATACTTCACTTTATACTTTATACCTTATGCTGACATATTGCTACCATGAATAAAGTCTTAATGGTACTCATCTCTGCCATCCTCAACTCCTTTCTCATACCTCACTCGATGAATCAGCATTAATTCATGCAAATAGTGTTCATCATGGCATCAGGTGATAGACGACATATGGCTACCCGTTCTTTGTTTTTCCTGGAGTTGATAACTGCATCAGTTTTTCACTTGCCTGGCATTCAATATTTCCATTGTTTCTCCCCCCAAAAATGCTATTGTATTTCAGTCATATGTTCATCAATACTTTTTCTACTTTCTTCAAACACACTGGTTGCACTTTTAGACTTTTTCTTTTCTTTTCTTTCTTTCTTTCTTTCTTTTTTTTTTCTGGGAGAAGTTCTCTCTGAATCTCACTGTCATTTAGCTCTCTCATTGATTTACTTCCTCCCAGCTCAGGGCGTAGCTATCATTTAAGGGCTTTTCCTACTAAGAGAGGAGATTTCACTTCCCCAAATCAACTTTAAACTATGTTTTATTAATATCTCACAGGCATGTATTAAATGCCAGCATAATAGTAATAATGATATCACAAATATCCAAATATTCCAGATATTTATGTGTGAATTGGTTCTTCTATTAGTCACCTTTCTGTTGCTGTGATAAAATGCCACGGCCAAAAGCAACTTAAGGAAGAATTTATTTTGGTTTATAGTTTTGAAGGGTTTATTTATTTTGGTTTATGGTTTTGATAGCCACACTGGTAGGCAAGATATAACAGCAGGAACAGGAAGCTGGGAGATCACATTTGGACCATACACAGGAAGCAGAGAACACAGCAGAAAGCTGGGTGAGGCTCTGAACTCTCAAAGACAGCTCCCAGGGACATCCTTCCTCCACCAAGGCTCTACCTCCTAAAAGCCCCATAGCCTCCTCAAACAGTGCCACAACCCGGGAACGAGTGTTCAAATGCATGGGCCTATGGGGGACATTTCTCATTCAAACCAAAACAGTAGTTTTTCTAAGCATTTGAAATAGACAAAAAGTGTCCTTACTTGAAACATTTTGGAACATTTGGGATGCCTGTCCAGCAAATGCTACCACATGTTGTAGTGGTTTACACTTACGGGAAACCAAACCTGATTCTTCCAAGGTGGGATAGGAACCGACACACTTTTTAGTGTCCAAGACATTTACCCGGGAATTCTGTTGTTAATTAAAAAGTAGCTCAACATTGTGGGAAAATTTGGGTTGTGAGATCTTTACAGTGTAAGTTGAATTGGAATTTGAAGTCAGGACTACATTATTGTTGTCATGGTGATTTCTTTTTGGCTTATGCTCAGCCAAACAAAATCCCAATGCTAAGGGGACCTCAGAAGAGGTTTCAGATGTGAGTAGGGATAAGAAGCACTGTTGTGGATGAGAGGGTAGTATTTCTCGTAGAGCCAACCAGGGAATGGCTGCTGAGTCCACCTTCCACAGTCTGTGTAGAGAGGAGGCTGAGGCCTGGGAAACGGTCCAAGACGAAGGGAAGGTGGGCTGCAGCCTGCAAGGAGCTTACAAACCTTCAGAGTGACAGAAGCCATGGATTCCCAACAGAAATGATCACATTAGGGATGGATGCTATCATTTGTACAAACTACACTTCCTGGAGGGGATGGAAATAATTTACACAGTCACATCAATAATTCTAACTCTTGGATATGTATATTTGTAAGATTATAACAACTGAACATGTAAGTGGAAGCACTGACTCACAGTCCTGTTGTCTTAAACACATGAAATGCAACTTTTAACGATCTGTTAACTATTTATAGTCTGACAGTACCTTATGTGAGCTAAGGGTACATGCAATTACGCTGGCCCTAAGAAGCCCCAACCAGGCACAGGGCATTGCAGAGGGAATGAAGAACATTTTGGTTTGTCCAGTCGTTTAGAGATTTGTTCATCTGAAGTCCCTCACTGACTGTCTGTATGGAGACTGAGGACGGCAGTAACCAGAGGGAGGGGGTTCCTTCCTCCTTCCTCCAGGCCTTTTTTGGCAACTATCTGAATGTTCTAGATTAGAGACAGATTTCCATGCGACTCCGGTTCTTTTCCGTTCTCTCTGGTGCTGGGGACCAAACTCACGGGCTCAGGCTCTACCTCTGAGTGACAACCCCAGCCTCAGAAAACCCTCCTGTGCATCCTTGTCTTAGAACTTGCAATCCATTTGCTCCCACATCTTCCCTGGACAGACCTGGGAGCTAAAGCCTTTCTCATGTCAACTGAAGGCTTTCTGCGAGCCGGCCTCCTGGGCAAGGCAGCATATTTATTGTCTGGTACTATTTCCATTTGCTGGTTCTTGTAACCACCACTGCCTTCTCTTTTGTGAGTAGCCACGAAAACAACAAAACAATTGCTTTCTTAACTCACTGACTTTCACTTGAATATTTCCCAAATAATAATTTCCAAAAGCTCAGAACAAGGCTAACAAATTAAAACCATAAAAATCCATTTCCTTGCTAGAAACAGGCAGTGTGGAGTGTCAGAACTTCAGCCTTTAACACGATTCTGATTAAGGCAACAGACAGTTCCCTATGCGGGTTGTTGAATAACAGGTAAAGTTTCTTTCCAAATCTGAACAAATATATGCTGACTGAAATTGGAGAAGAAGACTAACTTATGTAGAAATAATTCTAACTATAAATACAGAGAACAGGAAAAACATGTTTGATCTCTTTCCCGGTATAATTACAGAATAATTATTCAAAATTCAGAAAGACTAGAATCAAGTTAATAATCTGATCTTTAGTTCAAATTCCAGTTCAGTCATTCAAGAACTGAAATTCTTAAAATAATACAAATTCCTTGGGAAAATCCACAGTTGCATGACCCCTGCTCCTCCAGGGAGGAAGACGTGCCATCAATACTGTCTGGGAAGCTCTTTAAGTACTCCATTCTCTCTCGCTGAAGGATGTGGACTTATGGTCCCCCTTGCATTTCCTCACTGAATCCTCCAGGAGGGTTGGCATGTTTTCCTGTACCTGCCCCTCAGCTCAGTATCTCTGTCAGAGAATACAGATGCCCATTGCAAGCTGGGCTGATGATATGAAGAGATCCCAAGGTCCTGAGGATTACTTAGGGATGGTGCTCAGGAGCCATAGGAAGTGTTGGGGTTTTGTTTGCTTGTTTGATGAGTCAAGGTCTCCCTATGTAGTCTGGTTGTCCTGGCACTCACTATGTAGACTATGCTGGGCTTGAACTCATTATACAGACTAGGTTGGACTTGAACTCACTATGTATACTAGACTTGGCTTGAACTCACAAACATCTACACATCTCCACCTCCCAAGTGCTAGTATTAAAGGTATATGCCACCATGCGGGGCTGCAGTGTGGTTTTAAAAAAATGACTAAATTTATTGCTTACTATGTGTGCACCCAGTGCAAGAGGGATCCCTCGGGGACCATGAGAAGGTGTCAGGTAGGAGGACCTGGCTGTTGTGAACCAACTGTGTGGCTGCTGAGATCTGAACAGATCCTCAGTCAGAACAGCAAGTGCTCCTAACTACTGAACTGTATCTCCAGTCCCCAAAGGGTGGTCTTACTGGGCCTTATTGCTCTTGCTCCTGTGAGAAGAAGAGGCCCACAGACTGGAAGACATGGCCAAGGGGTGCCATAGAAGACTGTATCAAGCAAACCCATGGCACTAATTTATTATCTTACTGTATTATGGGCCCAGGCTATGAAACAAGTGTTACTAATCAAGGAGCAGGCAGGGCAGTGCTTCTCTGTGAAGTTCTGAAGGACATTGTTCTCCGGCTTTTCCAGCTCCCAGATACGAGCTACATGCCTTGGCTTGGAGCTACATCACTGTGACCTCCTCTCTCGGACACAACCCCCTTTATATGAATTCTTACAATTACAAGGTCATCTCAAGATTCTAACTCCATCATATTTATGAGATACCCTTTACCATGAAAGGGGCCGTCTACAAGCATTACTGTTCTAGCCACAGTCAAGGAGGGTCATAGTGGGGTGTATTACCAGGAAAAAAATCTCACAGGAGTGGGCACAGCCTTCTGGGTCCTCCTCAACTACGATGAAGTCCTCTCATTTTCCCAGCTTTTTATATCATCTGTTTATATGGATGGAAAAATAGGATTTCCCTAAGGTCTACTTGGATTGCCATAGAACTGATTTCAGCAGCCACCCAAACTGAACTCCTCAGTGCTGAGGGGAGTTCCTTCCTTGACTCTCCCACCTCAAAAGGAGAAAATTCCAGTGCGCCAGCAGCACTGAGCTCCTGGGCAGAGACTTCTAAGAAAGGCAGGGACACACGTTGTAAACCCTGCCCAGGAGGGACCACAGGCCTGGCCTACTTTGGCACAAACCAAGGTTGCGTGTGTGGCTACTGCTGGCGTTAACAGTTAGGAGTTGCCTTGGTAGACCTAAGAATAGCTGCTACCAGCATCTGATGGAACATGAGCTTTTCAAATAATTACCCACTCCATCTCAGCTCCCCCAAGGCCTTCATAACCACAGAAAGGCACACACACATGCTTCCTACCCCTCTAGAAGAAAGCCTGAAAAGGCCAAAGCCAAGAGGAAATTCACGTTCTTTCCTGCTCTGAAAGAATCATCTTCTACAAACACACTGGGAACAGCATGGCAACTTCCATCAGGTGCAGGTGCACATAACTCTACCCAGCACTCCACTCCTAGCACTGATGACCACAGAGGCGCGTGCAGGCATGTGTGCGAGGTAAGATTTACGCAGGCCCTTGCTCTATCCCAGTTCATGCTTTTGACAGGAATACAATCTAAACTCCAGAATTGCAGTCTAGAGACTCACAATGGCAGATTGTTTAGAAAATCATAGCATATCCACAGGGCAGGATTTCACAAACTTTGCAAAACATGCAAAAACACCAGCTCCATGTGGATGGGTATTTGATAATTGCCCCTATTTAATGTCGAATGAAACCAACAAAGACTATGTATAAAACTGCCTCCAATGTGCAGGCATTCACTGTAAGAGGAAAGAAGTCATCCTCAGGACGGCCCATGGATGTAGTCTGCTAGCATGAAAATCAAGTTGAAACAGACAGGGATGAAGGAACTGGAGGAAAGCACAGCTTTCACCATATGCCCCTTTGAATGCCACATCACACTTGCATATCACTCATTTAAAAATCACCTTAAGAGGCCAGAGAGACGGCTCCGCAGTTCAGAGCTCATACTGATCTTATAGAGGAAGGGGTTTGAGTCCCAGTCCCCACACCTAGGGACTCACACCTGCCTGTAACTCCAGGCCCGGCACTTTTCCGGCCTCGTTGGCCACAGACGCTCCTGTGCATCCCCTCCCCACCCCACATAATTAAAAAAGACTTTAAATGTGCTTTCTGCAGACTGCGTGGCTTCAGGGACTCCAGAAAAATTAAAGCCTCTCACTTCTAGTCGGAAGCACCCCACGCAAAGTTCTCGGTGTAGCCTCCGGTTGAGGCTGAGTCAGGAAGTTATCAATGCAAAACAAAACAGACCAATGCAGGCTCCTATTCAGGTCCCTAGGAGCTTTACTGGGTTGTCAGGCCCTGTCACAGAAAACAAGCCACCCGGCTCTGGTTTTGTGTCACGCAGCCTGAGCAGACACGACTGTGGAGGAGGGCTGTCCTCTAGCCAGGGCTCAGCTGACCACCCGGCCTGCACGGGGACACTCTGCTATGGGGAGGCCAGGGTCCTACTTGCTGATGTGACAGCTCTCATATGTGACGCTCTGCTATCAGCCTCATTTGATAGGATTTGTCTCAGGAATATCTCTTTGCTTCTTCCAGCTCACAGGATCCAGAATCCAGAGCACAGAGAGCGTGCACTGCCAAGTCAGCTTCCAAAAATAGTGCGGCTTCACACTGGTGAGGGATAAACAGCAACCTGTGACTGGAGTGCCCACTCCATGAGAGGGCTGCTTCAGCTTGTAAACCAGCGGCTACCGCTCCCACAACATCCACTTACCGTTCTCGAGGTAGGCAGGGCAGAGTGTCGTCCTTGGCAGTGTTCAGAAACCCAGGTCCTCCAAGAAAGAGCCGTGAGAACATATTCTGTCTCACTAACAGACAAGGGCATCGCAGTCCCTGCAGCTTGTCCAGGGAGCGAGGTATGTGGCTGTTCTAATGAGCAGATCCAAGACTCCAGAAGGCACAGACCCACCTAGACCTGCTCTCCAGCACTAAACGCTGTCATAATGAAGCTGTAGGGCATGGTGGCAAAAAGCCAGTCTAAATAAAAAGCCTTGCCCATGTTCGATCCCATTCTGGTTCTGTTACCATGTACCTTCACGAATCTTGCCTTAGGATCTTTTATTTCTATCATTTCATATTTGTGCAAAATACACAATCTATGAGAACCATTAAGGGAATGGACAAATGTGAACACAATCCCATTCACTAATGAGAAAGATCATCATTTTACAGCCTCTTCACCCTCATTAGCCTGCAGAGGTAGCTACTGTGGATCTGGTTTGCATTTGCCTGTCTTCTAAACAGAGGAGTTGGGATGAAAAGTGCATCCCTGGGTCTAGACAGCCGTGCTTGGGTCTTATTCCTCTCGTTTAAGACCCCTTTGTTTTCTGCTGGCTTAATCATCTGCGTCCTTTCTCTCCTTTTTTCTCTGGATTTCTCTCCTACTTTGCTGAGCATGATGGCCTTATTCCGAGGCCTTCTCTTGTGAAACCTGTTCTCTCCTGTACACTTTCAACCATGACTATCTTTATCTTATGAGTGTAGGATTCTTTCTCTGGTTACAGTGTTTTTAAAATTACTTTTATTCATTTGTGTGTATGTGTGTGCACATGTGTGCTTGTGTGCATGCCATGGCAAGTGTGTGGAGCTCAGAGAACAACTTGTGCAAGTCAGCTCTCCATGTCTACCATGTGGGTCCCAGGTATTGAACCCAGGTTGTTAGGTTTAGTTGCTGTAAATGTCTTTACCTCCTGAGCCATGCCGGTAGCCTCAGTTATAATCTTGACAAATTTTTAGAACTCTGAATGGAAGTGTTGTTTTTTCCCATGGGATCATTATTGTATTCTCAAAGAACAAAAAGACATTGGTTTACCAATAAAATGTATTATGATTGAAATATACCAAGTTACCATGCTTGCAACGGACTAAGTACCCCCTGAGAATATGAAAGAAAATGAAACGAAGTTTTCCTATGTACGTCAAAGGATAATGGGAAGACACCAATGTCTAGATGTGTGCAGTGCTTCTTTTGATTCCAAAACTGACTTGGTTCTCGGCTAACTCTAACTGCAAGACAAAGGAAATAGCAGTTTTTAACTGCTTCTTTATGAGTCAAATGTGTATTTACCAAAAGTCTTTTTTAAATTTTTTATTAATTAAATTTTTTCATTTTACTTTACATTCCAACCAGTTTCCCTTCCCTCCTCTCCTCCCATTCCCCTTCCCACCTCCCTCCAGCTCCCCCCACATCCACTCCTCCTTCATCCTGAAAGAGGCAGGCCTCCATGGGCGTCAACAAAGAGAGGCATGTCAACTTGAGGCAGGACCAGGCTTCTCCCTCTGCATCAAGGTTAGGCGAGGCAACTAAGCATGGGGAATAGGTTCCTAAAAACCAGCTCAAGCACCAGGGACAGATCCTGATCCCACTGCTAGGAGCCACACAAACAGACCAAGCTACACAACTGTCACACACGTGCAGAGGGCCTAGGTCAGTCCCATGCAGGATCCCTAGCTGTCAGTCCAGGGTCTGTGAGCTCCCAGGAGCTCAGATCAGCTGTCTCTGTGGGTTTCCTCATCATGATCTTGACCCCTCTGGCTCGTACAACCCTTCCTCCCTCTCTTCAATTAGACTGGCAGAGCTCAGTCCTGTGCTTGGCTGTGGATCTCTGCATCTGCTTCCATTTTAATGTAGGTTTTGTTTGGAATGGTCAAAACAATTTAGTTTGGGTAAATGTTAACCCCTTGAGATAAACACGCTCATTTGAAAGTTTTTCTTTTCCTCTTTTTTTTTTTTTTCAAATTTGTTAGGGCCACAAATAGCATCAAATGTAAATAATATAGGACATATTTAGAATGACAGTATAGAATCACTTGGTTGAGTGTTTCAGGATGCATAGTGTGATAAATACTAAAGGAATGACTCATATGGTGGTAATTTGTCTGTAGCCTTTAATATTGCTACCCAGGCAAAGAATTAAACAGATCATCCCAACTTCATTTATTCCTCAGTAATGATGCTAAATAACTGTGTGAGGTACAGACTGAGCCCATTAAGGCGCAAACCACATACTTCCCATATCTGTGTCAATGAAATTCATGCTGTGTAAACCCCTCAAAACTGTCTGTCCTGCTTATGCCAATGCATGTACAAAGCCAGCCATCTTTGGGAGTCTATTTGGGAAAGGTCTCAGAATGAACTGAACTCTGTATTCCCATTAAAGCTGACTCTCCACGTACCTGTCCCATCTAGGCTGACTCTCCAAGCACCTGTCCTTGACTTTCCCTTGTGTGTTGGTTAATTTAGACGCCCCTTTGGGGCCATTTCAAACTTCTCATTTTGCCAATTCTGACTCATGATTTCTATACGCTCTCCTCGGTTCTCCTAATTCCTATACCTCCTGTCCAGTCATTCATAGGGATTTGTATTTCCCACTTTTTAGTTGTAAAGAAGATCAAGATGAACCTAATTTAAGATAGGCTTGTTTGTTCCTTGGCTTGCTTTTTATAATTTTCCGTTGTTTTCTGCCTTTCACGGAACAGACTTCCTACCTGGTCTTATAACGAGAGCCGAATGTGCAGAATCGGTGTGTGTTGGGAATCAGCACAGAAGTTAGTGCATTTGGTGGAGGACGGAAACAGAGAAGGGATGGAAGAGATGATGTGCCCCAGCCTGCTGTGTTCAAAAGTCAGGAGGGTTTTCTTTCGTTGTCCCCCCCAGACAGATTTTTCTGTGCAACAGCCCTGACTGTCCTGCAACTCACTCTGTAGACCAGGCTGGCCCCAAACTCACAGAGATCCACCTGCCTCTGCCTTTCCAGTGCTGGGATTAAAGGCATGTGACATTATGCCTGGCTAAACCAGGAGTTTTTAAAGGCATAGAATCACAGTCAAAGAATGATGTTAATAATTTAAATCTGTCCTGATTTTATAAAATAATGCTAATGCATGCTATTGCCAAAGGAGTTTTAATCAGTGTATGATGCAGCCTTATGTACTTTTTTGTCGTTAAATTTACTTATTTCACACTAACATGTTTTTCTTTGTGTTTCTATATGTCTTAGATTTATAACAATGAGCAGCAAGCATATCAACTAAAACTTGTTCATGGCTAGAGTTCCCATTTTAGGTAGTAGAAATACAGTATCGTGGTCCTGATTCATTTTTATTACAGATAATTAGGCAACCAAAGCAGAATTATTTGAGGAGATAGAATTTTGAGCCTTAGAAATGTTTTTTTTTGACTGGAGTTTTGCTTTCATTTCCTTCCCTCCTTCCCTCTCCTCCCTCCTTCCTCCCTCCCTCCTCCCTCCCTCCCTTCTCCCCTCCCTCCCCCTTCCATTCCTTCCTTTGACAGTGTGTGCACAGCTTGCTCACGATGAGGTGCTTACCAGATCATGTTATCTGACTCCCATCGTAGCTCTGAGCCTAAGAACAGATCTATGATGTCAACGCCTATCCATCTGCCTCCCTTACCCCTTCCCTTTCTCAGTCTCAAGCTGTGCCACACTAAACCACTAAGAGCTTGGGTCAAAACCATGTGGTTATATAAACACTCGCTATTTCCGTCTCATGAAAACACACCCCCCATGAGTTACTCAATATATTCCTCGCATCAAAGGATGTATCTCCTTCCTGGGATTGCACAAAAATGGTCCTATTTAGTCTAAAGCTCCTGACAAATTGTTAAACTTTTCATGCTGGGCTGCTGCAAGCCGCAGGAAATAGGACTGCAATTTTAACAGGGTGTGCAACTATTAAGCAAAACAAAGGCAGTTGGACTGTGGTGGGGATAAACTGAGGCAAAGGCTAAGAGGAGGCTGTGCTCCTGTTTCAGCCCTGTTGCTCTGCCCTCACTGAGCCAACATTTTTTCAATAGCAAAGTCAGCTTTAGTGATCTCAAAGATGTTCTTGGGTGTTATGAGACCGCTATGCTCGGTAGGAGAGCTTCCACACCAAGAGGAAAATCACCCGCAGTAGTTATTCTATACTTGGTGCCCCGCAGCACTGACTAGCCTGACCTACACAGCACTGACTAGCCTGACCCTGTCCCCGAAATGTAAGGGCTGGGACACAGCTCAGTGGCAGAGCACTTGCTTAGCATGTACTCAGCTCTGGCTTCGATCCCTACCACTGTCCTCCTCACCCCCCCAAAAAAAATTAGAAGGATGAATTATGTCCATCACCACACTAAAGCAACTGTAATTGTGGAGATTGCAGAACCTTTTTATCCCTTGAGGTGCCAAAGCTAAGAATGGTTAAGGGCTGAATTTTGAGAAAGAAGGCAAGAACAGGCTATGGGAATATTGACAAGAGGGAAGCTCACAGTAAATGATCCTCCTACATGGTGCCACTCTTGAGGAAAGCATGGGTCCATGTGCCAGTCTCATAGGAGACGTGAAAGAGGGGAGAGCAGAGCCCTCCCATGGCCATGTTTAATTATGTACTGTCAGGCCCAACCACCCGATGAAGTCCCAGGATGGATGAGGGACAGAGAATGAGAAGGTGGGAGAAGAGGGGAACAGCTCTACTTTCGTGCGTCTCACTTTTCCCTTTCGACTTTGGTAACCTTCCCCACACTCTACTCCCTCACGTTCACACCCCACTCCATCAATTCTGAAACCCCTGGGCAGGAGAGGAAGGCCATAGAGATGTCTGTTAATCAAGAGGAACTCGGGGCTGCATTGTCTCCTCTACCAAAGAGAGAGGGTCCGAAGAGGAGCTGGGTGACAGAGGATGAGGACTGACTTCGACTCCTCCAGCACTCCACTTCCGCGCTGCTGTCCTTCTCAGTCCTTCCTTCCTTCCTTCCTTCCGTCTTGGTTTGAGAAGGCCTTGAGTTGGGCATTAGAATCCTGCTGACAGCTTAGATTTCAGAACAACCTGTGGGCACCACCCAGGGAGAAAGGCAGAAGAAGGGGCGGGTCAAGGAGTTTGGGACCGGAAGAGAGTTTGGATTCTGAGTTCAGTTTCCCAGAGAAACACCCCCATGAAAGGCAGTGGTTCTGTGCGCTCTGCAGGTGTCTACTGAGCTTTTACAATGTGATTGGCTGTGCTCTGGGGGTCAACAGTGAACGAAATTGTGTGTGGTCTCAATTTCCGTGGGGCTTAAGGTTTAATGGGAGTGACAGATACTAACTTCAAAAAATCTGGACTAGCAAATATATAATTGAAAACTGTGGCAATTAATAGTAAGAAAAAATAAGATTCTCCAAGAATGTTCTAGAAAAAAAAAGCCTTCCTTGGGGCTGGAAATCAGGAAAGGCTTTCTAGAAGGTTCCTAAACTGCTCTGAGACCAAGTAGGAAGTGTCTCAGCAGAGGAGGGGTGGGAGGCAGTGGGAGAATAAAGAAGCAGACAGTTTTAACACCTTGAACTTTAAAGTCAAGTCTATAATTTTCTACTTTCTCTTATTCAAATGTCACTAATAGAATTATGTCTGAAAATGTTCTAAAAATACAGTTGTTGGTGAGAACATTCTGGTAAGGTCAGAGCCTGCAGATCCAGGTGAGTATGGAGAGAGAATTCTTCTTTCTTTTCTTTCCCCTTTTCTCTTTGAGATTGGTTCTCCTGGGGCAGCCCAGGCTAACCTCATATTGATGATTCCCCTTCAGCCCCCTGAGCACTGGGGTTAAAGGTGGCCACCACCAGATCCTGTTACAGAAACAGAATTCTGATTAGTGACCCTTGGGTCACAAATGCGGTATCTTGTCACACCTCTTTTTGTGTTTTGTATCTACAAAATTGTTTCTGCTGGAATATGTTTCTAAAAAGCTGTTTTGAGACATGTGGGCTTCAAGAGTTACGGCATTTGTAATGTGAGCATTTTCCCTGCTGGTTGTAAAGAAAAAAATGTTTTCAACGTGGTTGTTACCAGAAGAATCTCAGATCCCTACATTCTGCTCACCTTTCTTCCAGGTCTAATTACTAATAGATCGATGATTACAGCAGATTATTACCTTAAAAAAGAAATATCAAAGAAAAGATGTGAGGTGTGTATGTGTCCACATGTGTGCATGTGTGTGTGGAGGCCAGAGACCAACCTCAGCTGTTGTCCCTTAGGAACACCTACCTGTGTCTTTTAAACAGGGTGTCTCACTCGGGAATTGTCAACTGGGCTAGGCTGGCTGGTCAGGGAGTCCCAGGGACCTTCCCTTTTCTGCCTCCCTGGTGCTGGGCTGACAAACACATGCCACCTGGCTGGATTTTCATGTGGGGGGTGGAGGTCAAACTCAGGTCACCATGCTCACAGGGCAAACATTTTCCTGACTCAGCAATTTCCTCAACCTGCTTAAGTGAGGGACTTTTGTTTCAACAGACAGCATTATCAAAGGCTCCTTGGTTAAAAACAAACTAACCAACAAGAACATGGTACATTTGGTGACTGTTGGATGGAAGTAGGTACGATCAAGACGTAAGAAATCAACAGACAATGCACGGCATATGACGGATGAGGGAGGAACAGCTAGGTAGTAGCTAGAACAGGGTGACTCCTGATCGAGCCACTCTCTGAGTTGGAGAACATGAGAGAAATCTAAATTTTAGAAAGACAGTATAATTTTGGACGTGCTGAATCTTTCCTGACATGGAGAATCCAAGTGGAGAAGATGGGTCTGTGGAGACGTTCCTAAGGTGAACTCGGAGCTGCCTGAATAAAGACGGCCTTTGGAGGATCGCTGTGGACAGGACTGAACAGACTGGAGGTGGACAAGAATTAAGTGGGAATCCCATCCCTAGTGCTGAACACTTGGGAAGAGCTGGGATCCCAAGTCAGAAAACATGTCCCCTAGAGACAGGAGGACAAGCAGACGGAGCCTGTGCTGAAATGAGGCTGTTGAGAGAGGAAAGAGCTCTTCAGATATAACAAACTGAGTGGGCCCCAGAAGGTGAGGTTGGCGCCTAACTACCGTGCAAATATTTGGAATGTGTTTTCAGGATGGTAGAAATCCTCTGAGAAGTGTGATTATCCCATGAGGCTGCAACCAACCTTCTTTTCCTTTTGCTTCAGTGAGACCTTAAATGTCTTAGTAGCCAGCATTTTCTCCTTTTGCATGCTTGTGAAGTATGCGTGTGTGTGTGTGTGTGTGCGTGTGTGTGTGTGTGTGTGTGTGTGTGTGTGTGTGTGTGTGTGTGTACAGATGTTGTGAGCTTATGAGGTGCAGATGTACATGCAGGTGTTCATGCACAATTGTGTGTGGAGGCCATATGATGTTTTCTTTAATTGCTTTCCACTTATTTTTTTCTGACAGATAGGATCTCTCCTGGAACTCACTCTGTAGACCAGGCTGGCCTCAAATTCACAGAGATCCTCCTGCTCCGGAGTGCCGAGATGAAAGGTATGCTCCACCATGCCTAGCCCACATTACGTTTTAAGACAGAGTCTCTCACTGAACACAGAGCTCACTGAAGTGGCTGCTGTGGCTGGGCAGCAAGCTCCAGGAATGTGCCTAAACTCCCTTGAGCTGTGGCTGCAGACTTATGCTGTCACACCCCGCTTTTCGGAGGGTTCTGGGGATCTGAACTCAGGTCCTCATGCTTGCACGGGGATCAATTTACGAACTGAGCCATTCCCTCAGCCCCAGGGTTTTTCTTGGATTTTGATATAAATTTAATTTGTATTTTTCACAACTAGAATAGAGATAAAAAAGTGAACAAAATGACACACATATTCATGTGTATGTGTGTGTGTGTGTGTGTGTGTGTGTGTGTGTGTGTGTGTGTGTGTGTGTGTCTTTCATCTCTCACTGACCAATCTGGCTGTCAGCTCTGTAGTCTCCCATAAACTAACCAAAACCTCACTTCAGAGTGACAGCAATAAGAATTGACCAACAGGATCCCCGAGGAAGTGACATCTGGCAAGAAGAAGCAGGGGAAGGAACCACAGCTAAAGCCTCTGACCAGTGTCCAGGGCCATTAAATTAACCCTCTTGTCGACATGTGATTAGATGGGGCATGACTGATTAAACAGGGCAATGACTTTATTCTGAATTGAGAGAAAGAAGATGGATGTCATCGTCATTTCCTGGTTAGGCAACGGTCACACCTTTAGTAGAACCAAGTCTCCCAGCTCTGTGTCTAAGGCTTCTCCCTTTCCCATGAGCGTTTGCACAGACTGCTCACAGAGGACGCTCCTAGCAGCAGAAGCACCAAGAACCAGATATCCATTCAAGACTTCTGTCACTAAGGTCACGGCCTTGGGTTGTGTGATTTGTATACTTGCATACTAGATCAGTGGCAACTCTGTCTGTATAAGGCTTTACATGTATGCACAACGTAATCCATCCTCTTCTTGATGTGTAGGATAACTCATGTTCTGGTCCTTAGTGCTGCAGCAGCTGAGAGTCCAGGGCAGCTGGGCAAGGACAACCCTGAACACCTCACAAACCTTCCTAATGCGGAAATAAAGGTAAGACCAGGCTGCTCTGGGGCTCTCTGTGTTTCCAGTGTGTGGCTGTGAATTACTGGAGCTAGACTATAAAAAGAAGAAATGAAAATTTATTACTGTTTTAATTCCTTTATAACCTTAGGAACTCAGTGTGCTACACTGAAAACCAAAAAGTCATAAAATGCAAAGTGAGCCAAGACTGGGAACGTTGTGGTGCCTTGAGGAGCTAGGATTGGTTTCCCTCATCAGGGATTAACTTTCTGAGACATCTGTGGGCTGTTTTTTAATGTCTCTATTTTAGATCAACACTGCTATTAATACAGCATAAATTCAAGTATATACATATTTCTTTGAAGAGAGAAATATCTAAGATCTGATTTTTCCCACCATGTGTTATAATCTCAAGTGCAATTGAGAAACAAATATAGGATTTTAGGAGAACTGTGGTTTAAAAATAATATTTATTAATGTCACAACTACTTCATAATATTTAGAAAAGGCAGTCACTCTTGACAATTGATTCCAGATCTAGAATAATAGTGTCTCATTTGTCAGATGACTCTTGGCAATTTCAGCAATCCTAATAATGTTGGGCATTTGCAAGGCAGTGAGATCCACTCTTCATAACTTTAGCCTTTCTTATTTTAAAAACAAATTTAGATATTAAAGCCAAACTTCTCAACTATTTTACTAAAATAACATCCTAAAAGCTTCATTTGGTCAAAGGCAGATCCAAAAGGCAGTTGGGACCTGCTCCTTGGTGTAGCAGGGATAACAGAAATAAATGGTTGCTAGCAGCAACCTGCCTGCCTCACACCCCCCTGCCTGCCTCACACCCCCCTGCCTGCCTCATACCCCCCTGCCTGCCTCACACTCCCACCTTCCCATGGGTGAATACACGTGTTCTGTGTGCACTTCAAAGCTAACTTTGTTCGTATGTACCTCCTTCCTTCTAGGGTTGAGAAACTGTAATTCAAGCGAAGACTCAGCTGGGAACGTGAGAATAGCTTTTCCACTAAGTTGTCCGAAGGCTGACAGTGTAGATTTGAGGAGAGTCACTGCTCAGTGTGAGCCTGGCTGACTGGAGATGCTGTCCTCTTTCCCCGGTACTAGTCTGCCTCCAGGAGATCACGTTACAAAGCTAGGAATTTCTTGAATTATTGAACATAAATTCTTATGTAAGGAGTTTGAGAAGCTCCTTGAATTTCAGAAGATAGGCTGGTAAAAAGATTTCCATCGCTAATGACATAGGCTTAGACCACAGAATTGGTATACGTGTATACTGGGTGAACAACAGCTCTTATCTCTTAAAGGTCTTTGTGTATGTGGACTAACACATCTTCCTCTTGGTATCTGATGTTTTGGTTCCTAGTGCTTGAGAGCTGAGTATGCAGGGTGCGTGTGCGTGTGCGTGTGCGTGTGTGTGTGTGTGCGCCACTCATGTTAAATAGGATTAAGGGAAGTATGTGGCTGCTCATTGTAACCTGCTGATTTGCTGCTTTCACACATTTCTGTGGGTGTCTGTGTCACTTGTGTCTTGTGGCTCCTTGACTTAATCTTTCATTGAGAGATCAAGAATCACCACCTCTCTTCTTATCTCTAAGCAGTAGGTCCCCTGCGTGAAGGGCTCTTTACATTTTTGTGAGCCTGAATGTATTTCCATTTGATAAAATGAAGCCACTGAAGGGTCTGGGTGAAGACCCTGAGTGATGCAAATTGTGACCATGAATCATGAAATGCACCCAGTTCAAGCCATACGAACTGCCCTGGTGCTTAGCCATCATAGCCGAATCCCAGACATAAGGAACCAAACTCCTTTATCCCCAGGCAGTCACCCTGTCACGAGCTGAACAAAGTCTGGAGCTGCATGCTCTGGAGTCTCAGGCTGTGGATTACTATATAAGAAGCACATTTCAACGGCTCAATCATTTCAAAATTGCCGTTTTCACATGTCTTGTCCACAGTGTCCAGGCCAGTTGGTAACTGTATACTGGCCGTCTTTTCCTTATTATTTGTAGTTCTTTATAACACACATGTTTTATTGGCTGTATACAGTGAGTATATCTTGTCACGGGTGGCTCTTTTCACTCTCAATAGTCTCAAAGTCCACACACACTCAGATCAATGCTAGATGATCACACTTTTCACTGATGACACTGTCTACCTCCTACTCAGTAAATCTTTATCCAAGGTCCCAAAGGTATTCTTCTAGGCTCTTGTTTCCTGAAAAATTTACTTGTTTAGTTTTTATTTCTAGAGTTGTCATCTCTTTACTGGGCACAAGTCAAGGTTCAGGGTCCTTTCTTTATATGGATATCTCGTGTCCCTCCCTCCCTGTTACTGCGGTGGGGACAGTTCAGAGTGACCCTACAGATTTTGGCCTGATTTTGGACTTACTCTGCACCAACACTGCTTTAGCCCATGACTTCATTTGATTTTTATATGCTGCAACACCGTGGAAAGCCATATGATGAGGTCCTACAAAGCTAAGCTCAACTCATCAGTGACTTCACACTAATAGTCCACCATGTGACTCCCAGGATGTTCTCTTCCTCTTGAGTATGCAGGACCTTTTCCTCCACAGTGCTGTGATTTCAATCATAAACCCAAGAGTTGCATTGCCTGAATTCATGCTCTAGAGCCGACTTCGGCTCTAGAGACTCTGAGCAATCCACTCAAGCCTACTGTGACTCATGTGGACAAAATCTTTAGCAGGCCTCCTCAATATGTGTCAATTTCATCTGCAAACTGGGAATAAGGAGTAGATGACACTCATCTGAAAGGATGATAAGTTTCAAACACCAATGAGATGGACCAATTAAGAAAAATCTTTGGAAATGCAGGAAGAATTTCAGAAATAATTATTACTATTTTTCTATCTTTAAAAGAAAGCCTTCCCAGTTTACACTGCACTGCCTTCATGGAATTTTATGCAGGAGAAGAGGAAGAAAATACTGAACATTCTTCCTTCTGTCTTGACTTCTCACTTATCTCTTATTGTACTGTGCTGGTATGCTTTTGTGGGGTGTGCTGTAGGTGTTTTCAGGCTGCTCGAGCTGTAGACATCTGTATAGAAATCTCTTCTTGCTGCTTGTCCCTCTGGATCTCTGAATAGTGCTCTGCTCTCACACGTTCAATAATATTGGTTCCTTATGTCACAGCAAATCGCCGCGGAAACTTTGAGGTGCACCCGGATAATAATACTGCTTGATCAGCGTGCTTTCTAAGAAACATGCTGTCAGAATTGATCCCAAATGCTGGCTATCAAAAGAGGGGTCCTCTCTTCCCCAGAGTTTTATTTTCTGGGGTTTCAGTTACCCACAGCCAATTGCAGTCCCCAGAAATATGAAATGGAAAATTTTAGAAAGAAACAGTTCATAGGTTTGAAATATTAATACATTCTGTTCCAGTTTATTACTGTAATTACCCTGATTTAGTATTATTATTTATCTCTTAATGTACCTAATTTAGAAATTAAACTTAATCAAATAGATTTCTATGTAGAGGCAAAAACAAGCCATACACGGAATTCAGTACTAGCTACCATTCCAGGCATCCACTCTGATTCTTGGAACTAACCATAGATAAGGGGGACTACTGTAGATTTTCTAGTAAGTCAGAAGCCAGGCAACCAACACTGAGCTAAATTCAGGAATGTGGCTCAAATGCTGGCATGAAAATTCAGGGCCAGACTGGATCAACTAATTGGGGAGAAATATGCCCTTTTAATGAATACTTGAGATTCTCAGTGATTTTCCAAATGCTGTTCTAAAAGCAGTAAGTGCCTCGGGCTGCTAAGACATCTAAATGTTTAACAGGAGACATGGAGTTTTACATGTTTGGCTCAGTTTCCAGTTTGTGGCTAGAACGTCTGGGGCTTCAATGTCAGACGAAAACCAACTTCTGCCTGGTCTTTTTATTTATTGGGTCTTACATCCTTCAGGCCACACATTTCATGTTCCCAGGAAAGAGTACAGGTGTGATACACAGGAAAGGCTATATATGGAACATGGAGGTGACATTAAAGTGGACGTGGTCTGTCTCCTGCCCTCAAGAAGGAAACAGTAGGAGAGACAGGCTTGAATTTAGGATTCTTAGCCTCTTTGTGTTCAAGACTACTTTCTGGTGGCTTAAGCCTTCTCTTTTTTTCCCCCAACCCAGACCTTCCAGACCCCTCATGAGCATGTGTGGACAGACCAGACATCTGCCACCAAAACAGTCTTTGGGACCTGTGGGAGTCACAGAGACAGGATAGCTCACGCTCTAGATGATGACCACAGCCAAGAGGGGCTGCCTGCCGTGGGCCTGGAACTGAGAGTCCCAGGGTCCTGGGCGTGTTAGCTTTGGACTAAAGGGAGAGATGCTGTAGCCTCTGTGCAGACTCCCACCTTGCTTGGCTTTGAGTGACTGGGGTCACGAAAAGATTCTTTTGTATAACCAATGGGGCAATTTTATTTTAGGGCATTTAAAAATCCGTATTCGTATGCAGCATCATTTGTATTCCTAATCATCCATTTTGCAGTATTAAAGTCTAAAGTCACTCCCTTTCCCCCAAATGGGAACCTACTTTAGAGACTTCTCTAGAGGAAATGGACTAGTTCCAGACAGCACACACTTGCTTGTTTGTCTGTTTTTTTTTTCCTGTTGTAATTCTGAAAGCTGAGGGCTTAGAGTCACTCCTCTGTGGTCCTCTTTCAAATGCAAAGGAGACAAGTGTAGACTTCATAAACAACCAAGCCAAATGTCCCATGGTGACACTGCCATCTATGAAGATTCCAGAAGGTCCCTCTCCTGGCTGCTGAGCTCCAAGGCTGGCCTCACTTCAGAACTTTGTCACCTCAGAAACATGGATGCTAGAACTTATTTCAAGGAAAAGAAAAGTCCAAGAGACAGAAGCATAGTGTCTTGGAAAGGAAACTGCTGTGTGTCTAAACATGAAACACTGAACTCAAGTAGGCGTGAGTCACATTCTAGCTGAACCAGGCTATCACCGAGTGACTTGGATGCGGGTCATACCTCGAAGTCTTAAGGGTGCAAGGCTTAAACAGAATCAGTTATTTAGGTAAAGGTCCTGGTGCAGTGCCAGTATACATGTTCAACAAGCACCTGTTAACTTTCCCTCTGGGTCTGTCCGCCACATTTACCTCAGCTTTTTAAAGCACCACATAGATGGAAGACTCACAAGAAGACTGTAAGAGTCTTTCTTTCATTCAGTGATTGTACAAGTCCGTCAGGACAGAGAGCGCCAAGCTGCAGATCCACGTGCACAAACATCTCCTTAGAGTGAACGGAATTTTGGAGGCTTATCACGGTATGTACTGAGTGGTTCTGAAGAACAGAGAGCCCTTTTCACATGAAATTGAGCTTTGAGACGTATTCTTAGGCTTTAGCTGATTTTTTTTTTGGTTACCCCGTTCTTGACAGGACAGCTACTCTTTAGAAATCATTTCCCTCACTAATCACTTCCAAACATATTGAAGTTATTGTGAAATAAAGAATTTTTTCATTTAGCAAGCCACAATTCAAATCCCAACACTGGCTGGCCAAAAGCTTCCAACAGCTCCCGGGAAGGTGCTCGCGTTCAGACCTGCTGCAGCGCCTCAGGCCAGGCCCAGCCCTGATCCCCGAGGTCTTGGGCAGGTGGCTGCAGGCTGCTGATGGACTGAGCTACTGTCTCAAGCTGCTTGCTTGTGTTGCTGCAGGAGGCCAGTTCCTCAAGTCTAACTTCTGGTTAAGAAAGAAACACAAATAGTCCCTTACACTTTGTACTAGTGCAGCATTCTGGGTGTCTGTCTGTCTCTCTTTTTCTCCATATCTATCTTTCTCCCTCCACCCCATGTGTGTGTCTGTGTGTCTTGTGTCTGTGTGTAAATGCGTGCTAAAACAATATAAGGGGAAGGTGAGGGCTGGAGGGATGGCCCAGCCGCTGACTGTTCTGTCTTCAAGAATGATAAGCTGAGCTCAATTTTCAGAACCCATTTGTGTTTTCTACTTTTTAAAGCTAAGTACTGTGGCACACTTGTAATCCCAGTGCTTGGGAGATGGAGGCAAATGAACCCCTTGGATTCACTGACAAATCTAGGTTAGCCTACTGGATGAGTCCTAGGCCAGTAAGAGACCCTGTCTCAAAAAAACAAATCTAGGTGGGAGCCAGCAAGAAGGCTTAGAGGGCCCTTGTCCGCAACCTTGATGACCTGAGTGATCCCCAGAACCAACATGATGGAAGGAGAGAACAGGCACCCATGAGCTGTTCTCTGAACTCCATGTGGATATGAACATGGCTGCGCACAGGTGCATGTATGCATGTACATGCAGACACACACACACACACACACACACACACACACACACACACACACACACACAATTAACTGACAATGTGAAAAAGCATAAGAAAATTGTTTGGTGGCGTCCATGGAATGACGCCTGAAGTTGACCTCTGGTCTGCACACAAAACTGTACACGCACCTACCCCCGTAAATTATCAACACTATTGTAATGATGCATGTCAAATCAGAGCTGACACACACACATGTGCAAAACACTCCAACAGTTTTTCTATATCTGAGATGATATTATTCTTGACTAAAGGAGGGAAATCCACTCAGGGCTGCTCACTGCAGACGCGCCAGTGTCCATTGCAAGGAGGCTGTGCTGGGCCGTGTGTTTGCAGTAACCCGTGAGCCTCTGATGGAGGAACACTGCTTCTGAGCCTATATCAGGACCTCTGAGGAGAAAGTAAAGGAAGACTTGAGCACACGGAGGTCACATTTACATACAAAGGTTCTACAGCCATGGGAAGTGCAAGAGTGTAAAGAGAGTGTCTGGATTCTTCTTCTTCTTCTTCTTCTTCTTCTTCTTCTTCTTCTTCTTCTTCTTCTTCTTCTTCTTCTTCTTCTTCTTTTTTGAGACAGGGTTTCTCTGTGTAGCTTTGCGCCTTTCCTGGAACTCACTTGGTAACCCAGGCTAGCCTCAAACTCACAGAGATCTGCCTGGCTCTGTCTCCTGAGTGCTGGGAGTTTCTGGATTCTTAACTCATGGTGAGTCCAACCGAGGGTGCTGACTGCTAGGTCAGGGCAGGGCTGGGATAACTCTTAGGAACTCAGGGCTTCCAGGCAAACTCTCTCCTACTGAGCTACATCCTCAGCTCTGTTCTGTTGATGCTGGAAACAGGAGACATTAACCTACGTTATTCTTTTTTGTCTGAATAGAAACAAACAAAAACCGTAAGAAGCTGTCGAAAGGTTTCTTCCCACTCACCAGCAAAGGACCCGAGAGTCCTGTGTGGTGTGATTTGTCCCAGCTCACAGAGGTGCTGAAAACTGGCCTGTGGGCCTGACTCTCTCCTCTGCCAGTGTCCTCTTCTCTTCCTGTGACTATTTCTTTATCTCTTTCAACACTCGCTCTTCCTCTACTCCGGTCTCCGAGGAAGTGTCCTGCCTGCCAGTTCAGTCCCCTACTCTCCAGTGCAAGAAACACCCGGATGGATCTCAACTCCACCTCCCTTGCCTCCAACACTGTTCATGTGACCTCTCCACCGACTCCCGCCTCTCTGTCCAGTGTCTGCCCTTTGCTGGTGACTGTTGTGTCCCTGCGGGCCACCGTCTGCTTCTGTGGTTACAGGTCAACAACAGCTGTGGACTCAGCTCCCATCCTGGCACTCACTACTCAGTGTTCCTCTCCAGGGTGGAATGCAACCCAACTTCTGAATCTCTGGCACATTTCTTAGCTTTCATCCTGCTCACCAGCTCTGCAGTTGGCAGACTTTGGCTGGAACTTTCCTCGCCATCACTGGTCCTGTCCCCGGGATTTCTTGGTTCTCCTCCCAAGCTCTGTTTCCTCTCTAAATCGCCTTCTTCACTCACTTGTTCGCTGTGGGGCCTTTCTTCTCCTCCCTTGAGAATTTGCTCCACCAGCACCTCAGCGGCCCCAGAGGTGAACAGCAAGTCTCCACATCCCACAGCCAGCGTCTCCCTGGAGGGCAGAGCCTCTCACTGACCAGAGAAACAGCAGAAACCATTTAGATCATCCCTCTGCCAGGTGTGTGTGTGTGTGTGTGTGTGTGTGTGTGTGTGTGTGTGTGTGTGTGTGTGTGAATCCTGTCTGTGAAATCAATATTATCAGATACCAACTTGCTTGACAAGGGACCATAGCACTAGTAAGACCCAGTGTGCTCTCTAATCTCTTGCTGGACATCTGCATGTGTTGAAACTCTCAAATGGAACCTACCCTCTGTCTCTGAAGACAGCTTCTGTCCTCCCACTCCTGTTTCTGTGAGGCCATCAATCACTGTCACTTTATACACAGGCTTAAGATCTTAGCGTTATCACATACCTATATATTCTTAATTATCAGAATATAATTTTAGGGCAGCTTTATTTCACATCTAAACTGAGTGGGAAATACAGACTGTCCTCCCATGCTCTCCCACTCAACAAACTCTTCTAGAGTTCCTTCCCCGCTGTTTTCCCATTGATAGGAAACACCAGTGAGGGTGCTTGCTAGTTGGTAAACCTGTCTCTGCAAGCCTGCACCAGCCAAAGTCCATCATTTCCTTCAGCATCCGCCATGGGTCCTGTGCATCCTAAGCTTCCTGACGCATGGCAGATGACACGTGTCTGTCACTGTGGTATCAGACACTGTGCTTTCAAGTCCCTAAAACCCTTGTGTCTCTGCCCCTTCTGTCTGTTCTTCTACTCAGCCCTCTGCATTTTTACCCATCCATAGTTTATTCCCCAGAATGGTCAGACACCTGGAATCATGAGACTTTATACTCATCAAGAAAATAATTTCAGCCGTTTGTGGCTGACACCTTTCTGTCCTATGGAGTCGACTTTAAACTATTTGATCTTGGTAGGTAAAAAACATTTCTTTTGAAAATGTTGATGGCCCTGTGGTTATAAATGGTAGACACTCATTTTGTTGAAGACTTATCACTTTGAATCCAAAGTGCATTTGCTTGCCTTCTTTCCAAGTCTCTCTTCCCTGACTCCTTGTACCAAGCCACCCTAGACTAAAGACATTGACTTAGTTACTTCTTCAGTTTATTTTGGTTGATTTATTATGTACATACATTACTTTTATTTAATTAAATGTAATTACACTATTTCTCCTCCCTCAGGTATCAATTAAGAGTCTTGGATCCAAAGACTGGATTTAGTAGAATACCAAGAATCAGATCTTTGCCGGGCGGTGGTGGCGCACGCCTTTAGTCCCAGCACTCAGGAGGCAGAGCCAGGTGGATCTCTGTGAGTTCGAGGCCAGCCTGGTCTACCAAGTGAGTTCCAGAAAAAGGCGCAAAGCTACACAGAGAAACCCTGTCTTGAAAAACCAAAAAAAAAAAAAAAAAAAAAAAGAATCAGATCTTTATTTTAAGAGAAAATTTTTGTGAGAAAATTCCAAAACAAAATATAGTGTTTAAAATTATTTTCCCCCAGATACTTTATTTTTAATGACTGAAATGATAAACATCCACAACTGAACTTTTCTCTGAACTCAATCTTGGCCTTGTGGTTAAGAATGGAGTGTGTGGAGACACGCTTGTTGTAGACACTTTGTTAAGATGTGGACTTGAGGTGACCATAGTCACATGCTCTCCATCACTGACCTCTTGGTGAGTTTCTCATCCTTGTGGCAGCTGGTGCTGTGCTGGGAAAGCCACAAATGCAGTCACGTCAGGTCAACTGTGGGCTCTGATTTCAGCGGCATGAGCTCCATCTTCAAGATGACTGCTTCTCAGGGGGAGCTACTTCCAGCCAGGACCAGCAGCACTCTACTGGATTTCATGAACTTGTCACTTTAAAAATATTTTTTCCTTGAAACTGAGTCTTGTGTAGCCCAGGCTAGCCTTGAATGTTCTATGTAGCCAAGGATGGCCCTAAACTTCTGAGTGTTGGGATTACAGGTGTGCATTGCCATGCCAAGTTTATACAGTGTTAGAATCAAAGCCCGGCCTTGGTAACAACTGAGATATTATAGAACACATCTTAGTTCTGATTGATGGTTTCCCTGTCATGACAGCTAGGCTGAGCTGTTTAAAGGATTAGAAATGTGTGCCAAACTTTCATTATCATTCCATAGCGTCCCCTGCCCTCCACTGCCAGCCTGCAGCATATGCTCAAGGACTAAACTGAGATTTAAATATCTACAGTCTGGAAGTACTTAGGGAAACCTCCCCACATTTTCAAATCTGCTTCGAGCAAACGACTTTTATGCATCTTCAATGCCAAGCACTTCAAGAGGATTTCTGAACAACAACTGTTTGAGTTATTGATGGTTCCAGAAGTTGGGTTGCTTCTCTGAAAGAATCTACCAAGCTTACAGTGAAGGCCTCTTTAAAATATGAGGACAATCGTCAGGATTTTATGGTTCATTTCTAACTTTGGCCTCTTAAACTTCTTGAGTCACTCACAAGTTCAACATAAAAGTTTGGCGTGTCCACATCGTACCACCTTCTCGGCAAATATCACTCTCCTTAACTTCTCTTCTCCTTTCTATTTGTATGTGTGCACATACATGTGTGGAGGTGGAGGTACACATGTGTACATATGGAAGCCAGAGGTCCATGTTAAGTGCCTACCTCAATCACACTTCACCGTATGTTTTGACAAAAGTTTTCTCATTAAACCTGGAGCTCACAGGTTTTTAAACACCGGGAGTTCTCCACCTTCACAGGGTCAGAAGCTTTTGACGTGGGTGCCAGATGTCCAGAATTCTAGTCCTTACTTGATCATATGTCCCAGTCCATTTCTTTCATAGTCAGTATTTGCCCAGAGTCTCTATTATTTAGCTTATTAATCCACAAAGAACTCTTTTATCATTTCTGGTCACTGGAGTTTTTTTTTTAATGGTTTTATTTCCAACACCCAAAAATTCTTCATGTATAAATTCTATAATTTTTAAAAATTGTGTTAGGCTTTTCTTGCTCTGTAATCTGTAGCACACTTGCATGGATATTTGGTCTCTGGGACTATTTAAAGATGTTTTCTCTCTCCCCTCCCCGGAGGGTGTGGCCTCATTTGGATGATTTGCAGGCAGATGGGATGCAACTCCACATTCTGAGGTGAAGCGCAGCTACTGTTACCTGAACAGGGCACCAGCTTGAGAGCAGAGCAGATGGCAGAGCCCAGCCTACCCTCTGCCAGCAAGACTAGGACCCAGGAGGCCCAGTCATCAGATTCTCCCGGCCGCACCTGCCAGAGAACATGCATGACTTCGCAAACACTGTTCCCATGTGTGACCTCTCTGCAGTGTCTCTTCCTAGTGCCCAGTAATACCCCAGTGTGGTGGACATTCTTTCTCCCAGTTCTCCTAAGCAGGAACATAGGCCAAAGGTAAGCCAGTCTTCTAGGCCCTACGGATGCCTCATCGTCCTTCTTCCTCAGCTCATCCCGGGACAGGCAGGCTAAGGCCAAAGCACGTGTTCTTTCACGATTCGTTTCTTTCTGAAGGTCTTCATGATGGAGCTTCTCCCATTCGGTTACACTCTTGAGTGGGATCCGTGGGCAGTCAGGAGTCAGAGCTGGGTTGGACTAGGCTTATTCCACTGAAGGAGAAGCTAGACACTGACTCAGCATGTCAGTGACCCAAAGATTGCTAGTCTCTAAAGTGCCAGGAGCATGTTTTCCTCAGGGCTGTCACAGTCGAGGAAGAGAAGCCTCAGCCTAGAACACAGCCTAATGTAAAAAACAAAAACCGTAAACTGTGGGGATTTATAGTCAAGAAACAGGCAGGGTCAGTGGATGGGAGATTGCTCAGGTAAAATATCAAGAGAAAGGTGGGTTCCAGCTGAACTGTTAGCAGCTTCTTTGCAAACACTGACAATAGAGACAAGGAAAAAGATACCCAACTGGAATACGGAAATCTCCACCCAGTTGATGGAGAGCTCCGGGGAGCCTGCGGAGCGTTTGGTCACAGAAAGACTCCCTGTCAGGGCACCAAGCAGTAAAAGCCGTTCCCGGCCCTCTCCAGCGTGGCTGCACCCTCCAACCAGGGAGCATGTCTGCGGACACATACCGCCGAGCGGCATCAGACGCCAGAGGTCAGAGGTCACAGTGGAAAAGAGGCCCAGTCATTAAATCTGCACAGGGCTGTTGGGACTTTTGTTCCTGTGACGCACACAGTGGGGGATGGAGAATCCTTGCCTGCACACTGGAACTGAACATAAGGAGTGAAGAAGAACATCTGATAAACGTTACAGACAAGTGCACTTCAGAGGCGAACTTCCTTCCACATGCTTCAGCTATTGGGCCCACATGCTTGTCTCCTCATCACAGGCCCTGGGGTACAGACGTGTCCCTTTGCTCCAGGGAGACGCCAACTCAAGGAAATCAAGTTGTCCACAGTGCCCAAGGCCAAAGCCCCTTGGGGCCGCTCTGTTCCTGGTATTCGGTCCCTGTCCCTCGCGTCTCTCTGTTCCAGAACACGGGAGGAGAATGTATGATACAAATGATTTCGTGGCAGTGTGCAAGCCTCAAAGGGGAAGCTAGAAGTCCTGAGGCCAAAGCTGAGCCCTGCAGCTCACTCACTGACTGCTCACTGCAACCAGTTAACAGGAGACTCCGAACTGCGACTCCTGTTCCGTTCCGAGCTGAGAGGAACACTGTGCCAACACCATCCACAGTGACAGTCACAATGACAACGGCTAAGATTCAGAAAGTACGTGAAGAAGACATTGGTTACAGCTTTCAGGAGTAAAGGGTAATGGGAAAGAATCTCTTTACACAAGAAAAAAATGGCGTGGAGACAGGGTGTCAGCGGGCAGGCGCAGGGTTTCCACCGAGGCAAGCAACTCTTTGCAGGTTTGCTCCGCAGGAGGTCAGTTACCAGTTCTTAGGAGGCTCCAGATCTTGGAGCTTGTGTTTCCTTTCTCTTGGTTTTCTCTCCCTCCCCCGACATCCCTCTTGGAGAAAGAACATATGTGCTTCGTTAGCAGGCTGCTGGGGAACGTAGTGAATGACAAGGGAAAACGGGGTTCCTTAGAAATGTCACATAGCGAGCTTCCTGGCCACAAAGAGCTGGGAGCAAACGGCATCTGTGGCTGGCTTTCCCAGCTGTAGCTCATTCCTCAACCCAAGAGCAAACACACCATTCAGTGACCAGGCACGTTTGAAAGGCCTGCGAATAAGCAAGCACTCTGAGCAAGCGCGAGGCGTCTTCCTCCCCCTGGCACTCTCGCTGTGACTACCCACATGGTGAAGGAGCGCAAGGCGACTTGGAGAAGCAGATCCCGAGGACAAGCGTGCCACCCTTGAAACGTTCCTACACCATGCACAAAGGTGACAATTTCCTAAAGAGTATGCCTGGAGAAGCCTGTGTTACCCTCCTAGAGCGACTGTTGAATGTGTTCGGCTAAATGCCTTTCCCTCAGCTGCTTTTCATCTGCATTTGTTGCAATGCAGGGAATAAGTTCTATTCTCTCACCTCACCTTCTCACAGATGTGAGATTATCAAAAGGAAGTCCTCTCAGAGACTGTAGAACTCTCATCATGGACTGTTTTAGAATAATGTTAATGAGACCTTACCACCTGGCTTTACTTATTCATTCAACCAGCATTTATTATGCACTTACTGTGAACAATAATGCTGGCCAATAGAGATAGAGGAGGCACAGACAGAATTTAAAAATTTCTATTGGACACATAAAAAAGAATTTGGTGAAATTAACTTCCATCTATTTTACTTGACTAGCATACACAAAATCACATATTGGTGTATCGTTAACTGTAAATATTACTAAGATACTTTATGGCATCTTAAATGTCCAGTCTGTATTCTGTAGCTTCAGGGTGACTCAGTTCGTGTTCTGCACTTCAAGCCCTCAACCTCCTCAGAGAGCTAGGGGGTCCTGGGACAGAGAGCGTGTCTCTATACACATAGAACAGTAAAAAACAAAAACCCCCATGCTTTCCGGCTTTTCTGACCTGTTTAGTTTGCCTCCTTCCAGAATGTTCAGATGATTTCTCTGTATGTTCGGCCACTCATCTAACAGGCACTGGAACTGTGGCAGAATACTCAGGAAATGGTCCTCTCAAGAAATGCCCCCTAAACCATGGTAGTTATTTCTTGTGATGAGCAGCTTCAATCACAGAAACTTAAGGAAAATTCTGGAGGCAAAGCTAAAGAAAAACTAAAACCCAGACCAGGGATGAAAGTGGTCCTGCCTGAGATGCCAGCGGCCTGATCCTGCCAGCTGTGGAGCCTGAGATGCCAGCGGCCTGATCCTGCCAGCTGTGGAGCCTGGCTTGTTAGGGCTCAGGACGGGAGCTGGAGTTGGGATGTGCATCAGCACTGGGGCAGCAGGACGCCATTCCCACTGCACACCAGCAAATCTGGACAATGGCCTGTGCCTCTAGAGTCAAAGGAAGGGACCGAGCATGGCAGCTTGGCCTCTGAGAAGGGAAAAAAGCTCAAGATTCAAATATACGGTCTCTCCTCATTTATGCCTGGGGGTCAAACTTAAGAAAATGCACTGGAAATTTAAGTAAATATTCTTAAATTTGTACCTGTCTCCAGAACCCTCAGAAAGCAGGACCAGGTATAAAACATGGGGGCACATGGGAGCTTCACTGGTTACAAGTCACCAAACATAAACTCATGGTCCTTAATTACAAAGCAAACGAGAAACCTGCATATTGTGTTGGAATTAGCTGACAGACCCCGTAACAAAGACAGACTGCCTCAAGAAACTCTGATAAGAGAGAGAGAGAGAGAGAGAGCCTATAAAATCCATGGCCCTGAAACAATGTCACTAAAAGAGTTGGAAAAACTCTTGTCAAGAACAAAGACTATAAAGGAGAAAACAGAACAAAATAGCAGCCAGGAGCCAAAAAGCCAGGGAGCAAATGGCCCTTGAGATGTTGAACACAGACGTTCATCTAGGCGAGGAAGCGGCCCAAATCTAACCACCACCTCAAGTGGTGACGTGGATCCAAATTTGAAAGAAGATTCACGAACTGGGAGAGAATGGCCTGCAGTTCTGCCACTAGATAAACCATCATTTAGAGATGTGTAAAGCATTTTCTGTCAAAGATTTTCAGTAAAAGACACCTTGCTAATTTGAAAAAAATAAGCATCAATCATTTAAAATAAGCAGAGCTGGGCTGGTGGTATAGCTTGGCCAAATGAACAGGCTAAAACTCAGTATGAACTAAACAACTGAAATACTTTTTGAATTTTTAAAACTCAGAGAAAAGGGACAAAAGGAGCTATGACTGAATGAGTCCTTCCACAGTCCACACAACCGTCTCCACTGTACCGAGGGCCAGGTCCTGGGTCGGGCTTTGGGTTAGGAAGTTTCAATCATCCCTATTGGAAGTCCACCAGCTCTGGGAAATAAAGTCATTAGATAGCAAGGAGAAAATGAATCCCATGACTACAGTCATGGACAAGCTCCTTTTGACTCTGGAGTGATTGGTTCCAAAGACATGGGGTTACCTTCTCAACTTCAGGCCCAGAGGATCCGGCACCCTCTTCTAGCTTCCACAGGAACACACAAGGTGCACATCCAATAGAAGAAAAACACTCACACACATAAAATAAAATAACTAAGAAAACCAACAAGGTGGGTACCTCCCGAGGAAGGATATATGAGGTGACCTTCAGTCGCCACACACACATACAAATGCACATCTGCAAACATATGCCTACACACGTTCACATGCATGTGCACATACATGATTCTGAACCAACTTTGCTCCATTACGATGCACATTTAATGCAGAGTAAGTCTGACAGGAAGTCAAAGTTAAACTATGATAGATGACATGTTTCAGAGCTGAGCTGTCCTGCCACTGATGGAGTCATTATGGAAATCTCACTTTGCATGTTGCATATTTGGTACTGGGACAAGCTGGAACCCACAACTCCCTGTGTAGAATCAATCACATTACTGTGTAGAATACTAGACAACAGACCCATTCAGATGTCCTAACGTCAGGAGGGACAAAGCCTGGTGGGCTCACATTTGACATTCATTAAGACGCAGTGGCTGGAATTAGTTAGGATCCCTGATGATTAATCCCTGTTATGTGTGACCACAAGAGATGCCCAGTCACTTAGCTGGCTCTTCCCTAGGCTCTTGCTGACGGATGGGGCTCATTTCCAAAACCAGTGGTTTAGTCTTAGTCATTTAATGGGGGGCTGCCTTTTGCCAATAGCTTGAGAGTTTAAAAGAGAAAAAGTCTGTTCCCTGCTGGAAAATTCTGGAAGCTCGCCACAACTATTACAGACAGCGCCCCTAGGAAACTCCAGCTTTGTGGTTCATTAGGCAAACAGAGTATGAATTTTACTGTCGGTAGGGAACGTTGGAGAAAAAAGAAAAATGGAGTAGGAGAAGGCTCATCGGAGCCGTTCTGTGACGTCAGCTTCTCTGATTCCATGCAAATTGTCAGGTTTCAACTTATTTCTAGGTACCAACTGTTGCTTGTTTGAGACTCTAAATACGGGTCTCTGTTTGAGGAATACAGTGGAAATGAAGTGTTTCTTAACTTTAATGCACTGTACAACCCTCAAGTGTACTTTTCATATTTCGTTTATTTCATGCTTTCCAGTAATAAAAGAAAACAATATCACTTCTGATAAAACCCGAACCTGTCAGCAAAATCCATGTTCTAAAAGGCAATTGACCATTTAGGGAGCTGTTCTTGATCCAGTGATGTCAATTCCAGAAAGATCTGGAAATGAGCAACCACAAAGATCAAGAAGATCCCCCAAGACCAGCCTCATTTGTCAGAATGTACCATGTCAGGGTTGGGAGAGGACTCAATAAACTGCTTGCTGCCCAAGCGCGATGATCTGAGCTTCATCACAGCGTCTGTGGGAAGAGCTGAATGTGGCCACCTGTAATCACACTGCTGGTGAGGCAGAGCCAGGAGGTACTCTGGGGCTGGCCGCTCAGCTAGTCTTGCCCATCAGAGTTCCAGAGTCAATGAGAGATTCTGTCTCAGAAAATAAGGTAGACTGTTATAAAGGAAGACACGTGATGTCAACCTTTAGTCTCTACTGCATGTGCATACACATGTACACTCATGTGAACATGTACACACGCATACCCATCCACCCACAAATATGCACCTTGCATTAATGATTATTTCTTTTCTTAGGGCTCAGAAAGCAGGTGATTCTAAGAATGGATGGCCTAAATATTTTTCACAGCTATTCTTGCAAGGACCTAACTGTGTTTTAATGGAGGAGCTGGCTATATATAATGTGTGAACACACTGATATTCTCTGGGATGAAAAATTATGTAGAAACCACAGAAAGCACATATCTCTTTGAAAAAAGCAAATCCTTCCCCTGGACTGTACACTAGTCACTGAATACGCCATTCCTTGATTTTTTTCACTTTGGTAGAATAGGCTCTGTCACATGTCATTCCATGCAATTTCCAGCCCCTCTCTGCTGGGTTGGTTGATAGCTTGTTATGCACCATGGTGGGAGCGGGGCCGAGGCGGGGGGGGGGGGGGAGCGCTACACAGTGTAAAGCAGACATTCTCTGTAACACTCCAGTCCATGCCTGCCAGGTCCTCTTTGCACAGTACCTCCAACCCCGGCTCAACTTCTGGGATAATTAAAACAGAGTGCCTGTGAGCACTTAGTGTGTGGGGATGGGAAGCCATAAGGATTAGGCTGCTTCTTACTGAAGCGTTAGGCAATGACTCTTTACTATTATCATTATTGATTTAAGGGTAGTTGAATAACTTTATGAGACAATTGACCCTGACATTACTTCCCTGGGCAGAAGGAATCATTGTTGTGCCAAGCAAACACAGTTTCCTTACAAACGATGACATCAAATGTCCTGAAGTGAAGAAAGTTCTCGAAGAGATATCCACAGAGGCAGGGGTTCCCTGTACCATTGTCCACAGCATCCAAGATGTACAAACAATGGAAATATTCATCTACGAGTGACAGGTAACCAAACACATCACACACATAGGAAGGAACGTTATATAAAATATGATTCAGCCTTACAAAGGAAGGAAGTACTGTCACATCATTGCAAAGTGGATGAGACTTGACATTATACTGCATGAAATCGTCTGGTCACAACGAGAATAGCACAGTAAAAACAGTTATTAAAGAAACAAAAAGTAGAGTGGTAGATTGGGGGCTGGGGTAGAGGAGGGATGGGGCGCTGTTTAGCCAGGACAGGGTTCCAGTTTTGGAAAGCGAAGGATGAAAGCTCAGGTGGAGATGGCTCTGCCTCCGAGGAGTGGAGGGACACCGTTCAGGAGGTCCCAGGTCCTCTCGTGGGAGCCAGCACGTGACAGGCTCCGGGTCAGAGCTCCTTTCTGTGCTAACCCGTTCACCTTCACAACTTCAATGTCACGAGCAGAGGAATCCTTGTACAGCCTGAGAAAAAAAGCTATGAATGCTTAGTGGAGACACAGGACAGGGAGGCAAGTGAGCAATGCTCTTAGGAGCAGTGGAGAAGACGTATGTGCTCCTAAACGCTGAAGTGGTAAATTAGTATTATTATAGAGTAACAGTAATAATATTAATCAATGATTACTAATGTTTCCGGAGACATATCAGCTATAAGAACACAGCACCTTGAGGGAGGCGGAGACCCTCACTGGTCTACAGTGATACCTTTGCACATTCAGCTCCACAGGAGCCTGGGAGTCTCCGTCCACGTGACACTCATGATGAAGCACAGGTGACATTTGGTGGCGTGCACGCAAGCACTGGAGCCAGGAAAGTGAGACAGCAAGCATTAAGATTAAACTGATGTATTTGGTTTAAACAGGAGAACAATTGTTCAAGATGTTTTCACGGTGCCATTTTCAATTTAATGAATGTCCTTTAGCTTTTGCTAGAATGCAAGACATTCTGTCAATCACTGGGGCGAGCACCACTGGCAGTCCAAAGGGGGAGCTGTAGTTCAGAAGCCGTGTTTGAATAACACCCAGAATGACTAAGGGGCATTTGGTGGTTCTGGAAGGAATGAGGAACCGAGAGGCAGAATGACAGGCAGTACGGGCATTTGGGGTCGAGAGAGTCATAAATTATACAAGTACATATAGGAAGTACATGTGAAGGTTTCTAACACTATCCATGGCACAGGAGTGGGGAGTGAGAAAAAAATACAGCGACGCTTTCCACCCTAGGGAGACGTTTTAAAGTTTGCACGCAGGGCTGTGCCTGGTCTATGCCATTGTGGCACTCTGTCTCTGGCACACAGCAAGCACTTGTAAAATTGATCAACTATGCAGGAGAGGAGGGGACCATGACAGTTAAGGGCCAGATCACAGCTGCCTGAAAACACCAGACTTACAATTCAAATTTTATCTTCCTTATGGTAAAAACAAAACAAAACAAAACAAACAAAACAAAACAAAACAACACCAACATGTAGCGCCCTGGCACATTTTTGTAGTGGTGTTAGCTGTTATGTGCATTGTTCAGTGGATCTCTAAAGCTTTGGAAAGTGCGGCCCTGACTTAGAATAATGGGCTATATGAAGGATGTTGGTTAGTGAATCCCTATGGGAATGGTCACAGCATTGCATTCCTTTCTTGACAAGGGAAGTCTTAATTGCTACATTCTGTGGGTGCTGCTAGCTTATAAATTTATCTGAGAAACGTTGATACCACTGGTTAGACAACATTCCGTGAGAAGAAAGAAATTACTCACGATAGTACCCATGACCAAACAGCACAGCCAAAGCAAACGAACCCCTAATTGTAATAAACTTCTCTTACCCAAAGGAATCCTTAGTTCAAAATTACTGCAACTCATAGAATGCTGGTTTGAGTTTTTCCTACAAAAAACATTTTATTCTTTTTCTGACTTCTAGGTTCTTTAGCTTCCTTTGACTTGGTGCTTACTAAAGACTAATCATTATTTTTCATTATTTTCGTCACATTATTCTTTGTCTGACATAAGAAGTGATGTTTATAATGTCTGATTACATGAGGGGTAGTAGGCTGGCTGCTGTCCTTATTATACTGGAATGAACATGGGGTTTGGGTTCTCTTTTTTAAAAATACCTTTAATTTTTTCCCCATGCGCAAGCCTGTGTGTGTGTGTGTGTGTGTGTGTGTGTGTGTGTGTGTGTGTGTGTGTGAGAGAGAGAGAGAGAGAGAGAGAGAGAGAGAGAGAGAGAGAGAGAGAGAGAGAGAGAGAGAGCGAGAGCACAGTGCACTGCCAGGAGAGATTGCCTTAGTCATGGGGTTACAGGTGATTTTCAGCTGCCCAGTATAAGTGCTGGGAGCCGAACACGTGTCTGTAAGAGCAGCAAGTGCCCTTACCTGCTGAGACAGCCCTCGTCCCTTCTAGTTTGTTTTAAAATGTGACATTCCAGTTAAGTGTCACCTCTTTTCCTTCTTTTTATGTAAGGTCACGTCTCAGCACCCCTGTCCCCCTAGCCTTCCCCAAAGCATGGAATCTAGCGCCTACAGACTCACTGTGTGCCCACTCCAAAGGCCACTGGGAAAGAATCTCCCTTTACAGCTGATGCATTATTGTACTGTCATAAAGGCACTGCCTGGCACTTGCTGGGAAAACCTTATTTCACTGTGCAGATAAGGCAGCCACAAGAAGAGGAATCCATTTCACAGAAGGGGCCAAGAAAAGCAGAGCTGGGTAAGGACTTTAGAAACCTTACTTTCTCCTAAAGGAAACAAAACAGCTCAAACAGATTTGGAATTTTCAAATTGCTTTGAAGGAACTAGTCCCAGTTGCCCAATAAAATAATACGATTTATTTTTTTCAACATGTAAACAGAAGCCTGAATCATTTTTGCAATAAACTGTTGGACCAAAAAAGAATTTTTCCCAAGATAGAAATCCGAGACACTGTATGCCAAGGACTGAATTATTCCCAGCTGCGAAAGTAGATTTCATCTTTCCTGGGAAAGCTGGGAGAAGCCGATTTGTCACTGGTATAATATTAAGAAAAGACAGCGGGTAATTAGCAATACAAGTTAGTTAATAACAGTTATGTGCATGCAGAGACTTCAACATGGTCAGGAAAGTATTTAAATTTTCATATAGTGTACCTATTTTACAAGAAATAAGATTTAAAAGTGAACAGATAATCATATATATATATACCATCATATGAAGACAGTGTTCATTCATGAAGTTGAAGTACTTATAGTTTGTAGAAAGAGCTGAGAGTTCTCTGATACGGCAACATTATGAAGAAGCATCTTTGCATCCTGATTTTTCCCTCAGTGGCTCCTAACCACAGCAGCATCTGTCTGGTTGAGGTTTTTAAATTTTAAGGTTATTTGTTGGCATTGTTATCCAAAACACTTGCCATCTTAACCTGTTTGGTAAATGTTGCCTAATATTACAAACAGTCATTTATTTAGAAAAGTTCATTGAGCACCTACTATGCTGTGTAAAGCCGACCTTGAAAAATGTGAATACAGTCGTTTGTGGGTCAAGATAGAAGCTTAGTTAGGGAGACTGTCAAACCAATGATTAACTTACAGTGTTGGGTGTTGTAAGAACACATCCCAGGAATATTTTCTTTAGATAATGTAGCAGGGCAAAGATGGAAATGGAATATAAAGTGAGAACTCTGAGGTCAGCCACAGTGGATGATGAGTCCAGGAGCAGCAATGAAGGCCAGGAGATGGGAGGGAGGAGACTGAGACCACAAAGGGAAGAGGGAGGTATGCAAGGGTGTCTAAATCATGAAGCCCTATCCAAGTAGATAAAGCAGTGCGCTCACAGAGCTAGTACATCCTATGCTAGAAAAACAGATACTTTCCTAGACGAAATTTTAGTAATTTGAAACTGTGGAGTCATCAGTCAAAATTAAAAACATATTTTCCAATAAATAAGTGGGCATAATTCCAGTGAGACTGAAGGCAGGGATGTAAGCCTTCTTCAACACTTGGCGGCCAATCAAATCCATCCATCAGCAGCAACCAAGCACAAGAGAAGTTACAGCATATATCTAATACATATGTATGACATGCAATAAAACTAATGGACCAGATGACAGCTATGAGTGAGAAAACATGTTAAACTCAATTCACTAAAGAATCTAAGATGTTTACACTGGAAATATTTCAGAGATTCGTAGATGATTCAGTTGCATGGAGACATAGACCATGCTCATGTTTGCATAATGGAGTATTGTCAAGACACCTTGATTGGACATTTTCTGGACATTGTCACTAACACTTCATCTGTTACTGTGACAGTAACAGCTACTGATACCACTGTGAGGAGTGTACTGAACAAAATGGTCCATCTGGAGAGGGAAGTCTTGCATAAAACGTGAGATGTGTTTACTTAAAGAATGAAATTGCTTCAGACAAATAGAACTCCCTTCAACACACTTAATTAAGACAAATCAATATCTTCATGCCTCTGTGTGAGTGTGTGTGAGTGAGAGAGTATGTGTGTGTATGCGTGTGCATGTGCAGGTGTGGAACCTGAATACCAACATCTGCTGTCTTTATTACTTTCCGCCCTGTCTTTGAGACAGTCTCTGGACATGAAACTCAGGTTTCGCCCAGTCCTACCGAGGCTGGGGGATTAACCTGTGTCAGCTTCCTCAGGACTGGGATTATAGGCACGTCCAGCTGAGTTCTGCTTCCTCCAAGGGTCCTGGGACCTGAACTTGGGTCCTTATGCTTGTGTGGCAGGCCACTTCCCCAGTCTCCAGGCCTCCTAGTTTGCCACCTACTTCTCCTAACCTAGTCACAGAGAACACCCAATGTTCTTCAAAAACTGGCTCTGTTCTAAAAGCTCAACCACTCAAGTGGCTTTTTCTTTCTGGGGTTTGTTGTCTGTAAACTGAGATCAGTCTGAAACAATGCAATGTGATCCTTTCACTGTAACCGCCAGTTTCCACTACACTCTAAACCTATGGTTCCCAACCTGTGGGTGGCAACTCTTTTGGGGTTGAACGACCCTTTCACAGGGGTCACCTAAGACCATTGGAAAACACAGGTATTTACATTATGATTCATAACAGTAGCAATATTACAGTTATGAAGTAGCAACTAAAATAATTTTATGGTTGGGCATCATCACAGCATGACGAACTGTATTAAAGGGTCTCAGTGTTAGGAAGGTTGAGAACCACTGATCTAAAGAAATCAAGCCCTAAAAGCATCTGGAAAGCAAAAGTTACTGGTGGGTGCCAATCATACCAAATGGAAAATCAACAGCAGATCAAATAAACGGCAAAGTGAAAACACAGTTTCTATTGGACACAGTCTATGTGTCTCCCAGATTTCCATCCATGGTGTCGAGAGGTGGGGCGGATCTCTCTGCCGTCACAGGGTGCTTTATCATATTATCAGGGGAGAAGGCTCCTTGTAGCGGGTCAGCACCCTGTCCTTTCTCATGCACACGCTCTGTTGCTTTCCCACCTTCTACCCTGAGTGGACACAGCAAGGAGACCCTTACCTTATTAGGACCCTTGCTTGGCTTTGGATTTCCCTGTCTCCACCTTTTTTCTTTATCCCTTATCCAGTCTCAGGCATTGTGTTATAGCAGCATAAAGCCAGACTGAGGAAGACTTTGTAAATATTAAGTGAGACACAATATACAAAGAACTAAAGTACTTAGCAAATGTTAGCTGTGTTGAGCCTTTCTGTTCCTGGCAGATACCCATAACCCTATCAACGTGCACCGTGGAGACAGATGATTTATTTAGGGATCTGAAATGAGAGTTTCAGCCCGTGAATCTCCAATATTATTTTTACTTTTGCATCTACATTCACCTGTAAGATCACCTTTTTTGATCCATTTCTTCCATAATACAAGAGATAATGAGTATCAACCAAACCACTGTATTTTTTTAATTAAAAATTTTGGTCATTGACCCAGTCAGCTATTAGTCAATCTGTGAAACTGGTTTCCTTTTATTGGTACTGTAAAACCTCTAAAATACAATGACCAATCTGGCAAGATATTTCCAGTGGCACATTGGTGCCACCTTTGCTTGGGGGTAACCAACAGCTGTCTGGTTGGAGTTAAGGCCAGCTCAGGAGGAGGGCATTAGTGCCCAGCACTAGGACCCTAATCAACGACTCCTGGCTGGAGAGGCATAGACTCTGTTTTCTTTGATCAGTATAATTTCTAACTTCATCCTAAATACTTTTACCTTATACCCACAGAGAATTGTAGCTCTCACCCCTCATCAAAGAAGCTTCTTTTTGCAACAGATGGAGACTCTCACAGAGATCCACAACTTGTCAACATGCAAAGAACAAATGAGCCTGAGATCCCGCTTCAACTGATACATCTACAGTGTAACGCCTACACCTAAGGATCAGGGCAAACCACAGACATGGGGTAGAAGGACAGAGAGCCTGAGGACCTCTCCTGCTGGGAGACAGTGGTCTCTGGACACGGTAGGGAAGCTGCATCCATGAAATCTTAGCAATATAGTTGCTCCCCACAAAAAAAACCTTGCATAATGAGAGCACCAGCTGACATGCCAACACAGATGAGAGAAATCTCACAGAGCTCCGCCCCCAGACGGAGAGCTACGGCAATCAGTGGGTGTGGAATGAGGGTGAATCAATCTTCTGCAGGGATGACGAGCTCCCTAATAGGTTATCCAATCCCAAGTGGTCAGCCATAAATGCACATACGTACTAGCAACACTAAATGGAATCAGCAGAAGTGTGTGTGTGTGTGTGTGTGTGTGTGTGTGTGTGTGTGTGTGAGTGTGCGTGCACGCAAGTGTGTATTTAAAGAAGAGACTGAATTTGAGAGGGAATGAGAGGATATGGGAGAATTTGAAAGGGGAGAGAGGTGTGGGAATGATGTATATACACTGTGCATGTATGAAATCCTCTAAGAAAGAACAAAAATAACAAAATATTATAAAAAGTTTCTGTGTAAACTCAAGATGAAATAAAGGATAAATTAAAGAAAAAAAATTGACTCCGCAAGAGAGCCACAGAGAAGGGTTTACTTACAAAAGGTAAACTGCAGGAGGTGGATAGAAATTGCAATGTTTTAAAATTATAGAAATGTTGAGATTATGATGTAAAGATGTGATGAGTGTAAGAGGCAAAAAGTTATGAAATATAGTGTCTGTCCCTCTGATATCCTGGGACAGGGCCTGGGACAACTGCATTTGTATAAAATGTTTGTGTTTCTGTCTCCTACCTAAACAGATGTGAAAGCTCCTCTTTAAAGAGAACATGTTCTTTTCTATTCCTAGCACCTGCGACTGGACCACAGTCCACTCTGCAGTTGCCGAAGCTTGTGGCCCTTATGTAAACTCGTTATTGGAGCATTCTAGGAAACACACAACCACAGTCTGGGAGGGAGCTTCAGAGCAGACTGTGCTTTCCCACAACTGTTATTTACTGACGCCCACCAGGGCCAAAACTGAAGTTCAGGCTCATGAGTCACTGACTCCGTGTCTCTGAAGCCCAGTGTGTGAGGGATTCCCAAACAGCTGATGGCTTCCCTGACTTCCGAACATCTGTGCTGCTCGGATCCCAGGACCATTATTTCTTTCATTTTACCTTTGCCAGCTGAAGGATGAATCAGATCAAATTGCAGTCCAATGTGCTCTGTTCCCACTCCCTGTATTCCACAGGTTGCACAGTTACTGCTAGATAGCAACTCCCGTGGCTTCCTGCATACTGGGCCTTGGAGGGGGAGGGATGGCCATCACTCACCAGGGATTGGTGAGAGGATCTGAAGATGAACTTTGCAGGGTCACTGTGTCTGAATTACATTTTGAAACACCTACCCCAGACACCAATAAAGACAAAACTCCCTGCTGTCCAAAGAAATGAAAAAAATAAGCACAGAAACTTGTTTAAAAGATCAGTGTAGACCTCCTGGGGCTTATATGAAGGTACACACACTCTCTGTCTGCCTCTCTGTGTGTGCACATGTATGTGCATATATGTTCTCCCAAGATTTAATACTCTGCAGCTTGCATATGTCTAAAAAAGCCAGTCTTTTCCATACATTAAATGCCAGCTTTTCAATATATCAAATGCCAGCTTTTCTGTGTATTAAAGTGTTGTGACAGTATTCTGAATGACGAGTCAAAATGCCTCCCACGTTTCCCAGCACAGGCATTCTGGCTCTGTCTTGCACCCTCGCTTGCACCAGCCCTTCATCAACAGGTTTCATATGTAGCACGGAAAGCCAGAGGCTGGTCCAGATGAAAAATCTGGTCTTCTATAACTGCCCGCTCCTGGAACTGATCAAAGACTGATGTGCAAACACATGGTGGGTCACAGGATAAACTTTCATCAAACATAAATAAATTCAAGTACGACCCCAGAAGATATTTATTATAAATCATTTACCTCGAGGAACAGAAACTAAGGTATACACAAATATTTTATATATCTACCCTCAAGCATTCACACAAAAATCCAATTAACACAGGGTAAAATACTAGCAACTTCATGTGTTTGCGTGTGTGTATGCACATGTATGTGCTTGTGTATAGGTGTGAGTGCATGTGCATGTAGAGGCCAGAAGTTCACACCAAGTGTTTTTCTCACTTGTTCTCCACTTTATGTTTTAAGGCAGGATCTCTCACTGAACCTACAGCTCACTTATTCAGCTAGACTGGCTAGCCAGCTAGTTCCAAGAATCCTCCAGTCTCTGCTTCTTCATCACTGTGATCACACGCAGGCCCTGCAGGGTCTGTCTTTTTCACGTGGGTGCTGGGGATTCAAACCCAGGTCCTCATGTTTGTATAGCAAGCATTTTACTAACCCAGCTACAATCCAGACACATAGTAAATTCCTTCTATAATTAACTCAGTTCCAGAAACACACACACATGCACATTCACACACACACTGACACACACACACTTTTCTGAGCATTACAGGCAGGAAAGTACTGATACTGTGTGCTGAGCAGCCCTGAAGAGATAAATGCTAGTTTGATGAAAACTCCGTTGACTCTCTATACATCCTTCCTTTAAGAATTATACTTTATTTTACAGCAATGAATTTAATGTACATACATTGCTAGACAATATAATCTTTTCTCTTGCCGTCAAGGATATTCAAAATTGTCAGCTGCAGTGACGTTTCCCCAGCATTGGATGATAAGGCAATTAACCAGAAGAAAAGTGAATAGAAAAGTAAGAGCATGCCATTGGAGAAATGCATCTGTGAACATGCTACTGCACTGTCTTGGAGAGGATAGGAACAGATTGCAGTGTGCAAATCAAGGTGAACCCTACCTCTATCAGATCCTTAAAGACAAGGACTACCTCCACTTGTGTGGGAAGCTTCACTCATGCCGGGTAGCTGCCTTTTAAATTTTATTGAAAATGGAGTCTTGAAAGGAAACAGTAAAACAGTGTTTGCTAAAACACGACAGTTGCTGACTGAGAATGTGTGGGGAAGAAGGGCCAGGGTGATTCACCGCAACAGTGACCTGGGAAGCTGCGAGAAGCTGCTGCAGGATGGAGACTTGCGAGGCCTCTGTATGGCTACCCTGGAAGAATGTGTGAACGCAATGCTGTAAAGCACTGGACCCTGGGAGTGAAGCCTGCAGGAAAGCTCTGGGTATTGGGGAGATGGCTCAAAAGTTAACGTTCTTGCTGGACCCTCAGGAGGACCAGGGTTCCGATGCTGCTGCACTAGGAAGATGAGGTATAGTGATGAGCTTGAGCTCTGAGCTTGATCATGAGACATGCTGGGAAGAATGAGGAATGCTGGACCAGGACTCCTAATATTAACCTAGGGCCTATGCATATACCCGCACACATACATGCATGTACAGCTGTGCACTCATGTGAGCTAGCACACACACACACACACACACACACACACACACACACACACACACACACAACGAGAGACAGAGAGAAACGTGAGAGGAATGGGAGTAACAGAGAAGGGCCTTCTTGGCATGCCCCCCTCAAAATGGATGAGCTTGTGTGTGAGTGAGGAAGCACTGGCTCTTGTACTGCTATGGAGGGAACCCTCCTGCTCTCCTAGTGGGTTTCCTTGGCTGTTTTAAGTGAACCTAAACTTTCTCTTTGCGTAGTTACTTCAGTTTGCATTTATCTGTGACCCACAACCCTCATTTGAGTATATATGTTCAACAAATCTTTCTCAGGGGAACTAATTAAAGACAAATTCTCAAGCCAGTTGGGAATTACAAGCTAACTTTTCCCTGTAATGCTTAATATTGTAAATTACATTTCAATAGTTTAAAAAACTGATGCAAAATTTTATATTAGAAGAAAAACCTTTGACTAAATAGTACAAAAATTCGTATGAGTGGCAAAAGCCAACCCTGACAAGCCAGACAGGAATCATTCCCCTCTGAAGGAATGGATTCTATTCAGCTCTGAGGCATTATGGTTCAACTGTTTTATATTTTAAGAAAAGTCCTAATTCACATGCTTATGTGAGCTATCCAGTCATAAAACACTGAAATTACCCTGGATCTTTCCGCCATCGCATCCCCTCTAGCTGTGGCATTTCTAGCATCTAGCATCTCATCTTCCATCCTGGGATACTATCTCAAACATTTCTTTACACAGCTTCTCTCATCGTTGGCCTCTTCATTGAAAAAAAAATTACCAAGCACCACAGCTATCCAACAAGGTTGCGGTTAGGAAATGAGGAACCTGTGAGGCTGGGGAGATGGCTCGGTCCATACCATGGCTGCTGGGCAGCATGAGGACCTGGGTTCAGATCCTCAGCACCCACACAAAAGCGAGACTTTGTGGTGTGCACCTGCAATCCCAGTGCTGAGGGTGAGGCAGAGATGTGGGTACCTGGAGGTCTCTGTCAGCCAGTCAGCTGAGTCAGTGAGTGTCACACAAGAGGGACACACAAACAAACACACGGGGATGTATACCACAGCATACACACTTATAAATGAATAAATGAAAAATGTTTTACTTGTTATTTATCAAACATAGAAAGTGCTCAAAAACCGTACGATGTCCATAAAATATAAGTACTTGTCACCTGCCCACCTAAAGCTACTGAAGCATCTGAGCTGCTTAGCAAGCTCTCTTTCTTGATGCACAGTGGCTGCTGCTGAGTCTCCGAAGGCTGTGCAGATTGACAAGGGATGAGTACAAGGGACCTGACTCTGTGTGTATGTGTGTGTGTGTGTGTGAGTCAGCTTTACATGTCTCTAACAAAATGCTGAGACACTAAAGTTACAAAAGGATCATTTTCTTTAGCTCACAGTTTGGGGGGTTCTAGTCCAAGACAGGATGGATCCACTGCTTTGGGACGGAATGCTTCTCTTTGAACTGGTTGCCCTGGGATCTCGGTAGGGTTGCAGGATGGCAGCAGTGAGCAGCATGTGGCAGAGTAAAGCACTCAGCATAGCACTAGGAAGAAAGAGAAGAAATGGCCTGGCACCCATTATCCCCTTGGACAGGATGCTGTCGCTTGTCTTAGTATCTCCCCTAAGTGCCCACCTCCTAAGTGTCCAACAGCGTTCAATGTCACCATTTCAAGAAACACTCTTTGAAAAGCTGTCCCCCTGCAGGGGAAAGCTGACACCATCTATAGCACTGAGGAATCGACTCAGTGTACACAGCGAAATTCCACGTGCAAAGTACAACACAGCCGCCCTGCCGATAGACGGTGGCCCTGGGGAATCAGCACAAGTATGTGCGCAAAATCCAAACAAGTCTGAATAAACAGGAGCAAAATTATAAACAAACCCAGGATCCTTCTAACAAGGGAATGGTGTGACACGGTGGATTACTAGACAAGGCACGTGAGGCCACGCAGAGTAGCTTCCCCAGAGGACCACAAAAAGCATGTAGAGATCGGTGAGGACAATAGAAAAGAATTCTTTAGTGAGTCAAGAGAGTGACACGTGTGTGTCACCTTCCCTGGCTGAGGCAGAGAGGGCTCAAAGACAGAGAAATTGGCCCCAGGTCTCGATGATGAACGGAGATGGAGCCTGTGAACAGTACGGAAAAAGAAAAGCAGAGAACGATCTCATCCCGCGTTCTCTGCTAGAGCTCTCCCTTTCCAATACTCTGTTTCCCTCTCCGAGGGACATGCTGAAACCTTTCACATCACACCGGAAACTCTCTCACCAGGGAGGGAGAAAGCCTGCCCCGTGAGGTAACTGATATGGCCTGTATTTATCCTCACCTTTCTTTCTGCGCGTTTTAAAAACACGCGCATTTGCTGTGAAAACCACAAAGCGGCATCAAAGGGAAATATTTCACATGAATAAAACTACCTTGAATTCCCATGGCCAACACAATCCCTTTGCTTTCTATGATTTTCTGTCATATCTGTGTCCACCCATCCCCAGGTCTGTCACATTGAGAAGACTGCGTACACTCGGGTCTGTTATCTATTTTCTTTGCTTTAGTGTGGATCAGAATTTCCCCTGGGTTCCTATCACCATTAACAGTTTGTCAAGTTGCTGCCTCTCTGTTTACTGACACATCAGTCATTTCTGTAGTGTCCATGTTTTTTCCATTACAGAAAGTGCCTCCATGGGGATTGTTTTGCTCAAGACTTTGAATGTGCAAGCACAGACACTTTTCCTGGAGGGTGATTTATATTAAATCACACTTTAGTTCTAAAAATGATCCATGACTTCAGGAGGTTTTAAGTACACCAGAAACTGCTTTAGCAGAATGTCATCTTTTCCTCCTAATTCTGTTTATAAAGCTAATGTGTTGATGTGGAGACATGAGCAGTAACCTTGCTCTGTGGATAAATGGCCCAGGAGTGAGGTGGTGGTGGATCTACAGGCCTGTAATCTAATAAGCAAGAATTATCCAGTACTGAGAAATGTGAGCAAGGCGTAGCCCTGAGCCATAGTAGGCACTAACATAATGAAAGGCTGAGGTGAGTGCACACATCAAATTAAAGCCATACATCATCTACTCACCGAGAAACTGCTAAAGTAAAGGTGCTAATGAAGAACAAGTCTGGGTTAAAACCCTGCAGTGGGCTGTAAAATGCCATTACTCAACACACACAGAGCTGTCTAGATGGCTGGGCGGGCAAAGGCGTTATCACCAAGTCTTGTTGCCGGATTGTAATGGCTTCTTCGGGGGCGGGGTGGTGAGAAGGCACAGTGTCAATGTCACGGACACTGGGAGTCAGTTGAGGGCAAACAGCAAACTTCTTTATTCAATAACGGGGAAGGTCTTATATACCTTCCTCCCAGCATGCAAGCTGTGTCCCAATCTGCGGGAAGGCGTTATACACCTTCCTCCCAGCACCCAGGCTATGTCCCAATCTGGGGGAAGGCCTTATATACTACCTTCCTCCCAGCATCCAAGTTAGGTCCCAATCTCGTGGTATTGCATGGTCATCCCTCATTGGCTGGGCATGCTCAGGAACTCTGACAGTGACCAGGAACTCTAACAGAGCCTGTTGCTAGGCCCTCAGGCAGACTCCAGGTTGGTTTATAAGGAAGTGTACTATGTGCATGCCTTGGCAACTGGTTTGAGCCAATTTCCTCAGCCTTATGGGCCTGTCATACCACAAAGCCTGATGTCCTGAGTTTGTTTCCCAAAACTCACATGGTAGAAGGAGGAAACCAACTCCTAGAAGTTCTTGTCTGACTTCCATACATACTGTGATGTGCCACCTCCCCCAATATATAAACACATACTGTAATATGCCATCTTCCCCAATACATAAAAAATAAAAAAATTAGAATACACATAAAAAAGAACTAACACTGTTATTGTTACTAAAGGGCACTATTGAGGAGCAGAGGGCAAATACGGGGAGATGTGCTCAGCACATGGTATAGGCTTGTGTGAAACTTAAAATTAAAATTTACAGGGAGAGCCTGCCCTCTCCCCATCAAAGAGCTGACTCTGTCCCTCCAAGGCCCTGGGATAATGGACCCTGATGACCCTGCAGGGGAGATCTGACCAACTCAGTTACTGCCCAGGCACACATCCGGGACTTTGAGTTGGCACTCCCCAACATCCATCCCATCTATGACCTGCTGGAGTGCATGACAGTCCTGGGGAACCATAGCCACAGGATCTGAGAGGAGTTTAGATGAGGGTCCAGTACCGATGGTGTACCAGAAGCCAGAGGTCTTGAACCTGAACAACAACACACTACACAATGAACATTTGCAAGGAACTCTGTGTGGACAAAAGGGTCTGCTGCATGACACACAGCAGCTCCCAGCGCCACCAAGACAGATGAAGAGGGATGGAGAGGCAGGAAAGATGGAGGAGTGAAGCAGATTTATTTGTTTGTTTTTAAGCAATATTATTATTTGTATTTTTTATTTCTGTTATTTATTTTCAACTTTTCCAGGGAGGGTGCTACAAGGATGAAGGTGAATATGAGGACTGGGAAATGAGTGCGGTTGGGGTACATGATGTGAAATTACCAAAGAATCAATACAAAAAAAAATATGTTTTTTTTTAAATCAACAATTCAGCAAATAAATAAATAAAAATAAAATTTATATAGAAACAGCTTTGATTACAGTTTTTAATTCAGAAACTGGTAGTAAAAAGGGCATTGGAAGAAGTATTGGTGTGTTTGATCAAGAGAAAAACTCTCAGGAATCGTTACAAAGTTTAACCTCATACCAGCAATGTAAAATAAAGAATGGCTAGTTTCTTTTAGTTCAGGTTCCCACACGCCCTGGTACAGCATTCTGAGATGCCTCTAGAATGGAAAAGAGCACACACAGAGTAAAGGCAAGATGCCCTCTGCCCTTGGCCATCCACTCCATGACCTGGACAATGGGCAGCTTCCTTGGACACATGGCAGTCTCTGTGGGTGCCCTTGGACACATAACATGTCTGTGGATGCCCTTGGACACAGGGCAGTCTCCGTGGATGCCCTTGGACACACAGCAGTCTCCATGGGTGCCCGTGGACACCACGGCAGTCCCTGTGGATGCCCTTGAACACACGGCAGTCCCTGTGGATGCCCTTGGACACACGGCAGTCCCTGTGGGTGCCCTTGGACACACGGCAGTCCCTGTGGGTGCCCTTGGACACACAGCAGTCCCTGTGGGTGCCCTTGGACACAGGGCAGTCTCCGTGGATGCCCTTGGACACACGGCAGTCTCTGTGGGTGCTCTTGGACACACAGCAGTCTCTGTGGATGCCCTTGGACACACGGCAGTCTCTGTGGACGCTCTGAGCAACCACAGCCTGCACCTGGCTTCTCAACAACCCAACGGCCACAGCTCAGGACACTGGTTTCTTAAGATTTTAGGCTGAACCAGTCTCAGGGAGATTGTACTACAAAAGTTCCGTAACACCATACAGATCTAATTCTTGTGGGTGCTGATTTATGCTGTGAAGGGTCTTCTGAAGCAGGAATCGTCAGGAATTTAAAAGTTAAACTGCTTTACTGAACTTACAGGACGTGAAGGTTTTCAGATCCACAAGCTTGAAAAGAGACATTTACCTGGGAGATAGAGGCAGGGGCAGAATCAAAATGGCAGGGTCCAGCCTCAAGGGTCAAGCTGGGCAGCAAATGGACTGAATGCACCTAATCAGCAAATCCCACTAGCAAGCACAGAGTATCTTCAACAGAAACCGGGCAAGGCGGCTCAGTGTGTAAGTGCACTTACAGCCAAACCTGATGATTTGAGTTCAATCCTTGGGACCCACAGAGAGAACTAAGTCCTGCACGTTGTCCTCTGAACACCATGCAAATGATAAGTAAGCAAGTAAATAAATACAATTGTTCAAACATCAAGGAAAGGATCCTTTGCTTAGCCCTTCCATTTTCCCACACCTGCATGTGTATGTATATAGGATGTGTATGCCATGTCTGTGCACATATGTGAGTGCATGCATATGGAGGTCACAGGTTGGCCTCCAGTATGTTCCCCAGTCACTTTTCCTTTCATTTATCGAGGCGGGTTCTCTTTGAATTTGGAGTTCAGCAGACTCTGCTGGTCTCGATAGCCACTGTACCCGAGGACACCCTGTCTCTGCCTCCTGACTACTGGATCACAGGTAGACCACCAAGTCCCTGCCAGCTTCTGGGGGGCCTAGGGATCTGAACTGTGGTCCTCACATTTATGTGGCAATCACTTAGGCCACCTCCCCAGTCCTTCTTTCAATTTGATGCCAGCTGTATCTGAAATCCATTAAGAGTGAGAGTGGAAACAACAGAAACAGTTTTGGACAAGAAGGGCTTCATATGAGCAATAGAGATATCTATGGGACGCTTAAGAATAAAGAAACATGAAAATAAGGAAGCAGCGGGAGACAATGGAAGAGGAGAGTGGAAAAGGAGATCTTTAGAAAAAACATGACTACTGAGATAAAAACACTCGATAATTTAATTCAGAGAGTACCAGGAAACACACACAGCCTACCATCTGGGTCTGCCACATACTTTCATCACTTACATTTGAAAGTCATTTTCTAAATGATCTGCAGAAAAATATGGGGTATAAGGATTCAATGTTATCATGAAAGTTTTAAGAGAAAATAGATTTTGTTTTATTAAAAATCGGCAAATCTTTTCTCAAGCTTTTAGGTGATTCCTACAGAACATTAAAGGCCAGAAAATGTCCATTCTTAAAAGTAGTTAGAACTGAACATAAAACTGAGTACAACGAACCCACATGCTTATGCAGAATTAGTGAAGAGAATGACGGACCAGAAGAAACGACCCAGAATGTAGCACAGTTTGGGAGACAGAAAAGGTAAAACAGTTTTATCTCAGTTTGGCTTTTCTTTAGTGAGTCTATTTCTGCTTTCATGTCTTGAACTGTTTTTTATCATTTATTGCACTCTTTGTGTTTTCCTAGATTTCATTAAGGGATATATATCTATCTTCTTAAGGTCCTTGACCATATCCATAAGTGCTGTTTTGATGTCCTTGTTTGGCGTTTCATGCAGCTATGCTGAATTTCTCAGGGCTGATGATGTATAGTAGGGTCCTGGGTTCTGGTGGGGACATATTGTCTTGGCTGTCATTGATTGAGGTGTTGTGCTGGTGTCTGGGCATCTGGACCTGGGATGGCTGTGATTCTAGGTGTTGACATCTGGCCTTGTCCTGTTGGGTGGATGTTCTGTGCCTTGACTTCTGTTGCCCTCTTTGGATCTTAGGGAAGTGAGGTGATTGTAAGTTTCCATGGTAGGGAGTGCTTCTGTGGGCTGCCATATACCCACAGCATAGATGTGCATTTTGAAAAGACTCTCGTTCCATCTTATGCCAATGATTTGTAAATGCCCCCATACCAGGACCTGGTTGACACCACCAGGCTGGAGCAGCCCATGAAGCAGGTACGGTACTCACACCAAGAGCTAACTCTTCATGAACTGGTTTTTAAGGCAAGTTTTTTTGTTTTTTAGTGTGTGTGTGTGTGTGTGTGTGTGTGTGTGTGTGTGTGTGTGTAGGAGGGTGTTGGATCCTGAGCACCTGCAGTTACAGGTAGTTGTGAACTAGGAACTAAACTTGGGTCCTCTGGAAGATCAGCAAGTGCTCATAACTGCTGGGCCATCTCTCTAGTCCTTGCATGAACTATCTTTATTGAATCACATTTTAAAGGCAGAGTAGTACATTTCTATTTTTAAATATTATATTAGATAGCCCTTGGTACATGTATATACTGAAAATGTGGGGTATTTTTCATGTGCTTCATTTTCTGAAGCAAGATATAAACATACACCTGTGAAAGAAGTTATTATCAACATAAATTTGAATATACTTAGCACCTGCCCCAGACCCTTAAAATAGGCTGCGTGTCAGGACAGGGCTACAGAGGACTGAGCCCGCAGCACTCAGGACAGGGCTACAGAGAACTGAGCATGCAGCACTCAGGACAGGGCTACAGAGGACTGAGCCTGCAGCACTCAGGACAGGGCTACAGAGGACTGAGCAGACAGCACTCAGGACAGGGCTACAGAGGACTGAGCCCGCAGCACTCAGGACAGGGCTACAGAGAACTGAGCATGCAGCACTCAGGACAGGGCTACAGAGGACTGAGCAGACAGCACTCAGGACAGGGCTACAGAGGACTGAGCAGGCAGCACTCAGGACAGGAGTACAGAGGACTGAGCCTGCAGCACTCAGGACAGGGCTACAGAGGACTGAGCCTGCAGCACTCAGGACAGGGCTACAGAGGACTGAGCAGACAGCACTCAGGACAGGGGTACAGAGGACTGAGCATGCAGCACTCAGGACAGGGCTACAGAGGACTGAGCCTGCAGCACTCAGGACAGGAGTACAGAGGACTGAGCAGGCAGCACTCAGGACAGGGCTACAGAGGACTGAGCAGGCAGCACTCTGGGTCCGGCTCGATCATCAAGGTCTTAGGGAGTCAGGTTGTCCTCCCCCGCTTCCTCCCCTCCTGGGATCTTCTAAGACATTTAAAGTGTGCAACAGAAGGAAGAAGATACACCCTCTGGACTCTTCTTCTCCTAGACAGAATCTTTCATTCTTTAAGGAAGAGAAAAACAAAGAAAGACACAGAGCCCCACCTTCTCCGCAGCTCCCTCCCTTCCCAGCACCATGGCCTCCTGGTGGTGTTGGCGACTCACTGCCATCAGGGTCTCCTAGCCTCACTTCTTCTCCTGGATCCTTTATTTTCGACAATTACAATAGATACAATGTAGGTTTTAAGGAAAGGAAATACAGCCATATAAATTGCATACTTAAAAGTATGCTTAAAATTTCGTAACTTAAAAATGTCTATGACTCATAATGTTGTAATTGCGTGAAAACGAAGACCTGAGCTACCAGAAGTCTGCTCTTACAAAGTTACTGACCGGTTTCATGTTTCTGCTCCCTCATCTAAGCAGTGGTGGAAGGTACGGCTCCCATCTACAGGGCTTCTGGGAGACGTGGACTGTGTCTCGTTGTATCAATTTTATCTGTGGAGATTCATTTTGGGATACCTGATACTTAGAACAATGGCAGACATTCCACAAACATTGACTCTTACTTTCAAAAAATACACTTTTTAAATTTAAAAACATATATAAAATATATTCACATAATTAAAACTATGTATAATTATGGGTGATATACTATTTCAAGCAATTTAGATAGGTAATCGGCTATGATTAAAAAGGTTCACTGTGGTTATTTCTGAATAATGAAGCTGAGACTTCTGAATACTGATATTTCTCCCTCACCTCAATATCAGTTGAGTCCATTTGATTGGTCTTCAGTTAGATATGTATTAGTAGTATACTTGCCCAAAGAAAATTTCACTAAAAACCACAGTAATTGCAATAACTATCATTTTAGTTTGGCTCCCACAAATAAGAAGATCTTGACAACTTGACAGCATGTTATGTCTCCTTATGTGACTAAGCTACCTAGCTATTGTAAACACGCTCAGCTGTCTGAAATGGTCTTTAAAACCTTACTGTTCAGAAAACATCACTCTTACAGGAAGATAACACCCTTTCCCAGGCCAATACATGTTTGCTCAGATCAATGCAATCTTTTTCTAAGTCCTTGCTGACTTTATCAACAATGTATACTGATGGTGTGGCTGCCAATTCTGCTCAGAACCTTACCAACAGTAAAAAAGTTCCCTTTGCCAGTGTGAAGTTTACAGCTCATTTTCTATGACAGTCCTGGGGATCAAATACAGGGCCTCTCACATGCTAGTCGGTGGTCTACCTCTGAGCCACATCCCTAGCCCTGGAATTTAGTTTTATACCTGGAAAGCCAATATATCATAACCCCCAATGTTGTTACCAAGAGTAAGGAGGCGAGAAGGGAGCATCTTGTCTAATAGGATGCTCTGATATTCAACAAGGTGATCTAATTGTTAAACAATACAGGACTGGCTGCACTGAGCCTGGGAATGATACAGGCCAGTGTCTCCAGCCCCTCGGACAGGACTAAGATGGAAAGAGAGAGTGGGACAGATAGTGAATAAAAAGTCATTGGCTGTACCTGCGTCATGGTCTGTTGGTGTCAGCCCAGGTCCCAGCACGGGGGCATCTACAAATCATTGGCATAACATGGAATGTGATTCTTTACAAAATGCATATCTATGCCTTGGGCATGTGGGTAAAAACAGTTTCTTCAGTGTAAATTCTCAAATTGTTTTTAATGCAAGTGTATTTTCTATGCATCTCGATGTTTTTGTCAAATGCTTTCAGATACGGCCTCTTTCCATTCTACCCTGTCTCTCTCTCTCTCTCTTTTTTTAAGATTTCCATTATACATTTATTGGACCTTCTCTTCCTCTCTCCTCTGTTTTATCCTTTTTTTTAAAACTTATTTTTGTATATACATGTTCATCTGGCTTTTGAACGCCACTGTGATCAATTTTTCAGATTTATTATCCAACTCAGGAAGGTAAATAGTCCAGGAGCATGTTAAGAAATCCAAAGACATTAGTCAGTAATCAATTTGTCTTTTGAAAATCCATAAAGCAAATAATTCTCCTAAAAGCAATTAAAAGCGTCAGGTTTCATTTGCATTCTATGATGAGTTGCAATATTAGAAAAGACTCTGGAGAAAGTCTACTTGGTGAACATGTCTCTGTTCCTTTAGGTGCACAGTGAATGCCTGCACACCCCAAGGGAGGTCACTGTTTATTGCCCAGCCCCTCACCCTCCCTTCTCACTCTCTCCTGTGGACCTGCTCTACCACGGCCTGAAGGACTTCCACTGTGTCCCTGTAACCCCTCATGTCTTTCCCTTCAACAGGCTGTCCCTCTGTTTGCTCCTGATTCTGGCTTCTGCTCTCCTGGGTTTCACACACAACAGTCCTGGGCAAGCGATCGACAGCCATTGACAACAGGCCTCGGTAACAGAATTCAGACCCCACATCAGGACACCACCCCAAAGTAGCCAGTGATGAGGGGAAAGACGAAGCTGTAAGAGCTTGTTGTTTCAAAGTAATTTCTCCTAATTAAATACAACACCTTTACACCTTAATAAAACTGAGATAACTAGTTTCTTAGCCAATCATAGCAAGCCAAGATGGCTAGAACGCTGTGAGCTACCTAAAAAGCAAATATATGCATAAAATAAAAAATGCGTATCACCAAAGAAATGAATATATACAATTTTTAAATCCTTTTCTCATCAAGTGTACTGAAAGCACGTTTTGGTAAGTCCATAATCTCTGATATCATGGCAGAGAGCTGCACAGCATTCTTTTTCATGTGTGACAACACGTGTGTGAAACCAGATGATAAACTCCGCTGTCCTTCCTCAGGAACATTGTTCACGTATATCTTTCAGGTAGAGTCATTCACTGGCCTAGAGCTCTCAGTGGAGGCTTGGCTGGCTGGTGTGAGCCTCAGGGACCCTGCTGTGTCCGCCTCCTCAGCACTGGGATCCTAAGAATCGCCACCCACGGAGCCCAGCTGTGAGTGTGGATACTGTAGTCCGCTGAGTAAGCCACCTCCTCTGCCCTGTGCTTGCTCTGTGTGGCTGGTACAATGAGATGAACGGTAGATGCTGTGGGATGATCCTCCCATAGCCAGGCAGGATGAAGTTAAGCAGAATAATCAAACTGAGGATTCAGATGAAGAAGGGTGGAGTTGGGGAGACGCCAGCGAGCCACCCAAGAAGCAGGATGCTAGAAGACTGGCAAAGCCATGAGCCATGTGGCAATATATAGATGAATAGAAATGGGTTAATTTAAATGTAAGAGCTAGTCAGTAATAAGCCTGAGCTACTGGCCGAGAATTTTGTAATTAATATAAGCTTTTGTGTGCTTATTTGGGACCGGGCATTTGGGGCAGAAAAACTCTGCCTCTGTTTACAGTACAAGTCTGAAGCCAGACTGTCACTGTCTCAATCTGACAATGATGACACTTTGGGGAGCAACTAAATTGTCCCATGTCCAGTGTCTCATGTCAGTTCCCTTGTCTTAAAGTAAAGAAACAGTGATGACCGCTTCCCAAGATGGTTATGAAGATGGGGAAGTTGCTCTCAGTGAAATCCTTAGCAGTGTCAACTATACAATACTCTTCTGAGTACATGTTGTCATCAGGCTTCCCATCTGCTGGAGGTTTCTGCCTCCCCACTGCTAGAGTGTGCCTTCAAAGCATCACGCTGTCTTCATGGGGTCTGAGTTTTTAGTGCCTGTCAGAGTCCACGTATGACAATGGAAAGAGTAGCTGGCCAGATGACTCTCTTAACCCCTTCCTGCCTGCCGGGGACCGGTAGTTTTAGCAAGCGGTTGTATTCAACATCTATCTGCAGAGGGCTGCAGGCTCACCTCAAGCTCTTTGCAGTGCTTGGAGAGCAGCAGGAAACGCCATGTCGCCTCCCCCTGTATCCTCCTGTTCTTTCCAGTGCTCAGTTTAAACCCATCTTTCTCCGAAGACTTGTCTCTAAGCAGATTCGGTAGGGCCCAGTACGGCTTGGTTGGTCACTGACAAGTACACACGTCGGTAAGTCACTCATTCCTTAATCAGCTTCCTCTAAGTCCATCATCCTCTCATCTATTTCAGACACACATTTCAGTGGTTTGGGCTTTGGCATCGTTTCCACAAAGTCTAAATATATTATGTCCAAAGAAACTGTTGACTGACTATACTGAGTCATCAAATCGGTTGTTTTCCTTGTGCTTTGTTTTTCTTTTCAACCATAAAGACACACACACACACACAAACACACACACACACACACACATGCACGCACGCACGCACGCACGCACGCACGCACGCACCACATACGTACTGTACATCCCATACACACCACACACACACACATGCACACCCCCATATCACACCCCACACCACACACATGTACACCATATATACACTCACCCCATACACCACACACACACACACACACACACACACACACACACACACACACACACACTTTCAGACATATACCCCCACACACTTCTTTTCTAACAGACTGTGCATTTTTATCAGAAGTTTGCTGTTTTACCCAAAGCCGATCCTCCCATATCTCTTTATAATTCTTCTTTTTTATAGCCATCTACCATTTTTGTAGTAACTTTAGAAAACTAACTTAAAAGTTCCTGTTTGAGGTGGCCAGAGAGATGGCTCAGTGGTTCAGAGAAACTGCTACCCTTGGAGAGGCCCTAGAGTTGCCTCCCAATGCCCATATTGGCAGCTCACGGCCACCTGTAGCTCCAGATCTAGGCGATGATGTTCCACAGTTAAAAATTAAAATAAATCTTTAAGAAAACTTCTATTTACTATCAACTGCTAATGAAGAATTCTGGTTAAAACGTGAGCTTTATCTGTAAAAATCGACAATGGAAGGAGCCTGTCTGTCAATCTCCTTACACAGTACCAGAAGAAATGATGGAAAGCATCCAGAGGTGATAGTGTCATTTAGTCCAATGAGACCCCAAATAAACAAGACGTACTGATCATGCAAAAGATAGGGAAAGTGGAGACAATACACAAAAGTGAAAAATTATAACAAATTCATAAGTAAAAGAAGAGAAAGAGGAAGAGAAGGAGGGAGAGGAGGGAGAAAAGAGGAGATGGGGAGGAGGAGGAGAAGGGGTCTGACTTGTGCTAGAGAAAATTAATTACAGCAAATGTTGATCTATCCTTAAATTAGTTCATAGGAAGCCTGGACAGTCTGGGCATATTGCATCTGGAGACCATGACAATTACTCATGAAAACATCTAAGAACTAATACACTTATGAAACCCAGTGTTTAAAATATCTCATCATACTTTAAGTAACAAATCAGAGAACATTCTACCTGCAGTCAAAAAGATCGGAATTGAGCAAGCTCTACCTCGGAGGGTACACATAAGCCAAATCCCAAAACTGAAGGAATTTATTCTGAAGCCCAGATGGACTTCAAAAATCTGTTGAAATAGTTAAAGGAATAGAATAAATCTGATGGGGTGTGAAAGGTAGTCCCCTCCCTGCCCCATCTGTAGCCCAGTGCATTTTTTATTTCTTAAAATTAAAGAGTTAGTAGGCTTACCTTTTAATAGAGCAGAAAACTAAGCCCTTGAAATTGCAAACAAGTTGCTGGAGAGGTAGCTCAGCATGTGAAGGGTTGCCATGGACATGTGAGGATCTGGATTTGGATACACACAACAGCATGTGTGTAATCTCTGTGCTCTTATGGTAAAATGGGAGGCAGATACAGGAGAATCCCTGAAGCTCACTGGCCAGCCAGCTTGGTGTATGCAATGGTGAACAATGAGAGTCCCTCTAAATCAAGGTGTAGGATAAAGACCAACACAAGGATGTCCTCTGACTTCCATGCATATTCTGTTGTAAGTGCTTGCCTACCGTTATGCACATTTACAAACACACACATGCACACACATAAAGAAAGCAAAAAAAATTCTATCTATTATGCTCAAGATAATAAGAGATATGAAAGTTAAAAAGCTGTATTTAAATCTATTTTTGGAATACGTGAAATGATGAGTTTTCAAGTCTGTATAAAATTGCTAAGTTCTGTTTTAGTTTGCTTTTCTGTTAATGTGTAAAGGGTTATTTCTGCCTATAGGTCGCAGTCTGTCCTCCAGAGAGGCCTGGGCAGGAGCTCCAGGCAGGAACATGGAGGCAGGAAACGAAGCAGAGACCACGGAGGAACCCAGGTTAGTGGCTTGCCTCCAATCTCAAGTTCAGCCACCTTCCTTATCTAGTCCAGAACTACCTGCCCAGAGGTGGCACTACCCACAGTGGGCAGGGCCCTCCTCCATCAATTAGCAATCAAGACAACACCCACTGGCCAATCTGATGGCAACAGTTCCTCAGCTGAGGTTCCCTCTTCCTGGGAGTCTCCAGTTTGTGTCTTGTTGACAAAACTAACACACTTTGCACTCTAAAAGATATGCATGTATACATATATTTGTGCATATATGTAGACACAAATATATACAGTATACATGCATCATAGTAAAATCTCAAGACATCCACAGGTACAAGATAGTTACATGGGAATATCACTCATACTTATTTAATCACAGAACCTTTGAACAACCCAATACCCATACAGCTAATCTTGTTCCTGTGGATTGTTTACATAGTATATGTCACACTTGACCTTCACCAGCAGAAGAGAAGTGATGGCTTTATATAGTAAAGATTCTAGTTTATCTCCAGTTTTTCAGATAATTTTCTAATTGTTGTTGAAAGTATGTTTTTTTAAATTAATGACTCAAATATTCACAAGCTTATACAAGTAAATATTATACTAAGTGAGTCATTAGGCAATTAATTTATTTATAGCATATTATAGCTACTTAAAAATAATCTGAATTAAACAGATGCTCTCTACATTCATTGGCATGAATAAATTAAATTTCAAAGTTGAGAATTCCTTTCAAGAGAATAAGTATTTCAAGTTTTACTGAGGCACCCACGTTTGAAGTCACTCATCTTCCTCTGTCCTCCTTATTCTACCTAGATTTGTGAAACTTTGACTTTTAATCAACTCAGCCATAAACATCTTTGTGCCAACGTTATTATGTTCTTATGTGAAACCCTTAAAAGGTTAATTTTGTAGCTAGGCAAGGTGGCGCACGCCTTTAATCCCAGCACTCTGGAGGCAAAGGCAGGGAGAGCTCTGCGAGTTCGAGGCCAGCCTGGGCTACAGAGTGAGTTCCAGGACAGCCAGGGCTACACACACACACAAAATCCCTGTCTGAAAAAAAGAAAAGGAAAAGAAAACACGAAACAACAACAACAAATTAAATGTGCAAGGAAATTGTATAAACCCTTCCTAAGAGTGTCTTCTTGGAGGGTTTGTTTTTTGTTTGTTTTTTTAAAGTCTTGAGGCAGGGGGTCTCACTAAGCACTCAGGTTGGCTGTATCTCACTCTAGCTCAGTCAAGTCTCAAACATGCTACCCTCCTGCCTCAGCCCCCCAAGCAGCTGGGTTACACTCCCATTCTGCTGGACTCAGTTTTTTTAAGGTTCTTGATAAAAATAAGCCAACTGCTCCTCTGAAGGCAGCACCACTTTGAAAACAGGACACTCTGTTGTAGAACAGATGCTATTTAATTTTAGTTCCTCAGGAAGGGGGAAAGGGGACTCCAGTTAATAAACCAACTGGGTTTTTAAAGTCCACTGTCTGTGAAGTGCTGGGCTTCACTCTGGGGTCACAAAGGCCTTTGCAGGTGTTAGCAGATGCTAGCTGTTTGTGTGTTTGCTTTGACCCCGTGTGTGCATGTGTGAGTGGAGGCTTTAACACCAGTTAAATGACCAATTGTCATGCCCTTCACCATGTCGACATTCTTGGCCCTCACCTTTCCTGATCATTGAGCCTGAAGAACCCCTTCACAATGACTTGGTGAGGAAAGGCATGAGAAATGGGGCTGCTGGCTCATAATCAGATTTAATCAAAGCTAATCCCAAACCTCTGATTAGATCAAAATGATTCAGCATTTCTTTTTATTCATCCCTATTTTTAAAGTTCTATTTAATAAATACATATCAAGCATTTGCTGTACATCACTCTTGGGTTTAAGAATTTAGCTCATCGGGAGGTGGTGGTGCACACCTTTAATCCCAGCACTTGGGAGGCAGAGCCAGGAGGATCTCTGTGAGTTCGAGGCCAGCCTGGTCTACAGAGTGAGTTCCAAGAAAGGCGCAAAGCTACTCAGAGAAACCCTGTCTTGAAAAAAAAAAAATAAGAATTTAGCTAATCATAACAAAGCCATTGTTATAACAGCTCTGTATGACTTTAATCATTGCCGTAACTAATTACCTAGTGTGAAGGAATGCAGGTGAGGATGATTTGAATTACAGAGGGAGGGGATCATCTCTTCATGCCAGGGAAGACAGTATAGCAAGTGGGAAGTTTGGCTGCAGGAGTGGGAGTCTAGCTAGTGACGTTGCATCCATAGTTGAGGGGAAGATGGTGAACAGGAAGTGAGACCAGACTATAAAACCACTCCCACATGATTCTAGTGAGGTTTTACCTCTTAAAGGTTCTACATGACTCACTTTCTCTAGTGAGGATCTACCTCTTGAATGTTCCACATGACTCACTTCCTCTAGTGAGGTTCTACTTCTTACAGGTTCTACATGACTCACTTCCTCTAGTGAGGGTCTACCCTTAAAGGTTCTACATGACTCACTTCCTCTAGTGAGGTTCTAGCTCTTAAAGGTTCCACATGACTTACTTCCTCTAGTGAGGTTCTACCTTGTAGTTGGAGAGTTTTCTCTCCGGGTCCTGCCAAGCCCCGGCAGTCCGACAGCCCACTTATAAAATAAACACACAGACACTCATATTATTTAAACTGTTTGGTTTAATGGCTCAGGCTTCTAGCTATCTAGTTCTTACATCTTAAATTAATCCATTTTTATAAATCTATACCTTGCCACGTGGTTCATGGCTTACCGGCATCTTCACATGCTGTTCGTCATGGTGGCGGCTGGCAGTGTCTGCCTCCGTCTTCCTGTTCTCTCAACCTTCCTCTCTGTTAGTCCCACCTATACTTCCTGCCTGGCCACTGGCCAATCTGTGTTTTATTTATTGACCAATCAGAGCAACACATTTGACATACAGACCAACCTACCCAAACAGCACCATCAGCTGGGAAAAAAGTGTACAAACAAGTGAAGCCTATGGGACACTTCCATTCAAAGTACCACAAGCTCTGTGAGTTAAGTACCATTAATCCTATCATTTTCAATCAACAGCCACATAGCCAGAAAGTGGCAGAGGTGAAACTTATGCCTCTGTAATTAAATTTAGAAAATGTATATTCTTCTACCTCCTATATGTGAAGGAGCAGTGAGTCTTAGCCATCATTGGCTGCTTATGTTTCTGTTTGGCCTGCTGCTGTGAGCGTTATGACATCAACTGCTATGGCTCAGAATGCTTTGCACGTGGCTTGGCTTTCCTTCATTGCAAAGGGTAACTAATAATAATTATATCAATGCATTAAAAACCTAGTAACAAAAATAAAAGACAAAACAAAACCAATAGCAGTAGTGATGGTAGGAAGTGGGAGGGTATAAACAAGGTGAGGAGTGGTGTCCTGCAAGCATTATTTGTTGAATTAAAAACAAGGAAGAAGGTTTGGCAACATGATATGGCTTTATAGGCTGTTAGTTCAGTAGCTTGAAAAGCCTTTTTTTTTTTTTTTTTTCAACTAAGGAGAAATATTTATTTTGGCTCACATTTTCATAATTTCCAACCCAGGGTTAGTAGGTTTCATTTCTGCATCACAAAGGAGTTGGGAGGGAACACAAAATGATAGAATCTAGCTGCTTGCCTCTAGAAACAAAAGTGACAAAAAGGAGGCTTAGGAACAAGGTCTGTTTGCAGGTTGTACACCCAATGACTGTTTTCTTTTATGTCAATAATGCCATAATACTTTGGATCCATCAAGAGGTTAATCCGTTGATTAAATCAGAGCCTGTGAGCTACAACCTCCTCCCGGAGTACATGTATCACTTTGGGACAATCTTTCAACACATGCGCTACTTGGATGGTACTTCATTTTCAGACAATGACAATGATACTCAACATCTCTGTTGTCTTATTTTCATTGATTTAAGACACCATGTCTCAAATGACAGTTTCTATGATACTTATGAATTTTTATCTTGTACAAAAATAGTTCATTTGATATTCATATAATTTACATTTTGATGCATAAACTAGAGATTTATATAAGTACAAAGCCAAGTCTTTACCCACAGATTCATTTTGCCTGTTTGGGGTTATCTGATGCTTTATCACCCTCATTCTCAATGCCAGCATCTGTTATCTTTGGTAGTTACACAGCTATGTAAGTGCGTCTTATTCATTTGCCTGAGAAAATAAAGAGGCCATAACCCTAAATTTGTTCTTTCCTTTTTCTTTGTACCATCAATCAAATATTAGTTCATGACTGTTAAATAAACATGCAAACATTTTAAAAAATTAAGTATCAAAATATCAACTTCTTGATAATTCATTTCATTTTAATAATATTTTCCTTATTCCTTACTGTTTAGTATTGAAATTTAAAGTCTGAGTTCTGAAGACTCTAATTGCACATATCAAGAAGTCCTTCTGGGTTGGAAGTCAAGTTCAATGTGCATCAGAAAGCTCAGTATCTTTGGCCTTCTTGCTTCTATGAAGCAGCAATGAGTGCTTACATTCTTGATTAGCTGTCAAAGGAGAAATCATGGGATCCTGTCAGTGTGTGAGGGCTGGAGGCAGGGAAGGGAAGAAAACACGGGAAGCATTTCCTGAGATTTCTAATCTGTGAGGGTTTTTTTTGGGGGGGGGAAGTATCTGAAACTGTTAGAAACAAAACAGTTTTCAGAATAAAATACAGGATGAAAAGCCCCCTTGCTTGTAATAGAGTTCAAGTTTTCTAAATGAAAAGTCAAAATTTAAAGGCAGTAAGATGGGCTGTGTATGAATGAGATAAGGAAATAATTACAGTTTACTCTTAGAAAATAAATACACTCTGGGATTTAACAGTGATAAGTATCTCTGTCCATACAGTTGAGTATTACATAAATTGACCAGATGTCCTTGAGACCCCTGGACTGATATACTGACATTTGACCTCATATGGTCTATGAAGCTCCTTGAACTAGAATGATCTCCCTCTAATCACACAAAGCCACATAGCCTGGATATCATCCCCAAATACAGACGATGCTCAGTTATCAAACAAGCCTCTATTATGATGCTGAAATGGACGGGATGGGATCTTAGATCTCTATCCAGGAACCCCCCAAGAGGTTCCTTGCTGGGTCTGTTTACATGGAGGTAATAGGCTGCTGGCTTTCCCCTGCACAGGAGTTTCATCTCCTTGGCCCTTTCATTCTGAATGTCTTCTAACCCTTCTCTCTCAGGGTGAGGCCATTCATGTGGTCCATGGGTCCCCAGTATGAAGAGAGATGAATCAACACAAACCTCTTTCCATTGAGAAGTTCCTTCTGCTAATTGTTTACCTCTAGATGCAGGAACATCACCAGTGATTGCTTAAAACTCTCATTTGTCTAGTTTATATATAAAAAAATATGTAACCCATTCCTCAGTAAGGTTTCTCCAGTTTTTGAGAGGTTTCATGTAGCGTAGGCTGGTCTTGAAGTCACTGTCATCTGAGGATGTCCTTACACTTCCAACGCCCCTGCCTCCACTTCCAAGCTTGAGATTATGGGTATGTGCCATTGCTATGGCTGCCTTGGGAATTTTAACTCTTCAGCGATGCCACAAGCTGCAGAAGTGTACGTCACCACCACTTGTAAGATCAGCTGACTTGTTGAGGTGGTAGTGTGCTTCCTTTCTTTAAAAAAGTGGTAAGAAAAGAGATCAATGGACTGAGCCCAAATGAACAAACTGGGATTCAGACACAAAACATTCATCTCAGAAAATGACACCAGTGCTACATCATGGAACTTTCCAGCTAGTCTACACCCCTTCAAGCTTTCTATACAAATTGGAATGTCTTCCTACTAAGTGAGCTACCTACATCAGAACTTCTCAAATGGTTTAGAGCCTCATATGAGGCTGCATAACTAAACATGGAGATCATGAGCAATTTAGTAAGAGTGAAAGGTTCCTGAACTCACAGTGACCAAAAATTAATTCAAAACCAAATATGTAATGAAGCCAAGGTGTTCCAAGTAGTACCTGCCTGTATTACATCACATGACTCCATGACAGCCTTGGTTCTGAACACATGTGCACACTTTACACTGTGAGGGCCATCAAGCCACAGGATGCCGCGGAATGATGCCTGATTCACCGTAGCTCTGACGTGAGACACTGTATGTTGTAAATTGCACTTTTCCACCGTGCATTCGGAGTGTTCTGCCCTCATAGATGTGTAATGGTTTAGATGCAGAAATCAAAGACAATATTTTCCTACCCTCATTCCTCATCTGTATCAACTTTGTGTATTTAGAATATACTAAGCGCGTTATTATATGACAGCTTATTTTCTTTTTTAACAAATAGTTAAATTGTATGCATACCAAACAGCTATTCTAAAATAATTTTAAGATTTATTATCAGAAAAGATTTGATTTGCCAGGCGTTGGTGGCGCACGCCTTTAATCCCAGCACTCGGGAGGCAGAGGCAGGCGGATCTCTGTGAGTTCGAGGCCAGCCTGGGCTACCAAGTGAGCTCTAGGAAAGGCGCAAAGCTACACAGAGAAACCCTGTCTTGAAAAACCAAAAAAAAAAAAAAAAAAAAAAGAAAAGATTTGATTTTTATTCCTATCTTTATAATAATATACTCAAGCTGTATAAAATTTCTTGCATCTGAGTTGAAAAAGTATAATAGTTTAAATGAAATATATATGTATTAATCTTGTTTCTGTTTTGGTGTGCATTGCATATTTGTGTGCAGTATGGGCACATGCATGTGTGAGCATGTAGAGGACTGAGGCTAACATCAGGTGCCTTCAGCTCTCACTGTTTACCTTAGCTTATGAGCCAGGATCGCTGGTTAAACCCAGAGCTCACCAGATGACCAGACTGACTGGCCAGTGAGCCTGTCTGCTCCTTAGTGCCAGCTTACACACCTGTTCGGCCACGCCTGATTTTACATGGGTGCTGGCATCTGAATCACATCCTTACATGACAGGCACTTTAATGATGGAGCAATCTCCTGAGTTCCCTGCAGAAAAGGTTCTGAGCAAAAGTTATACCATTCTGGTAAGCAAGCTACATTAAAAGATCTTTGTAACACCAATTCTGTTCAACATATATTATTTCTATTCAGTAGTAATTTTACAAAATTTTCAATGAATATTTGCCCTCCCTCCCAGACCAAAGTGAAATAATGAAAACCACAAAAGATAACAATGCAGAACATTTGGCTAACTATGAATATGAGATAGTATAAAGTCTGAATTACTAATTATATTCACCTGCAATCTACCATTTATGTTTTCAAATAACTTTGGATTGATTACTTGCAAATATACCAAGGCTTAGACAATTCACTATTGTGTGGAATTGCCTTAGTAATAGGCAACACAGTCTACTTTTAGAGTATCAATTTCATTTTCTATATAAAGTAATATACCTAAGTAATTAAAATTGTCTAAAATTTTCCTTTGCATACCACATGTATTTTTATTGTGGCCAGGGTAGGATTAAGAAATCCTCACACAATTTCAAGCAATTCAAACCAGTATACACATGAATTACCTAGGTAGTTTATTAGAAAGCAGATTTTTGATTTTGTAATTTTAAGACTTGGGAATCTGCTTCTTGTCAAGTTCCCGGTGATGCGGATGTTGTTGCTGTCAGGAACACCTGTGGCAGCTAGGCTCCACAGCTCAGCCACTGGGAGCTTGTCCACCTACCACTGTCCAAGATTGCCACAGGAGCAGGGCAGCAGCTTGTTCTCTCTTATGAAGGGGACAGTAACTTCTTTTTAATGGTAGAAAGCTGAATGTTTCTGTTAGACACCGACTTTCTGAAAATGATGTTATCCTGAACCTCTGACCTCTACTGAGTTACTGAGGACGGTGTATGGTAAGAGACCGGCTAGTTTGAATGTCATTGTCCCCCCTAAGCTCACAGGAATGGCACTATCAGGAGGCGTGGCTTTGTTGAACTAGATATGTCCTTGTTGGAGGAAGTGTGTAACTGTGAGGGCGGGCTTTGAGGTCTCCTATGCTCAGGATACTGCCCAGTGTCTCAGTCCATTTCCTGTTGCCTGCAAGATGTAGGACTCTCGGCTAATTCTCCAGTACCATGCCTACCTACATGCTGCCATGTCCTTCCATGATGATAATGGACTGAACCTCTGCAACTATAAGCAAACCACCCCAATTAAATGTTTTCTTTATAAGAATTGCCATGGTCATGGTGTCTCTTCACAGTAATAGAAATCTAACTAAGACACTGACTGAGCAAAGCATGATGGAGGTTCTAATTTCTACTTCCATAGTGTTTTGTGGTTTGGACATGCATGTTTTTGTTGTGGAATATTATTTTAACTATGTAAAGATGTGGTATATTTGCTTATGCTGCAGAATATTACTTTAACGGTGTAAAGGTGTGTTACATTTGTTTATGCTGCATTTGTTTAATGATGTAAAGATGTGTTGGATTTGTTTCACCTTGCCTGCCTAAGGCACCTGATTGGTCTAATAAAAAGCTGAATGGCCAATAGCTAGCAGGAGAGGGATAGATGGGTTTGGTGGGCAGAAAGAATAAATAAGTAGGAGAAGGAGTAGAGAGAAGAAGAAAGAGAACAAGGGAGAGAGAGAGGGACACACCCAGGGCCTGAAACCAGGCCGCCACCAGCCAGCCAGACACAAGAAGCGTGAAAATAACTAAGACACACAGAAAGAAAGAAATGTAAAAAGTCCCAAGACAAAACATAGATGAAGAGAAACAGATAATCTAAGTTCTAAGAGCTAGCAAGAAATAAGAGCTAAGAGAAGATCATGTATTCATGACTAATAGGAAGTCTCTATGTCTTGGTGTTCATTTGGGAGCTGGTTGGTGGCTCAAAAGAAAAGGCCTGATGTAGTTTTTAGAGTGACAAAAGAGCCAGGAAGAGGGCTTGCATGGTGAAGGTGCTTGCTGCCGAGCCTGATGACCTGAGTTGGAATTCTGGGACCCATGTGATGGAAAGAGCTAACTGACCATGTGGTGGTTTGAATAAGAATGGTACCCACAGGCTCATATGTTTGAATTCTTAGTCACCAGGGCGTGGAGCTGTTTGAAAGGATTAGAAGGATTTGGAGATGTGGCCTTGTTGGAAAAGGTCTGTCATTGGGATGTGCTTCGAGGTTTTAAAACCTCATGCCAGGCCCATGTTCTTTCTCTCTCTCTGCCTATGGATCAGGATGTAGCTCTCAGCTACTGTTCCAGAGCCTGAATGCATGCTGCTGTGCTCCCTGCTATAAAGATAATGGACTCACCCTCTGAAACTGTAAGCAAGTCCCCAATTAAATGCTTTCTTTTATATGAGTTGCTTTGGTCATAGTATCCTTCACAGCAATAGAGCAATGATTAAGACAGACTCCAAGGGCTGTCCTCTTGACTTATCCACATGCTCAGTAACTGTGTGTACCCCTCCCCCGACATACACTCATTCACAAAAAACAAAATTAGTGAAGGAAGTGAAGGTCGGCATACTTAAAGCTTATCTTGTTCTTACTAACTTGCCTTTATGGGCTGTTCTAACAGCCTAACACCAGGTGTTATGATGCTATTGAGTCAGAAGAACTCTAACAGCATCAAGTAGTATATAAAAAGGCAATCAACATATAGGTCCATTTAACATAGTTTCACTTTAAATATTTTAAAGTTGTGAATTATAACATTTAATAGATGTGAAAAGAATGCATTTGACTTTCCACTTCTGTTTAAAGTCACTTCAGTGTCTTTCTCATTTTCACTTGGTACACAGAATCTATAATATGACAGCTCCGTGCTCAGCTTGCTTCTTCGTGGCATTAGCAGAATCACATTCAAGAATCAAAGACCCAAAGCAAAGAGCTGCACGCAGTACTGAAGGATGGTTTTATGTCCTTCAGAACTCTACAACTTCTACTTTGGAAGTCTCTCTCCTGTGTGTTTTATTTGTCAATTGTGGTTTGTCACTATCATCTGCCTGGCTTGCTCTGGGTGATGGTTAGTACTGCCAACTGGACAGGAACTAGAAGCACCTAGAAGACCAGCCTCTAAACATGCCTGGGAGGGATTACATGGATTAAGTTGATTGAGACTTTGAGTCACTGCAGGCCCACAGTGATGGACCTATCCATTGTGATGCTCTGACTCACCACAGGCCTGCAGCAATGGACCTATCCACTGTGATGCTCTGACTCACTGCAGGCCCACAGCAGTGGACCTATCTGCTGTGGGATGTCTTTCTGTATGCCGTGAATATGTGTTGCTCTGATTGGTTGATAAATAAAGCTGCATTGGCCTATGGCAAGACAGGATGGAGCCAGGTGGGAAAAACCAAGAGAGATAGTGGGGGGAGAAAGGAGAGGAAGGAGATGCCGTGAGCTGCCGGCAGGAGAAACAAGATGTGAAAATACTGGTAAGCCACGGCCATGTGGCAACTTATAGATTAATAGAAATGGGTTACTTTAGGATATAAGAGCTAGCTAGCAAGAAGCTTGAGCCATAGGCCATCCAATTCATAACTGATGTAAACCTCTGTGTGTTTTCTTGGGTCTGAGGGGCTGCAGAACTGGGCACAACACAGGAAAACTTCCAGCTACACCTGTCCACCATGATGCTCTGACTCACCACAGGCCCACAGAGATGGCTGGAAACTTCTGAAAACATGAGCCCACATGAGTCTTTTCTCTCTGCTGTTGCTTTTCTTAGGTATTTGTAATGGTCATGAAAACTAGCACTTAGGGCTTGCAGTTGGTTCTAGAAGTGCTGCTTGCCCAACCCATTGCAAACTCCAGCTGCAGGAGAACAGGGGACGTGATACCCTAGTAGAAGACAAAAGAAGGAATAGCAGCTGATGAGAGTGGAACTAGGCTTAGCTAGAGGGACAAGATCCCTTCATGGCCACAGCATCCTCCTCAGCTTCCCCAGGCTAGCCGTGGAAATCAGCATTGGTTGCCCCAGAGTCAAGACCCTAGGGGGACAAGCTGAAGACCTGGCAGGCAGCTCAGCTCCTGTAGTCTTCCTAAGTGTCTACAGCCCCATTCTTGGGGCAAAATGTCAGAAAATCAACTGTGACCCGTCAACTTTGGCCCCCACACATCTGTTCCTTATTCTTTATAACAGTGAGAACCCCCCAAATGCAAGAAGGATTGAAACTGAATGTCATACTACATGTGGGAAGACTCTGGAATGAGATTAGTCATAACACTCCTTATTGCTTTTCCAAATGCATCAGCCAAAAGGTCAACTAAATTCTTGTGCTCAGTGAAAAATTTAGCTATGAAACCGTAGGAGACTGTAGTCCCCAGACAGGAACACCATGTAATTCTTATTTTTGCAACTGACTAGTCAGGCTTGGTGGCCACCTCTATAATCATATACTTATGGTTATAGAAGAGTGGAGATGATAGAAACCAAAGTCTTAGCCAAGACAGGAAGGATGAGCAGTGTTATTTTGGCTAAGGGAGAGTAGAAAGGCATTCTGGCCAAGGGACTGCTGAGGTTGGGCCTGATACAGCATTCATCTCTGGAGGCTGAAGTACCAGGTAAGGAAGCCAATCAAGGAGATGATTTCTAAAGCAGAGGATTCTTCCTGAGATACTGCTCTTTCTAGACTTCTGGGGCAAACAGAAGACTCTGGTAGTTTTCAGTCAATGCAGGAAGGAACATCTAAATATGTGGAGCATGGTGTAGTTTAAGGCAATGACTAATCTTGGATGTTAAAAAAAAAACTCTTCCAAAAGTAACATGTACTGAATGAAATATGTGAACCACAGAGGTGGATGACATTGAGGGCCAGCCTATGAATAGAGAATTGAGTTTGCACACCACCAGACTCACAGTCCCAATGGCTTCCATCCAAGCATGTCTTGCTAGTGTGCACCATTACTTCAGACTGTTACGTAAGGACAGATGGGCCCAGGAACGAGACAGGGAGAATTCGGACAATGGGAAGGTGAAAGAGTGACCCTGGGTTGTTCTCGCCAGCATAAAGCTTGAATCAGCATGGCTCGTGTCTGAAAATAAAAAGGGGTCTTACTTACCGTGTTAAACAAAGGGAATGGGTTCACAAGGGAAAGCTGAAGGTTCACAGAGGCTGACGGCATGCCCCGCCCCCCGAAAGTTCTTCTTCCTCCCAGAAGGGTTGGGAAGCCCAGAGATTGGTGGGTGGGGTCTGCATCAAAATGGAAATGTATGCCACTCAGAAATACTGCCCAGAGCATAAGAAAAACAGCCCACTCAGTTCTTTCCCAGGGTTGCACCACTGCCCTAGCCACCGGCGGGCAAAGGGACCCTAATACCTTCTGCGACACAGGTAAGGAAGGGCACATCTGCAAGTGACCTGGCCAATGGTGGTGATCGAGACTGGCTGGCACTGCCACAAACCTGTCCTTCACTATTGGTCTCATGCACAACAAACAACTGCTTGGCCACCATTTGCTTGGTGAGTGGGAACCACGGGTCCGTGTGCTGTGTCCTGTTTCTCCTGGCTGCTAAATTTCTGACTATAAAATGGCAAAGTGCAACTCCTTTGTTTTAAATATAGCACCCTCTGTGTTTTGTTAGGGTGATCCCATCTTATAGTCATGATCGTGGCTGAGGAATCTAGGTCAGGATCTCCCAGGGAAGGGAGGCACAAGCTTTATCTGTTGTTTCTGCATAGAATGAAAAACTCACTGTCCACAAAATACAAATATCCACACACAAAAATTATGTAGTGAGTGTGAAAGTACATATCAGTTAAAATGTGTTTACCTTTAAATATTTAATCCATGTACGTGATAGTGGGTAGCAGTGGTCAAGACAGTACTAGCGTGCAAGAAGCTATGATTCTATCACATTCCAGGTACCTGATGCTATCACAATTGCTATGTTGCCTCCCCATCCCCCAAATGGAGGTCTAAGGAGGTTAGCCAGAGAAGCCACAGGTTATGAAAATGTTGCCTGGCCTGGAGCTGGGGCAATCTGATGTATTCAGTAAGCTTCCTTCTGTTTATATGGAAGAGAAAAAGCAAATCCCAGGGATGCATTTCAAGGAATGACATCCATTTAAATTGAGAGGACATCCAAAGAAATGAAACTACAGAGTTACTGGGAGCCCCTTGATGCAATGATTACAGCAGCTTTACAATCCAGATGTCTTTGGGAACGAATGCACACACAGACTGTGGAACATGGGAGAATGCTGTCCAGAAGTGAGCTATCGACACACCTACACTTCACCCAACCTCAGATGCTGAAGCCAAAGAGAAGTCAAATGCAAAAAGCAATTGTATGAGCTCATCTCTGTGATGTCCCCTAGGAAGCCACATGACAAGGATAGGAAGCAAGTTCACGGTGCAGTTAAGTCAGGAGGATGTGGCTAGAAAGAGCTTGCACAAGAACATCTGGGGTTGACGGATCCATTCTGCAACTTCCTGGTGGTCATGGTCCATGACTTGTCAAATCTCATAGGCCCACAGGAAAGAATGCAGTGAGCGAGACTCGGTGGGAATTTAAAAAGTTAAGGTTGAACAATTCTTTGTGCAAATTTTAAAGGAGTAGGGCATGTAGGGGAAGTTCTTGTGATGGTATAAAGAAGAACAGGGCTCAAGAAAACAGAGTCCACTGTCAGCCTTCAACTTGAGGACGACTTTGGTTCCCTCACATCAATTCCTGGTTAAATGGCCGGCCACAGTGTTCTTACTGCATGCCACGATTTGACTTTGGTCACCCAAACTTATACCATGCTGCAAGTGATTAGCACTCCAACTCTGAGGCCATGGGAACCTAGACAAGGGATGGCCTTGCTTGTAGCCTTGCCCTGTATCTCTCCATTGCTCAGGGCTTTGTTCTATTCCTCTGGCCTCCAAGGTTAAGCTGTTTTTTGAAATTATGAAGTCTTAATTTTTCTTGCAACAGCTTTGAAACTGAAACAAAACCCAATCAATTGTTGCCTGTATCAATCTCAGATTTTATTGAGGAATAGAATTGTGTTTTTACTGAAATTTGAGTTCCAAGAGATACATGACTCAGTGCTTTATAAAATTTCATCATGGTGGAAAGTGGGAAGGCTGTATAAAAAGTTGAGTTGATTCGATTGGAATTTATCCTTGTCCAAAGTGAGAAGGTGTGCAACCACTAAATGTGTGTACATGACTATCCCTGGGTCTGTGTGACAAACTAGAAAATATCACAGGAATTTGCTCTTAGCCAGTAAAGGGTGTCAACAAATTAAAGCAACTCGAGTCTTTTCTCCTACCTCCTTCCTGTTAAAATCTCAGAAGACTTCATCGGATCTTGAGAAGGTATGTGTTGGAGCTAGGGGCTGGCAGGTGATCCTCTGAAGGAGATTTTCCTGAATTCTATGTTAATTTACTATCAAGCTTATTTTCAGAATCAGAGGAGACACAATTTCAAAAGAGTACTAAGATTAAAGACACGTTCATCAAAGGACTTTTTCCATTTCAATCACAAGACAGCTGAGCCAAACTCCAAAGATGGCATGGCTGAAAGAGTGCTTCACAGAAAAGCTCTGTGTCTCCCTGTGTTATCGGCCATTGGCTTCAAATGCAGGCAGTTGGTTAACAGATGTGTGTGACTTTCTGTGAAAAGTGATAAGGACCATTTGGCTACTGTTTGGCATTCTTGGTGTGATGAGTGCTTGTAGAGGCAACTTTTGGGCTGTGCACGTCGGCTTTCCACTTTGTCCAGCTCAGTGAATGAATCAGGACTGTTGTAGTTCAATATTAACCAATAAAAACTCTAAAGAAAGTGCTAGGCACTTTTGATTTTAATTCTTGCCTTCTAGTTTTCACGTGTGTCCTTTGAAAAAAATCTAGAATGATGCTATGGCAGATTAAGACTCTTTAGGCCCAGATTCTAGGTCTATCACCTGTGACCTTTGACCAGGCACTTGAAGATCTTGTCTTCAAGCTTTTCATTTAGGAAACTAGCAGGAGTGACAGGCAGTCACCCTCGAGGTTCCTCAGTCAGGACTCTTCGGGGAATTTCCTTTAGAAGCCCTAGGTCAGCTACATTATGATAATCTATTCTATAAGATACGTTATTATCGGCACTAACCCTTTTAAATAGCATCTATATACTCTAAATCATCTCTAATTACAGTACTCAATGTGATGTGAACTGTATTGTGTAGAGAATAATGACCAAAATATATGTGTGCTTTCAATACAAATGTTTCCACTTTCAAATAGTTTGCACTTGTGTTTGGTTGAATACATAAATCTCATCCGTATGATTTACCCTACAAAATCCTCATGAAAGAGGAAAAATGCACATCATTCCCATGCAATGCTCAACATGGTAGCTTGCTCTTAGTGAGTGAAAGGAAATCCAGCTATTGCTATGCTGACTGTGATCAGCTCCATCCGCGGTGCATGGAGAGAAGAATGAGATGCGTAGTCACATGGCCCTGGCTTTAGTTCCATCACTGATGGACTGCAGAGCCTTTTCTCAGAGCTTCAGCTTCCTCAGCTATAAACCAGGTCCAACACTACCTCAGGATGCGACTGGTAAATTCAGGCTTGTGGCCTGGCTCTTAGCTGGTGTCCTGCCACTTTACAGGTGTGGTCAGAACTCTAGGCCCTGGAGCTGGAACACTCTGACCTGCTAGCTAAACTCCCAGCCTCCCAAGCCCTCCACCCTCTTGGAAGTATCTGACAATAACTGTGGCACGACCAGCAGCATTGCCACAGGACTGCACATGTGCATAAGGCACAGAGAGACCTGAAGGACCCCAGGAAGGCTGCTTACATTGGAAGACAGTAAAAAGCCCTGAAAGAATTTATATCATGCTGGAAACTGGGGAAACAACTTATTTAAAAAAAAAAAAAAAAGACAGACTCGGTATTTTAAACAAAAAATGTGAAAGGTGTTTTTTCCATCCAAAAACAAAGACAGAAACAAACCATCTCAACAAAAGGCTCTTCCCAGGAGGCCAGAGCAGTCACCTGTGACACCAAGTCCCCCTCAGACTGGGAGCTGACCCTCCTCTAATCTGCTCTTAACCACCCACGTCTGCAATCTCTGAAGTCTGTCTTTATCATTCCCTAGCCCACTTGCCTCTCAGTTAATTGATTGCTGTTTTGTTTGTTTCTGCTAGGAAAGGAAAATACAAAACAAGGCCATTATCAAATTGAAGTTGCCTGTCTGCAATGTACTACCATGCGTTTAAATTCTCTCTCTCTCTCTCTCTCTTTTAATTGCTAAAATGCGAGGCTGTCTGTGGACGGCATGTCTTCTGATTTCTTAATTGCTTCATTTTGTCTTCCTTAATCATCTCAAATGTGTCCACTTTCAAGGATGATTCTTAGGGAAGGGCTGCCCGTGACAGACCGACTGCTTTTCTGAACTGCATCTGTCTCTTTCTTATTTTCTGCCTCTAAATGAGCCTCTGAGGATACTAATGAGACCTGTGTGAGAAAGAAGAAACTGTGTCACGTCGGCAGTTACAGTCAGAACTCTGCTCAGGGGAGGGCTTCAGACTCAGTGCTCAAGCCAGACTGACAGTCTTTGGAGATACTGCGGTACTGTTGTTGCACGCATCCTCTAGGGAAAGCTACGCTGAAGGTCAAGGGCCAGAGAGGGTTGGGGAATCAGCAGCCCCCATTCCCCCACCCCTTTGGGGAAGGCACTCAGTGACCTGCAAAAGAGTCTTTGGGCCCCAGGTGTGAAGTCTGATTGCCCAAGCAGGTTTACAGGTCAGGCTCTTGAAGGGGGTCAACTGATTGAGGAACAGCGGGTGACTCCAAGCGTCATCCTTAGATAAGTGGCTGTCACTGAAACACTGCTTTACATATGGGCCCACGCTCATGTCCCACGCTATGACAAAACACCAGAGGAAAGTGACTCGAAGAAAGATTGATTTCGGCTCATGCTTTCCGAGGTCTCAGCTCACAGTTGGCTCCACCTCACCTATGGTGGGTGAGGCAGAGCATCACGGAGGATAGGTCCATCACTGTGAGTCTGTGGTGAGGCAGAGAATCATGTCATGTGATGGAGGAGAGAGAGAGGAGGGAGAGGAGAGAGTTAAGAGGGGGAAGGGGGAGGAAAGTAAGGGGGACGAGACAAAGAGAAAGGGGAGGGAAAGCAAGAGAGGCAGAGATGGAGACATAAGAGTCCCCCGTGAGCTACTTCTCTAGCCAACCCCTAATACATCGTTCACGATACTTAGCCTTGGATTAACCCATCCATGCAGCCAGTATTCTTACAATCCGTTCATCTCTCAGGAATACCACCAATCGGGGACCAAAACCCCAACGTGAGCGCCCTTCTGACGGACACCTCACTGTAATCACCACAGGGTCTGTGTGCAGCTCTCTCAGGCATCTGCACAGTCAGCCCCGAGAGCTTACACCAGGCAAGGGGGGATGCATGCAGCCCTTGAGCTCTACGGTCCGTTCCCACATTCTAGAAAAGGCCAGGCTAACTAAGGACATGTCAACACTGGGGAATTATATTCTGTACACAGCCTTTCAGTCACTACAGCGAGTGACCTTTAGATGTTACTTGAGCTGTTATTTTGATCGAAACACGGTTCCACCTTTCTCTCAGGTTTTCTCAGTACTCCTTCTTAACTTTATTCCTAAACAACTCACTCTGAGCCATAAGGGTTTGGGGCCAGAGAGAAGGCGGGGCTGGAGGAAGCCTACTTTGCCCACAGTGGAAACACTTGTAGACTTCTGCTTGGACTGGACAGACGTGAGAAAACTGTACTGCCCAGACAATCTTAATAAGGGACAGATTTGTGTTGGAAACTTGAGATCCTTACATTTAAATACTAAAAGTGTTACTGTTTTATCTTCTAAAGTCTACTGAACAACAACAAAGCCCCTGACTTTAAAGCAAGTAAATTTATAAGCAATAAAAAAATAGAGGTAACAAGATGTTTAATTTTTATTTTATTTAGTTATTTTTAGCTCCTAAGGTTGAACACTCTACCACTGAGTTATAGCCCTAGCATAAGATCTTTTAGAAGATAATAATTAAACAATTGCTTAATGTGTGGATCTACCTATACTTAGAAAAGTGCTGTGGGATGTTCTGTATGGCAAATGTGTTGCTCTGATTGGTCAATAAATAAAACAATGATTGGCCAGTGGCCAGGCAGGAAGTATAGGCAGGACTAACAGAGAGGAGAATTGAGAGAACAGGAAAGCAGGGGGAGACACTGCCAGCCACCGCCAGGACAAGCAGCATGTGAAGATGCTGGTAAGTCACGAGCCACGTGGCAAGGTATAGATTTATGGAAATGGATTAATTTAAGTTATAAGAACAGTTAGTAAGAAGCCTGCCACGGCCATATGGTTTGTAAGCAATATAAGTCTCTGTGTTTACTTGGTTGGGTCTGAGCGGCTGTGGGACTGGCGGGAGACAAAGATTTGTCCTGACTGTGGGCAAGGCAGGAAAACTCTAGCTACAAAAAAAATATTCCTTTAGGGGCTGAAGAGATGGCTCAGTGGTTAAGAGCATTTCCTGCCCTTCCATAAGTTCTGGGTTCAATTCCCAGAAGCCACCTGGTGGCCCACAACCACCTGTAGCTACTGTTTCAGGAGATCTGATGCTTTTTCTGACCTTCAGGGGGTTCCTGCACATATGTAGTTTACATACATACATTCAAGAATACACATAGACACATACACATAAAATAACAAAATTAAACATTTAAAAATCCCTTTAAAGGAACAAAAATTTTGTGTGTGTTCAAAGAACTATTTAAACCAATAGCATCGATATTTGCATATACCACCATTCACTTTTGTGTTTTGGGACAAGGTCTCACATATTCCAAGCTGGCCAAAAACTCTCTGTGTAGGCATGGATGACCTTGAATGCCTCCTGACTTTACCTCCTGAGTACTGGGGTTACAGGTGTGTACATGATGATGTCTGGTTTGTGCAGTGCTGGGGAATCAAACCCAGGGCTTCGTGCATGTTAAGCAAGCACTCTTCCAACTGAGCCACATCCCAGTACCATTCACCGTTAATGGAATAGAAAAGCTTTTAGTTTTAGTCCATATTGCTACTCCCTGTGGAGAGTTCTGTTTAATTTCACAGCTGTAAGCTGTTCCATTTGCCCCCTGCGGTTCTCCGAACTTTATGGTCACTCTGCATTCAATACCATTTCACTTTCGAGCTATAATTATGTGTTTGTACCAGAGAAAGCAAGTGCCGTTGCTTCCTGAAGGCGGCTTCAGCTCTGCCATCTGGGTTAACTCCCAGTCACAACACTCAGGGGAGAGCTGTCACTGAGATGGGATCATTTGAGCCCAGAGTTCTTCCACTGTTTTGAACTCTTCAGAGAAAAGGGACCAAAACAATACAATACAAATTATTCATCAAATTCCCTGACAGTTTAAAAACCAAGCCCCAAGACAACGCAGAGGAGGGCTGGGGAAGTAGGCAGTGATTCACAAAGCATGGCGTACATGTCGTGAGCCACGACCGAATCCTGGGAACACAAGGGTAACTCAGGTGTTTGTCTCAGTTCCTGACCAATAACCATGCATGCCATGTGGGCTTCTCCTAGTGTTTCTAGATTGTTATACATTTCCTGAGATCAGGAATTCCGGGACGCCTCAGTGTGTTCTGGATCCTGACTTTCTACCTCATTCTCCTGACTCAGCAGGAAGGAAAACAGAAGCATAGATGTTGGGGAAGAGTACATATCCTCCGTGTCAGGAAGCAGGATGTGTTTATCCTTACGCTACCTTATTTACAGACATCATGCAAGAATGTCTTTCTTTAACCATCAAGCAAAGGGCCTACATACTTCAAGCCCTTTGGGTGCAGTATACATATGGTAACCTGTCACGTTCTGTGTTTCCCAACCTTCTGAACCTCTGTAGACACTCTGTTGTCTACTGGTAGGCTTACACTATGGCTTCTGGCTTTTTAGATGCCTGCAACAAATGCCATACTCTGAACAAGCTGTCCAAATGGCTCCTAAAAGATGTTGAATCAAATAATAATAGAACACAATTTGCTCCCAAACCATACACTGACATCTCAAATCTTAAGAGCACCTGCAGTTGGCTAATTGAATCTGATTTTGTGTAAGTAGAAACTGGAATAACGTCCTTTGAAAATGATATTTTCCCACTTGCAAGAAAAAACCATCATACATATATACAAAACAGTCAAATGACTCAGGCTGGAAATACCTGCGCCCAGCACTACAATTTTGATCTGAAATTGACCTTCCCCTCCTTGCTCTCTTCTTCCCTTTATCCCATAGCTCTGAGATATGAACCAGGTTCACTGGCTCCTTGGTGTGTTGGTTTTAAAGAGAAAACCTGCCTTTGTCTTGTCTGGAGCTAACCACTGAGCCACAGGAGTAAAACCAAACCAGGAGGTAGAGTCATCAAAAGACATTCGGGATGTGGAGGAGCAGCCTTGTCAGTGGGAAACCGTTGTGACAAGGGGACAGTTGGGTCATGTGTCTCAGTTTGTCTCTTCCTTTTGCTCAAAGACACGAGACCCGAGAAAGGACACATGGCTGATTGTGTCTTTTCTGCCAGTGTGGTGAATGTGTGCATACCTCCCACATACATGCTCAAAGCTCTCTAGTTTAAGTCTCTTACATCACATTAAGCTCCAGTGACAACTGAATAAGACATCACCAAAATATGCATTAATGAATACTGAGTGTGGTGGTTAATGCTGTGAACCTGATAGGGTCTCAAATCACTTAGGGTGTGGGCCTGCCTGTGAGGGATTATCTAGATTAGGTTAACCGAGGTAGGAAGACCCACTCTAAACATGAGAGGTCCTATTTTACGGCCTAGGGTCCTGGACCGGATATAAAGGAGACAGGTGACTGAGCAGCAGCATCCATCTCTTGACTTTTTGACTGTAGATACAACACCAAGAGCCAGCTTCAGGCTGTCCTCCTGCCTCCCCTGCCGCGATGCGCTGGCTGGACCTTGGGACCTTGAGCCAAACCAACCCTCCCTTCCTTAACTTCAAGTATTCTGTCACAGGGAATGTGGGGAAACAGTCCAAAACGGAGTCCTGGGATTTCTGAGTGCTTCTGAGAAAACCCCAAGAAAATAAGATGAGTGTTTTGTGACCGAGTTTCTTCAAAACACGGAATTGTTCTTTGGAGTGTGCTTTCATGCCCCTCCCAGGTGCAGCAGACAGGAGTGAGTTCACTTCGGATTATTTATTTTCACTAGCTATTTATTTGTTCATACTCCTCTATGGAGAAACATGTTTTTGCCACATGTGGTTTGTCCACCATGTGAGGCTTGTCCTTGTGACTGTGTGCTTTACTAATGTGATTCTTCTTAACCCTCACTGTATAAATTGTCTGATGCTCTGAATAAAGTTGGCTATTGTGTGAGACTTTAGTCTGCCTCATTTTTGGGTTTCGTTCTCCCAGGTCCCACTGCCAACAAAAACAATAAAGAGAGATGGTTACTAGTAACTAATACACCTAGTAAAGATTAAAATCATGCATGTGGAAAACAAGAAAAAAATCTAATTAATTGATTTTATGAAATCCTTTCCATTTCTACCTCTTCATATACATCCCTAATCTCTATTTCTTAATAAATTTACTAGTGTAGTGTTGGCAAGACTACCTCTTATTTAAATCATTATATTGAAACTCAAGTGGACTGTATATCCAAAGGTTACTTTCATTCTCTAGGCATTAATGACAAATAAAATGTCACATGACAGATATTTGCTTCCAAGGGCTCACCATTTTAATGACTATTTCAGCTTAGCAACAGCTGGTTCTGTGACCTAATGTACTATCACTTTCTCCTCAACAATGGGGAAAAAATTAGTGCTCTTCTGGAGTTTGAAACAGTATCATAAATTCTGAGATATCTGCTCAACTAGCTCTTCTTAAAGACAAAGAACATCCAGAGTGTAACTATTTTCCAGGCAGGAAAAGAGAATGAGAGTTTTGTCTTTTATAGGAGGAGGTTTTTGCAGAACGAATAAATTAATAGATTAATTTCCCACAAAGTTGAAGATTGGAGTCATGGCATTTTGAAAACCATGTCAGTGGAGATTATCACTCCAATTATTGCTTAAACTAGCCCAATCTTGGTACCAAAGAAGACATCTGAATCAACAAGAAGACATTTCCTCTCTTCCTACCTAGGGTACTTTTGGCAGTCTGTGGGATAAATTGAATCTGAAGCAAGACTGGGCTGATCAGCAGAGATAGGACTCACAGATAATTCTAGAGTAAGGCCAGCATGGATCTGAGTGTAGACTCAGGAGAGCTGAGAGTAGAAACAAATGCTGTCAGAAAAGAGCATGGATTGGACAGCATGGGAGAGCACATGTAAGCCCTGCCATAGCTCCCACCTCATTGGTTCTTCCTGCAAGTCCTTCTCCTTGACTGGCTGGGCCAACTTTATGACTGCCTTTGTCAAAAGAGTATGGAAGAAGAGATGCTCTATATCAATGGTTCTCAGCCTTCCTAATGCTGGGACCCTTTAATATGGTTCCTTATGTTATCCTAAGCCCAGCCATAAAATTACTTTGTTGCTGCTTCATAGCTGTAATTTTGCTGCTGTTATGAATCATAATATAAATATCTGATATGTGACCCACAGGGGTCAAGACCTACAGGTTGAGAAGCACTGCCCTAGATGCCATGTCACACAGAATCAGTATCTGCCATGTCATATAATTTATCAGAATAGACAAAAAAGAAAAGTAATACAAGAAAGATTACTAAGGCTTCTTTGAGAACCAACTCTAGAGACACCCAAATGGTACAAATAACTAACGCTATGTCTCCGTCTGCTCACTGATGGTAGTAGCACAGGAGTAGTGTCACTTAGGATAATTTGAGCTTCTGTAACAGTGAACCATGCCCATGTTAGGATGGCATTTCTTTGCTACCTGTGAAAGGGACTTAAAATTTGAGCATAGCGTTCATACACCATCCACATTGTTAAGTTACCAGTCAGTAAATAAATACAAAAAGAAATATGGCTGTTAAGGACACTTTAACATCTTTTGCCATGCTTTATGACTTTCTAAAAAATGGTATTTAACTTTATTGGGATCAAATAATCCCTCATCTCTTCATTCTAGATAACACAACAGTAATTTATAAGACAGCATATTTCATTATGCACATATGAGCCCTGTAAGTCCTCATGAGCTCAGTGAAGGAAGTCCTCAGAATACTTGGCTGAAATCCCAAGAAACTACAAGAATCATGGTCATCATATTTCTTCTGTCCCTAAATGACTTCAAAATTTCTCTGTTTGGTAGCAATGGATGCTGACAAGTGTGAGTTCTTCTGGTATCTAATGTTCTCTGATGCTCCCTGTGGGTCTAAAAATCTTCTGAGCTTCCTCTAAACACAGCCATGTCTTCAGCAACTGGAAATTGATGAAGCAGTTACGCTCTCCATGCCTACCAGAGACAGTAGCGGAAGGAATCAACCACTGATTACCAAAACAGACTAGAATCTGGAGAACTGTGTAGTTTGAGGCTCTGACTTCTCCCTGGTTGGAGTCTGAGAACAAAGGACCATCTTGCATCTATTTTGGCATTGCCAAGTCCTGCCTCAGTGCCAGGAGCCCCAATGACAGATACCTTGCCATTGAGTGTGTTTGCTTGCTTTGAAACTCAGAAAATTAATTAATGGCCATCCATGCATCTTGAAAATTTATTTATGCCACTACTGAGCCAATTTGGGACAAACATCAAGATTACAGACATGATTAAGATACGATTATGCCCTTGAGGAGGCTAAGTCTGTATTAGAGGGTGATTTGGAACTGCATAGTTCAAATTAGAACACAGGAGTACTAAGTAAAATACGTCAAACACGAGAGTTTATTACATGATGCTGTTTACATAAGGTTCAAGAGCAGGCAAGTCTTATCTATGGAATGTGAAGTAGAGATTGTGGTAACCCCCGAGATGTTAGTGACTGGAGGGGAGCAGGAAGGGGACCAATGATATTAGTGTTCTATTTCTTAATCTGGGTGGTCTCCCAACTTTGAAAATACAGCCAACAGTGCCTTTATGATTTGTGCACTTTCATACACGTGCATGGTAGACTTCATAAAATGTTCAACTCAGAATATTTTGAGAGCATACAGTTCACATATGCGGCTATTTCTTATTATTCCTGTAGGCAAACAGTGTTCTTAGCATTTTCCTGGAAAATATCTGCAGAGCCCCAAAGTTGAGTGAAAATTCCCCCCTCAGAACTCCAAGCATTTTGTTAGGCATCTCCCTTTCTTTAAGCCTACTGAATAGTCTCACCACCTATTAGTGTTCCTGTTACACAGAGCACTCAGACACCGTTGAACAACACTTAACATTCTCCCCCTTGAACTCTGCTCCACATGGCCTCTTCCTGGGCTACCCAGGGCTCTTCAATGCACCTTTATATTCAGCATAACATACCACGCATGACCCATGGGTGTCTACTCTCAGTGTAAAAGCAATACATCCTTTCTTCTGCTGCCTTGGGTACAATAAAAAGATAACTGGATTAGTCCTTTGTCTATACCACTAAGGAAATACTAAATTGCCCACACCTGAAGAAAAAAGTATTTATGATGACAGTACATTCTGCTTTGTGGCTCATCCCTTACTCTTCAGCACCATAGCCTGATTCTTATTCAAGTTGACTGCTGTGTTCTGGAAAAGAGGTGGATGACCATATTTGGTACGACGGCTACACGCTAAAAGAACACTTAACCAACTTTCCATCTATGGGCATCTCTTGGTTATTCTTAAGTCTTTACTTTTTAAAAAGTAACACATCCCTTTATAACATTCTCATTTACAGTAACCATGCCTTGCTGAGTTCCCAGAGGTTTATTTCTGTGTCAAAACTGTCCATGTGACTGAGAAATTTTTAGAATACCCATTGTCAAATGTGAAGAAGACTTCAATGATGTGTTTCTATGGTAGCAAATCCCACAAGCCACTGATACGTTGCTTTTTGTGTGTTAGTGCCTCTGAATCACGAATGCCTAATGCTCTATTGCACCCTCCAATCACTGCCAGCTAGGTGACAGCTGTAATGTGGTTGTCACTTCCTGTACCACCTGGCAACACTCAATCAGAAATGTCACCTAATAACTCTCATAGGCTGCAAGAATATATCAGAGATTCAGCTGTGTATTAAAGCTGCACTTTGACCGGCCAAGGGTCTGTCAAAAGGCAAAGCCATTTATTATGAATATTTGGTGTTACCCAGCCTTTAATATTCCAGCTATCTTCTGCTACAAAATCCTTGTGTGCCCAGACCAATTGGTAAACAGTTCAGCTCTCCAGACCTGCTGAACCTACTAAGTTACCTTCTGCCCTGATGAGCTTAGGAGACAAGCTGGCAGGAGACACAGCTTTGTTTCCTGTGCTAATGAAGCTCAGACCATTCCCTCGCCTTGAGGAGGCCTAGTGGTTCTCCAGAGCACTTTGACTGAAAACAAAAGAGGTTTTACATATCAAGGTGAGAGGCAGAATAACATTCCTGAGGAGGCAGAGAACTGCAAGCCCAGAGGGGGCAAAAGCAGGCATTTTTCTGTAGACAGGGACAGAATAGCATGGGGAGAGAGAAGAGAGGATGACAGAGGTTCCATAGAGAGTAAGCAGATTTTCTGAATACCAAGAGTAGAGAGTAGCAGAGAAGGAGAAAGAGGATACAGAGGATGAAGATGAGGCTGGAAACATAGGAGTTTAGTCCTTAGCAGGACTATGAGCTAGGGAGCTGGATGGAACTGTAGTTATGGAAACAGGATTTCATCCCAGAGAAATAAAGTAGATGGATATGGAGCTTGGTATTCTAGAGTTGTTGCTGCCTTGAATGCCTGGTGGAGCACAGCTGAATTGATAGAATTTTGTCTTAGAGGAATAAAGTTAACAGACATAAGAACATAGTGTACGTAGATTTTTCCCCCTCAGATATCCCATGTGGTCATAGCTAGGCCCCTGGACCTATGGTTGTACCCTGTGCAGACATCTTGATGTCTTCAAGATCAAGAGAGTATCACCCCTGAGTCTTACTGGATGGGTACCACTGGGGTCTTTGCTTATATTTTCTTCCTATCTATATTTGTGAGCTATCAATAAAGTCTACAAGTAATATATAAAGAGTAGCTTAGATAAATTTAATTAGCAAGATACTATTGTTCATCTTATTTTACCTTTTAAGGCTCGACATATTTTATTATGAACCTACCAGTTTTTGTTTTCAGGCAGAGAAGATAAGAAGCAAACCAGATACTCAATTTAAACATGACCAAATCTTCAGAGGTTAAAAATGTTCAGCTCTCTTTGGTAGGACTGATAAATGACCACAATTCAGCAAACACTGTCAATCATGCCATCGTGTGAGAATTCATACAAACCCAGTTTCCTTTTCCTCCAGTGTTTTCTCCTGGAGTTGTACCTAATTTTGATACCAGGGCTCATTAAAGCCCATCATGGAACAGGATAACTTTGCTTTGTTTCTTGGCCAGGAATCACTCGATTCTGAAAGTCTTGTGAGAAGACATGGCGAGAAGCTATGTCAAGTGTGCTATGCATGGTGGTGGAGGGGAGCCATTGATCATTTTAATTAGTGGCATTTTTGTTTTTAGATGTGTGTGTGTGTGTGTGTGTGTGTGTGTGTGTGTGTGTGTGTGTGTGTGCGCAACATGTGTGTGGGTACTTGCAGGGGCAAGAGTGGGAAATGGAGTTGCAAGGTGGTTGTGAGTTATTATACCTAAGTATTGAGAACTGGATTAAGCAGCAAGCATTCTTAATAGCTGAGCCATCTCTCCAGCCCTAATTTTTCTAAAATAATTTTTTAAATTTAGGATCATTTGTAGCTCTTTTTGTGAACTGCCTGTTTTTTATATATTTGGGTCTTTTTATATTGAGGCACTTATCATTTCTTGTTAATGGTTGTAGTACATTTTACAAGTTAAAGGAATAACAAGTATGCATACAAACACTTTTTTCCTCATTTTTATTCATTGTTTATTAATGGTAGGATTGCACTTTAGAGCCAAATTCAACTAATAAGGGTTTTCAGCCAATTTCAAACTTGATAACTTTGCCAATTGCTTTCATGTGGCTCCCAGCATCATAAGAACTCCTTATGGCGTGTGTGTGTGTGTGTGTGTGTGTGTGTGTGTGTGTGTGTGTGTGTACAGTGGAATGGACGACATATCTACATATGTAAATCCAGCTGCCATTGCATATATCCCAGAACACTGCAGCCTGTTTCTCAGCTTTGATCACATTTTCCCCTGAAAAGTTGATTCTCTAGTTGCTCCAGACCAGCACTCGACATCTTGAGAGGCTCTACAGAAGTAGTCTTGGAATTGCCAGAAGCAGCACAAAGCTGATCTAATGAGAAACAGCCCCTTCCAGTGATTCCTCCATACCCAGATCCCCAGCTTTTGGCCTCTACCCAGGCCAGAGTTGGGTCTCCAAGTGTTCCACTGGGCCAGCCAGACATCACTGGGATGGGCCAGTACACAGTGCAGCCACACTCGATGATGCCAAAGGTGAAGTGTAACCACTGGTGTAGTGGGCACAGCTGCATTTCAGGGGTTAACCACAGCCCTGCCACAAAACAGACAGAAGGTCTTGGGGACAAACGTGCTTTACGTTTCTGAGTTTCCTTTCCAGTCTTCTCTCTCTGGTGGGGGCAGTGGTGTCACTGGAATTTCTGCCAACGCTGCTGCCTCTGGTCTGCACTTCATGCTCGTCTCAACTCTCCTGTCCTGTTGGCCAGTCCTAGAAACGGTGTCAGGCTGGAGAGAGTGCTCGCTGTGCGAGCATGAGCACCGGAGTTCCATCCCCAGGACCCAGGTATCGTAAAAACCCAGGCCATGGGAGCTCGTGCGTGTGGTGACAGCACAGAGGCTGGTGACGTGAGATCCCTGAGGCTCACTGGCCAGTCAGCTTGCCTACGTTACCTGCACCAGGCCAGTGGGAAATCCTGTCTCAAAAGATGAGAAGTCAGGCACTGTAGGCCCTCTATCCAAGGTGGACATTTGGCCTCCACATGCACACTCTCACAGCCTCACATATACAAATGTATACATACATTTGTATGCACACTCTCACAGCCTCACATATACAAATGTATACATACATTTGTATGCACATTCTCACAGCCTCACATATACAAATGTATACATACATTTGCATGCACACTCTCACAGCCTCACATATACAAATGTATACATACATTTGTATGCTCTTGTAGAGGACCAGAATTTGGTTCCCTGAATCCACATGAAGATCCATTGCCCTCTTCTGAACTCTGTGGGCACCTGCACTCCATAGAGCCCACACCTTTACACACACCCCCAAACTCCCACCCCCACACACTCCCACCCCCACCACTTTACCTAAAAAGTAAATAAATTTTAAAATAAAATCAGCAGCAGAGTCAGTCAGGTGTGTCTTTCTCCACAGACGCCATCCCTAACCTTTGTGACAGCCCCTCCTGGATTAGCAGAAGCAGTTTGATTTGTGTTTTTCTTTCTCAGTGCACAAGGAGCTGCATTGACTTAAAAGTCAAGGTTAGAAGCTCTATTGGACTTCTGATGTACTCACCTTAGCCAGGACCACGTGGTCCTAGAAGCAAGTCTAAGGATTTTTCCAGTTGGTTTTAACAATCACAAGCTTGGAGTTCCTCCCATTCCCTTCAAGGATCTACTCTATGATTATCTAAGTCTAATGGGATTTTTCCCTGAAATGTGTCTGTTTAGGGTTTCTTCCCCATGTTTTAAGCTGTTACTATTTTTGCTTAAGGTCAAGTTAATCTTAAGATTTATTATAGCTTTAACATGGTTTGTGTGCTTTTCACATTTCCTACTATTGCTTGTATAAAATGATGGGAAAACACGACTTTTGAAAGGGTTTACCCTGGGAAGCAGGAAATGCCTGTTAGTAGGGCAGGAGAGAGAACGCACAGCAGAGCACGGACTGCCTCCCCACTTCAGGGAGGGCATGAAACCTCTGCAAAAAGCCGGAGAGGAAAGTCTGACTGCAAAGAAAAAAATGGGAGGAGATAAAGCCAGGGGAAGTAGGACCGGATTCGACATGAGACGAAGAAAAAAACAACTTCTGGTGACCAGCGGTCGAAGTCATGCTCAGCCACCATGGAAAATTCAGTCCAAATACGCGTCTTCTGCCCAGGAAGAAGGAGGTGGGACTCCCAAGAAGTGCCTAAGAGGCCTCGTGAGGAAGCTGAAGGGCTGGTCAAGGTGAAGATGTTTAACTTCGGACACAGTGTCTACTTCGCTGGTCTCGCAGAGGTGAGATCAGAGACCAGAAGTTCCACTCTGAATGCAAGGTTCACACTGAGAAGTTTGTGACAAAAGCCAGAAGGTACCACCCATATTAGCAAAGGTTAGAACACCTTTGGGAACAGTGCTCCGTCATGTAAAATCAAGCCACATGAGATGTGATGGGTTCCTTCAGTTTTCAGTAATACTCTGTAGACTGAAACAAAGCTATTTGTAGAGATGGCACAGCGGTAAAGTGAGGATGATCACAAAGATCAGAGTTCAAATCCTCAGAACCGATTTAAAGCCGGGTGCATGCGAAGATGAAATCCAATTCAGTTTCATCATAAAGACTCAAGTCAGCATGATGGAGACTTCAGGGGAGTAGGAATACCCAACGGATAACTGGATTTTATTCCTTTGTCTAAACCTTGTTTTCATAACTCTGAAGTGTACCAGTTACATTTCAGTCTTGTCTTGAAATACTCTCAGCATCTTCAAGGTTTTGTTTTCAAAACAGTACTTTCCAGAAAGAATCAGACAAATTATTCTTTTATGGAAGAATGAGGTGAGAAATTTTTTAAATTTTCTTTTTTTTTATTTATTCTTTGTGTCTTTCACATCAGGTATCCCTATCCCACACATCACCTGTCCCCTCGGATTCACCCTCTGCCCCTGCAACCTCACTCCCCCGCAAATATAACAAAATAAATTTTTTTTTAAAAAGGAAGCAAGGGGAAATGTCGTCATGGAAGCTGCAGTGTGACACAGTGAGTCATGCAGTACACCCTTTATCCACACATCTTTACCTATAGGGGTTCGTCACAAAGAATCATTGGTTGGGTTCGAGGCCCCAGGCCTCTGCTGTGCTACTGATACTTGGCCCTCCACTAGGACTCTTACTGGACATCCCGTTCCTTCCCTGGGTCATGCATATCCTGTAGCCCTAGGCCCACAGGACTCCTGCGCCCCCCCACACCTGTGCTCCAACCCATCACAGATGGAGTGGATGTCGGTAGGCCAACACCCAGCCTTGGCTCTGGACCTGGGCTGCTGCGAGGCCAGTCAGCCCCCCAGCTCTTTCCCTTCTCCAAAACCAGCCTGAGCTCTCCAGCATTGCCCTGGTGAGTTCACCCCTTGCACCTATGAGCAAAGGGGTGGGGTCAGTTCTCCTGCTTTCTGGTCCTCAGAGGCGGTTCTCCCACACCTACCCCTTAGGGTCAGCTCTGCTGTGTTGCTCAGGAGAGGTGTTCCGGCCATTCTCCTGAGTGCTGCAGCTGATGAGGCACAGGGACAGCTCTCCCACTCTTAGAACCTCAAGGCCAGCTCAAAATAATTGTTTTGTTTTGGTTTGGTTTTTGAGACAGGGTTTCTCTGTGTAGCCCTGGCTGTCTTGGAACTCACTATATTGACCAGGCTGGTCTTTAACTCAGAGATCTAACTGCCTCTGCCTCCCAAGTGCTGGGATTAAAGGCATGTGCCAACACTACCACCCAAGGTGAGAGATTTTTTCTCTGTATTTGAAAATGTAATTTTGGTTTGTGTCCTGGAAACTTGCCTAATGGTCTAATGGAATACAGCAATATTCTTTCTTTTGCCACATCAAAAGTGACAATAAAACCACAAATCTGATCACAAACATTGTACAGTTACTATTAAATAAAGAACTGTGCCAGGGACGTTCTGACCTCCATTTTGTAGACTGATCCACTCTGATGCAGAGTCAACAGAGGAGCAGAATTTTATTGCACCCTTTCCTGTTTTGACATTTACTCAGCTCAGCCACATCTGACTTGGGACTCCTCTTCTGAGCTTACTGTGCAAAGATGCATGCTTGGGAAGTAGGCAGATTCACGCTCAGCTTTCCAGTTGTCCACAGTGGGGAAGAAACAAAACCACACTCCAGGCTGCACACTCCAGGCTGCACACTCCAGGCTGCCTTTCAAATCCTTTCTCCACCACTCTCACCAGCACTACTAGCAAGAAGGAAATATTGATTAGGATGTCTCTGTAGAGTTCCCTGTCCTAGGATTCTAGAATGACCTACAGACATGGAATGTGAGAAACCAGGGGAAAACGAAATGACCTACATTGAATATTTGCCTCTCCTAATGACGGCTAATAGGTCAGCCTTCTAATACAATCCTCAACCAGTTAGCCATCTTCCAGACGCAGACTTGCTGTTCTCACACTGAAGAAGAAGTAGATATCATCACCTTCTCCTTGTTGTGAACTTCCTACCTAGGTGGGAGCATTCAGACAACAGCCCTGTCCGGAGGCCCCTCCTGCTTTTCTGGTACACCCGGGCATTAGTATGGCGATTTCAATGAGAGGCCAACTTGACCCAGCTCAGAGGCCTGCAGAGAACTCACAGGGAAGGGTCTCTGAACATCCATGGACACAGTGATAGACAGGGTTTGAGTTCACACTCTGGAATGAGCTGCACACAGTTTATCAAAAGATTGTCTCACGCAGTATAAATAACTAACTAATAAAAGTAAAAAGAAAGGATCTCAGGACCCTTGAAGTTTGTTCTCATTGTTACGTCTGAGGCTCACTATGTCTTACAGAATCGGTGCTGGAAACTGCCGGGCAGCCATGTTTTACCCCTGCATCCAGCTGCTTGCTCTGCTTTGTCCTCACTATTTCCAGGTCTCAGGTGCTCAGAAGTGAAGGCGGTGATTACAGTGTCTTCACATGACCATCCACAGTGGGTTAGATCTGAGCATTGCCCAGCTCCTGCTCTGTGCTGTCTCCACCAGTTCCACTCACATGACTTGTGACTCTGTTGAGTCATATGGATATAAGGATTGCTGGAGACCCTTTTCTCAAGTAAACCCACAGCTCTCTGCCTCTGATAAAAATGTATACAGACCCTCTTTATGTAAAACTGAAGGAAAGTGTTGGAGGTCCTCCAGGCTTTAAGTTGGTAAAGAGTGTCTCCCAACTTACAATGACCCTCATCTCAATAAGTATCAACTGTAGGCTAAAATAAAAATAATAAAGTTTTAAAAGGTAGTGAATAAAAATAAAAGCTACAAGTAGCTGCCATTTGCTAACATTTGGATGACAGCAGGGAACAGATGGCTACCTACCTTCTGGGTGACAGGAGAGAGGACATGTGAGTCCTGGGGGTACTTTTACAACCCAGAGGAACCAACATCCTCATCACCAGAGTCTACTCACTTTCCATGTTTGAACCTGAAATGTCCCCCACGAGCTCATGCATTCAATGCTTCTGCCCCAGCTGGTGGCACTATCTGGGGACATTATGCAAGTTTAGGAGATGAGACCTAGGTCACCAGAGATGGGCGGGGGGGGGGGGGGGGGGGGGGGGGGGGGGGGGGGAGTGGCTAGATGGCGCTAGCTGGGTCCAAGGCTCCAAACCTGCCTTCTCTGCTCCCTGTCTGCTGTGAAGCCTCCACCAGAGACTCACATCACCACTGCACCATGATGGCTTTCCCTGACACGGTGAACTGTGGGTTTAGAAACCATGAGTCAAATAGACCTTTCTGCCCTTACATTGTTTCGGTGTGATTTTGTGGCATCATGCTGCAAAGCTAACCAACACTGACACTTAAGCTCACAGCTTTTAAATTCATGGTGACATCATACACACCCATTGTGCGTATGTAATGAAACAACAGGTCTCACAAAGCAATAACTACCAGTCTTATGTGTGATGAATTGAAATATTTTCTGCAGTCCATTTTGAAAGTATTATGCAAGCTTCCTCAACATGCAGTTTCTGGACTCCAGTTAGAAAAGAGGCACTAGGTGGAATGCAATTGAATGGGTCATTTGCAAGTAATCTCAGACACATTAGCATGCAAGCTTGAGAGGCAATGGTCTGTTCCTTGGGTCTGAGAATTCTTCCATTATACACAATTCTAAACACACAGGACTGGAAACACTATTTAATTTTTTATTAAAGGGAAAGGCAGTAAAGCTGCAGGGGGGGAGCAGTTTGACTTCAGTTCAGAGTCAAACCACACTCATTTAACAAGGTCACACTTCAGCAGGGAAACACTTAATGGTAATGGGTGTTTTCATCAGTGACTGTAAAGGAAAGCAAAAGATGAGGAGGCTTGACTGCCCCGAGGGAGGGGTAAAGGTTGTGTTCTCTTGGTGTGTGCATGCCAACCTAGTTGGCTCACTCCCAGTCCCAGTGAGGACATTGGGCAAAGGCTGCTGGGAGCACAGACGGAGTGGGTAACGCTTGCAATGTATGCAGGAGGTCCACAGCATCTCCAGGAAGGCCACTTAAGACACGGGCCCCAGGCATAACACAATGGCTTACGTTTTCCCAGCTGCTGACAACAGCACCCTCCTCAGCAGTCTAAGAATCCTTTGTATTTGTTGCTTCTGAATGCTGACCAATGGCACTAGTGGGATTCAGAGCAGCGCAGGCCAGCATCAGAAAGGCCAAGGCGGGCATGGGTTCTGTGAGAAAGACAGGAAGGAGTGCAGAGCCTGCAAGGATTCCAGTGACAAGGTGTCCCATTCAGACAGCTTCGTGTGTTGAGAATGCTACACTTGAGGCTGTGCAAAGGCTTTTTGCTCCGCTCTGGAAACCTCAGCACCTCAAATACTAACTGCAGAAACTGAGGATTCCACCTAAGGTTCCAGATGTACACTAGTTGCAGTCTTAAGAAAAGCCAGAATCCTCAACTTTCCTTTGCTAAAAAGTTACTGTTAAAGTTACTGTTTTAAAAAGGGCACTGTTATTTAAAAAAAAATACTGTTAACCCCAGATACACAAAGGCTTAAACAACCATGACCTTTCAAAATCTGAATATTCTAGAGTGCCAGTAAACAACTTGCAAGTTTGGAAAGAACGTCTCTCTTGAGCTCATCCTAGTAAGGTGTACATAGGAATTTAGACACTTCTAATCTAATGCCTTTACTGTGTAGCCCAAGTTGTGCTTCAACTCACTAGGTAGCCCAGGTTAGCCTACAGCTAGCAACAATGCTGTCTTGGGGTAGTGGAGACATTCTTGCACTACCACACCCAGCTGATGACTGTGCTCTGTCCTCATTCTTATATCTCAACCCTGCATGCTGGTGTTTAAGGTAAGGAAGTTCAGTTCATACAGTTCTAAATCCTTCATATTCCATGTAGTCAAATATTCTGAAAATTCTTCTTAAAGAGTTAGATGCCAGAAATAGCAATGATTGCACCAGCCTCCTGCCTTTATGCAAGAAGAAATAAGCCTCTGGGGATAGTGAATACGGGTTCTCAGGCAGTCCTATCCACTCATATTGTTTTCCCTTAGAGGAAGCTACAAAAACTTATGAATTAAGGGCCAGCATGATGATGGGCAGCATGTCTGTGATAACTTGTCTGATGGAGTCATGCACAGAATAGCAGCGTTTTCGTTGACAACAGGTTGCACATACAACAGGAGTCCCATAAGATTATGATGAAGCTAAAAATATTCTTATTGCCTAGTGACACTGTAGCTTCCAAAACACAACACACTCATCTCGTGTTAGAAGGAGCCTGGTGTAGACAAACATACTGCACAATTATGCAAACTAATGTGCTGTGAATGGGCACATGTCTGGCCATACAGAAGTATGGTAGATACGGTATATAAAGTATAATATCAGATGATGAAAATGACTGTTACGCTTTATATTCTTATAAACTTAGTTATTTTATTGTTTTTATTTTTATTTTGTGTGTCTGGATGTTTTGCCTCCATACATGTCTGTGCATTCTGTGCATGCCTGGTGCCTACAGAGGCCAGAAGAGGGCATTGGATCTCCTGGAACTACAATTAGAGATGGTAGTAGTTAGTCCCCATGTAAGTGCTGGGAATTAAACCCAGGTCCTCTGGAAGAGCAGTCATCTCTTAACTGCTGAGCCATCTCTCCAGTCCCTTTTATTATTATTTTAGAGTGTACTCCTTAAACACATACATTTAAAAATATGTATGTTTAAATATATATATAGGAATGTGTGTATATGTACACACACACACACACACACACACACACACACACACACACACACACGGTTAACTGTAAAGCAGCCTTAGGAAGTGTTCTAGAATAGGGCAATATCATCACAGGTGGTTACAACTCCATGCCTGTCATTGCCCTAAAGACCTTCTATGACCTTCCAGTGGGACACAATGTGGAGGTGGGAGATAGGAGTGTTGATCATCCTGCCTTTGTGTAGATCTCACCTAACTTGTACATTTGTCTGTTTTTAGAAAAAAAAGTTTATTGATTTAAAATAATTAAAAGACAAAGCTTATGAAATGAGAATATAAAGGAAGAAAATTTTCTTAGCTCTAGAGCATATTTAAGTTTTAAGTTATATTTATCATAAAAGCACCAAAGGGTTTATAAACCTTAAGACTTACCAACTAGAAAAGGTACAGTATGCCAAGATTAATTTGTCTTAGAGGAAAAGCAAATTAGTATGAATGTAGTATTGTCCAAGTGCAGGAGAGTCATAAGGCTGCAGGAGGCAGGGTATGTCCTAGGCCTTCTGCTTCAACTCACTCAGTGACTCACAGGAACAGCTTCCAGTTGTGAGGTGGTGCTTTCAGATGTATCATGTTTCACCTCTCAGCTCGTGTCTTTGTGGTGCCTTTCCTTTATTCAGGTATATTAGATGTCCAAATACACACTATTGTGCTACAAAGTGCCTGTGGTACAGTAATATGCTGGAGAATTGCCTGTACCGCAAGCCTCGGTGTGGAGTAGACTCTACCATCCATGGACCTAAAACCATTCTACAGTGTTTTCAGTGATGAAATCTCCCGGTGATCTATTTCTCAAACCTATCCTCACAATTGGCACATATCAAACCTGACAGGCTCAGCCTCTTGAACTCTCAGTAGTACCAGACGCTGTAACACACCACTTTCTAGAAATCCTCTCTTTGCTTGGTTTCCACAATTTTGGCTTTCCTCTGATTAAACATTTCCTTTACCAGTTTCTAATTGGCATTTCCTCCTCTGGGTCTCTTTCTTCAGCTTGCGTAGCCTCCCGTGTTGAAGAACCCACTGTAACTGTTTCCACCACCCAGGATCGAACAACAACGCCCACACGCGTGTGCATGCCCTCATCTCACACTCGGCAGGCCCAGCACAGGACCCACACTCACTTGCAATCCACTCCTCTCCCTTGCACTGCCTTTTGCAACGGTGCACCGCCCACCTCCACCCAGTTATTCGTCACGCCACTCTAACGTTCCAATGCAGATCTGCAGTCAGTATTTCTGGTATCTTGACACTTGCCGTCAGCCTCTTACCAGGCATACCCACAAGCCCAGTGTCGTCCAGGCACAGGCTTCAACTCACCTTGCTCAGCGGTTTTCTGAAACAGCTAGAATTCTGACAGCGCTGTCTGAAAAGTCCCTTGCTTTCCCTTCACCTGGAGGAAAGAGTTCACCGTCCTCAGCACCTTCTCCATTCGACCTGCTTTGCAGTCTCTCCTCACCACCGGGGTCACAGTCACGGTCCCCCGGCTTGTCACCCTGATCCACTCATTTTGCTACGCTTCCCGACTGCTGCCTTTGCCCAAAGTGCTTCCATATCCCCCCTCCACCCTGCTTTGTTTGACAATAAGAGCCTCACAAATATGAGGCCTCCCTCAGAGCTCTGGTCGATTTCCTCATCTCTGGGGGTTCAAACTCTGCTTTCTTCACACTAATAACGTCACACAAGATCCATCGCACCTTGTCAATGACGGCTCTCTTCCCTCTAAGTTGACGTCATCCTTTAGGAAGATGGCGTCTTGCCCTCTTCATATAGCTAGGATTTCACACCCTCTGCTCTGAAGGGTTCACAACACGCCCCCACGGTCGGGCGTGTTTGCATACGCCCAGCGGACACTTCCGCCTAGCCAGTTCCAGGTCAGGATAGCCATTTCTGGGTCAAGGCGTCTTGCGTGACCAGGATCCGTGACGTTGCATAGCTATGTAGGCATGCAACGTGGCCATGTGATCTACGCACATGCGTGGAGTAGTGACGTGACCTGGGCATGCCCAGCCTTTAAAATCCTTCGCCATGTTCCCGGTTCCTTCTCCACACACGTGTCTCTCCTACAGGCCTGTGCACTCTCTGTCCCTTTATCTTTAATAAAACTCTTATTAGCGGATCCTGTCATGTTTCATGAAATTTTCTTGCAGGGTAAGAGCACAACGCGGCCAATTAACTAACATGCTCACAGTAGGCGCTTACTCAGCAGTTACTCAAAAATACACACTCGGTGACTAACTGAATTGAGAGTGGGGATAGCCGAGTGCTCCCCAATTGACAAAGTCAGGACTCACACTCTGTGAGTGTCTGTCTGTAAGAAAAACTCATTTTCTTTTCTATGTGTGAAATATGGTGAGACTCCAATGAGATTAGGTATGTGAAAGCACTGTGCCAAATATAAACTCCCAGAGCAGAGTCTTTCCATGTCTATTCATTTACCTGAAATCTGTTGAAGATAGGAGATTATAAAGGCAATGTCCAAACTGAAGAGACATACAAACACCACTGAAACACAGATATGACCTCTACACATGCACCTCAAGAGTGGCATGGATTTAGTGTGATGTGCACGACATCATGGTATTACATGTTAGCTAACAGGCAGAAGTCTAATACAGAGAAAGAGTTGCATTGCAAGAAGTATGAACCTTAGCACCATGGATTCCTGTCCTTCACTCTCAAGTGGTTTTACAGCACACAGTTACAAAGATGAAAGATCTATGTAATACTGCGAGAAACCAGAGTATACACTTACTGCTCATCATATACATGCACACACATTTCAAATGTTCACAGTCCGTACATCGGAAGGTTTGAGTGTGCAACTCATGCACTTGAACACTTGGCCGGCCCCCAGTTTGTGGCACTTGTGGGGGATTGTGGAATCTATAAGACATGAGTTTAGGAGTAGGCCTGCCTTTGACCTCTGTACCCATCTCTCTTAGTCTGGCTCTCCATCTCCCGGTCAGTGGCACCTGATAAAACTCACTGTGCAGTCCCTGGAACCACCTTGCTTTCCTTCCAGGATTAATTGAAATCCCCCGGAATTCTGAGCCAAAATCAACCCTTCTTCTCTTACATTATTTCTGACAATTATATATTGTCCTGGCAATGAGAAACATAATGTAAAGATTAATTACACCTATTTACATTCAGAAGAACCCAGGAAACTCTTTCTTTGCCTTTGATAAACAAGGAAACTGAGGCAGGTAGCAACTCATCGTGAAACAGCTGAGATTCATGACTCTGTCAGACTCTAACCACTCAATCCTGCAGCCTGTCTAAACGACATGGCCCACTCTATAGTCTTGACAAACGATAGTTTCTTTTGCTTTCAGAGAAAATGGTTCTTGGTTGATGGTTATGAGGTCTGCTAGTCCTTTGCTGATAGAACCCACATGCCAATTGGATGCTGTGAAAAGGGTATTTTATCTATAAAGTGTATTGCCTCTTTTACATAAGAATACCTTCCAGAAAGCAGGAAAAGATCAAACCGTTTTACAAGCTAAAATGCAGCTGTTCAAATGGGATCACTACTTAACTCTTTTGTTTGTTAGCTCATTAGAATTCCATCACACTGTCCTGAGGCAAAGGCAGAGGATTTGCCAATCTTCTCTAATAGATTTTCTGGGTGTCTTCTGAAAAATCCCAGCACATCAATTACATTTCTATTACAATCTGCAGGGCTCCTGTTGGGTTAACCTGGCCCAGTTCCCCTTCCCTGCTGCTGATCTCACAGTGAGTTGCTGTGCTTTACTGTGTAGTATAGCATTCAGGAAGGGATGGTGAGAAGGCCTTGCCTCCAAACACCCCCACCTCTGCTGTGCCCCCCACTTCTGACCTGAACACCAGGACTCGCAGCTTGAGGGGGACGCTGGTCTCCACAGCTCTTCCAATCAAAAGAGCTAATTTTCACCCAACCCACTTGGTTCTAGCATGCTCTTAGCTGCTTTCTCAAAATGTATTCCAGAACTTGGCATTCCATTTAAATAAATTGCTTGTATTCCCAGTCTCAGTGACCTAGGGTTTCTTAGATTATCTACTGGTGCATTATTACTAGTCTATATTTTTATATTTAAGAATCATTTATTCAGTACTTCCCATGTGCCAGGTTCTACACTGAATGAGCACATTCGCCATTTCATAACGTTTCCCCCACTAAGCCTCTGACATATTTCCTCAATTCTAAGGAGATTAGAAAAACATTTTCATGTCTCTGAAATAATGATATATTATACAACGAAGACCAGCAGTATCAAAATTGTGAGAGCGATTTTTTTCTAAATACACACAACATGGTGAGTTCTTTAAATTGGTGACATTTTAGATTCGGTGACATTTTAAGTACCGTATTTCTTGCCAGTTGAAAGTTACACAAATAAAGCCTCTGTATATTGAGAGATTTGCTTGAGTTAGTGAATTTGCAGGAGGTAATAAGCAGTTACATATGCCATTGAAGGGAATTCATTGACTTGTTTCTTTGAGTACAGCACAAAGACAAGGATTCATCCCAATGCCCGACCTTCACCACTATTGCTCAGTCTTTGGAAGCCACTGGGTCTCGAGTCCCAGTTCTGTTAGTACATTAGTGAGTGATTTGTGGTGTGTTGCTTAAATACATCAACCTCATCCATAAATCCTGGGAAATAACTCTCATCCCAGATTCTTGAGACAGTCAGTGAGATTATCTGCTTAAAAACTCCCAGCACCATGAACAAGGCACGGTAGTGAACGATGGTGATGGCGATGGTTCACAGCTTACACCCTAAGGAGAAACCTGTAGCTGGCTAAGTTTGTGGAGCCCTCACCAACTTTGTTCCGGAGAAGACATTGTCATTCTTGTCACCTCTGTCTTTCTCGTGTTTCATTGCACCAGCCTTTTGTGTGGTAGAAATTACAACTCTAACCTTGGTAAGAAGTCTGTCACATACACCAGCTAGAATTCCATGATCACCTCAGTTCTATAAAACGTGTTCTGAGAATCAGCAGCTCTGTTCTTCATGCGACTTGGTAGAAAGGGATCAAGGTAAGTCAGAAATTATTCTCCCTTGAGTCCTTTGAAATGGGATGAGTAAAGATAAGCATACTCAGTCAGATTCATGTACAATGACACAAGTGCTTTAAAATAAATGCAAACTAAGCGTAACAGAGAAGGTTAAAAACATCCATATCTAGCCGGGCGTGGTGGCGCACGCCTTTAATCCCAGCACTCGGGAGGCAGAGCCAGGCGGATCTTTGTGAGTTCGAGGCCAGCCTGGGCTACCAAGTGAGCTCCAGGAAAGGCGCAAAGCTGCACAGAGAAACCCTGTCTCGAAAAAACCAAAAAAAAAAAAAAAAAAAAAAAAAAAAAAAAAAAAAAAAAAAACATCCATATCTAGAAAGGGTCACATGGAAAATCTTTAAACTGGAGATAGTACTTTAGATGCCTCTTGAATGCAAGATCATGTCAGATCGTAAGAACACAGGGGCTCTAGAACAGAGAACGGCATAAGCAGAAGTCCGTAGATCGATGTCTTCTCCCACTTACGTTCCAACAGCTTATGTCAAGATAAACTCTCCAACAATGACTGTAACCAGGCTGGAGAGACTGCTCAATGGTTAAGGACATTTGCTGTTCTTGCAGAGTCTCCAGATTTGGTCCCCACACCTATGTCAGGGACCTCACACTACCTGTAACTCCAATTCCAGGGGGATCCAACACCCTCTCCTGGCTTTGGTGGGCACCTACATGCGCATGGTGCACATACACTCACTCAGGCACAGTCACGCACACACAGTGTTAGGAAAAACTTGAAGATACAAAAGAGATAAAACAGACAGCTGTTTAAATTGACACCCACGCTGAAGATAAGGACACGAGAAGCCAAGGTCCTAGAAAGAACTAGACACACTAGGCTGTATTTTTAGCTCTACATTTGCTGCTGTTTTCTATCTTATGGACTTTGCTAATTTGGGTCTCCAAACACAGGAACCAAACACTAGCAGCCTGGGGTGCAGTCTCATTGGGACAGACAGGGAGAAAAATGGAGTACAGGGGCTTCCAATGTTACAAGAACATGAGAGACGACGGATTTCTGCAAAAGAGAGCCATAAGGTGGTAAGAATGCTCTTCCTGTGGTTTCCACATGGCATCCGGGGACTTCTTGACTTGTTCGTTATCAGGTAAGGTGCCATGAATCCAGCAAAGAAGCCAGCTGTTGAGGTGAAAAGCTGGCTGGCGATTCCAGTGAGCTGAGAAGACTAGAGAACAGACATTGCTGCTTGGGATCCGCCAAGGAGAAGTGTGCCTGGTAATCCCTGGAGAGCTGTGCTCCAAGACTCAGAGCAACCCTCACCAACCTTCATTGCAGGGCCACAGATCACTAGGCTAAAACTGCTAGTTGCATTGGGGCTGAGGGACAGAGGTCTGAGGAAAAGTTCTTTAAACTTTCCGGGGGTAACACTGGAGAAAGCCTTCCTCACAGCCATGCAAATCTCCTATCACGTGGTCTTGAGGAAGGCAATAAAACTTGGTCACTTGATGTATCTCATTGGCAAAATAATATTAGGAATTCACACCTCTTAATCAACTAAATAATGAGCTGTATTTGATGAGCACTAAAATCTCTTCCATCAATTAAAAATCTAAATTTGTTTTGTGATCACTCTAAAAGTAACATGGTAATGTATGAGCAATTTTGATGCTATAGACAGAAAACTAATATAGACCAATATACCTTCATACAGAATATAAGTTTGCACAATTAGACCTTTCTTGGCCTATCACAGCAGAGCTCTGCACATGAGGCAATGTCACATACATATACTCAGAGGGAAAGATGAAGAATCATTAATGTTTTCTGTAAGACTTTCATGATACAATACAAAGATTGATGTTAAAATAAGCAACAAAAGGGATACTAAAAATAGACTAGTGAGTTATTGAGCCCAAAGAACCACAAATGCAATTAAAGAAGATCTTATTTAAAGTCAAGATGGCAGCAATTTAATGAGCAAGTGAAAGTGTCCTGGGATCACATCGATCAGGCATTAGCCGATCCCAATCACAACCTAGGCTGCTGTGTACCTTATATGTGCACATTTCCAATGCACATGATGCAAGTCCTGCCACTCATCTGGACTTTGAGATACATTTTCAAATAAGTGGACGATATAGGTTTCCACATGTGAATACTAATGTATGCATGTTTGAAAATCACAGTAAGAGAATAAAAATAGAATTTTTCTATAAAAATAAAATTGGCACTTAGAACCTTGAATTTGCATAGGTCTCTTTTATAGTAATAGCATTATGGGTAGGAGTGGAACTCATTTCTTCAAGAATTCCATTACTTTTGACTAGCAAGAGTAAATCATTCTCTGAAAACTGTAACTATTCGTTCAGCCAAAATATACAGACAAGGAGTATAATCTATCAAAGGCATTACTATACACCCTGCAGGGAAAGCATGATTTGTGTAATAATTAAATCTACAATAAGAAGTGCATCTTATTCATCAAAAAGTTTTGCAATCCTGCAAACATACCATAAATAGAATGCCAATGGAAAAACTGTTAAATTACCTATTTTTTGTGGAAACAATATTTCCAGACAGCTTATTAGCTTTAAGAAAAACGGTGCTTATAAAATAATGTAAACATAAAATCTGTGGTGAGTTAAGAACCTTATACACTTCATGATGAATTTGAATTGCACAAAGCTCTGGATTAAGATCGCAGCTTGACTTTCTGCAGGTAAACCTGTAACTTTGGGCAGGTTTTCCTGTGACATGAGGGAGGCAGTTTAGATGCTTAAACCGTGGGTCATGGCCTCACATGTGGCTTCACAACTAAAAGTTAGGGGTCCCACAAAAACAGCAATGCCAAAAATTATGAATCAATAATAACCACAAATCAGCTACAAATGAAACACGTAATGAATCCAGAGTGTGTTTGGCAGCACTCACCTGTGCTGCATCTGGAGACTTCACTGCAGCCCTGGTTCTGAACACACAACTTTGCACTTTGCACAGCGTGCACTGCCCAGATTACACTGCCTGAAACACATCAGTCTAAGTCTCCTGCATGCTGAGAACTGCAGTGCTTTTACTGCACATTCGGAGTTTTTGGCTCTTACAGAAGCATGATGGTCCAATTATGGAAACAAAGACTTCTGATGTTTTTCTATTATTATTCTTCAATCAGGTTATCTTATCTTTGTATTGTACTGGATTAGAATTTTTAGTTTTAAAAAATGCTCTTTTGTAGGGCTGGGGAGGTGGCTCAGTATGTAAAGTGCTTGCCCCACAAGCATGATGAACCAAGTGTGGATCCTTAGCACCAGGTGAAAGGCAGATATGACACTATATTTCATATATGTAATTCCCATGCTGGGAGGAGAAGGTGGATCTCTGTATCCCATTGGCCAACCAGCCTCGCCAAACTGGTAAGCTGAGAGACCAAACTGCTGAGTTTTAAGTGAGAAACCTTATCTCAAAAAATAAGGTACAATATGATTGAGGAAGACATTCAGTGTTGACTTCTGGGCTCCATACTTACGTAGATATATGTACACACCCTTAAATGAATACATGTTCACATCCACAGGAAATGTACATACAGCACACACACACACACACACACACACACACACACACACACTATTATTTGTGTTGCTGACTTGCATTTCATTAAAATATATTAAGTGAATTTTGGCTTAGGATCAGGACAATTTCTGAAATGACTTTATACATACTTTTGCCATTTCGTACTATGTGTTAATGGGAAGGTGAATTATCAGCACTGGATTATACAATCCAAGAATTGATCAGCTCCAAAAGTTTTCAATGATGTTTATATTCTATATCCCATGATATTAATGATGCAAACAAGATCAGAGATAAATATAAATAAGCATGTGCATGTACATGAGCATTTTGTCCTTAATAAATGGTAAATTATATGTATACCAAAGAATTGGTTGAAATAAATGTTTTATGATTATCAATAAATATTTGATTTGAATATCTCTTATATGCCTGGGATTGCACATAAGTTTCTTGGGTTGAAAGGGGTTGTGAGTGGAAATAATATGAGTAATCTTGAGGTATAGAACACACTCCCTGGTACCCATTTTCTCAGAATAAACAGTGACTTCTCTTCTTTCCAATAAGTATTTAATCCAACAAAGGTTTTCTGAGTTTCTCTAATAAGTAAGGTGTTAATTAAATATATAAGCCTGGAACTGAAAAGACATTTTTGTAGAAAGGATGCCTTGGCTCATTTTTCCTCCACAGTGTGGTTTCCTGAATGAAGGGAGGACAGAGATGTCAGAGGCAGAGCTCTGGAGCTATTAGGATAGCTGGCCTGTCCCTCAGAGGTGGCTACTGACAGGTGCTCCCCTCTTCGTCCCACTTTAAAACCTTCCTGAGGGGTACACAGACTCCAGTCCCCGGGGGGCTCATGTCAGGACTGCTCTAAGTCTGAGCTCATGAATACTGCGGCAAGGTCTGAATTTGAGTTTCAGGGGAGCTGATTGAGGACAATCACTGGGAGGTCTCAAGGACTATATCATGCTCATTTGTGTTTGAACCCTGCTCCCAGTGACCCTGACAAGTGGGGATGACCTGAGGTTCCTTGTATATATGCTTTTCCCTGAGCCTGAAGCACTTTAAAAAACTAGACTTCCACACTTACAAATGACATGGTAGGTGTCCCGACAGCATCTTATTCAACATACCCTCCCCCCATCTCTAGAAGGGTGACATGTTTGCTTCATGAAAAATTCTTCAAAAGAGATGGATAGACTTTGAGACAGAGACTCATCCAAATGATAGCTCTTTGGACAGACTGCATCCTTAGTTTTCCTGCATGATAACACAACCTTTTGTTGTTGTTATTTAATTGTTTTAGCAATATGGCAAACATCAGATAAATTAATCAAAAGATGAAATTTGAGCTTTGTGTGTGTGTGTGTGTGTGTGTGTGTGTGTGTGTGTGTGTGTGTTTATATTTTCTTATTTAAATTGGTCTAGTGTTAAATGTGATGAATAGCTAATAGGAGACAACAGAAGATACTTTTACAAATCAGTGAGATGTAACTGTTTCAACATAACCATTACAGTATCTTCTAATATCTTAACCTGCTCAGAAATTTCATTTTAACACCAAATTTCCACTCATTCTCAAATTAGTCAAATCCACTGTAGCAATTATGTACCACCTTTTCAAAGAGTAAGTTTAAAAATGCTGAGCAGGTTCAGGCTTATACTATGGTTTCAAAATGAATTCTAATTGGCATCACTAAGGAAAATGGCCTTTCTTCATCTTGCCCATATTACATTTTTCACACTATGACTAATTTAGCAAACTTAAACTCAAAAGCCTTTTGTAAATAATAAGTTACTACTTAATATGGTATCTCAGTTCAAGGAAGTTATCAGGTACAGGAAGCCAAATTACAGGAATCATTTAATTATTTAATGAATGAGACTTTCTAATTTGAATGAATTGAGTTGTAATTGAGTGGAGAGGATGTCAAGATAGTCAGAAGTTCAAGAGGCTGAAAAAAGAGTAATGACTTCTCAATCTGTAAAATACAGGTTAGGATCAAACATCCCTTCACACTTCACAGGGCAGAGCCCCCAGGCTGGGTAGGAGCTGTGTTGCAAGGTGAGTCGAGCCGCTTTTTATTCCTTCCTTTAAATACTTGCTCTAATAGCCAGGTGCCTCCTACCAGGTAAAAACCGTCAAGAGGGCTTAGCGTTAATCAGGACAATTGGTTGATATTCTCAAAGACTGGGACCCATCACTGAAATCTATGCTAGTCACCGGTGCACGCGGGCTGGGTACACAGAACTCCTCACAGGAAACTAAATCACATGCTCGTGGGAGAGATGGTAGGAGATTTAAACTTGATAAAATGGGATCAGTTTGACATTATAAATGGATCTGTGAAAGGATAAAAAGCCACTAAAGTAAAGATACCGAGTATGATATTATATATAGAAATGAAATGTTAAAATAACTCAGGAGTTACCTCATTACTTTAAACTATCTATGCATATAGTTCTTCTGAGCTAAAATGTAGACACTCAGATGCATAGATTAAATTCACTCCCCAGCAAACTGCAGTTAACGCATCAAAACTCCACTTTCACAGATATTACTTTTCTTATTCTGATTAGGAATAAAACATGAAACTTTTCCCCATCTCTCTCCCATAGCCCTAAGGGTCACAACCTGACATATCTCATCACCCATTCGTCGTTTACTATTGTCTTCATTTGGAAGAACCCTGACATTCTTCTTCATGCACCAAGGACTTTAAATTATTTTGGAATAAAGCAGTGTTTACATGGAGCAACAGATTCATACATAGATCTCTATCAGCCCACAAAAGCACTTATAGTAACACTCAGGATTCCTGGAGGTCCCAGGTTGACCAGATGTCCACATCCTAGGAAGCTCATTCAGGCAACACTATACTCAGGTAGTTTGACAATAGCTGGTTCCAAAGACCAGTTATCTGCTCCTATCTAAAAACTGTCCCCTTGCAGAGCCCCCCAGCAGAGCCCCATAAAACAGAGAAGCATTCTGAACAGGTGGTGACTGCTCAGGGATTACATTCAGCTCAGAAGATACAGTTCTCTGGGCACAGTCCAGGTGAGAACAGCTTAACTACTGACAGGTCATGGAATAGTTAATCACTCCAATTTAATATTACCTTTCATATGAGCCAAATAAAGTATATGTAATGTAACTTCATTATCCTATCTGTTACATTAGCAGTGCACCTGAGAATAATCAGTAGTATATATTCTCTGGCTCACTCCTATTTTCAATAACAACCTACTACATACCATTTCTTTCCAGGGCCTATGAGTGTGTATGTACACACACACACACACACACACACACACACACATATCCCCAGACAGTTTTCCCCTGTGGAATGTGTTTCCATGGGAGAGAGAAAGTGAGGAATAGAATAAATGATCAATGAAGTAATGATTCCAGAAGATGGTAAGAAAAATGCAAGAGAAAGAGGGACACATGCACTTTCTTCATAGTGTCCAGACAGCCTCCTCAGCGAGGGAGACACCTCAGCAAAGTCAGGAATATGAAGGGTTGGTTCATGGACACATATGAAGGGAGTCTGCAGAAAATGAGGGTGGCAACAAGGCACAATTCCTGTTCACCTGCGTAATGATTCACGTGAGTCCATAAAGTCATCTGTTGAAGAGTTTTCCTGCCTGGCCCACTGTCAGGACAAATCTCTGTCACCCGCCAGTCCCACAGCCGCTCAGACCCAACCAAGTAAACACAGAGACTTATATTGTTTAAACTATTTGGCCGTGGCAGGCTTCTTGCTAACTGTTCTTATATCTTAAATTAATCCATTTCTATAAATCTACACCTTGCCACATGGCTCGTGGCTTACCAGCATCTTCACATGCTGTTTGCCATGGTGGCTGCTGTCAGTGTCTCTCTGACTCAGCCTTCCACTTCCCAGAAATCTCCTCTCTCTTTGTCCCGCCTATACTTCCTGCCTGGCCACTGGCCAATCAGTGTTATTTATACAGAACGATATCCCAGACGGCATTTTTCTCTTAGTGTGAGCAAATTATAAATTCAGTTTACAAATAGTAATTAAGTCTGGCGAAACAGGTAAATGAATACATATATTTCTTGTTTTGGTATCATTCTCAAATATTTCAGATGCTTGAAGAATTGTTTAAATAATTCTACTTTAAAATTTTTTGGGGGAAGAGGTTTCCAAAGACCCTAGGTTTAGAACAAGCCTGGACCATATAAGGCAAGAAACAAAGAACAGCTATAATGAAAAGGGATTCATGGCAGGAGGCTGGCCTGGGTGGAGTATTGGGAGGCAGTGGGGGCCAGGTGAGGTCTCTGACTTGGTTCCTGGCCTAATGGGAAGTCCTTTTGAGCTCTGACTGGCTTAGGTGTGTATTTTTAAAAGTGTGTCATGTGCTGGCTGGGAGTAGACCAGAATAGGAGCTGGCCACTGTGAGGAAGAAATGACAGACATGAAGAATAGGAGCTGGCCACTGTGGGGAGGGACAACAGGCATCCAGGCATATGTGACCATTTGGTAAGAACACTGATGATCAGGTGAAGTTGTATTCGGAATACGTTTCTTTTGATCATCATCACATTTCACATCTACTCAGTACTCAGAGCTGATCCTTTACTACATTGCATGCTGTAAGAGATGAGAGCTCTTGATGGAGGACATACTACATTTATTCTGCAAACATGGACTCCTGACAAGCATTTGGTCCAGCAAGACTTGCAGTTCCTAGTAAGTCATTTCCTTTGCCTTTCCCCTCCTAGAAAGATGGCGCGCACGTTCACCAGCTGGCTGACTCCAGCCTTCTGTCTTCAGTCCCCTGTGGCTTTGGTGTCTAGGCATGGGACCAGGCCAGCGGCACCAGAGCCATCTCCACCACCTTCATCTGTTCTGCAAACCAGCCTACGTCCTGACATTGTGTGAGAGAAATGGGATCCGTCCTACTTTCTTGGTAAAAGCAATGTGGGGTTTCACCCTCTTCAGACAAGAAAAATAACGAATACTCAGCATCCAGATGAAATCCTACTTGATTTACGTCAAACGCCATTTCACTTTATCATTTTGTCACAACCATTTGTGACTCACTGTTGTTTCAAACTCACTGTGTGCTTTCTAGTAGTCACTGTGCACACCCTCTTGATCCTATTAAATCCAATAGTATTTATTGAACATGTGCCCTTATCATCTTATTGCTACAGTTCTTGAGAAATTAATACACTAAAGCTACTACATTTTTTCAAGTGGGATTTTGATGCACTCAAAACAATCGCATGATTTCTTTACATCATGAATAAAGAACCTCATGATAGAACTTAGGGAGAGCAGAGGGCAGGATGGGTATAGAGATGTTACCATTGGGCAGAAGTAAGAAGCTTGGTTGGTGCATACAGTAGGAAGATGACAATAAATAGCAATAATTTATTGTATATCTTAAAAGCCAGGAGAAAGGATTTTGGATGTTTACTCTGTAAAGAAATGATAACTGTTTGAAGACGCACTTACCCTAGTTCAAACAACACGTGGTACACATACAGTGAGACACCACATGGTACCACCTTCATATGCACAGACTTTATGTATCAGCTAGAAAATATAAAACTGGTTAACACACCCATGTTATATAAATGAGACAAAAATAAATATGAAACAGGGACCCTGTGGGGTAGGGAGAGGCTGGGCTGGAAGTGTGTCCTGTGTGCCTTACAGCACTCGGAAGAGGGGACTTGAGCTGCATGACTTGATTCCTTGTGATGTTTTTGCATCAATTAAAAGAGCAACACTGAGTGATAGCAGCAACAACAACACAAACTTGAGGGGACTTTGATCCGGTGTTGTGGCTGCCAATCCTGGCTATCAGTCAGCACCATCCCAGCACCCACTTCAGCACCATCCCAGCACCCACTTCATGCCAGACCGATCAGATCAGGCTTTCTGTAGACAACCAGGGGAAGGAAACTGATGGAAACCAAGATCCTATTCAGGAGGATCCAATGATAGAAAATGAGAGCCAGAGGAGGGAGGGAGTTGCCAAGGGTACGGCCAATTTGAGGTAGAACCGCAATGAAATTGGAGTTTCCTGAGCGCTGGTGCTATTTCGCATTTAATATCTCCCAGACACAGAGCTGTGTAGTGAGGCCGGTGGGAACAGCACCAGTCATAAGCCGGATGGTTCCATCGCTTGCTGCTTCTTTCTCCACCTCCTGCAACTTGTACTGGCTGCCAAACTAGTCCAGCTTGCAGCCACGTGAGGCGGATAAGCTGGGAGGAGGCTGCTCAGCATCAGCACCAGTGACCAACACATGGTTTTGTTCTTCTAATCAGGAATCATACACAAAGGAGCTCCCAAAGAGTTCACTAACAGGCCATAAAATGAAGCAAACATCCACAGAGACCTGCTCTGCAGCTGAACTTGGAAAGCTTTTGACTAATCGAACAGTCTAGAACTTGAGCTAAGAGGGTAATCAGGGCTTGTACCCATGCTTAGCTACCTCAGGAGGTTTACAGCAGTAACATTCATGTCAGAAGAAGGCAAAACAACACAGAAAAATATGGGAGTATCTAGGAAATTTCAAAACATACCTATGGTGATATTTTATTTGTACTGAAATGTAATTTTAATTTTATGTTAATAAATAAAGTTGCCCTGGGGTCAGAGCTATTAGAGCCATAGCAAGAGCGTGGTGGTTAGAAGAGCTAGGTAGATTTCTGTGTGTTCAGGGATACAGCCAGTATTGGAGACATATGCCTTTAAGACCTGGAGGGCGGTACTTACAGGCCGTGATGAGGCAGTCATGTGGTTGGGTTTAGAACCAATGAGAAGGCAGAACAGAAAGACTATTTAAACACAGACAAACAGGAAGTAGCTCTCTCTCAGGGAAGCTAGGAGCACTGCAGGAGGTAAGATTTTATCTCTGAGCTCTGACCTCTCGGCTTTCTCTTTTACATTGGCTCTGTGTTTCTTATTTTAATAAGACGATTGGTTACATCAACACATACCAATAAAAATTTTAAATCCTATATATATAAATATATGTATAATACATCTCAATTTGGTAAAAGTCAATATAATTAAGTGAGTAAATAAATAGAGTAGGAGCTGGAGAGATGATTCAGGCATCATGAGCACTTGTTGCTCTTACAGAGGACCTGAATGAAGTCCCCAGCACCCACACGGTGGCTCACAAACATCCATAACTCTAGTTCCAGGGGATCCACTGCCTTCTTCTGCCCCAGCAGGTACCAGGCACACATATAAGTGCAAAACCACTTATACACACAAAATAGATCAGTAAGTCAGTCGGTAGAGCAGGTGAATAGTTGGGTTATGGACCATTTTATGATCTTCCTCTGCCTTTTGTAATAGTCAATATTTTCAAATTTGTCTATTTCATATTGGCACCATATTGAAGACAAGATTTACACTGATTTTGATCTGAAGCATAGAAAACAACTGATGTGTTTGCTGAATGCATTAAGTATGTATGTCTAGGTTTTCTTCCTTAACCCCAGACAGCAAATATACATGTACATGTTTATATGTACATACTACATTTGTATACATGTATGTCTATATATATGTATCACTTCCTTTTGTATTGTTGTGACTAAACACCATGACCAAGGCAACTTATAGAAGGAAGTGTTTATTTGGGGCTTGTCATTCCAGGGGGATGAGTCAACCCCCATGGTGGAATGCAATGAAGCAAGCCCCAGGCAGGGCAGCAGGAACCGCTGGCCACAGCATCTCTGACCAGAAACAGTACACTAGGAGGCTTGAGAAGCCTCAAGACGCACTCCCAGTGACACACTTCCTCTAGCAAGGTGACACAACGGATATCCATTATCCAGATGCCCGAGAATATAAGAGAGATCTCTTTCAAACCACCACAATGTATAAATAAGTCATTTTACTTTTCACTTGTAAACATTTTTCTTTTTAGATTTGTGAGGCAGGATTTCTCAGTGTAGCTCTGGCTGTCCTGGAACTCACTCTGTAGACCAGGCTGGCTTCAAACTCACAGAGCTCCACCTGCTTCTGTCTCCTGAGTGCTGGGATACTTTTATTAACTGAGTATGGTGTTCTGTCTGTGTGTATGTATGTATACCACATGCGGTGCCATGGAGGCCAAAAGAGGGCACTGGATCCCTGAGGACTGGAGTACAGACAGGTGCAAGTCACCATGTGGAAATCAAACCTGGGTCCTTTAGAAGAGCAACTGTTCCTGACCACTGAGCTGTCTCTCCAGTCCTCAACTTTTTTTCCCTTTTTAAAAAAATTTTCAGTGTTGCAGAAAAAGCCATGGAAATTTCAAGTCTTCACATGGAAACTTCTCCTAGTTGGTGGTTCTAACAAACAGTAATATGAAAATCTGCTTCCTTGAAAAAAAAATTGTCTATTTGGCATATGTATTTCATTTAAAATAAGACCTTAAACACTAGTATGTGTGTGTGTATGTGTGTGTTTACCCATAATGCTGACTGATAATAAACATTGCACATGTCTAAACGCAGACACTTGTGATGTCTTATGTCCTTCAGTCGGCTGCCTCTTTTTCCTCTTAGTTGAAGACAGATCCAAATACCTGTTTTCCTTCACATTTTACAAAACAGATACACACTTTTGTGGTAGGACTCTACCCGACTACATGTGCATCAGCCAAAGGGTAAGAAAATGGGAGCCTACTGTCAGAATTACACTTTCCTGTGAAATTAAAATGACCATAGAATGTAGTTCACCTTTCTGGTTTCTAGGCTACTAAGCAATATTGCGAGCACTGTCCATGTGTCGAGGGCTCTTCAAGCCTTGGGGAACTTAACCACAAACAAAGAAATGTCTAGAAACCTTGCTTCCACAGAGCTCGGGCTCTGTCAGGTGACAGCGAACAGGTCAAGAGCGGCACAGTAATAAGAACAGAAGCTCCAGAGTCCCGAGGGTGAGAAGCAGTGGCTGCTGCTGCTCTCCATCCAGGGTGCCTTTGCATTGAGGCCAGTTAGGGAAGAGAGCTAAAGAAGCAGCCAGCTTTGAAAACATCAGGAAAGGAAGAATATTCTAGAAACTTCCCCGATAAATGAAGGACAAAACCTCTTTTTCTGTCCCCTTGCTGGTGAGGTCATTTGGAATCACGCCTCTGATGTAGGTTTAGGTAGTATGCAGTGGTATGTTAGACAGATGAACACTTCTATAGAAAGTGGGGACCAGAAGAAAGAAAGTGGGGAGAAAAGTGGCATTTGTGTGTGGGTGGGTGGGGTGTGTGTGTGCATGCACGTATGTGCACACTGACAATAAACCTGAAAACATTTTTTGCCTTGTCCACAGTGTTAAAAAGGATGGTGCAGGTAATGTAATGGCTAGGTATAACTGAGAAACACCAAGATGAACTGGTTAAGAAATAGGGGATTTCCTGGGGGCCTCCTTCCTAATGTGGGTACCCATTGCCCTACCCTAACATAGACACTTCATACGTTGCCCTAGAAGTCACACATTTAGTACAAAATCGTTTTTAATTTTAAAAATCCCCATTATTATTAACTGTATGTTCAGACTTCGTATATGAAAGTGCCAAACAATGCAGGAGACAAGCTCAACTTTCTCACTAGGTTTTCTGCACAGCTCTGTGTATCATAGAACAGGCCAAACAAAGAAGCCAAGGGCAAACATTTGATATAGAGAAATTAATTAATGATTTGAAACAATGAGAACAATTAATATTCTTTTATTGCAGGAAAACTACAATTAGAATCAGAGCTGAGGAGAAGGCTCAACGGTAAAAGTGTCTGCTGCCAAGACCTGAGTTCAATTCCTACACCCACATGGGCACACAGAACCAACACACAGAAAGTTGACCTTGGACCTCCACGCACATGGTGTGCGATGCACACTCCCACACATTCATACATACCTACACACATAAAAGAAAAAAAGAAAGGCAGGAAGGAAGAAGTAAGATTTAGGTCTAACCACAATGGTTAATATTTTGGTTGCACTATAGGAAGCACATTTATCCATCCACAAATTAAACCACCGAATGATTAATCCATCTGAGCTTAAAATAAGAGCCCACAGAATGCTGTACCTGTAAAAAGGCCTTCACTTACTACAACGGTCATAACTGGGCCTCAGCACAATCCTGCCTGGAGAGCGGCCTTGTTCTTGGAGTTTTACGTTACAGTAAACCCTCAAGGCTTGAGATAATCTGAAGAAGATTTGAACTTCATCCTAACTCAAATTTAGCAGTTCTGCACTTACACTAGGAAAGACACAGGCCCCAGTGTCTTTTAGTCATTTGGCGATGCTAAGATCCTCTTTAGAGTATGGGAAAATGAAGTATCTCTTCTGGGAATAAACAGAAGACTTTTAGGTGTTGTTCAAACACCCGGTTCTTTGCATGTCACGGTTCCCACCACAACGGTGACTAACATGGACGAGCTCCTTCATTTTAAATGAGGAAACCGGTTTCTAAGCCATTAACTCCACATCCGAGGTGTAACTACCCCTTTTTGAAAGCTACAAGAATGAGATCCACAGAAAAAAACTCCAAGCTCTTTCTGGATCTTTCTAGATTTCACAGCCAATAAAACAACTTCCTTTTCTTGAGAATCCAGAGGGATTTTAAGAAGAAAAAAACCAGGAATGATGATCAAATTCTAACCAAAGATTAGGAAGAGGAGGGCAGGATCTCTTCCAAACCCCGAGACATGTATTTCTATGACCAAAAATGTGTAAGCTACTCATTCAGTTTCTGGAAATGCCCTGGCCATATTAACTTACACTGCCAAGAATGTTATTTAACATTGATGATGAATTATGGCTTTTAATAACAGAGGCTGCAATTCCTGACTATTGGGTTGCTGTCTGCCAGGAAAGTTGGGGGAGAGTTATGGTTTAGTGTAAAATAAACAAAGGCACACAAGCCAGCCGGGAGGGTGATCGGGTGTGCGAGCTTCAGGCCAAACATAAAGGACAGAGTTTATATATGAATCTTTGCAGAAAAGTGAAGTGAAGGCAGATAGCTAAACAACAGATGGTGTGACCTCAGGCCTGGGAAAGCCCTCCAGAAGTCCCTCCTGGAACTCAGGGACTCATGGTTCCAAAGCATCCAGTATCCCAATCAGGAACAATCCAGTGCCAGAGAAAGCTTACCATCTCAAAGAAATCCCTTCCGTTTCTAAACACCTTTACAACACAAATGCTTTGCCCTTTCTGAACCAAATTAAATTTAAATTCTGTTTTCTGCAACTTCCTCTCACCACCCAGTGGGACCTACAAAGCTGAGGTAAACACTCTCAACCTGTGTCAAGGCGGTGACCACAGTGAATGGAGCCATAAAAGGTGTTGGGGACTTGGGCCATGCTATAACCAGCCTACAGGCAGGAAGACAGACCCGTGAAAGACTTTTCTAGTTAACTAAAGTAAAAAACTTGAATTTTAGTAGATGTATCCTGAATTTTTTGATGCATAAAGAATAAATTTCTAATAGTTCTTAGAGATCAGTTAATCCAAACTTTACACTCCATAAAGAAGAAAACTGACCTAGGCCCTCTGCATGTGTGTGACAGTTGTGTAGCTTGATCTGTTTGTAAGGCTTCTAGCAGTGAGATCAGGACCTGTCCCTGGTGCTTAGCTGGCTTTTGGGAACCTGTTCCTCATGCTGGATTACCTCACCCAGCCTTGATATAGGGGGAGGAGCCCTTTCTGAATGGAGAGAGTAGAGGAGTGGATCGGGAGGGGGGTAGATGGGAGTTGTGGGGGGAAGGAATGGGAGGAGAAGAGGAGGGGTAACTGTGGTTGGTGTGTAAAATAAACGAAAAATGTTAATAAAATAAAATTTAAAAAAGAAAGAAAAGAAAAGAAAACTGAAACCAAGAACAGTAAGTGACTGAGTGAGACCAAAAGATGAGCTGAAGCTGGATGTGGAGGAGAGCCTAAATGTAAGGCCTTGTCTCTCTACTGCAGACATGCTGTTCTCCAGTTGGTGGTACATTTACCTACGGACGCGTTCACATGTTCTGAAACAAGAATGGACCCTGCAGCATTGCCCTGTGCTCAGCGTTAAGTGACCACTGTCCTCAGCCAGTTTTTGCAGTAGCTTTTGGCCTGACAAGGAGCATGAAGGAACCGCTATCAGCAGAGACCCCAAGGGCAGGCCACCAGCATCTGTGGCTTAGCTCTAAATTGTACTGCCTTGTTACCTGGTCACCTAGAGTTTCTCACGTAGAAACTGGGATAATTAGGGGAGCTGTTTCCGCACTGTAAGAACTAAGTTAAACACAAAAGTTCTTAGGGTTTCCATGCCAGAGAGTAAGCAATGTATGGTCCACATTACCAATACCCAAGGGAAGAGCTATGATATAGAAAGAGAGATGACTATGGCACTTAAATAGGAAACATAAAATAAAACTGCATGGTAGGCATTCTAGAAACAGAAGAGTCCTAAAATTGATTTAATCAAAGCAGCTAGCTCCTATACAGACGGAGGTCAAGGCAGATGGAGACTAGCCAGTTGAGCGAGGGCCAACAGGGTAGCATGAAGCCATGCAGTAAAGGATCAGAACACACCATCTACACAGGCAGAACTTCCATCATCTCCATGCTCCCTCCCACCTCGGAGAAGTCAAGAATGTGTGGGTTCCTCTGTCTGCCTCCTTTCCAAGTCCTGAAGATGATGGGTAGCTTCTGCAGTCTCCCTTCCCTTCCCCCCTCTCTCAGGGGCCATCAAAATCCTTCCTAGACAACTAGAGATTTATCTACCTCTTAACTATGTACTAGTGATTGATAAACAGAAAGCTAACAAGTCCATCCTTTGAAACTGGGGGGGAAATATCACTTCTCCATAAGGTAACTCAGATACAGACAGCTGCTCACATGGGGATTCATCACAGGTAGCACGCTTGTCCTCGCTGTGATGACAATGACCTTTCAGCCTAGAGAAGGTATCTGTGTAATCAGAGCCGGATCAAGCTCCCTGACGATCAGAGTGGCAGAGCACCCTCTTTCAAACAAGTGGGGTGGTCAGTGGAAATGGACTGGCTGCTCTGCCACTAAAGCATGGAAGAAGGAATGAAGAGTTCTTTCTTAAGGTTGCTCGAGGCTTGGTGAGCCAGGGGATATGGTGGTCTATAATATAGTTTCTGATTGTTGCTGTGTGTCACTGAGTTATAAGAGTTGACACTGGGTCTGGGGAGCCGACCCAGTGAATCAAGGTTCTTCACAGGCATGAAGACCTGAGTTCAGATCCCCAGCAACCACATACCAAAGCCAACCCAAGAGGGTGGTGATGGGTGAATCCTGGGGTCTGGTAACCAGCTATCCTATGCAAAATGGTGGGTCCCAGGTTCAATGACAGACCACTGCCGAGCGCCAGCTCAGATGTAGGGAAGATGCAGATACCTGTGTACTAACCCATGGAAGTCACGGAACCATCAGTTCAGGAAGAACTTCTGTCACAAAGGAGGACACTGAAGTCCTGGGAGGTTGAATAAGTTGCTCAAACTCACACAGCATGAGAACCGAAGAACCAAGAGGTCTCTTCTAGAGCTGTGCTCTAGTTAACCTGCTCTATAGAGGACAGGCAAATTCAACTGTACCTGTCCTCACTGAGACATATTAATTCTTTCCCTCCCCGGCTCCCTCTCTCTCTTCCGCGCCCCTCCCCCCTTTCTTCTTTCCCACCCTCCTGGACAAAAGCTACATGAATTGAAAGTCTAAGAAAGACTGGGTACTGGCTGTCCTAAGAGTGGAGGAGGACAAAGTGAAGGGGAAAAGTTTACTTGGGAACATGTTTTGAGAAGGAACTGGTAAGCTGGGCACAGTGGCCCAGTTACAAGTGCAGGACTCTGCAGCTGATGCTAGCGGATTGTGAGTTTTGCAGCCAGCCTGGGCTATCTAGCAAGACCATGCCTAAAAGACAAAGCAGCTGCCATCAAAATGGGACCATAATGAAGACACCACCTCATACTGACCTTGGTTAAAAGGTAGTTAACAAATGCCAAGGAGGGGGTTCGGGGACTGGAACCTCACTGGTGGCAGGGATAGGAAATGACTAGGAACTTCAGGGATGGCCTTGTCTGCTTTTTGGTGCTGTGATAAAGACCATGGTTGAAAGCAACCCAGGGAAGACAGCAATTACTTCATCTTATAACTCTCAGGTCACAACGCATCACTGAGGGAAGTCAAAACAGGAATTCAAGACATGGAGGAGGAAGCCATAGAGGAACACTGCTTACTGGCTTGCTTGCTGGGGTCATGCTCAGCTTGATTTATTATACCTCCCAGGACCATCTGCCCTGGCATGGCACTACCCACCCTGGGCTGGGCCATTACACATCAATCATTAATCAAGAACATACCCCACAGATTTGCCTACAGGCCAATCTTATTGGGAATTCTCTCAACTGAGGCTCCCTCTTCCCTGATGACCTTAGCCTGTGCCACGTGGACAAAAAAACTAACCAGCATAAGGAAGGGATGTGGCAGTTCAGTTCCTCAAAAGTTAAAGAGTGGCCATGTAAGCCTCCTCAAAATAAACCTAAGAGAAATACACACAAGTTCACACACATACATGTACAGGAGTGCACGTATGTGCACGAGCACACACAAGCAAACAGTTCAAGAATTTATGTAACAGCATCATTCATAAAAACCCCAAAGTAGAAATGACCAAATGTCCATCAGATGACAATAAATAAAATGTGAAATGCTATTTGGCAGTAGAAATAAACGAAATAGTGACACTTATGACAACCCTGGTGAACACAGGGAAGATCGACCAACTCCACATACTGGAGAATTATTTCACCCACACTCCGTGAACAAGAGACGAAGACACAGACATGGAAAGGAAGGATGCGGGCCAACACTTAACTGGGCCTGCTTGTACGCATTCAGAGGAACAGCTCCAAACAGGTAGACATGTCCTTGGGGGTAGACAGTATGGTGGTCACCTAGCTTGGTCAATATGTGAAGCAACATGGCACTGTCTAAATAATGAATTTGATAGTGTGAAAACCATATATCAATGAAGCCTAGTAATTCCCTACTAAATAAACTGCCATGTGCATCAGGAACGGCCACGTCTTTGTGCCTGAGAAGCAACAGCTGCAGAAGTAGCAGAAACTCAAAACCATGGGTTCAGAAAAAGAAAATATCTGAAAGAAAGAACATAGAAGGAAAGAGAGAGAAGAAAATAATCTCTACTTAATTGAATTTGTATTTGTTAGGTATGTTAAGGGTCTATCATATCAGAAGCATGGACATTGTAGGTGGTCTCCAGAATTCCAAATCCAAGCCTTCTTTCCCCAAAGCTATCAGCTCTAGAAATCAGGGAGGGCATCGGTGGAAAGGTTAGACAATACTGGCTTTTAATTTTCCTCTATACTTCTCGGGGACTAGATTAAAAAGGCCACAACCGTGTCCCCTGGTGTCCTGTGTTCCAAACTCATAAAATATGAATATTTCTTTGACGTCTAACCTGGACATGGTTTTCCGTGTGAGTTCCCAAGTCTGACTCACGTGTAATGAGGAGAAACCCAGCCTTAAGGTTCCAGAACCAAGTGTAAGGCATCGATCGGCAGGCTCATGTGCTCATCCTGAGCATCACACTGTCCTGCAGAAAACTCCTGCTCTCACTAATGCAGGAACTCGTCCAAGAGAAAACAGGGAGTCCAAGGCTAACGGCAGATACAACTTTAACAGTTATTGTTTTTTTTCTGAGATGGAGAAATATGACATTCTCGAGGCTTTTAACTTTTAGACTATCACCAAACTTCTTCCTCTCAGTGTGCCTTAAACATCTTTTGTGTAAAAAATCAAATTATAGCTTTCTTCAAGAACGGGTGAGCCATTAATTGCTCCAATGTGTCTGCGGTTCTGGAAACAGTTTCTTAGACAGGAACAAATGATAGCTATTATGTTGTGCACAGAGAAACTCAGTTTCAGATCCCATGTGACACGGAGAAGCATTTAAGGAATCCTGTAAATTCAACTAACAACCCTAGTGTTTACAGAACCCAGGGTAACTCCTGCATGCCCTGCTTCCCACTCCTGAATCTATATTTTCCGTATTAAATGTTAATTGAGAGATACCTTACATGACTCCGAGCATTCTTCCATAGTGCAAACATCCTTGGAGATCAAGTTTAGCAGTGGTCCTCTGACTCAAGGTCAGAGTACAGGCCTCTCCCTGGGAGAATGGTTGAGCTCAAGGAAACAGCAAATACCTCTGACATGCAGGGTGGGGACTTTTCTAAGAAGGTAATGGCCTCCCTTCATGAAAACACTGCTATTTTCTGGCCTGTTTTTCATAAGCCTCTGGCATTTCCCCTCCCAACCTGTTTGCCTGGAGGTTGACAAATGTCCTTGTCTGTAACAGCTGGTGTTGATTACAGGGGGCAAATTAATTGTATATTTCACCAATAGGTGATATGACAGGAAAGCCTGTCTCTAAAGAAAACAGGACTGCACAGCCAAGCAGGGGATTCCATCTCAGTTGTCTGCTCATTGAAAAAAAAATCTGTCCTTCAGTTGCAATAATAGTTTGGATTGGGCTAGTCCACTCAGAGCAAGCGCCTGTCATTTCTCTCACTTCCTGCCACCTCCTTCCGCCCCCCACTGCCTCCAGGAGCCCCATCTCAGGAAACCTGTGAGGAAAAAGGACCCACCTCTCAGGCACCTCTGTAGAAGCCTGCACTCAAGGAGGGTAGTTTTCTAAACCAGTGGCTTGTGCTAGCAATTATGAGTAATACAGCTTGTAGCCTCTGGTAACTCCTCTCGCCAAAACATTGCTTATCGACTGTGCTGAATTGGGGTAATAGTGTTTATTTCTAGTCCTGGCCCCGGTGATCGCCAGCAAAGCCCCTTTTTGCAGTGCCGTCCTCAGCACACCGAGCAAAGGCCAACACAAGAGTGGAAAGTAATTCTAACTTTATGGCTCTTCTTGGCTTCCTGGGCATCGCTGCTATTCACCACGGCGACCACCAGTCAGTTTCTCTCTAGATGACAGCCCCGTCAGAGCCAGTATATTGAATACTATTTATGGTCTGTGTAAACTCACCAAGGGGAAGGGGCTCCCCAGAAGGGCTGAACCCCGACTTTGTGCGAGCCGTTCGCAAAGGGTCAAGTGCAGGCGGGTAACTTGACCTGACTCTTGATACACAAACACTCGCGCCAGGTATGTATACCTGATGCTCACAGAGAAGCGCAGAGCTGAGTTATCAGATCTTCCGGTTCCAGACAGGTGCCAGGGCGGGTCACTGACAAGAATGTACCAGCTCTGCCCTCCAAACCTCACTTCCCAAATTCTCCTGGGAGAAGTCTGTCAGCTCACCACTGTGAACCCTCTCCAGAACCAGACTCTTTGATATTCCCCAACACACTGAAACCTCTCCTGCTTGTAACCTCCTTCCCTGTCCCCAAGCGACGGAAAACAAAACTTAGTAGGTCCCTGTATAAGAGGTGCTGCACGGACTTTCCAAGCAGAGGTGCCCCGGAGGCAGCGCTGGGTCTCCCATACGCCTCTCGGGCTCCCCTCCCCCACGTCCGCCAGGGACCCCCGGGGTCGCTCACCTGCGTGGGGCATGGTGATGGTCTCGTTGGTGTTGGAGCCCACGTTGAAGATGACCACGGCCGAGGCGTTCTGCAGGAACGCGTTCCGGATCTTATCCCTGTAGGTGCAGTTGCCCTTGGGGATGAGGGCTATCCAGTGCTTGCCGTGGGCCGGCGAGGCGAACTTGGTGTTGGGGTCGCAAGCCAGGCGGTCGTGGGCCGAGCTGGCCATGACCACCTCGCCGCGCGCGTCCTGCTTGGGCGAGTGCTCACCGTACCGTCCGCACTCGGTCTTCTCCGTGTGCAGCTCGGCGCCGCCGCCGCCGCCCGCCACCGCGGCCCCGGGCTCGGGCTCCGCATAGGTGATGTTCACGAAGGCGGTGTACCATTCCTCCTTCTCCGCCACGGTGAAGTCCAGGCAGAGCAGATGCACGAAACAAAAGGAAAGCAGCCATGTTGAGAGAGCCAGACTGCGGCACGCTTGGATGAGAGACATTGCCATCTCTCTCCTCCGGGGTCCCCTCCCCGCCCCCTGTGCCCTCCTCCCGCTCCGTCCCTCCTTCCCCAGCCCGGGCCAACCCCGGGTCGGCCGCTTGGGTCCTCCTGTCGCTGCGGCTCACTCCCGGGCCGGCGGGGCCCCAGCTGGGACACGCAGCCGCTGCGGAGACCGGATTCCGGGCGAGCGGGCAAAGCCGGCCCTGTCCCCTCTCAGCCGACGCGCGGCGCTGGCATCCGGCTTCCCGGGTGGTGATCGCGGCCCCGACACCGAGCGGACGCTGCAAGCTTGCAGGGGAATCTGGCTGCCGGGCGTCCTGCTCCTCTCTGCCCTGCGTCGCCTTCTCTCATAGGGGTGGCGGGGGTCCTGGAGTTTGGAGAGGTTGGCGGCTCTGCTCGTCGCGGCCGGGCGGGGCGGGGTCAGGTTGCTCGAGGTCCCTGGGGCTGGGACTGTCTGTCCAGCTGCAGTCGCGGCGGTCGCTCCGGCTGCGCGTGGGTTCCCCAGGGTAGTGGGCGCTGCGCTCCTGGCCTGACTAGGTGGCTACGCCCGGGACGCTCACTTGTCGAGGGAGGGGACGGTCCCCGGTGGATGGGATGGGGGGTGGGGAGCGTGCGGACAGGGGTACAGCGATTTGTGCGTGTCTGTGTATGTTGTGTGTGTGTGTGTGTGTGTGTGTGTGTAATGAGTGCGTGCAAGGAGGAGCTTAGTGTGATGTCAAAGCTCCTGGGCTCCCCTTGCCACGCTCACTCTGTCTCTCTTCCTGGGCGTCAGCGACCTCTGCCGGCCCTCAAATTCAGTCTCATCTTGCCGCTTAGATCAGTTGGGGCGAAAGGCCAGAGCCTTAAATAAAGAAAAGTGTTTGTACCTCTCTCGAACAATCTTTCCATTTGCTGGAAGATGTGCAGAGGGTCCCAGGGCTGGTTGGTCACGAGGCCCTTGCCTCCCAATCCTGAATTGCCTCCTAGGACAATGGCTGTTAGAATCCCATTTTAAAAGCAGGACTGATTCGCTCTAGTGCAGGAGAGTTTCAACTATATTGGGTCGGGATGGGGTCCCTGGTGATGAGCGCTTGCTGGTCTAGGAACCAGTCTGTGGTGTAGATAGAGACTTCTCTCCTCTCCTCTGGAAGCCAATATGTGGCGTTTGTTTTCGTAGAAAATGCATCTTTTCTCAGACCTTAAGACTCCGAATGGGACGTTTTGCCGCTGTGTTTTCTCTAGGAGCCATGAGCTGTCATAGAGGGCTCCCAGCATCAGCAAGCAAGGGAGGCCTTGTTTGGTTACGGTTTGAAGTGTGTTCTCCAGCTGTGCACGGAGATGAAAACAAGCCAGCGGAGAAGAGTTTCCCCTGAGTAGTGTTCTAACAGAAGAGTTCTTTACCAATTAGATGTCTGGGTGGTTGGTACACCCCCTCACCAATGATTTCCATAGCTTCAGACACCAGTAATATAAAGTGCTTGTTTGTTTGTTTGTTTGTTTATTTATTTACATGGTGGTTCTCAATCATCCACATTATCCTTCCCACAAGGTGCTCTTTCAGAGAAACGATGCCCAATTCGTTAAAAGAAAAAAAGAATCCCCTTTTCCCCAGGACCTTAACATGTCTAAGCTTTCCTGTCTACTTACCATCATAGCTTCTCTTACTTTGGGCAGCCATACAGGCAGCTGGTGGCTGCTGGGGGAGCAGAGAGAACCCCAGCTGTATCCAAATTAGAAGCAGGCACAAGAGCGACTTAGAAGACTCCGTCTCCATGGTACTTGGTGTGCTGGATTTGTATGTGCTTCTAGCTTATGCATTCTTTTTTTTTTTTTTTTTTTAAGGCTTTTAGGTAATTAGAGCAGTGCTTTTTATGTAGCGCCCAATGCTGAGGAGGTGGAGGTGGCTGCTGGCTCCCAAGCACCCCTGGATCTGGGGGAAGAGCCTATTAGCTACAGGTCCCCAGGCAGACTCTTCACTGGAATGAAGATAGTAATTGACTAAAACCTAATGAATAAGAAGTTAACTTATGCTAATATAAATAAATGATGATATGCTGATATAAATAAACGATGAAGCAAACAACATATGGAGAAGAAACTGCACTTCTGAATGGTGGGAATGCCTGCTCATGGGAGTAATGGTGATAGGAAGGCTCCATCTGACAGAGTGTTGGTAGCTTCAGGTGGAGTGATGGGTGGATAACAAAGCTGTGGGGGTAGGTATTCCATGCAAAACAGGGTGTTGGCCAAGTATCTTCTGAAAAATACTATTTTACAAGGAGTAGCTACTATTTACTGAAGAGAATTTTGGAAGACTCAAAGCAGATGGAGGGATCGTGATACAGATCACGAGCCATAGAAGGAATCACAGTGTGTGCCCCCTAGTGAGATGCACAGAGAAGTCACAGCAGCATTTTGTCACCATACACACACCCCGGGTCTGTCTGCACACCGGGAAACACAAACAGGCTCTGGATCTGTCCTACGAAGTGAAAGGCTAAGCGAACACTCTTAAACTAACGGGAGACAGAACTAGCAGGTCCCACTTGAGGAGAATCGGTTGTCAGGGCTAAATCCAGCAAAGGATTCTGAATAGGATCCTGGAGTTGGTGGGAAAATAAATAATTGGGATATTCAAATGAGGTCTGTAGACTGCACAGTATGTTTATGAGGTGATTTCCTGATTTGGACGTTTACATCACAGTTTTATGGAAGAACATTCTCAGGAGGGGCCACTGTGTGTCCAAGGTATTGAATACTGATGAGACAGTCTGTCTGCAATCTGCTTTTGTATGGCTCTGAGAAAAGAATTAACTAGAAAATCTTGGTTTCCACTAGGCAGGCTTTCAGGGAAGCTGGAATTCAGTTCGAACATACTAACAAGCTTCCAGCCTTGTACTGACCATGGTTTCCTCCCAGCTCAACTCCTCACAACTCCAGTGCGATGACTTGGACCACTGAGCTGGTGGCTCCTTGAAAGAGAAAAAAACCTTGCTGTCTCCTCTCAACACACAACATCCTGATAAAGGAGGCACACAGCAGTCTTTCGTTCAGTGATAACACTGATTATGTTTATCTATTATTGCGCAGCTCTCCAGGGTTGGAGTAGACAACGGGGAGCTGGCAAGACTCTTGCATGCATGGTGGAATGGGAGAAAACAGAATTCTAAAGTTGTATGTAGATTGTGCCACGTTAACGACATGTTACAATGGGGGAAAGGGCGGTAGATTGGGGGGAGTGGTTTATTTTACACAGGTGCTATTTTATGTCAGAGTCAACTGCGCCGACAAGATGATGTCTAAATATAGTCTCCAAAGAGTGAAGGATGTCAATGATAATTTGGGACCAGTTGTCGGTAACAGGAAGAAGGAGACAGACAGGATGGTGCTTGATGCTCCAGAATGAAAGTGAGCTCTTGGAGGGTGGAGAGGAGTGGGAGAAGTGGACCGTGAAAGAATGGGATCAAGGCGACGGGAGGGAGAGTGTTTGTAGCCTTGCAGTTGAGTTTGGGTGAGGGGAGAAATTTGGGAGATTTTTAGAATGAAAAGTGGGGCATTATATGAGAACATCAAAGATTCATTCCGACAGCACTAGAGGAAGTGTAGAAGCAAGGGGAGCAATTAAGGAGCTACAAAAATAATTTGGGAAATCTCGAAGAGTGGCTTGTCCTGGGCAAGTGGCAGGACACACTGAGGAGTGAATGGCTCCGTGGAGTGTTCTAGAGGAGGATCAAGCACTGTGTGCTGATGCATTCTATGCGAGTAGGAAAGACAGACAGAAGTGAGGAAGCAATTGGAGTTGTCATTTTCTAAGATGAGCAAGATTGTAAGAAGAGCTTTGGGGTTAAGAACTTAAGGTTTAGATATATTCAGTTTAACATGCCCAGAGGTATCAAGGCGACAATTTGATGTAATTTACCACAGTATTAGGTCTCAGAAGAGAGAAAGTTAGGTCAGAGTGTATGAAGAATTTTCATTATGGTCACACTAATAAGATGGCCAAATAGTGTTTTTAAAGGTTGGCCTTACCAAGAACCAAAGTAAAGCAGACTCCTTGAGGCAGTTCCTAAAATAGGACTCTTCAGGAGCCACAGCACCAGCCGGCCGGGTGGAAATGAAAGGTCACTATAGGGCTTCTTGGTGCAGGGAGCTGATTTGATCTTAAAACTTGCAGGGGGTTGGATCTGAGTCAGAAGCAAAGAGCAGCTGTAGCAAGGGAAGCAAGGGTAGCCAGGGTAGCAAGGGACGGCAGTGCCTCAACCCTCTGAGCTCCAGCCAATGGCTTCCGACAGACTCTCTCCACCTGACATCCCTTTTACGACTCCATCAATGTGCCCAACCTAATCAAAGAGACTCCAACCTTAGACATTCTACAAAGTGCATTGGTGAAATTATTAAGGCCACTCCACGTAGTTAGAAGGGAGATATATTTAATGGCGTAACTTACAAATGAAGGGATAGGTAGGCTTCGGGTTCTGTGGAAGACGCAGTGCAGTCCGGTTGTGTTTTCTGGAGAACTCTCCTCAGTCTACCTCTAGTGTCCAGGGTCCAAGAAGCAAGAGAGCACAGTGCATCCCGATCTCGGGTCTTCAGGGCCCTCCCTTCTCCCCGCCTTGTAGCCTCAGTGGGGGTTGAAACTTCCAGACCAAAGCTGGAATGGCTACCCACTACAAAAGTGAGCTATATAATTTAGAAATACAGTGTCCTATACCTTTACATATATACCTTAGCAGTTTAATAGAAATTTTATGTGTAGAAGTGTCAATATATGGATTTGTTTTATCTTACTTTTTTTATTTCATGTTGCTTGGTCAGTCCCACTTAACAAAACTGATGATCATTTATTAGCATGTATCTTTTCATTGTAATAAACTCTTAGATAACTAGATCCATGCCTGAAAGTGAAAGAAATCTTTCAAAATGTGTTCAACAAGACTTTGAAGTGGGGAAAAATCCACAGAATACCACAGAGCATTGTTGGAATACCTTAAGCATTAAAGCTGCCATAACTATTTTTAAAACCAGCTTTCCTATGAATGAATGCACTATGCTGCTTAGATTTGTCATGTCCTGCCCTAGAGACAGTCCCCTTTGCTCAGTCTTCCACGTTTACACGAAGGGGCAATTCAGTGCTGCAGGGGGACAGTTGGAATTTTGGCATTGAACAAATCATGATTAGAATCTCAGTAGTCATGCAGGCAGTTTTAATTGTGCTGAACCACACATTTCCTGTTAAAACTGGAGAGATTACATTTTCTACTAAGACTTGAAAAATTCTAAAAGACAATGTGTGTTGGACACATGGAAGCATATGGGAGATATTAAGAAGGGGTCATGGGGGTTGGGGATTTAGCTCAGTGGTAGAGCGCTTGCCTAGCAAGCTCAAGACCCTGGGTTCGGTCCTCAGCTCCAGAAAAAAAAAAAAAAGAAAAAAGAAGGGGTCAGGGAAAGAAGTGTGTGTGGTGGTGGTAGGTATCTAAAAAACAATGAACATCTAAAAACTAAAGTATGTCAACTTATTCATTTATGTGTCCAGGTGACCTACTTATAATGGGGTTGTTACCCTATGAACTTACCATAAAGGAAAAATACTAAGATGGAAAGCCATTTGATAAACCTAACCTGATTGAATGCCACAGTTTAATATCACAGTACACTACAGAACGTGGGTACTTCACCCCTGTGACTTCATGGCTGACCCTAAGCTGCAGCTCACTGTGATCTCCCTTCAGGAGCTCATACCATGCACTCCTAGCTGGGGAAATATCGGGATTCAAAACACCAAGTACAAAAATGATACAATACCTTTCATAATCATAAAAGGAAAAACTTGGAAAATCAGACCCCCATAAGTTGGACTCTCTGGGCATGGTCACCCAGTCTCTGTTAGGTGCTGTGCTCTTCTGGATGTTTAGAGGAATTTGATGTGATCATGCCCATCCAGGACTTACCTTCAGATATAATAATCCAAATCAATGGTGAATGTCAGTTTGTCGGATTTAAAAACATATGTTTCAGAATAACACTGTGACAGTAATAATTCTATACATAGATAGAAAAAAACTAGGAGAGTTCAAACCAGATTGTTTCTATTTCACACAGTTAGTGAAGATAATCTCGCAGAGGAACTGGCTCATAGTACTCAGCAATGCTGGGTTTCTTACTGGAGCTTAGGGTCTAAGCAACTGCCACAGTGTCTGGCCTGCAGCAGGCATCGTAAGTGTTCGATGGCACACAGGAAGCAGGAGCTGAGGTTCTGAGGATGGACAGTAGGCAGGTGCCATTGTTCTCAGCAGGTACATAGACTGCGGTGCTAAGGAAGCTTTCGTGAGGAAGGCTTAATCACTTGCATCACCCACAGAGGTCACATGAAGTGAGCAGGTGCCCTGAGGTCATACAGCTGGTGTGTCCTGCAGTGGTGTTTTCCCTCCAGAACTCTGGCTCCGGGCTATGGTTTTAAAGACTGCAATTTGCCTGATAGGCTCTTTGATGTCTCTTTCCCACCTTAGTTCTTAATTTGACTCTGATTTGTAACCTCACTTACGTTGCCGCTGGCTAATTCTATGTCCCTGCTCCCAGGCTGTCACTTGTACCTCATTTTCCCTTTTCTGGACCTGGTTTCTTGCCACTGAGGGTGGCCTGCGTCGCTGCTCTGAGATCATGTATTCTGCAAACAAGAGTGGGAGAATGTTCCTAGTCCAGCAGCTCCTTTGACTTCTGATGTAAGCACACTGTACACAAATGGAGGCTCTGGAAAAGTTCTGGAGCCCGAGACTGATGCTATGTACGTCTCCCTCCTTCTTTCTTTTATTAACCTCTCACATTTCAGAACAGAAGACCAACCTGCTAAAGCAGCTATTTTTAGTTTTCACTGCTTTGACTATCAAATGACCTCTTTGTTACAGGCCTTGACAGACTGTTGACATTTCATTTGGGTTTCTTTGCTCTTATCATTAACCAGAAACTTTCCAAATGACTTCATGTCACAGACATGTTTTGAGAGGCAAGGTATAGAGGTAACAGGACAATTCATTTGGGACTTGAGCCAAAACCAACAAAAATGTCTTTACTACAATGCATCCTTTTCCTTTTGCTTTAAAAAATGTTCACGTGGTTTTGCTTTTATCATTATTTTTCATGTTTTAAGGCCCTGTTTTTCCTTGTGTAAGTTTAAAAACTGGGTGTTTCTTCAGTGTCCTTCTTAGGGTCAGCTTGTCCTCATACAATAGTAAGCTGGGATGGGGGAGGGCATGTCTCCAAGTCCTGACACTCAAGAGTTTGACACACTGACCACCAAGCATGACAGCTGTTAGAACAGCTGTTGAAATGTCTTCAAACTCTTTGTCAGAATTACCAGAGGAGAAAGAATCCAGGCCCTCTCCCTACCCTTTCTATCTAGCTGTTTACAAAGATGTTTCTTAGACTAATTTTCCATTTACAGTGAATTCTCACCACACAGGGCTGATAAAGAGGCATGAAGTACAATGTAGAGGGACACCCTTCCACTGCAAACCTGGGTGTCAGAGTTTTAATCCCAGCGCTATGCCTGATTTGCTATTTAGGTCAAGACTGCAGCTAGACTAATCAGTCCTTTTGGCACACTTTGCCATCGGTACTAATTCCTAAACATCTACTGAGCTGTAATCACCCTCAGTTGGTCTCATGTCAACAGCCTTAATATTTTGCCAGCACCTGATTTGATGACGGCATGATAAGGCCACTGGTGGAAAGAAAATAACATTTGTTTATTATGTCCCAGAAGCTTTTACAAGCTTTCATGGAGCAACCTCGACACTACCATGCACAACCCCTGCCAAGTACAGCCTCTTCTTTGTTCTGTTTGTTCTGTCCGTGTCTGCCTGTGATCTTAGGAATTGAACCCAGGGCCTCATACATGAGGTGCAAGTCCCCCACACACCTCCAGTGTAGGATCAGTCTCCTTGAAGCATAGAGCAGTTGCAATCTTAGGAATTGATGGAGCTCCTAACTCTTTCCAGTGCCAATTTGTGGTGGGGGAAACCATCCATTCAGCTCATTAATATAAGAGCGGATCTTTCCTCTTTGACTGGATGTGCAAGGACTGAAAGAAACTATGAGAATGAGGGCTCCAGCAAGGCTGGAAGGCCATCTACTCAGCTCCGTTAGGGAGAGCATTGGGTAGTAAAAGAGATGGACAGTTTCCCCCATCAGTTACTATTATTATTATTTGTATTATCAAAGATAGCACTGATAAGTTTTGAATCCCCAGTTGCTGGGTTCCTCTGCCGCCAATGTAATAAGTCAATCAAGCCAAATTAATAAATTCAGGTTTAATGAACAGAGCAAAGCAATCCTGGGTGACCCTTGGAAAGGTAGGGAAAGAGTCACATGGCAAATATGGCTAAAAGGCCTTAATCTGGAGGTGTGGTCTTGAGCAGCCCCAGGGAGAGGCTGGCTTTTGGTGGGCTTCCTCGGGGCTGGGGGCTGGAACAGGAGGGCAGCTCTAGGGGAGGGGCTGATGTTTGGCGGCCTTTGAGGAGGCAGGTTTGAGGGGGCAGGGTCTGGGAAGAGAGAGAGGTGGGGCTTCCACCTAATCATCCCAGACTCTGGATGTACGAGATGGATGTCAGGGGAACAAGCTAAGCACATCAACTTTACTTTAGACTTCCAGGGTAGACTTCATGTTGGCATCTTCAGGAAGTCCTACCTTGTTTCTCTAGTAGGTACAGCTTCCCATTACATACCGCAGGTCGCATCTTCACTCTAAAGAATATGTAAATCATCCTCACACTAGTCTTCATCATGCAGTAAGTGACACCATTGCTGTTGATGTTCTCAAGCTTGGGCTCCTTTTGTTTTCTTCTTTTATCCTCAGGGGCTCTGCCCCACTTCCAAATAGCTAATCAAGCAATTGGTTATTCCCAGGAGTGTTTTCAGGGGTCTTCTGAATGGACTATGGGCTTTTCCTTTCATGAGTATTCACACAGCAAATGAAATAAAATTCTTAAAATCTAAGTTCCTAACCACATTTAATGAGTCCATATATGACTTACTTCTGCTCCCTGAGAGTGTGTGTCCCCTAAAGGCATTAATGTATATCAATAACAAACCAAGCTGACCAGTCACAAAGTCTAATTTCCAGGTCTAGCCTGAAATACAACTTTGGTCATTTAAGACAGTGACTTCATATTGTGTTCTGACCTATACCCCAAACACAATTGGTATGGGCATCCAAAAGGGAAACAGTGCTGTGGAGTATTCACCAGAGACAACTGCTTGGACATAAGCTTAAGCCAATAGAAAGTCTTTATTAGCTGACTGGTGAACACACTGGGTGTTCAGGATCCAGTGTAGCCCCGAGCCTTTCTCAGGCTGAGCTTTTAAGCACAAAACCACGTCCTGGGTTGACACACTTCAGTTAACAAGAACAGTTAGCAGAAGCAGAACTACAGAAGCCAAAAAGCAAGGTTAGTCCATTTAGAGACATTTCCAGAACTATGGATTTGATGGATTAGGTCTTTGTTTTAGTTTGGCAGGTGGTGCAGTCTACATGCTGAGTTTTACAGTCTGAACGGTACTTCCATCATGGAGTCAGTTGTGCTTAGGCCTGGGGGCCTGCTAAGGTATGGGGCCCTGTTACAGTAGAAGGTAGATCAATGAAAACTAGAAAGAGGAAATGAAATCAGTTATAAGGAATAGAAAGAAAATGTGGCCATCACATTTATTTATTTACCATTTATTTTTCTTGAGGGCTGATTTTGTTCAGAATTTCCTAAATTGAGCTTAAAGTGACATACAATGGATTAAACAGGTGTTTCGTTTGTTTGTTTCATGAAAAATGGAAATAATTTGCCTTTTTGCTATATATCTGTTCTTTCTTATAATGGATTGGAATATAATGGAGTAGAAAAGTTTCTTATAATGGATTAAAATACAAAGTTATAAACATCTTTACATTATTCATTGACTGTTACTTTAAAATAATAATCAATTTCTCTAACTATGCTTTTACAAAAAACACAATCACATGTGCATGGATATTTTGACACAAGCTAGAGTCATCTGTGAAGAGAGACCTCAGTTGAGAAAATTTCTCTATCAGATTGTCCTATAAGCAAGCCTATGCGGCATTTTCATGATTGATGATTGATGTGGGAGGGTCCAGCTTACTCTGGGTGATGCTACCAATGGGCAGGTGATGTGGGCTGCATAAGGAAGCAGACTGGGCAAGGCAATGGGGGTATAAGTTAGTAAGATCCCTGGCCTCTGCTTCATGTCCTGGTTCCTAGTTCCTGCCTTGAGTTGGTGTACTGCCTTTCCATCATGATGGGTTGTAAACTGTAAGATGAAATGAACCCTTTCTTCCTTGAGTTTCCTTTGATTACGGTGTTTGCCACAGAACCAGAAAGAAAACTAGTAACTTTTTATAAAGTTTTAGGGAGAATATTTAAAAATAATTCCACAGAAACTAGTCTGACGGCCCAGGCCAGTAATCCCAGTTGCTCTGGAGTCTGATTCAGCTCAAGGATGCCTGGACTGCACAGAGAGTTAAAACTCTACCTGGGCAACAGTGAGACCCTGTCTCAAGACAATAAACAAATAAATATGTATTGAATAAATAAGTACTTATCTATGGATTTCTCAACGATAAAGCGCTTGCTTAGCATGCATGAGGCCTTAGATTCAATCTCTAGTCTTGCAAAAACAGTAAAAGAAAAAGCAATCAAGGCATTTCTGTGAAGCACCTAATGTAGAGATAAAAGACCCACAAAGTAGGCTAAAACTCGCTTGTCTAAAGTGCAGAGAACAGTGGCCTCTCGATAAACAGCTGTTACAGCTACAGCTTCATGCCACGCCCACCGTCAGAATCACATCTGCTTCTCACCATTAAATGAAGACGGTAAAGGGTGAAGTGATGTAAGATGGGAGCTATACCTGTGCTGTCAAAGCAACAGTTGACAAGGACCCACACTAAAGGGTTTTGTAGTAAGGTAGTAAGAGCATGTGGTTAAGTGTATATATGCACGTGTACAAATTTTCTCTTTTCCTGACTATAGAAGTGATTGTGAGACATTTTAAAAATATAAAACCAAATACAGGTATGTGACTGATTTAGAGTGTGTAGCTGGGTGGATTGTGGGTTTCTTTTCATTTCTCCTTCTTAGTCACTTCTAACCTTTGCCTCAGATTTACTGGGTTGTAGGAAGTTGAGGTACTACTTAAGCCTTAGTTTAGAAAAACATTCCCTACCCTAGCTATTTGTTAGAATCCTCTGGGAGGGCTTGTTTTCTTGTATAATACCTGCAGAGCCTTAGGTTCAGCTGGCTTGGGGGCCTGAGGTGATAGATAGAAAGGTCTCACTATGTAGCCTTGGCTGGCCTGGAACTCTCTATATAAGACTAGGCTGGCCTTGATCTCACAGAGACCTACCTGCCTCTGCTTCCCAAGTGCTGGGATTAAATGAGTGTGCTACTATGCCCCAAAGTGACAATTCTAAAAACAACTCATGACTTATAATATATCGTCAGGATTATTGTTTCTTGTATGTACATGTCTTTATGGCTAACCACGTGGTTTTGTGTTGGATAACCTATCAAATTTTCATCCTTGTAGAAAACTGATTCTTCCTTTCTCCGCAGCCACTGACTGCCTATAGCTCTCATAAAGTTTCCTACATATATGTTGGTATATCAACTGGGCTGTCTTTGTGAAGGTGTTGTTTAGGCAACCAAACTTATTGAGACCTTATGGGTGAGGCATTCCCCCATATCTAAAAGGCACTATCTCATAGCAAGTGTCCTGGTCCTCTGGTCTTACATTCATTCTGTCTCATCTGCAATGTTCCTTGAGTCTTTGATGTAGGAGTGGGTTATGGCTGTACCAACAGAGGCTGGACACCTATGATCACTTATTCTCTGCATTTTGATGAGCTGTATGCCTCCATAATAGCCACCTCTGTTGCAAAAAGAAGCTCCATTGATTAGGAGTGAGAGCCACACTTAGCTCTTGGTGTAAGGGTAAGTGTTTAGGATATAAACAGAAGCTATATTGATTAAGAAAAATGGCATTGGTAGGTTCTCTTCCAAGTTCTATGACTTCTTCAGGCACAGGCTAGGTTCGTAGTTCCATGCATGAATGCCTTCCTATTGAATGGGCCTTAAGTCCAATTAGGCAGTTTTTGCTTATCCCCAGGATGTAAGTGCCGCTATTGTACTGTTGGTGCAGTATGGTCATTGGTGCCGGATGATCATTGTTATGTTTTGTAGGCTTTAGAGCTACTCAGGGCTGTTGATTGCTTTTCTCCTTTGGCAGCTTATATAGCACCTTAGGATACTATGAGGGTTAATTCTCAAGGAGGCTTCCGGGTCAGTTCCAGATTGATTCCTCCAACCGCATTGTCTGAAGTGAGTAGTGTCTTCAGTAATAGGGTCCTATTTTAATGGAAAGTGCTTGGAAGATGGACAGTAGTTACAGGACTTGCCCTGCAAATATGTGGACCAGAGTTTGGATGCCCAAAATCCATATAGATGCTTAGTGGATATGGTAGGCCACCTTTAATTCAAGCCTCAGAAGGTCGAAACAGGATCCCTAGATCAAGCTGGCTAAGAAAAACCATATCTGCAAATTCTAAGTTTGATTGAAAGACCCTTCTCTAGTGAATAAAATGGAAGAAGGACCTAGAATGATTCACAACATTAACCTTGGGCATCCATAGTGTGTGAGCACACACCTTCCCCCATACCCACACACATATGAACATACACACATACATGCACATGAGAACAGAAAAAGAAAAACAATGGATAGTGATTGAAACACCTAAAGTAACCAGTTATCATAATTGGCTAAATAACTTCCTAACTTCCCTAAACCCAGATGTTATATGAGTTTTGTTGGAAAGTGAAAGTGTAGATACTTGGTTGTAAAATATCATTAATGTGAGAAAAAAAAAAGTACCTACTGGTCTGTAGCTAGAGTTTTCCTGCCTGGCCCACAGTCAGGACAAATCTCTCTCACCCGCCAGTCCCACAGCCGCTCAGACCCAACCAAGTAAACACAGAGACTTATATTGCTTACAAATTGTATGGCCGTGGCAGGCTTCTTGCTAACCGTTCTTATATCTTAAATTAATCCATTTCCACAAATCTATACCTTGCCACGTGGCTCGTGGCTTACTGGCATCTTCACATTCTGCTTGTCCTGGTGGTGGCTGGCAGTGACTCCTTCTGCCTTCCTGTTTTTTCTTTTCTCCTCTCTGTTAGTCCTGCCTATACTTCCTGCCTAGCCACTGGCCAATCAGTACTTTATTTATTGACCAATCAGAGCAACACATTTGCCATACAGAACATCCCACAGCACTGGTCTATGAAAATGAGTTAGAAATAGTTTCAATTAAGTTTAATATGATTAAAACTAAACATAAGCAAACTGCAAAATTTCCCTAGACAGGAAGCACAGAATAGGAAAACATAAAGCTATTACCAAAATGACCTTTTGAAAATAAGAAACTCAGCAAGCTTTGTGGCTAAAATAAATCGTATACAATTGGCAGAAAATGAGAGAAGAGGAAGAGAGAGACAGAGAGGGAAGTGGGATCCACAGGACTAGTGTGTTTGACCATTTATAATAGAACAACTTTGTGGTCTAGATAATGATTTCTTTACTTGGACCAATTACACTCAAGTGAGTAACTAAGATTCAGTTATTACAAAAGTGTTTCTTTTCTTTTAAACTGCTGTCTTGGCTGTATAGACAGAAACTCCAGGGCAGACATGCTATCAATTGCATAGTTCATCTCTTCACCTAAGAGGCTGGAAGTCTCTTGTAAGTCAGGCCAGCTCAGATGGCTATCTTATGGAACACCCAGTGCTCACATTCTACTGGGGTTCAGGTTCCCAAGTTTTGTATCTTGGGGGAGATTTCCAGGAGTCAAATTACATCTCAGAGTATCCATATGTCAGGGAGATATAGTCTCAAAGGCAATTGCCTCTGTTTGTACCTGGGGTTCCTATGTATTCAGTGACTGCCCACTTCCACCTGCTCCTCTCCAAGACACTGCTGGCTTCCCATGGCCACTTTTACCATTTATCACAAGGGACATGTGATGGTTTGAATGAAAATGTCCCCAATAGACTAATAAAGAATGGCACATTTGAAAGGATTAGGAGGTGTGGCCTTGTTGGAGGATGTATATCACTGGGGAATGGGTTTTGAGTTTTCAAAAGTCCAAGCCAGGCCCAATGGCTCTCTCTTCCTGCTGCCTGTGGATCCAGATGTAGAACTCTTGGCTGCCTGCTTGCTACCATATTCCCCTCCCCATGAGGACAATGGACTAAAGCTCTGAACTGTAAGCCTGCCCCAATCAAATGCTTCCTTTATAAGAATTGCCATGGTCATGGCATCTTTTCATAGCAACAGAACACTAAGATAGGACTGAACTGCACTAATAAAATCTTTAAAGGACTCACCAATAGGTGTGATCTACTTTGTGTGAATGAATGACATGTACATGTTTATGGAATTAGACAAAAGGTTGATCTTGATTGAACTGTTAAAACAACCCTTATTCCATTGTAAATACAAGCAAGAGAGTATTTGGTTCTGTGTTGCTGTGGGATGTTCTGTATGTCCTGTGGGAGCCCTTCTTGGGTTCTTTGTGGTGTTACCCAGCAGGTCCGCATAGAGGATGATTAGGACCATGGGCCTGAGTGCAGGTGTCTGAGATGGTCTGCACTTGGCTGTGCTGGGGGATGGTCTGTATGTCAAGTTGCTCTGATTGGTCAATAAATAAAACCTGATCGGCTGTGGCTAGGCAGGAAGGATAGGCGGGACTAACAGAGAGGAGAAATAAAAGGACAGGAAGGCAGAAGGACTGACTGCTAGATGCCGCCATGACCAGCAGCATGTGAAGATGCCGGTGGGCCACCAGCCATGTGGCAAGGTATAGATTTATGGAAATGGACTAATTTAAGCTATAAGCACAGTTAGCAAGAAGCCTGCCACGGCCATACAGTTTATAAGTGATATAAGCGTCTGAGTGATTATTTTATAAGTGGATTGTGGGACTGCGGGTGACAAAGATTTGTCCTGACTGTGGGCAAGGCAGGAAAACTCTAGCGACACTGTGTTCTGAGGGAGAAGAAGCACGTCTGTAGAAGAGTTCCTTACATAGATTGAAATCCATATTTTGTCCTACCTCTCACTAGGAATAGTTACACAGAAATTATGAAATGCCTAACACTGGCAAGCATTCCCTATATTGTGCAAAGGACTTCAATTGCATTCTTTTAGAGAGAGGGTCAGCATATGAGCATGACACAACCACTGAACTATTCTCAAAGTCCAGGCCAGGCCATCTTTTATATATGACACCAGCTTACCCTCTAGGAATATTTAAGAACATACCATCTTCCACAGTTAGAAATATGGCTCACATAAAAACTTATGGAGCATATAATTTAGTAGAAGTCAGTTTTGCTAAGGTAACCATATGGTATTTCTATGTGTGTATGTGTGAATGCACACATACAAATAATTGTGTATGTATGTGCAGGTGTATGTGTATACACATGCATGTGGAAGTGAGAGGTCAAGCTTGAGTGTCATTTCTCAGAAGGCTCCTCCTTGCTTTGTGAGATAGGGGCTCTCACTGAGACTGAAGGAGGCTCACAAAGTAAGCTAGTCCTAAGGATCCGCCTGTCTCTGCTTCTCCAGTACTAAGATTACAAGAATGCACTAACACACACACACACACACACACACACACACACACACACACACACACGCACACATGCACTCATGCACGCACGCACGCGCACGCACACACAGGCACACACACATACAAATGCAGGTGTCCTTGGAGGCCAGATGCACTGGAAGCCAGAGTTGAAGTTATAGGAGGTTGGACACGAGTGCTAAGGACTGAGCTCAGGTCCTTTGCATGAATAGCACATGCTCCTAACCGTGAGCAGGTGACAGTGCATTTCTTAAACAATGTTTACATTAAACATTAGGCCAGCTTTAGATCACTCTGGTTTATGAAGCTTACCGAAGCTCACCAGTAGCATAGCTCATCTGATAGAACCTAAATCCCACCCAAGGCACCTATGTTATACCTAAATACCAAATAACCACACTGTTGGCTGTGGCCTTAAGGATTCAGTCAGCACCACCTTCTTTCCACTTCCACCATTAGAGGAAACTGAGAACTAGCCAGCATTCAGAGAGTGTCGGTATCTTACATGTCTCAATCTCTGTGGGGAATGTGACTTTATTTGTTGTAATATTTGTGTTGTACTAAATACAGTTTCAACAACATTGCCATATATAGTTACATATGTGTGATATATTTACATATATATGATATATTTGCATATTGTGATAGTCACATATACTATGTTTGCATATGTATTATATAGGCATACATAATTTTGAAATTATTTGAGCAATAAGACGAGATAAAGAACGAATTTCCTTACAGACTATGAATGAGCGATGTTACTTGAGGGCCTAGGATATGAGTGCTTTCCTGGTGTAAGCAGTTTGTGAGATGTTCTGGACACATTGGGGAGACTTCAGAATGTGCTTTGATTTTTCTCAGTAACTGCTCCTGGACAAATAGTTTCAGCTCACAGATGGCAGCACATTCCATGTCTCTTTTCTAGGGAAATAGAAGTGTTTTCAATTTTTTTGTCTTTATTCTTATTCCATCTAAATTTTCAGAGACTTAACAAAAGCTTATTTCGCGTTGTTTTTGATAGTTTTTTTGAAATTTAAATGTAATTACACCATTTCTCTTCTTCCCTCTCCATCCTCCAATCCCTCTTATGCCCCACATTGCTCTTAAATTCATGGCCTCTTTAATTGTTCACACACACACACACACACACACACACACACACACACACACACACATTTTTAGTAGATATTTTAAAAAGTGTTGTTCCAGTTTAGCTGATAACCTTTGAACAAGTCATTCAATGAATCTTTCCCAAAGTGACTCTCTCAACCTCTAGGGCTTCAGAATCTGCTGCTAAAAACTGGTGAAGGCACAGGTTGGAATGTGAAAGTGGGGATTTTTTTTTTTTTCTTAGAGGTCATATGCATAAATGTAACTACACGCTTTGGCCTAAAGCTCAGACACATGACCCAACCTAATGGAAGGTAAGCTGAGAAATTTTGTCTATTTTCATGTACACGGGGCAAGGAAAATAGATTTTGGTGGAAAAACAGCCATTTTGACTAAAGTAACTTAGATGGTAGAGATGTGAATTTGCTATGATTTAGCCTAACCTCTGAATAACAGCAAGTGGGTATTTCAAGGGTAGACTTGGCCTCACTGAGCACAGAGCATGGCCAAAGGAGATGCCCCCAGTGCGTAGCAAGGCAGAGTCCGGAGAGGAGAAGAAAGGGCTGGTTTGACATGATGAATTTTTTATCCAGTGTCATTTTTTAGAGGAAGGAAGAAAAGGGACTCTACAGGTGCTGTTCCAGGAATATTGTCTACTTAGAAATGCGAGGAGCACAAAGCAAGTGCCTCATCCATGGGCCAGTAACTAAGCAATTGCCTTGTACAACAGTGTATCATCTTTTGATAAATTCTTTCCTTCAAAACCATCTCATGCCTACCCCTACTTTTGGAGTACATTGCAATTAAACATTGTGTATAGACAGTCTATTTAAATTACTAATAAAATTGTCCTTAATATGTCTTTGAGATTTGTTTTTGAGGCAGAATCTTACTATGCGGCCCTGGCTAGCCTGGAACTTGTGATATAGATGAGGCTGCCCTCTAATTCACAGAGATCCACCTTCCTCTGCCTCCCAAGTGCTGGGATTAAAGACGTGCACCTCCATGTCTAGCACTGTTGACATTTACAAATGGTTTATGCATTTTTACTTCATGTGCATGAGTGTTTGCCTTCATGTGTGTATGCTCACCACGGTACCGGAGGAGGCCAGAAGATGGTGCTATATCTTCTAGACCTGGAGTAACATGATTGTGAGCTGCCAAGTGGGTGCTAAGAACCGAACGCATCTTCTCCACAAGAGCAGCAAGTGCTCTTCACCCCTAAGCCATGTCTCCAGCCCCCCTCTTTGACATTTTAAATGGAGTTTTAAGAATACTATTCCTTTCCGAGTTTGTATTTTTTGTTTGTTTATGAGACAGGGTTTCATTTAGCACAAAATAGCCCTGACATTCTGATTCCCCTATTATCTTCTAAGTGCTGAATTACAGGGATACACCCACGTCCAACTTCAAGTTCCATTTCAGCAACTTTGCAGTATATTTACATACATATATATGTGTATATGAACACACATATACACACTTCTATTAAAAAGTTGAGCCCACTAGGACCAGGCAAGTGGAGATGGACACACATATGCCCACCCAGGCCCTTTGCGGCTTCTTGGGTGGGAAGAAGAAGCCGCATGCATCTTTATGGTAAGCAAATATATGGTGATATATGGTGGGGTGTGGGAGAGAGAGAGAGAAGCAGAATAGGTCCTGTCCTGTGGAGAAAAGCAGGTCTGAAGAGTCGAAGGCAGTGAGGAACGGGCTGATGTGGGGGGCTTGTCACCCTGAGCCATGGTGACGTCTGGTCCTGGGCTGCTGCCAAGGATCATGTCTGGGTTGATGTCCATGGCTCCTGTCACCACTGAAGTCTGTGAGGATGCTGGGCTCTGGGCCTCTACCTGGGGCCATGTTGGTGTCCAAGGGTCACCTTACAGCCCCAGTGGTGTCCATTTGAGTGGCCTGTGGTGACATCCAGGCCCATGATGCTGCCCAGGACCATGTCTGGGTCCATGTTCCTGCCATAGCCAGGATCTGCGTTAATGTCCATGGCCCATGTTGCCCCCAAAGGCCACACTGATGCCAGGGTTCTGGGATGTCACCCATAGCCATGTTGGGGACCTGAGCCATGCTAATCTGAGTGGCCTGCACTGTCACCCATGGCTATGGTGTTGACCAGGCCCAAGCTGCTGCTAAGGGCCATGTCTGGGCCCTTGGCCCTACTAAAGTCAGGGTCTGCATCGAAGTCCTTGGCTCCAGTGACCACCAAAGGCAATGCAAATTCCCAGGGTCTGGGCTGCCACCTGAAGACATGTTGGTGTCTGAGGATCAGGCTGCCACCAGGGCCATGCAGATTGGGGTGGCCTGCACTGCCTCCCAGGGATGTGTTGATGTCTGGGCCTGAGCTGTGGCCAGGGGCCATGTGTGGGTCCATGGACATCTGGGCCCAAGCTGCTGCTGCTGGCCGTGTCTAGATCCATGGTCCTGCTGCAGCTGGGGCCTGTGTTGATGTCGCTTGGCCCTGCTGCCACAGGGGCCCATGAGAACCTTGTGTTGAACGTGTATTGAAGTACAAGGGCGGGCCTGAGCCAGTCTCTCCTCTCACTGACCTAGGGAGAGCTGGCTTCGCCCGTCATAGGAAAACTCGCCCCTCTAGCCCTCCCCACACACTTGGGAAAACTGGCCCCACCTCTAAGTATGGGTGTGAGAGAGTTGGTTCCACCCCTTACCCGAGGGGTGTGGTCCCAGTGGTTAATCAGACCAATTCAGCTGCCACCCATGTACATATCTAGGGCTTTGAGTTGGCACTCCCCAACATCTACCCTATCTGGGACCTGCTGGAGCTCAGAAAGGGACTGGTCTCGTGGAACCGTAGCCACAGGATCTCTATGAATCTGGGCAACAGCAGGATAGCCAAGAGGAGTTTTGGTGAAGGTCCAACATTGATGGTGTACCAGAAGCCAGAGGCCTTGAAACGGACCAACAACACACTACACAATGAACATTTGCAAGGAAAGCTGCATGGACAAAAGGGTGTGCTGCATGACACACAGCAGCTCCCAGTGCCACCAAGACAAATGAAGAGGGGATGGAGAGGCGGGAAAGATGGAGGAGTGAAGCGGTTTTCTGTTTGCTTTTTTTTGTTGTTGTTGTCCTTTGTTTTATGTTTGTTAATTGTTTTATCTGTATGTTTTATTTTATTTTTATCTTATTTTCATTATTGCTTTTTTAGTTTTTCTTTGTGGGGCCAGGGGAAAACTACAAGGGTGAAGGCAGATATGGAAGAACTGGGAAATGAGAGGGATTGGATACAGGATGTGAAACTCCCAAAGAATCAATTTTAAAAGACCTCAACATAAATCCAGTTACTCTGAACCTGATAGAAGAGAAAATAGGAAGTAGTCTTGAATGCATTGGCACTGGAGATCACTTCCTAAGTATAACACCAGTAGCACAGACACTGAGAGAAACAATCAATCAATGGGACCTCTTGAAACTGAGAAGCTTTTGTAGAGCAAAGGATACGGTCAACAAGACAAAACGACAGCCTACAGAATGGGAAAAGATCTTCACCAATCCCACATCTGACAGAGGGCTAATATCCAGAACTATGAGGAACTCAAGAAATTAGACATCAAAATGCCCAACAGTCCAATTAAGAAATGGGCTATAGAACTAAACAGAGAATTCTCAACAGAGGAAGCTCAAATGGCTGAAAGATACTTAAAGAATTGCTCAACATGCCTAATCATCAGGGAAATGCAAATCAAAACGACTCTGAGATACCACCTTACACCTGTCAGAATGGCTAAGATCAAAAACACTGAAGACAGTCAATGTTGGAGAGGATGCGGAGCAAAGGGAAACACTCTACACTGTTGGTGGGAATGCAAACTTGTACAGTCACTTTGGAAATCAATATGGTGCTTTCTTAGAAAATTGGGAATCAATCTCCCCCAAGACCCAGCTATACCACTCTTGGGCATATGCCCAAGGAATGCTTAATCATACCACAAGGGCACATGCTCAGCTATGTTCATAGAAGCATTGTTTGTAATAGCCAGAACCTGGAAACAACCTAGATGCCCTTCAACTGTAGAATGGATAAATAAAATGTGGTACATATACACAATGGAATACTACCCAGCAGAGAAAAACAATGACATCATGAGGTTTTCAGGCAAATGGATGGATCTAGAAAAAATCATCCTGAGTGAGGTAACCCAGACTCAGAAAGACAAACACGGTATGTACTCACTCATAGGAGGATACTAGATGTAAAACAAAGATGACTAGACTGCTACTCACAACTTCAGGGAGGTTACCTAGTAAAGAGGACCCTAAGAAAGACCCAGGGATCGCCCAATGACAGACAAATGGATGAGATCTACATGAGCAAATTGGACATGGTGGAGGGGTAATAGAGAGCAAGGATCAGGGGAAAGAGAGTTTAGGGGAGCGGGAGATCCCAGCTGGATCAAGAACAGAGAGGCAGAACAAGGAAAGAAATACCATGATAAATGAAGACCCCATCGCAATAGGAATAAGCAGAGTGCTAGAGAGGTCCCCAGAAATCCACAAAGATACCTCCAATATAGACTACTGGCAATGGTTGAGAGAAAGCCCAAACTGACCTACTCTGACTATTGGATGGCCGAACACCCTAACTGTCGTGATAGAACTCTCATCCAGTGACCAATGGAAGCAGATGCAGAGATCCACGGCCAAGCCCCAGGTGGAGCTCCAGAAGTCCAATCATCGAGAGAGAGGAGGGATTATATGAGCAAGAGCTATTGAGACCATGAGTGGAAAAAGCACCGGGACGAATAGCCAAACTAATGGAAACACATGAACTATGAACCAATAGCTGAGGAACCCCCATGGAACTGGACCAGGCCCTCTGGATAAGTGAGATAGTTGATGAGCTTGAGCTATTTGGGAGGCCCCCAGGCAGTAGGACCGGGACCTGTCCTTAGTGCATGAGTTGGGTTTTTGGAACCTAGGGCCTATGCAGGGAGGACTTTGCTCAGCCTAGGTGAAGGGAGGAGGGGACTGGACCTGCCTCAACTGAATCTACAAGGCTGAGCTGAATCCCCAGGGGATTCCTTGCTTTGGAGGAGGTGGGAATGGGGGGTGGGTAGGTTGGGGGGAGGGCGGGGAATAGGTGGGAGGAGGGAGCACAGGGGAATCTGTGGCTGATATTTAAATTAAAATAATTAAAAAAGTTATGTTTAAATAAATAAATAAATTTGAAAAATATAGATTAAAACAAAACCAAAAAAGGTTGAAAAATCTTCAAGAAACAAAATGAGATAAGGAATGGACAGGTCTCTGGTAGACTGAGGATGAGCGAAGTCAGTTTCAGGCAATGGACGTCTATCATCAGGACCTAGGACATGACATGCTTTCCTGATGTAAGCATTTTATGGGATGTGCTGGACATGTCAGGGAGACTCTGTTTTCTTCTTCCTAGGAGTTGCTCCTGGACAAACAGTTTTATCTCGCAGATGGCAGCACATTCCCAGGTCCCTTCTCCAGGGAATTAAGATGTCTAGCCCCAGTCTTCTCTTCTTCCACGGTAGTCACACAAGTTTAGGCTGAAGTGTCAGAAGATGAGGAAGGGATGGCGGCATCGGTCACCCCTCCCCCGGCCCACTCTCCCTCTTCTTGTTTGTTCCCTGGGGATGAAAGGAACATGGCTGTATTCTGATGTGGCCACCGAGGACAGAACCTGCTGGGGCTCCATCCGTGTGTCCGATGCTGCAGCTCGCCAGGTGTCCACTCCTGGGGGAGCTTTCCCGGGTTTCTGATGACCCTCGCTGAGGAGTCTTTTTCTGAGTTGTCCTCTTGCAGAGAAGCAGGTGTCTTAAAACCTTGGTCTGTATAATTATCAAGGTTATTCCTTGAAATATACCATTTTAGATGTTATTAGTAATCTGTAGAAATAAGATCACTGTAATAATATTAAAATTAAAAGTAAAATTTGGGTGTGGTGGTGGTGTACACCTTTAAAGTCAGCATTTAGGAGGCAGAGGCAGGCAGATCTCCATAGTTTGGGGTCTACCTGCTCTACATAGTGGGTTCTAGTTTAACACTACCTTGGAGTCTAGAGTGGTTTCTGACATCATGGAAATTATTATTTTTATTCAGTGGCTCCTCATTGAGTAGGCATTTTTTTTTTTTGCTATTTGATTTCATGAGCAAGGAAACAATACTAATATTTTCTTTATTTTATTTTATAATTTAATTTAATTTTACATATCAGCCGTGGATTCCCTTGTTCTCCCCCCTCCCGCCCCTCCTCCCCACCTTCCCCCCAGCTCACCCCCCCATTCCCATCTCCTCCATGGCAAAGACTCCCCTGAGGATTGAGTTCAGCCTGGTAGATTCAGTCCAGGCTGAGCTGAGTGTTTCCGTAGTGTAGTGGTTATCACATTCGCCTAACAATACCAATATTTTTAACATTTGTTATTTACAAAAACTTGAAGTTCTCCAAAGAACACATGTGTCATCATAATAAAAATAAAATTTCAGAGAGAAAATGTCTTTATAATGTCAGCTCCAAATTTCATTCTAATTGATAAGCTGGTGTTTTGGGATAACTTCAGGAGGACATGGGTCTACTCTCCTCCTCTGTCGTCCTCATCTCACGGTTGTCTTATGACGATAGGAAAACTGGGGACTTTCACAACCATGGTGAACATTGGCATCTGTTCAGTTTATCCAGTTTTAACAGTGGCCTTCTTGAGGTCTGCTAGCCCTTTTCTAGTGATGGGGTAAGTCCACTGTGAACCACTAGAGCTCCATGCAAGTGTGGGCTTGTTAATGTGATTGTAGATTGTAGAATTATGCTACAGTTCAGGGATCTTCAGGGGCGGGACTCTGCCCAGTGACGCTCACTTAAAGACTCACATTTACTGCTGTGGGGTGGATTTAATAGCCACAGGGTGGAGAACATTGTCCAGTTATATGCAAAAAAGAAACAGGAACCTTGTTTTTCAAAAGTATTCATTTTTAGTTGAACCTAGTTACATATGTTGAGAGAAAAGACTCCACTCTCTTGAGAAAGCAAGCATGGAATACTGGGTTATTTTGACACACAGGAGTCAATAAAACACCACTCACTTTGTTACATGTTTTCTTGTTTAATTTTATTAATTTGCATGAAAACAGGTGAAACGTACTACAGGATCCCTGTCCTCACTCTCACCGCAGTAGATAATAGACACACTGTGGATGACATAATGAGACCTTCCCCAGACATACACTGATTTTTCTCACCGTTTTTAGGACTTATTCTTGCCCTGTTCCTGAGGCTATCTGACACATTCCTACTACTTCTAGGTGGTGTACGTGTGGGGGAAGTCCATCCTAATTTTTGGTACATAAATTTCCCTTTATGGTTCAAATCTATGTAACATGTTTAATGAGACCAATATTAAACTAGTGTAGGGAAAAGGTGCTGGCTAGAGAAACCCACCCTGACCCTGGAGCCCAGAATTAGGGAAGGATGGCTCAGATAAAGCCAATGAGAGAAACACAGTTTAGCTCAGATCAGAGCCATCTCTGCCCCTGTCCAACTGACTTGTGAAATCAACCAATCACAGAGCAGGACAGCAGAATCCTGGCCCTAGGGCCCAGGACCAGGGAAAGAAACACAGCCTGTGTTTGGGACCTGGGTCAGAGAAATGAACCAAGGAAGCATGCCCTGACTCTGAAACCAGTACCAAAGAAACACTCTTGGCCCCTAGAATCAGAGTCAGTGAAAGAAATGTGCCCTGGCCTTAGGGGTAGTGTCAAAAAGCCAAGAAAGGCCAGTGAAAGAAATGCAGTTTGGCCCTGAAATCAGGGCTATCAATGCCCCTTGCTCACAAAACTGGCCAATCCTTGGGCAGAAAATAAACTAACCAATCACAGTTGACTCAGCCCCCTAGACATCCTAAAACTGCCCTGCCCAGTCAGTTGTGAGCTGTTCTCTCCACCCTGGAAGAGGCAGCTACTCTCCTGGACTCCTCCTTCCCAAATAAACCTCTTTCTCAAAAGAGCATTGGGTGAAGACATTCATTGACAGCTGAACAGAAGAACCTTGCTGGGACGTCCCATAGTGGACTGAGCAAGAAAGAGCTGGTAACACTGAGCCAGAGATTGTGGCTCTCCAGGAGAGGAGCAGGATTGCTGTGTCCTGCGGGGAGACCATCCCCCATCACACCAGGTATACCTTGACTTTCCCGAAGAGTCAGGATACCCTTCCTTGCTGAAGCAGTTCCAGGCCTGACTCTCCAGAGAAGTCAGAAAACCTTCCTTTCCAAGGTTGGGCTGTTTCTTTACAGTCTCAGCCATCAGAGCTGTGCTAAACAGCTCCAGGTGTCCGGGACACCTTCAGGACAGAGCTCTTGTCCTAAGCAGCTCTGAGGTGTCCGGGATACCTCGCCATCTAGGGCTGAACTGTCTCCTCGCAGGCAGTTTCAGCCATCAATTTACTTACATTTGGTGCTGAAACCCAGGACTCCAAACCCAGAGCTTTTGCAGTTTACTAACAACTAGCCTATGCAAACAGTTATCAACCGTGATTCTGGTTAGCTGAAAGGCTGTCTATCCCCAGGGAACATCTACAGCATCTCAGTTGTGTGCTTTGGTTACAATGTACATAACTATGTTCTTTCCCTGTCTCAGGCTGGGAAAGGTTTTTAAGTCTTCCCAGTGTGTCTGTGTGTTGGGGGTGGGGCATGTAGACATTACAGAAGTCTAAGCATTTCATGGAGATGTTGTCAGGGTAGGTATTGACACAATATCATGGACAGAGTTGTAATCCCTCCACACACCAACTTCAGTGTGACTATATTTGGAGAAAGCATCACTAAAGAGGTAATTTAAATTAAAATGAGGTCATCAGGGAGGGTCTTAAGAATGACCACTATCTTCATAAAAAAGGAAACTAGGACGACACTGTCATGTGAAGACTCTCAGAGGCTTCGGTCCATGAGCTCAGAGAAGAGGCCTCAAAAGAAGTGAACCCGGCTGACATCCTGATTGTGACTTGTAGGAAGGTAAAGTCCTGTTGTTTAAAGTGGACTAGCCTGTTGTACTTGACATAACCCTTGTGGGCTAAAAGCAGAGCAATAATAAAGACCTTAACATAGACGCTCAGCTGTCTCACCTGGAAGAGGACAGTAAGGGGGCAGATGACTTTAGCATGGTCCAGAGGAACACAGGCTCTTCACCATCCCTTTCTCATTTGTGAGATGGCATAGAGAAAATGTGTAATTTGCCTTTTATCACCCAGTTTGCGTGTGGTAGATGATCATGTGTGGCTAATTAACACAGTGGTAATTATTAGGGAAGGCGTGCCCCAGGGTCACAGTCTGCACAAAGTGTAAGGAGTAGACGGTTGTCAGGTGGCCCGTGTCAAACCTCAGACCTGTGCTCAGCCAATTTCTTTTGGCCTCTCTGTGCCCTGCTGTCTCCTGTGTGGCAGGTCGTCGTTGTACCCGCCGCGTTGTGTGCCGTGAGTGTGAAATGAGTCCACACATGTAACAGCACGTAGAAGGGCTCGAGCCCTCTCCCCTACCCCGTGAGTCCGTGCTGCTAAATGAGTCACTGAACCACGTGGAAGGAGCATGCGGCAGCGACAGCTCCGCTTAATGGCTGACATAAAGCAGAGAGACACTGTGTCCAGCTGATAGTGCAATGGCTTCTTTGGTCAAATTCCAATTTACATTATTTCCACGTAAGTGGCTGACTACTCTTGGCCTGGGCAGAGAAGCTGGAGAGGAACTCCCAAGGCCTCTGCCATAAAAAGAGAGGCCGTTCTGTTCTGTGCTTTGCCGGTGTAGCATCACACTGTGTGTTAATGCAGATGTTAGGATGGGCAATTCTCATTGTTCACTGGCCAGTGATCGAGTTCAGGCTAACGGTGCTGAGAAGAGCCACAGGACCTGGTAGTACAAAGACATGGAGGACCAAAACCTCAGCTCTCCAGGTACATATTTAGAGACAGAACAGGCCCCCATATTCCATGACTGAAAAATTAAGAAGCTCTGCTTAAAATTCAGGCCACAGACTTGAGCACAAAGGGGACATAAATCAGCAGCTGGATTGAACGTGGAGAAAGTGTGTCATGACGAAGTGAGTTTTCAGTGAGGTATAAAGGGTGGCAGTGTGGATGGCAGCGTGGACAGCAGCGGAGATGACAAAAAGTGGGTAACCAGTGTTCATCAGTAGCTTGGGCTCCCAGTGCAGCATCTCATTTAAGTCAGCCAGTAAGCCTCAGGGCAGGTGGAGTAGCCTAACCAGCTTCGTGCCTGGCTGATAGTGTGGACCTGTCACTAAAATCAGTGTCATATCAGCCTTCACCAGACTCAGACATTTAACCACAGACTTCCCTTTTATAAAGATTTATCTATTATCTAAGCTCTTGCTATTCTAGTATAGTGTGCATTACATTTAATTTTCTCTATAGACAATTAAAAGACAGACGAGGACCAAAAGCCCAGGCATCCCCGAGCATGGGGGCCTCAGACAGTGGTGACACCTTGTATTGAAGAAATGGCAACAAGTGCCAGGATTCTGGGTGAGGCTAGATTCAGAAGCAATGGATGTAACTTCTCAGACAGCGGGAAGTTCAGAGATGAACAGTCCTAGGGTTGGCTGAGTCCATAGCACAATGCTACTGCCAAGAATTTGGTGTTTGGGTGCAAAATTTCCATGCCTGCTCAGCTCCTGGTGTTGAGAGACCCGGGCTTCTCTCAGCCTTGGTCTGAGAAACCAAATCAACAGAGAGATGTGTAACTGAGAACTAAAGGCTGAATGCTCAGCTCCAGAGGGGACATCTGCATCACTTGCCCCCACCACACACACCGCCACAAGGCCCAGGGAACACTGCAGAAGAGGCGGAGAAAAGAGCTTGAGCCAGAGGACTGGAGGGATGCTGTGAAGTGCCTCTGGACAGGATGTGACTGTCACAGCCACAAGCCCCTAGCTGCAGTGGTTACCAGTAAAGACTGACAGGTCACGCCAGCTGGAGTCATGGCATAGATGGGCAGAGCTTTCTAGCCCATCCCACCTCTTACTGAGGAACTGTGACAGTGGATACTTGCTGAGGTTGGAGGATGTGGCCCCTGGCATGATTCCTATTCTCCAATAGGGGGCCCCACCCACATGCGCATTTGGGCAGCACTAACTGAACTTACTGGCTAGAAACAAACCAAGAAGACGTGAAGTTGGGAGCAGGTATGTTGGGGGTTATGGGAGTAATGGGGATAGATATATTAGTTCATTGTTTTTATGTATGAAATTTTCAAAAATAAAGAAAAAATAATTCACGTGCTATTTTTCTCTCTACATCTCCTTCAGCATGTCAGTGCGTCCTCTTGTGGTTATAGACAATACTGAGGCTTTGCTGAACACAAAGGCGGCAACACATTGAAAAAGAGAATGCATTGCCACCATAAGGAATCCTGAGAGCAGGATTCGTCTTCCCAGGGAAGAGCCCCAAACTGGTTTTCCAGTACAAAGTGGTCAGCCCTGAAATCATATACATACAAGTAACATTATGTGGACCAAGCAAAATGTATTTATGCATTTAGGAATACATGTATGCATTTAGTGTGTGTGTGTGTGTGTGTGTGTGTGTGTGTGTGTGTGTGTGTACAATTAAATAGAAACCATGAATTTGAGAGAGAGCAAGAAGGGTCATAGGGAGGGTTGGAGGGAAGAAAGGGAAGATGGAAATGATCTTATTATACTTTAACTTCAAAATAAATGAATAAATGGTTAGAAACCTTTTAGGTAGCAATAAAAATAATTCCCAAAATGGGCATTTAAACTGTTGCTCTCACAAGAAGTTCAGATCCCAGCAGCCTGGGTTTGATTTTCAGATTCCAGCCAAATTCAGCTGCTGAGAAAGGAGAATTGTGGGTGACTTGGTGACTGGTGAGCCACAGTAATGGGGAACCGAGAGGTAGTGGTAGCCCACAATGTTTACCTTGGTGACTTCACCAGAATTGGGACATGTTTTTGCTTCCCTGTGCTCTTGGGCTTAACTTAATGTTTTAGGTTTCAGAAAGTACCACTTTCCTCCCAGTCGTGTGGCCAGCTGTGTTTTTTTTTTTTTCCCCATTCCTATATAGATTCCATAAGCCCTAACTGAGGAGCAGGGCATGATTTACAGTAAAGAGGAAAGAAGCTATATATAATAACACCACATTAGCACCTCCTGTTTGCAAATGTACACTCCTGCATGGAGTGCATCTTCATAAGCTGCACTATGAGACACCCAGGGCTCAGGTCAATGAGAAAGTACCTGGTGCAGGGTTCTCATTCCTGATGTCACAGTATGCTCCTTCCAAAACCTGCCTGTGCACAGAACTGTACCAAGAGCATAATGTCACTCTGTACATACTTGTTAAATAAGTAGAAATAGCATTTGAAATTTAGAAAAGGCATCAGTCTTTTACCCTCCTCAGCCACTGGAGGTCACTGTTTGTTCACAATAGGAGAATGTGCTGGTCAGCAAGCCACGCCTGACCAGCTTTAAAATTCTAAGTAAAATGATGTCAACAGTTGTCGTGTTGTGATTATTGATTCTCCAAGGTTTTAGGAATTATAGATTTACACTGCTTATCCTTAATGTATGTAACATTAACACAAAAATTCTTAACTGACTATCTTTTATGTGACATTTTGCTTATTTATATCATACCCCGCATCCCCGCAAAACAGCGTAGAAATTTTGGTGAGTCATTTGGTAATGGGTAGGGTTCTTTTCTCAGACTTGTCTGTCCCATCGTTCTTTTTCTCAGAAAGGAACTATGGAGGATGTTTAGAACTTGTCCCTCTTTTTCCCTGGACTGTCACACACAGGCAAACTGAAATAAATCTCTCTATTAGCCCTTTCTTCCTTTCTATTAACATTCCTGCCTTCAGGTCGAGAATAAAATCACCAATTTCATATTCCTAAAAACAGATGTATCAAAAGATATACCACAAATAAGAAATTTCTTAGCAAAGTCAGTTCAGAGCATTCTGTAAACTGCAGCAAGAGACCCTTTGTGAGTCCTTTGGCCAGGGGTCAGCAGTCACAGTAGGGGCCAGATAAGGAGATATTTTAAGATGTTAGGGCCATCAGGGGGATCTCTGTCAGAACTATTCAGATCTCCTGTCGAGTCTCCAGAGTAGCTTTGGGCCTTTCAGCTGTGAAGGTACAATCCAATATACTTTTGTGTATAGACACCAAAATGAGAATTTCAGATAACCACTATATGTGAATGAATACTCCACACTTGATATTACTCATAATAATTAAAAAAATCTAGAAGTTAGTCACCTTATGAAGTCTATGTATCTCTCATACTTGCCACTGAATGATCAGAACAGGCTGTAACTGCCAACCTCTTGGCATGACATCATCGCCCACTCTGGTTTTTCATGTAGTTTCTGTTGTGTTAGTGGAATCTAAGGATGCAATGTGGGAAACAGTGAGCAAACAGAGTTTTCAAACTGGGCTTCAACCTAACAGCCTTCTTGTTGACTTCAGAAATTCATGGAGAGAAAAAGAAACATGGGTGATCAAGGTCTCCTTGGATGTGGAGTCCAAAGGATACAGACTCCAGACAGTGCCTCTTTGGAACTGTATAACCCTGCCTGCTGATTGATTCCATGCCAATTCTGATGCAACAGTACAAAGGGAAAGTTATTTAAGTCTTTATTTAAAATGTTTTGACATATTGCTCTTCCAACTGTCTTTCTTTATAGACTACAACCTACCCATGTGGCATTTGTGGGCAGGTCAGCCTCCAGCCTCTGCATCTGCCATTGCCTTATGTGGGGGCGATTTCTAATGTGACTAAAAGTGCATCCTCTATGTGACGTGTCTTTTTCAACTATGTGACTCTGGGATTCTGCATGATCTCATCATGGTACCTCATTAATGCGCCTCAGTTTTTACATCTATATGACAAGCCTGCCTAAGAGGATGGCTGTGGAAAATAAGAGTACATACATATAATGAATGTAGACCCTGGTACATGACACCATTTTCATAAAAAAAAAAAATAGCTCATCCTTTCTTTAAACACAACCATGAGCTACTTTATATAAAATTATTCTTGACTTGTCATGTACCAAACTACACACACACACACACACACACGCACACAATGGGATATTGAGACAAAATAAAATAAGTTGAAAAGCACAAATTATTTGGCCATGAGTTTCTGTTATATTTTTCTTCTTTCATCTATATTTTGATGTTTGAAGAGAAGTTAATTACAAACTAAAGGGTTTTATTTGTTAAGTCAAATTGTCTATAAATATAGGTACCATTCATGTATATTCTACTTAGCTTAACTGTCAGCTTGACACACCCTAGAACCATCTGATGAAAAGCCTCAGTTGAGGAATTGTCCATAGGGGGATTTTTTGACTGTTAATTGAAGTGGGAAGGCCCAACCATCGTGGGCAGTACCTTTCCATAGGCAAGTGGTTCTGAACTATATAAGAAAGTTAGATGAGCATTGTCCTGGGCATGCTCCAAGGTCACTGCTAAGCTTCTTTGGCTGTGTGTGAGTTCCTTGGTCAGAGGTAATGCTCCGCAGACTAGCAAGCAGACCTGCCTTGAGGGCCTACCTCGACTTTTCTCAGTGATGGACTGTGATCTGGAATTGTGAAATGAAACAAACCATTTATCCCTTACTTTGCTTTGGTTCAGGGTATTTGTCACAGTAGCAGACATGAAATGAGAACAGTGCATAAATGCTGTGTGTGCATGTGCGTGCCTGGGGTCCTGTTTTATTAATTTTACTATGGTCTTGTCTTTTCTTCCTCAAGTGTAGCAAATACCAATTCTTCAGAAATTTGTTTTTGCATGAGACATAGTTACTTGCTGTCTCTATCCTCTGCCTCAGTTTCTACCCTTTTCTAGTTTAGCTGAATCACGTGACAACTACTGCTGGTTGGACTTGGTGTGGTGTGTGCAGCTTCTGGGCCAAAGCAGGTAAAAGCTGGTGTTTTCGTTGTCTTCCTTTTCCCTTTCAGGCCTGACTATGGACCCCACTCAGCCAGACAGTGGTATCTTTACGTGGAAGCCACAGACCGGTATTTTACTTGCTTTCAATTTTGATGTTGCAAACCATGCTGCAAGCCGTCAAGTATATCCCTTCAAGTGAAATTATGGTGTGGTCTCTGTTTCTGGAGGAATAACATTCTCTCTGTTTGCTAAGACAGTAATTAATAGTGTTTTTGGGTGCTGGTACTGAAAGAGCAAAAAGACAAAATCGCTTACACTTTACCCTGATATTTCAAAAAATCCATTTCAGGGTCTTCGAGCAGGGAAAAGGGCTTCGTGTGAGTGCGGAATGACTCAGAAGGTTTTGATCACACATCATCCTGGCAAGGCTTCACTCCACAGGGAAAACAACATCCAAATAACAGAAGGTTTTGTTTGTTTGGTTTTGAAGAGCCATTGGGAATGAAAAGAAAAACAAACAAGCCAACTAAAAGGATGTGACATTCTAGAATGACACTAGAAATGTCAGGTCAGCACAATCAAAATAGCCTTGGAAAGTGAAGGAAAGAATGGAGAAGCTATCTGCAGGCGTGGAAGCTTGGCGCGCAGTGGGAGGTGGGGCGGCTTGAGTGTGGCTGAGTCTTCAGATTTCGATCTTCAACATAGCTTTCTTTTGCTCACTTGACTTTTCAGTCACAGCCAAACAGCCATTGTGGCGTTTTGTGTGTGCGTGTGCGTGTGCGTGTGCGTGCGTGCGTGCGTGTGTGTGTGTGTGTGTGTGTGTGTGTGTGTAGACCTGCATGAGGCATGTTTGCAAGTACACGCGCAGGTATGTATGCATACATGTGGAGGTCACAGGTCACTCGGCATTAGGCATCTACTGTCATCGCTCCCCGTTTTACTTACTGAGGCAAAAATCTCTCACTGGTTCAGCTAGTCCCACTCGTCTCCTTGCTCCAAGGATCTCCCGTCCCTGCCTCCCAAGTACTACGATTACAGGCGGGCAGCCATGCTCTTTCAGCATTCATCTGGGTGCTGGATATCGGAACTCCTGGTCCTCAAGCTTGCATGGCACGTGCCTTGACCGTCTCCACAACCTTGTGTTCTATTTTTTTTTCCAGCCCCACAAGTGGTTTACGCGTCTGTCACAATCTGCAACTGCTGAGAGGCTATGAGAGCTTTGTAACACTCCTCCACAGTACAGCATCCCTGTTCACAAATGTCCTGTGCTGTGATTGAGGTTGCTGTCTAAGAGCGCCAGCATCAGTGACTCGGCACCTTTTCGTCGTGTGTGTTCCCGTGTCTCACCCCAGCACTGGGCTGGCTCTGTAGTCTGTTTTCACAAGGTCTGCCTTGTGTTCTGATGTATGCTGAAATTTGAAAACTTTTGCTCTTTGACATTGGTTATGAGTTGGACGCGCCGTAGGCCGAGACAAGGAACGGCAGAGCATGCATGCTGTCATGGAGATAACTGCAGGAGTGCAGAGGAGGAGCTCCTTTGGGCGGAAGGGAAATGAGGGGAATTAGAGCCCCCACAGGAAAGGAGGAAAACCAGCTGGTGTGGCCATGAACAACCCCAAGTGTTAGCAGTCCTCTAGTTGTGTGCATCCAAAGGAGTGTGCGTGTGCAGTAGATGTCTTCACAAAGAACAGCAGTCATGTTTTACAAGTGATGCAAAGTGGCCCATTCATGGAAAAATGTACAATGAGAATTAATGGATTTATTACTAAATAGCTTTTATCTGAGATATTATTTAACAGTTACAATTGGTAAAGAATCAGAGTACTTCATCTAGGAAGAAGTAAATATTTTTATGTTTAGTAAAGACAAAGCCTCAGGACTCACACACAAAGATTGATGGGATGGGATCCAGTTTCCTAGGGGGCATCTATTCAGGTCTGAGTCTTAGATATTAACTTCAACTGTAATTTTTCTTCTACTCACTTTTGCTTTTCAGGTCTGCCTTTGTTTTTTGGAGTGTTTGGCCCTTTTTTGACATTTACAAAGGTAATTAAAGTTCTGACACCTTAAAAATTATTCAGCTTATGACAGCCATAAGTCACTTAAGACATTTTTCTGTGACTTTGAAGGTCTTTGCCTCCTTGATAACACTGCTCTACAATTCTAACTTGTACTATAATGCTAAGAAGAAAAGTAGAGGAAGTAGGTGAATTTGTTCAGAAAAGCATTTCAGAAGCAAAAATCACAGCTCTGACATTTGTCTTGCACAGTGCTGATGTACGTTTAGACTTAGAGATGGTTCATTGCTCCTGTAATAAGGCAGATGTCCCAGAGCTGTGGAACCATGAGTCTACAAATGAAAAGAAATAGAAAGACCAAACCAAATTTAGAGGCAATGAGCCTTTTCAGACTTCATTGTGTTAAACAATATATTCCATTATTATAAATAATTGTTACAGTTATGTCGCATGAGACACAACATACTGGTAAGTATTCTTTGGAGCTAGTCATCTGTAATTTCTCAATTATTTAGAGGAATGTCACATGACATTGGCTTCATCCCTTGGACTCCTATATATGATGTTTTTTCTTGAGACATGAGATCTAAGGAAATGGCTTAGATGCTTTGAGCTGTATTTCATGAGCTAAAGCAAGTCACAAGTTGACTATAAATTTTCAAAAATGTCAAAATCCATTATAAAGAGAGCAAGGAGGGGTATGTGGGAGGGTTTGGAGGAAGGACAGGGAAGGGAGAAATGATGTCGTTATACTCTCAAAAATAAAAATTATACATTCCTTTAAAAAGATGTATTTACTTTTATTTATGCATGTGCGCGCGTGTGTGTGTGTGTGTGTGTGTGTGTGTGTGTGTTCCTGCATGCGTTTACACACACCATATGCATGCAGGATCCTGTGGAAGCCAGAAGAGGGCACTGGGTTTTCCCCTAGCTGTAGTTATAAGCAGTTGTGAGCTGCCATGTTGATACTGGGAACCAAGCCCAGGTCCTCTGCAAGAACAGTAAGAGTCTTTTACTGCTGAACCATCTCTCAAGCCCTTCAAAATGCATCTTCACAGAGCTGACTGAATAAAAGATAAGATACTCCCCTTTAATTTACACACAGCTGACTGAACAGACAATGGAATGCACTCCTTTAATTTATGCCTGTCATTTCTCCTATTGTGAGATATCTCCTCTCTGCTTAGGGAAGTGAAATTAGAATTTTTCCTGACTTCACAGAGAAAAGCCTATTGTCAAAATTGTCAAAATGACTGTGGTAATTTTTTATACAAAGGGCCATAGCCTTCATATTGATTTACAGAATTGTACATTCATTAGAGTGGAAATATCCAGTAGACTTCTATTCACTGATATTAAAACTGTTGGCAAACAAGTTCATATTTGAAATGACCTCAGGAAGCAAATATTTGTGTGTCACTTGGTATCACAGTGTTCTACGAATGAGTCAAACCTTCAATCTTCAATGGACTTGGAAGTTACAAGCAGGCTTTCCACAGGACAGCAGCATCTTCATGTTGACCAGCTCCACTTGGTTGGATATGTTCCTATTTGAGACACGGAGCATAGGGCCATAGTCTGTAGTACTTATTCATATGTAAGACACAGCAAGCGTTGTGCCCCAACCCTTCAGAGAAGCCACAGCCTTCCGTAGGAGACAAAATGTGAAAGGATAATTTCAATAGTCACGTGGTTCTTGTGTTGAGTGCAGACACAACATCTTTAGGAAAAGGTAAGAAACAATTTCCATTAGAAAGCTGTGTGCATTGGCTTGTGAGAAGGTGGCTTGGGAAGGTGATGCCTCCTCTCCTTTGGTGCTTCTGTACTTTCTAGAGCTCTTTCTACTTTCCCATGATGCACTTGGGAGAGATTATCCTTCCTCACAGTGACTCACATGTGGTTTGAAACTTAGAGTGGACTCTCTTTACTTATGAATTCAATAAAGCAGAGAGAGAGAGAGAGAGAGAGAGAGAGAGAGAGAGAGAGAGAAGAAGAAGAAGGAGGAGGAGGAGGAGGAGGAGGAGGAGGAAGAGGAGAGAGACAGAGAGAGAGCAAGAGCGAGAGAGAGCAAGAGAGGGAGAGAGAGAGAGAGAGAGAGAGAGAGAGAGAGAGAGAGAGAGAGAGAGAGAGAGAGGTTAAAAGTGACCGCAGTCGTCACTTGTTGATGAGAGATACGAAGCAGAGGACTTGGGTCTGCTTTCTCAATTAGTCTTGGTTTTTCCTTCAGGCATGCTTTAGAAGCTCTTAATTCAAGGATGGATGCTGGCTTGCGTCTCCACCATACATTCAGTTGGATGTACTACAGTACACCCACAGGCCGCATCAAAGGCAATGGACTCCTTGGCATAAAGTTTCATAGCTATTTAATTCAGTTGTGCTCAGTTACTACACTGCTTATTTTGGAACCAAGAAATTTCTGCAAGTATTAGACGTATTTCAGTGAATCCTGGGAAGCTCATCACCAGAGGGTATTGTGACATCATACCCCAGTGCCTCTTTTCATGTGAATATCCAGCCCTGCTAAGAATAAGGTAAAAATACATTACTTTTGTTATATGTTTTTTAATACATACAATAGAATGTGTTTCCACCGTACGTTAATACCTATATGCATGATTAATGCTTTAATTAGTTATTGTTGCAATAATACTCTCTAGAAAGAACCATAGACTCTTAGTGGTACACAGCAGAAATTTATTATATCCTCATGTGTTTGCTGGTCAGCAAATACATTTTGGCTTCAGAGTCTGGTCAGCAGAGTGGCTTTACTCAGTGTGTTTCTTGGCTTTCTCTTGGGACAACAAATGAGCTGGGTCATATGCTTTTTGTAGTGATGGTAGAGTTGGAAGAGTCAAATGGAGACTCATGGGATCTGAGGAAATGGCTTAGATGCTTTGAGTTGTATTTCATGAGCTAAAGCAAGTCACACAATCAAACTCTGTGCCAAGAAGCAGAAAAGCGAGCTCTCCTCAACTCACCTCTGATAACAGTGTGGATGTGAAGAGAGAGAAAATGGACCCAATATCTGCTAAATCTTCTTCCTCATGCATTCACACACACTAGCTGTTTCTGTTATTTAGGTGATTAAAAGGATTTTTAAGATACTGCATCTACCAGTTGACATTAACCATTGTAGGAGATATGCTCAACTATACCTAAGCCAGCTGGAGAGCATGTGCCCATAATGTCCAGGTGAGCCTCCAAGATTGGAGCTGCCTTCCTTTAGACTTAAGATGATAATATTCATTTGAGTTTTAATTTTAATGAGTTGCATGAGAATAAACAATCAGATGTATGAAAATCAAAAGATCTGTCTTGGTTTGCAATAAAGGGATATTAGGAACGTGATCTGTAAGTGCGGGGGAGGAGGGGAAAGAAGGAAGAGGAGGAAGAGGTGGAGGACATTGCTTCCAGCTCATCACCTTGGGATATTCCTGAGGCTATGATGTGAATTAGACTTTTTGCTACCCTAACCATACCCAGGATGCATAACATAAGAGAAGGATTTGTTTTGCTCATGGAATTGGCCCTTGACCTCGTTGCTCTGTTGCATGGGGACTAAAATAAGAGAGAATATTCTGGCAGAGGAAACACATGAGTAAGGAGGCTGTTCACCTCATGGCATTCCGTAATCGAAAGAAAGGAATGAAGAAGACTGGACAGTCTGACTTGGGGTTCTATTGCTGTGAAGAGACACTATGACCACAGCAGCTCTTATCAAGAAAAACATTTATTTGGGTGGCTTACAGTTTCAGAGGTTCAGTCCATTATCATCATGGTGGGACACAGTGGCATGGAGGCAGGCATGGTGCTGGAGTGGTAGCTGAGAGGTATATATTTTGCACAGGCAACAGGAAGTGAACTGAGACACTGGGCATGGCTTGAGCATGTATGGGACCTTAAAGCCCACCCCCACAGTGACACACTTCTTCCAACAGGGCCATACCTACTCTAACAAAACTGTACCTCCTAATAGTGCCATTCCTCATGAGGTTATGGGTACCAATTACATTCGAACTACCATATGGGTCAAAAGTGATTAAGTTAAAAATCTTCATGTTCCAATCACTTCCTAAGAGCTCTACAGGTTGGCAATTATGCTTTCATCATATGAACCTCTTAAAGGGTTCTTCCTGTTTGATGATGGGAGTGTGTAATAAGCCACCCCTTACAAAGCTTTTGCTTATCATCACTGGTGTCTGTGATGGTTAGTTGTAATCTTCATCTTAACAGAATCTAGAATCATCTGGGAAAAGAATCTCAAAGGATTGTCTAGATTAGGTTGGCCTGTGGCCATGTCTTTATATTCATTGAGATGGGAAGACCCACCTACTGTGGGTGGCACCATCCCCTTGGCAGAGGCTCATCAATTATATATGAATGAAGACTATTGAGCTGGCAAGACGACTCAGCAGGTAAATACACTTGCTATCAATCTTGATCATCTGAGTTCAATCCACAGGACCCTCATGGTAGAAAGAAAGAAACAATTCCCTCAAGTTTCCCTTTGGCCTCCACATAATGCTAGGCATATACATGTACACCAGCACATAACACACACACACACACACACACACACACACACACACACACACACACTAAAATGAATCTTTTTTGTAGAGAAAGTAGGCTGGACATTAGAAAGCACACAGTAATTCATTGCTGTTGATGGTAGATGTAATGTGACCAGGCGATTGAATTCCCTGCTGCCCTGATGTCCTTGCAGTGATAGACAGTATCCTGGACCTGTGAGCCAATTAGGCCCTTTCTCCCCAAGTTGCTTTTGCCAGGGTTTTTTCATAACAACAGGAAAAGCAGTTGAGAGTGTCTTTATCAGTTTATCACCTGATACCTTCACAATGATGGCTTATGTGGTTACCGTGGAGTGCATGTCTTTTGGATATTACAGGCTGTGAGTTTTTTTTAATAATTGCAAGTATATGTTTTAATCCTCTTTTCTATATAATCCACAAAATAGACAAAAAGGTCAATAAATAATTAAAGCATAGCAACAACTGTTCTACAGTCAGCAATACTGTTTTGTAATAACCTAATTTTTGACCTATGCATTTGTTATGGGCATGGCATTATTATTGATAGTATCAATCTTTTTTCTTTTGCCCTTTCTTTTGAATTAGCACACACACAGCACACATAGTTTCCTTAGGGCATTTTTATTCACTGTTTCTTTTGGTTGGTCCTCTTCCTCTGTTCCAGCCCCCTGTACCCACCCACTCCCTTCTGCTCTCACTCACTCCCTCTGCTCCCATCCACTTCCCCCTGCTCCCACCCACTTCCCCCTGCTCCCACCCACTCCCCCTGCTCCCACCCACTTCCCCCTGCTCCCACCCACTTCCCCCTGCTCCCACCCACTTCCCCCCTGATCCCACCCACTCCCTCTGCTCCCACCCACTCCCTCTGCTCCCACCCACTTCCCTCTGCTCTCACCCACTCCCCCTGCTCCCACCCACTTCCCTCTGCTCCCACCCACTTCCCCCTGCTCCCACCCACTTCCCCCTGCTCCCACCCACTTCCCCCTGCTCCCACCCACTTCCCCCTGCTCCCACCCACTCCCTCTGCTCCCACCCACTCCCTCTGCTCCCACCCACTCCCTCTGCTCCCACCCTCTTCCCTCTGCTCTCACCCACTTCCCCCTGCTCCCACCCACTTACCCCTGCTCTTCCTCTTCCTCTGTTCCAGCCCCTGCTCTCATCCACTTCCCTCCGCTCTCAGCCACTTTAACATCACCTGTGTTCTATTATTCACCCTCCTCTCCTTCCTTAGAACCTCTTGTCCTTGGTATATTTACTATAAAAACAATTGTGAAGGAATAGATAAATCAACAAAGAATGGACACTGAATGCATTACAATCACGATTTCCAGTCTTCCCTATAGCCATCCTATAGATAACATAGATCCTGTGGGTGGAAGAGGAAGCTGAGGGGCCTGGATCCAGGACTTCCCTAAGCTGACCAGGTGGAAAATGGCTAGCAGGATCTTCTGGCTTCACAAGCCTGCCCCCTCCCTGTAGTCTTTCTCTTCCTCTCTCCATTTTCTTCACCCTTCCTCTCCAGTCTAGAAGTTACATTAATATCAGGGCAGAAAGCACAGTCCAGGGCACTTTATTATTCTGCAATGTCAAACTCTCCTAGGAAGACAATTTTTCTATGGAGAGTTTCCACAGCCCTGGTACATGCAGTGGCATTCTCTTTCCTGGCTATGTTATTTTTCATACTCAATTTTTGTTTTCTTCTATAGAAGAATATTAATGGAACTGAATAAATTAAGAGCCCTGGTGCTTCATCATCCTAACAATTCAGCTCATTAAATGGATACCTTGGAGAGTTCAGGAGGTGCTTGCTGATAACTCCTTAAGCACAAAACACTTTTTGTATATTGTTTTTGTTTATTTTCATGCCCTATTGACCATAAAGAATCTCATACTTTTATGGCTCCAAATAAATAATAAATACAATAACAAATATGGTAATTAAAGTTTGAAGGAGGACGTGGTAGCTTTATGTTTTTCAAATTAAAATGGCAATAGTTTGTCCTCAAACATCAAATCAACTGAAGAATTTGATCAATTTCACTAGTGGGAAACAAATTAGATAAGTCTGTAAGTTGCATTAAATTTCAGTACTATGTGTATTGTAGAAAATGTGCAACACTGAAAAGAAAAAATTGAGAAAGGTGGTAAAATAATCTTTTTTTTTAAGTGGTGTCTCAAACAGGATTTTTAATGATTGGAGCCAAATTTCAAATACTTTCTCAATGGGTGCTGTTACTTTCTTGTGTGTGTGTCTGAATGTGCCTGTTTTTGTGTGTGCACATACTCACATATGCATGCCTGCACACACCATCTTCTCTAAGCACAAATGGAGACTTTCCATCCAATTCAAAGTGGCACTAAGGTTAAAAGTGGCCTGTAGCTAGAGTTTTTCTGGTCCTGCCTGGCCCATGGTCAGGACAAATCTCTCTCACCTGCCAGTCCCGCAGCCGCTCAGACCCAACCAACTAAACACACAGAGACTTACGTTGCTTACAAACTGTATGGCCATGGCAGGCTTCTTGTTATCTTGTTCCTCTATCTTAAATTAACCCATTTCTGTTAGTCTATAAGTTGCCACGTGGTTCGTGCCTTACCGGTACCTTACATCTCGCTTGTCATGGCAGCAGCTGGCAGTGTCTCTCTGCCTCAGCCTTCCACCTCCCAGAATTCTTCTCCTCCTTGTCCCACCTACCCTATCCTTCCTGCCTGACTACTGGCCAATCAGAGTTTTATTTATTCACAACATACAGGACATCCCACAGCAGTGGCCATTTTGTAGATAAGTGGTATGAGAGTAATCTTTATGCTTCAGATCCACAGAAGTCAGATTTCTCTTACGTTTTCTTTCTTTTTCTTTGTGCGAGATTCAGGACAACTTCTGAAGAGGTTTTAGGGACAAAGCATGAGTATCGCTTCTCAGGCTTCTCCCTACTAAACTGCTGTGGGATGTCTTTCTGTAGGCTGTGAATATGTGTTGTTCTCATTGGTTAATAAATAAAGCTGTTTGGCCAATGACAAGGCAAAACAAGGTTAGGCATTACATTCAAACTGAAGACAGAGATGAAGAAAGGTGGAGTCAGGGCAGATGCTGCAAGCTGCCCAAGAAGCAAGATGTGAAAGAACTGGTAAGCCATGGGCCATGTGGCAATACACAGATTAATAGAAATGAGTTAATTTAAATGAAAGAGCTAGTTGGTAATAAGCCTGAGCCATCAGCCGCAGGGTGGGGCAGGACAGAGAAAAGTCTCTGGTTACATTAAACATGAACTGGGAGCCCATTGGCTGTTTACACACTGTTCTTAGATCAATGAAGACCCACTCTTGGGAGTTGGTAGGGGTGGGACAAGGGTGTACAGGAGTTAGAGGAACTGACAGGGGTGTGGTCAGTACTGGTTCATGTGGATGCTGGGTTATGTTTCCAACTTGCTAAGTTTGTGTTGAAAGCTAATGTTTCCCAGGCTGGGATGCCATTGGGTGGTGGAGCTTATAGCAGGTACAGTCTAGTTGATGGAAGTTCTGTCAACAAAAGGGTGCCTTTGAAGGGGATTTTGGAGCACCACTCCTGCTTACTCTGTCTGTCTGTCTGTCTGTCTGTCTGTCTGTCTGCTGCATGACTGCCACGAGATGAGTAGCTTTCTTTTCTCTCTCTCTCTCTCTCTCTCTCTCTCTCTCTCTCTCTCTCTCTCTCTCTCTCTCTCTTTTGAGACAGGGTTTCTCTGTGTAGTTTTTTGTTTGTTTGTTTGTTTGTTTGTTTTGTTTTGTTTTGTTTTTTCAAGACAGGGTTTCTCTGTGCAGCTTTGCGCTTTTCCTGGAACTCACTTGGTAGCCCAGGCTGGCCTCGAACTCACAGAGATCCGCCTGGCTCTGCCTCCCAAGTGCTGGGATTAAAGGCATGCGCCACCACTGCCCGGCTTGAGCAGCTTTCTTTTACCATGCTTTTACACCATGCTGTAATGTACTGCCGCGTCCCTGGAAACATGAGCTGGAATCAAGCTCTCTTCCTTGTAAATTCACTTATTCCAAGTGTATTGCGCCACAGCGATGGAAAGCCGAGTAGTGTGTCCTGCTATCTGCTGTTAAGTTTAATGTTTTTAATGTGCAATTATGTGCTTTTACACCAGGAGAAATATTCTTGCCATGTTGAATGTGAGTGGATTCTATGATCTTTGTGCCGGAACTGCTTGCTTGTTAGTTGATCAATGCCTAATCATTCACCACGTCCAAGTTCACTGTCACTTCCTCCAGGAAAGTTTACCTGACCCTTTATTCTAAATTAGGACCCTTTAAGTTTTTCTCTGTCCTTTTCCTTCGCAGAGTTCTCTCTATTAAGCATGTTAATATACAATAGCGCTGATACACACACACACACACACACACACACACACACACACACACACACACACAGACATATGACTATAATAGCACCAGTGTATTTTAAGATTGCTTACTAGCTTTTCCTGACATTCAGCCATGCCTGTCAGGACAAATACTCTATCAGGATGGTGTAGCACTTGGTCCATTGATCGGTAGACAGCAGATCGATATATCCCGAGTGAACACATCTAAATATTTCCTCGCTTCTTCCTATTGGAATTTATGAGGTTGTCCTAATATTTTATAGCCAACCATCTACTAGCCCCATTTTTTACCACTGCAAGTGTTTTGTGGTTCCCTTTCATTGCCAATGGGATTTAACATTTAAAAGGACTCAATAGTGATTTGTTTTGTAAAGAAGAGAGTCATTCAATTGCATAAATATTCAACATTATTTAAAGCTAAATGTACTGATCATAAATATTCCCTTTGCCCAGGGTTCCCTCACAATTGCTTAAATACCTTTCAACTCCAGCAAAGGGAACTTTCAGCTTCCATAATCTCCATCACACTCTTTCATGGGACCTGGGGAAATTTGTTTTCTTTTTGCTTCTGGATGGCTTCAGGCAGTAATTCTGTCCCTTAACCTCTAGATGCACAACAGCCCTCAGCCCCCGAGCTGCTGCACAATCTTTATTTAAAACAAAGCTCCAGGGGAAAGAGAGGCAGCTTAATTAGTGCTAATTATCCTTGATCAGGAGGTGTCCTCTTAGTATGGCAAGATACAGCCAAATTCCTTACACGGTCTGCTCAACTAGTTAGAAAGACAGGGTCCCACCGTCCAGACCCACACTTGCTGACATTTTCTTTCCTGGGAAACAAAACAAATCAGAGTCTACCCTGGTTCTGCTGCTACCTCTGGTTACCATCCAATTAGTCCTTTGTCCTTCGATGCCACGCATCTCAGATAATTGGATATCCAGTTAGAAGATACTCTGCCCCAGATGCCTGGCTGACTATTGCTTAAAAAGTAAGCATAAGATAGACAGCAGGAAGTCAACATCTCACCAGGTCAGGTATATGTCTGTGATGGCCGTCCGTGTTCCTTCCCAGCAGTCTCTGCTCACACACCATGTTCAAGGGCAGGGCACAGGGAAGCAAACAGCAGCTTCTCCTTTACTTTCTTGTCTCTCAGCCAGAAATCAGAAAGCTCCCCATAAGATTCTAGCTTCTGTTAATGCTTCTTATATTTCATCAGCCAGAAGTGGGTTCCATGGCTACGCCTTCTGAAGAAAAGACGATCTTCCCTTCCTCTGTAGGTGACAAAGAGGGACACAGCTTTGCAGGAATTTGACTGCTCTTCTCAGTGCTTGGCAATCTCTCTATCACATGAGCTGATTTCTTGGTGACAGCTTTCTCATCGTTAAGTGCTCCATCTTCTCTGGTGCCGTACTAGCCCATCCGAATTTTTCCAGGAAAAAGCAGAATGTCTGTTTTTGTCCTAATATTAATAATACTTTTCAAATGCTTCTTTCTCCAACCCCAAAGCATGGCGTTGTTTTCCTTGGTATGTGCAGCTTCCCCATGCCAAAGCAGTACTCTCTGTTGTTTTGAGTCAGAGTCTCTTTATGTAGCCCAGGCTGGACTTCAACTTTCGGACCTGTGATCCTCCTGCCTCATCTCCTGAGTTTGAGGCCTATAAGTCTGTACAACCACACCTGGCTACAAGTGTTGCTTCTATAAATGAACTCAGATTCAGTAATTTTATAGTTTGTGAACTCAGGAAGAGAATGGTCACGGTGGATTTTTTTGTGGTACCAAGTACCACATTTAGGATACTGTGCATGTGAGGCAAGCGCTGTACTACTGAGCGGTTGCCTCAGCTCTCTGTCTGCTGTTCACCTTGAGGTAGCATCCTGCTAAATTGCCCAGGCTGGCTTTGAAATCATTCTGTATGATGACCTTGAAGTTGCAGTTTTCTTCTTTTTGTTTTGTTTATTTTGTTTGTTTGTTTTTACATCCTAACCAAAGTTTCCCCTTCCTCCCCTCTTCCCAGTTCCTCCCACTGCCCCATCCACTCCTCCTGCCCTGTTTCTCTTCAGATTCACGCAGGCCTCCAATGGTTACCAGCCAGCCATGGCATAACATGTTGCAATGAGACCACAGCACCTCCTCTTCTGTTAGGCTGAAGGAGGCAATCCATCTGGTAGGAGGAATGTGTTCTAAAAACAAGCAACAGAGTCAGAGACAGCTTCTTCTCTCACTGCTAGGAGTCTCAAAGGAAGAACAAGTTACACAATGGTAACAAAAATGCAGATAGCTTTGGATGGCCCCATGCAGGCTCCCTGGTTGTCAGTTCAGTCTCTGTGAGCCCCTATGAGCCCAGGCTGATTCTGCAGATTTTCTTGTGGTGCCTTTGACACCACTTCTCCTCTTCTTCCTCAGGATTCCCTGAAATCTGCCTAGTGTTTGGTTGTGGGTCTCTACATCTGTTTCCATCAGTTGCTAGGTGAAGCCTTTCTGATGACAGCTGAGCTAGGCATCGATCTATGAGTATAGCAGAGTCTTAATAAGAATCATTTCACTGACTTTTTCCTCATTCATGTTTGGTTCTATCTAGGGTATCCTGCTTCTGGGTCCTGGCCCTCAGAGATGAGCCCCCCCCTCAGAATATGGGTCTGCAGCTGGGCCAGTCATCAGCTGGTCACTCCATAATTTCTCCACCACCTTTACCCCAGCACGTCCTGTAGGCAGGAGACATTGTAGGTCAAAGGGTTTGTGGCTGGGCTGGTGTCCCAGTCCCTCCCCTGGAAGTTTTGCCTGGTCATGGGAGATGGCTGGTTTGGGCTCTATGTCTCCTGTTGTTAGGAGTCTTAGCTGGGCTCACCCTTCTAGATTCCTGGGAGTTTCCATTGCTCTAGGTTTCTAGCTCATCCCAGGGATGCCGCTGATTCCAATTATCTTTCCCAGTACTCTCTCCTTCCATCCTTCTCCCACCTGATCCTTCCTGTTCCCATTCCCATTCCTTCTTCTAGGCCCCTCCACCATCCACTGGCAATATACATTCTATTTCGTCTTCACAATGAGATTCATACATCTCCCCTTGAGCCCTCCTTGTTACTTAATTTCTCTGGGATTGTGAGTTGTAGCATGGTTATCCTTTATGTTATGGCTAATATTCACTTATGAGTTATTACATACCATGTTTGTCATTGTGGATCTGGGTTCCCCCACTCAGAATGATCTTTGCTAGTTCCATCCATTTGCCAACAAATTTCCTGATGTCATTGTTTTTAACAGCTGAGTAATAGTACATTGTGTAAATGTACCATGTTTTTTTTATCCATTCTTCAGTTGAGGGACATCTAGGTTGGTTCCAATTTCTGGCTATTATGAATAAAGCTGCTATAAACATAGTTGTGCAAGTGTCCTTGTGATATTTTGGGGCATTCTTTGAGTATATGCCCAGGAGTGGTATAGCTGGGCTTGAGATAGATTGATTCTCAATTTTCTGAGAAACTGCCATGTTGATTTTCAAAGTGATTGTACAAGTTTGCACTCCCACCAGGAGTGGAGGAGTGTTCCTCTTCCATAAAATCAAGTGTCCATATGTGTTTGGATTTACTTCTGGGTCTTTGATTTGATTCCATTGATCAACCTGTCTGTTTTCATGCCAAAACCATGTGGTTTTAGTACTGTTGCTATGTAATACAACTTGAAATCAGGGATGGTGATACCCACCCCCCCAGAAGTTCTTTTGTTGTACAGGATTGTTTTAGCTATCCTAGGTTTTTATTTTGCTGTACAAAGTTGAATATTGTTCTTTCAAGGTCAGTAAAGAATTGTGATGGAATTTTGATAGGGACTGTATTAAGTTGGTAAGATGGACATTTTTACTATGCTAATCCTGCTGATTCATGAGCATGGGAGATCTCTTCATATTCTGATATCTTCTCCAGTTTCTTCCTTAAAAGACTTAAAGTTCTTATACTGTCTTTCATTTATTTGGTTAGAGTTACGCCAAGATATTTGATATTATTTGTGGCTATCATAAAGGGTGATGTGCCCCTGATTTCTATTTCAGCCCATTTAGCATTTGTATACAGGAGGCTATTGATTTTTTTAGATCATTTTGTATCCAGCCACTTTATTGAAGGTGTTTATCAGCTGTAGGAGTTCCCTGGTAGAATTTTGGGGGTTGCTTATGTAGTCTATCATCTGCAATTAGTGAAAGTTTGACTTCTTCCTTTACAGTTTGTATCCATGTAGTTTCCTTTCATTGTCTTACTGCTCTAGCTAGAACTTAAAGTACTATATTGAATAGATATGGAGAAAAAAGACAGTCTTGTCTTGTTCCTGATGTTAGTTGAATTGCTTTGAGTTTCTCTCCATTTAATTTGATGTTGGCTATTGGCTTGCTATATATTGCCTTTATTGTGTTTAGATGTGTTCCTTGTATTCCTGATCTAAGAATTTTATCATGAAGGGGTTTTGGATTTTGTCAAAGGCTTTTCAGTATCAAATGAGATGATCATGTAGGTTTTCTTCCAGTTTGTTATACAGTTGATTACATTGTCAGATTTTTGTATGCTGGGCCATCCCTGCATCACTGGTATAAAGTCTATTTGATCATTGTGGATGATCTTTTTGATGTGTTCATGGATTTGTTTTTTGAGTACTTTATTAAGTATTTTTGCATCTGTGTTCATGAGGGAAATTGGTCTGTAATTCTCTTTCTTTGTTGAATCTTTGTATGGTTTGGGTATCACCCTGACTGTGGCCTCATAAAATGAATTTGGCAATGTTCCTTCTATTTTTGTTTTGTGGAATAATTTGAGGAGTATTGGTATTAGCTCTTCTTTGAAGGTCTGGTAGAATTCTGAACTCTTTCTACCTCACCTTGCTCAGTAGCTGGGATTACAAGCATATGGGTACCAGGATCAGATTTTCTTTTCTATTTCTGGAAAAAAAAGAAGAAATATAGAAACCACTCAACATGTTTTCATTAAAATCTGTGTATTCTAGGAAATGGTATCATATGTTGGGGCCCACAGTCCACCCAGAGACATTACCTTGTGTCAGGGGACCTGTAGTCCATCTAGACACATTATCCAGTATTAGGAACTCACCATTCTATCCAGACATCAACCTACATTAGGGAAGTGCCACTTCACCACAGCTTTTCAGTCCCATTCACCAATTCTTCATGTAAAACCTGTCATTGACTTCCTCCCTGTAGTATTGGAAGTCGCCAAGTGCCCCTGAAGAGTGACAAGATTCACATTTCATATCACCAATGAAGAGAAAATAAGTAGACAAATGTCCTTACTAACTGTTCATAATTCATTATGTAATGCTTCAAAGTTACTCAGTACATTAACCTTTCATATGAAAGAAAGAAAATAGACTATGTATAATCCTCCTATAATTGTGATTAGGTGAAAAAAATTGATTGACCTGAACAATTTCAAGATTTTTCATCAGTACATAATTAATAATAAATGCATTCTGCAATTGGAACATTTTTTGAAATGCATTTATTTGATAGTCTCAATTTGACCTCTGTGAAAACACCCTGCAGCTCTGGTTTTTATTTTGCTTCTTTGATTGGGCTTGGGCAATCACTCATGCATAGAAACTCTTACTAACTCACCCAATGACACTCTCCCTTTTGCATACAAATGCTCTCTCTAACTTATTTTTTGGCTGCTATCAAATGTCCCTGCTTTGTGATCTATAAATATGAAGACGAGCATTCAAAGTTCAGTGTTTAACTAAAATATATAACAAAGTTAATGTGACACATACTTAATGATGTGCATAATTGTTATTGGGCTGCATGGTAATTGAGAATAAATGGTAAGCTATTCATGTCACAGTGGTGGGAGATATATTGGTAGAGCTGGAACCAGGATGGTTCTGTCAGCAGCAGGATGATGGAGGAAGTGGAGGGGTTGAGAACCAGGATGAACTGTCAAGCCTTTTCCTTATCAAAAGCAGGTCTGATGCTTGCTTAGTTCTCTCTTTCTCTCTCAGTATCCAGTAGCTCAGCATCCTTCATAAGCTCATATTAGACAAACTGCCGTGCCCATAGGAAATGGAGATCCCAGACGTTAAGACAAGGCTTCCTATCTTTGACATACTGGAAAAGAAAAGAAACTCATCTCACAGCTAGCATGGCAGAGAGCTGCTAATAGAATATGTAGAAAAGGAAACTTTTACTCATATGACTATCTGGTCGCAAGTCCACAGGATGCAGTGTCCTTTTGCAGTCACTTGTGGATAGAGATGTCTGAAGATTTGTACCCTCATCTTTGAGGGGCTATGCATTGGCAACTGGGGGCATAGAACAGGTCAGAGGGCTGGGTGGTCACTGTCCTGGGTCTGCTGTTTCTTTTTTAGGTGGTAAAGCAGGCAGAATTCAAGACTGATTCCACATTTCCTATTCCTGTCTCCCACAGAGATGCTTTTTGAAATCCCCTCTATCCAAGTGAGGAAAGAATTTGAAATATGTTGAGATATCACTCCTTTGGTTTGATTATATGGCAAAGGGGAAGAACTTCCAAAAACACTAGTTCCCTAGTCAGTTGACATTGAGTTAGTGTGAAAGGAGCATTTCCTGAGCACATAGCCTTTCTAATTCAAAATTAGAATTCTCATTGTATATAGGCTTTTAGTTGATTTGAAGTCTAGCTCAATCAGGAGCATTTCAACATTCTTTACTGCACCCATTCCCCATTTCCCAGGTTGACTAATCCCACAGAGAAAGTATGTTTTTGGTGTACTCTTGCCAGGGGAGGGAGCAGTACCCTTCAATGGTGCTCTACTGCTACCAGCTGTGAAGACGGTGGCCTAGGTTTCTCTTTGGGTAATGACCACATAGTGTGGATGTCTGCCTCTGATCTGCAGATGGTGTAGGTCATGGCCATTTATCTATTGACCTGGCTTGGGTCTCTAACCATCCCTGTCTCACACAGCCTTTCTCTGCTTATCTTCATGATTGCATGCTCTGTCTTGATTCTTTTCCCAAATAGTAAGTTCAGTATCAGATCACCTGGTACCAACTCAACTTTTAGTCATATTCTCCCCTTCCATAATCCATCTCCAAAAGGCATGTAAAGGAAGTTAGTGTTTTCTAAATTCTTTAGCAACTCAAGAACCAAATACTTAGGAATCAGTCACTGTTGCACCCAAGAAAAGAAATCATGATATCCAGTAAATTTCAACTTTAAAAAAAAAAAAGTGTCTAATTTGTCGTCCATCTGGTTTAGAAAGATTTGGGGGTGGGTAATAGAGGCCAGTGAGGACAGAATGATCAACAAAACCAAGGAATGTCAGGATATGAGAGAGATGTCAGGCAAAATGACTATCCCAAGCAAACTGAGAAAGAAAATGTGCTAGGCCATTAGCTTTTAGTAATTGGAAGATAAACCTACAGAATTCCCAGAGGTGGGAATGCCAGTCCGCAGTTCACAAGGCCAAACAAAATTTCCAGCCAAGAAATTCCTAAATTGCTGTGTAAGCAATACAAAGCCTAATAAGAATAAATGGTTGATAGACATGTAGGTAGGTAGGTAGGTAGGTAGGTAGGTAGGTAGGTAGGTAGGTAGAGAGATAGATGATAGGCAGACTGATGGATGGTAGACAGTACATACATGATTAGGTTCTTCCCTAGGGTTCATGACTTCCCTGGCAGTGGGTTTTGATCTTAGTTACAGTATTAGGCATGAGTTACCCCTATGGAACAGACCTCCACCCAATCAAGGACAGTGTCTAGTTACCCCACAGACTATCTTACCACCATTGCACCAGTGGGGATTTTACCTGGCAGGTCTGTGTTGGTCTTGGGGGCCAGGGCTGGGTAAGATCATTGTTGTCTTTTTCCCTCACACTCTGCGTAGCCCCTTCTGGCACTACAAAAGCTAGCTATCAGGGAGGGCTTCCTGGTCATTTTAAACTGATTTATCTGGGGTGTCTTCATCATAGGGTCTTACCAGATAGTTAAGGTGGGCAACCAGAAGCGATGGCAATTACGTTTATTGTTTTGGATGCCCTGATGCCTCTCTAGCCAATATTTGCAGGGAGGTAATGCATGCCTAGCACCAAAGTTTTCATTTAATAACCAAGTCTTCTAGAAGCAATGTTATTTATTAACATAAGTAATAATTATTACTTGTGCTCAATTTTTCTTTAAAATACTTTAATTAGCCTACAAACTGATGAGATTTTTTTTTTTTTTTTTTTTTTTTTGGTTTTTCGAGACAGGGTTTCTCTGTGTAGCTTTGCGCCTTTCCTGGAACTCACTTGGTAGCCCAGGCTGGCCTCGAACTCACAGAGATCCGCCTAGCTCTGCCTCCCGAGTGCTGGGATTAAAGGCGTACGCCACCACCACCCGGCTAACTGATGAGATTTTATATGGGTTCTTCATACATCTTTAGGTTTGGCTAAATCTCCCCACATTTCTCTTTTTCCCCACTCCCTGGTCCCATTCCCATTTAGCAAATTAGCTAGAAGGTTCTTAGCAAGTTAGAATGCCCACTGATATGGTGATATTGTGTTCCCCAAGATATTGTGTACCCTAATAAACTTACCTGGAGTCAGAGAACAGAACAGCCACTAGATATAGAGGCCAGAAAATGGTGGCACACACGCCTTTAATTCTACTACTTGGGAGGCAGAGATCCATCTGGATCTCTGTGAGTTCAAAGCCACACTGGAAAAAGCCAGGCATGGTGACTCACACCTTTAATCCCAGGAAGTGAGCCTTTAACCCCAGGAAATGATGACTGAAAGCAGAAAGGTATTTAAGGTGTGAGGACGAGGACTAGAGCTGGTTAAGCTTTTAGGCTTTGGAGCAGCAGTTCAGCTGAGATCCATTTGGATGAGGACACAGAAGCTTCCAGTCTGAGGAAACAGGATCAGCTGAGGAACTGGCGAGGTGAGGAAGCTGTGGCTTGTTCTGCTTCTCTGACCTTCCAGCATTCATCCCAATACCTGGCTCCAGGTTTATAAGAAAATTCAAGATTCGTGCTACACACTGAGGAAGAATGGCTGTATCTGTGTAACCCACAAAGAACAAAAGATGGGGCTGGAGAGACAGCTTAGTGGTTAGGAGCACTGGCTGCTCTTTCCTAAGATACAGGTTTGATTCCAGCCCCCACATAGTGGCTCACAACCATCTGTATGTAACTCCAGGTCCAGCTGATCCAATTCCCTCTTCTGGTTTCTTCGGGCACTTAGAAAACCCATGTGGTACATCAACATACATAAAGACAAAAACACCCAGACACATTAAATAAACAAATAAATGATAGACAGACAGACAGATAGATAAACTTTAAAAAAAGAACAACAGAGCAGTGGCATTCTGATTTCCATGAGTACATGAATTTACAAAATGTCATTATTCACATTTGAACTTGCAATTTGAAACACACATATCATATATTTGAAATTGCACATTCCCAGCATGGCAAATGCTTATAAAAAGCTAACTGGAAAAAAAAAAAAGCTAACTGGAATCAGGGAGGGAAAAACATGGCAGATGTTCATGGCTGGCCCTGGTCTCTTTATATAGTGGGTTCTCATGCATTTCATCAAGTACTATGAATGGAATTTGAGACATAGTGTTACATGCATTTGAAGTGTAGAAAGATACCTGAGGGAACACTGGGGATAACTTATTTTTACTATTATATTACAGATGATAAAGGTGATTGGAGGGCCCGGGAAGATGGCTCAGTTGGGAAAGTGCCTGCTGTGCAAACAGGAGGACCTGGGTTAGGATCCTGGGCACCGTGGGAAAGTTGGTTCCTCATCACAACCCCAGTATTGAGTGTGGGCAGAAATAAGAGACAGGCAGATCCCCGAAGCTCCTTGTCCATTCAGCATAGCTAAAACAGTGTACTACAATGTCACCAAGAGACTCTGTCTCAATGAATAAGGTGGAAAACAATTTAGGAATGCACATGAAGTCCACCCGGGCTTTCTCACACACATGAGTGTATGTGCAAGCACACTCATATGTCCATGTGCACACACACAAACACATACATCACACACATACACAAAAGGATTGGAAACTTTATATATCTCTCTATATATGATACATTTATATGTATAGATGCATTATATATGATATTTTTCTTCTAGACATTGCAATTTAATAAAAGGTACAGTATTTTTGTTGATAACTGAACATCACAATAACAAATATCATTTTAGTATTTTACATTGAACTACATAGAATCCTTTCTTATGAATCCCAATTGTTCTCCATAATTATGTTGAAATTCAGTATAATTATGTGTGGAGAATCACAGACATTTTAAAGTTCTATTTGATTAGACAAAGAAAAAAAAAAAAGAATGCTACCACACTGTGCATTGCAACATTGCAATTGCCAGCTCTTTCAGGACGAAGAGGATGTGGCCCTCACTTGTTTTTTTCAGACAGTGACAGCTCACAGGGAGCGGGGCCTCACATACAGAGCCTTTCAGTGTGCGTAGGAGGATTCAAAGGACAGGCATGTACATGGTCTGGTCTGGCAAACCAGAGGCGGGAAAGTGGGGTCTTCACACTGCTCATAGGGAACATTACCTTAGCATGGACTTTGGAGCCAACTGCCTGGGTTCGAATTCCACTTTTTCTGCTTCCTTGATCCTGCGTCTTAGTCTCTTATTCTGTAGTGTGAAGACAGCAGTGGTGGAAACTGGGTGGATGGGAGGTTGGGTCATTAAAACACATAAGACATTCAGAATAGCAATGGGCACATGGCAGATATACAAGTCTATTAGCTGCTCTTTATGCAAAGTAAGCATAGATATTGAAAAAGGAAATAAATATATATCCTTTTCAACCTGTAACTCCTAGGTATGCCCTTTACAGACCCAGTTGTTCTCTGGGTTCCTGATGGGGAGTCTGCCCTGTAAGTGAACCCAGCCTACCCTGATTCTATAAAGGCCCATGAAAGGCCTCCAAGCTCCATCCCTAAAATAATCTCAGGCCATTCCAACTGCCACTTATGCTATTCCTTGATCTTGTGGCTATCTCATCTTTTCAGATAACAATTTATATGGCTTTGGACCTGGATCTTTTTTATTTTCCCATGTTTCTGGTCAGCTTCTTGTCCATCTTGCTTCCTCTTCTACCCCCACTCAAACTGACCCCTGACCTTGGCTGTCTGACTCAGTGACTAGTGGAAACAGGGAAAGGTTGGGGGGGGGGTTAGTATGTGGTTAGTATGGCAATCATCACTGTTCTGTCAAATGTCCTGAGGTGTTTTGTTGTTGTTAATCTAAATTCGTAAGACAATTAGAGGGTTGTAAAGATTAAACAAATAGAGGGGTAGGAAGATTAAATGAGTCTATGGATGTGAGATACTGTATAAGAATACAAGAGACAGATTTGGGGCCATGACAAAAAGGATTCTATTGAATTGTGACAGGGCTCTGTTTTCCAGAAAGAGTACCGAATGTCGCACACTGATAAAGCCATGGGCTGCACAGAACTGGGAAGCTGGTGTCACAGAACTTTACTGATGTTTCCACACGAAGCTACAATTGGGTATGGTAATGAGCCATCAGGAAGGAGACACTTGGGCAAAGAGACAGTGAGGGAGCAATACAATTGTAGTACAGACATATCCAAATCATCAAGGTGGGCACAGTTCAAAGCGTCACTGCCCAGTAGACAAAGCATCAATGCACAAGGCTGTGGGAGTGTAGCAAAATGGTTGTGTGGAGAAACCTCAAGAAATAACAAGCAAGGTTTCCAACCTGTCCTGTGGGATGGGGCTCAAACCTGATAGACATTCGATGCACACACAGCTATAGACATACCACAGCTCCAGCAGGTGTGTTTACCTTGTGGAACTTTGGTCCTCTGTGATAAGGTCTCCATCTCCTGTGTGGAATTTACACATCCTTGGTGGAGGAGACATGTAGGAAATGTGGGTCAAATTTCTGTATCTTCCTTTAGCAAAAGAGAGAGTGCAAAAGACTCAAATTAGACCAGTCTCTCAGGGCCTTTGATTCTTGAGCGCTGTTCTTGCCCTCTGGGTCCTCACTGTTGCTGTGGGTTCTACTGTTTGCAAGGCCAGTTCTTCAGGTTTGCCTTCGCTTCTGAGTGTTGCTTTCTGTCTTCCTGATACATTCCTTAGCCAGAAAGGAAGGCTTTCGGCAGACATGCGAAGTTAGAAGGAATTGGTACTTAGTTGTTGTTGCAATGCCTAATGACCCCATTAGCTCCAGTGACTGTCCTGTCGTGTACATAGCGTTGGATTAAGAACTGTTGAGTGACAGTTATATTTGGCTGGCATTCTGACTAATATCTGTGTGCTGGCATTTCCTTCAGTGACCCTTCCAAGGGGGGCTCATCCTCTTGCTTGTTTCAAACTCATAAACTGATGGTTGTGCTGACACTCCCTAAATCTGCTTTGAGGATGAGTGTCAGGGGTTGGTGAGTGCATCCACAGTGTCTTGACCCACCTGTCTCAGTGTGTGCTAAGATGACATTGCTCTTTTAATACCTGCCCAGCAAAATGTCAGTGTCACTTCATCTTTTGATCAGTGGCTGGTGTCAGGAATTAAACTGTTTTGTCCCAAAGACAAAGTGGTTTTTTTTTTTTTTTGCAATTTTTCTCTCACCTTTTTAGTAGCAGTCATTTACATGAGCTATGGCTTTTTCTTGCTATTTCAATGATATGCTGGGAGTTTCTTTTTTTTTTTAAGAAAGATTATTCATCTCAAAATATTAGTTAACTCATAAGTGTAATACAAATTTGAACAGCACAACTGTAATCCAAATTTGAACATCTTCATTTGGTTTGGGTGAGAAATTTAATTTGGGTATGTATCAGTATTAATTCGAATCCTGCAATAATAAATTCAGTTTTGTACTTAGTCAATGCATAGTAGCATAGTAGTATATATATATATCAGTATGAGAGTGCTGAATCCCCTGGAATTGGAGTTACAGAAAGTTGTAAGCTCCTGTGTGGGTGCTGGGGATTAAACCTGGGTCCTTTGGAAGATCAGCCAGTGCTCTGTTAACCATTGGGCCATCTCTCTAGCCCTTAATATAGTTTTTTAGAATAAGAAAAATAACCTAGAAAGTTTCTCATACTTTGTCTCCAAATTTGCTTGTATTAAATCTTTTTGAATTTGTATAAATGATCTAAACAATCATGGTTCCCAACACATAGGAAGTGCTTAATTCAATATTTATTGAATTAATTATCAAAGGGATTCAATTTGTTTGCTTTTGCTCTATATTAATAGTGAGTAAGTAAGAGAACACACTATACAGATCTTAATATTCACAACGATAAGTCCAGAGATCTACAAAGAAGTTACCTTGAAGTTGGTGGCTTATAAACAGCAGACATTCATTCACACACTTCTGGAAGCTGGAGGTTGGAGGTCAGAGCTCCTGCACAGCCGGGTTCCTGTGGGGACCCTTCTGTGAGCTGTACCCTAATGTCTTCTCTCCCATAGTGAAATGGGCTGAAAGAGAACCCGGGTGTCTCTTTTATCCAGGGCCTGATACTCTTTATGAGTGCCCCACCTTCAAGACCTATCAGCCTCCAAAACACACCATCTCTGAATACTGTCCCAATGGAGTTAGATGTCAACAAATGGATTTTCAGAGGACACAAACCTTTAGTTCATCACAGTCTCTGTTGCTGGAACCTGTGAAAATGAAGTATAAAGACAACACACACACGGAGGAGTCAAAGGCAACATCCAGAAAGTTAATGAACAGTGAGACAGCAAACTTTTGAATTGTTTTTATTTATTTTTGTGTGCGTGTGTGAATTATTAATATGTGAGGAAGTGTTCACACCACAGCACATGTGTAGAGGTCAGAAGACAGCTTTCATAACTCAGAGTTTTCATTGCACCATGCTGTTCCTGGGATCGAACTTTGGTCATCAGTTTTGGCATCAGGTACCTTTAATGAGCCATCTCATCGGTCCTAAGAAATCAAATCTTAGCAGCTGATCCCATCCTATAGGATCCCTTGGTTTTTCATTCTACTTACCAATGTCTCTTAAAGAAGTTGAGAAAAGTAGGCCTCTAAAAGTCCTAGAACTATGTGTGCTGGAGTCATACCCCAAGTCATGTCTACTGACTCATGGTTCATCTGCTGCAAAAGACAGAATTGCAACTTGTCTAGGTTAAGCATTGGGGTAAATTACTGGTCCACTGACTACTGAGCATGGAAACACAAAATGAAAGAAACAGACAACAGAACAGATTATCACATCTGACTTACATGAATTAGACACCCTACTCTGTCAAACTTTCCAAATAATTTCAAACATACAAATGGTTATGAGGCATAAGTGAAGCAATGAACTGTTTCGTGAGAATGTACCTTTGCATATATCTAGGTATACTGAGACACAGATTTATATATGAGTTACGTAAATAATGCATGAAACTACATTATTCATGGCAAATAATGTCCTCTGACTACAAAATGTCTCTATTTTGTACAACTGCAATCTAAATGCCCCATAAATGGTCATTATTTTGTATCATTGAGGGACAGCAGTGAAAAGAAGTAAGCATTCTAATGTTCAATAAGGACAAGTTATTTCCGAATATTTTGGCCAGGGGTTGGCTTGCTCTAAGGGGTTGGCACCCTTGAACGTGAAGGGCAGAGGGTCGCTCTGCCTGGACCTTCTCAGAGGGTAACTTTTCTCTTAAGAAATTGGGAACATTACGTGCAACAGGTCAGGGGAGCTGATGTACAAATGAAGAACAGCAACACTAGGTGATTTGCCTGGTGGGATCACAATCACTCAGCCTGCCTGGTGGGATCACAGCCACTCGGCTCCCCTGGTGGGATCACAGCCACTTAGCTCACCCGGTGGGATTGCAGCTAGCTGCTCAGAAGCTGGAGGCATCGATCTGTGGGCAAGACAGCCTAGTTTGTTAAGATATTGGGACTTCACTGTGCAAACTTGGGGTCCTTTCAAAACAGAGAGGCAACACGAGCAGGCTGCAGATTTTAAAATAAGGTCTGGCTACATACAGCTAAAGGAAGGATAAGGGCAGATCTATCAGTCAGAGATAACGGCAAGTCAGAATATCCCATGATGCCCCTCGAGAATGGAGCAGAAACCTAAGCTTATGGATGAGCACCACCAAGAGAGGACAAGAAAGTGCTGAAGATATGAGACTGTTAGTGCTTGTAAGCTATTGGATGAGAGGATTTTGTAAGAAGGCCTCTGCAGAAAGGCTGTGAAAATCTATTTACCCTGTTTACAATGCCTTCATTGCTGCTTCTTGATGCATTTTGACAAAAAGACAAAAGCCTGTATTTACAATTTCATCTCTAGTAGTTAATCATAATTATAAGCTTACATGGCATTCATTACACACCACCGACACCCCTCCCTTTCATTGTGTGCCATTTAAACTGATCAACTTCCTCTGTGAGCGTGAGGTGTGATCAGCAAACAGCCAAGGTGACTGCAGCAGGACTGGAAGCAGCTCCTGGGACTCAGGCTCCCAATCTTGACGCTTGCATTTCTTCAATACAGTAACTAAGACAAAAATATCAGCAAACAGGAAAGTTCAACATACAGGCAACGATTGTTTTGAAGCACTTTGGTACATTTTATGCTCGCTGAGTTGGTCCTGGAATATCAATACTTGCTTTTAGGGTCAGAGATATGAAAATTCTCATCTCAACATGACTGCAAGCTAAGACTATTCATTATTTTAAGAACCTTTTCACATTAGCAAACCCACGGGTATTTTAGAGCGTAGAATTTTGGCAAGGTCGTCAGAGGTATTCCTATAAATGCATGCCTTGAGGTCTTTTCTGAGCATGGTTAACCCATTTGGGATAAACATTCTAAACATAAAATGATTTTACATCAAATAAATATCGACATGCCTTTTAAAGGTCATCTGACACAAGGCTGGAATACCAACAGGAGGCTGACTGGTGTGTGAGTTTTCACCAATAGGTGGAACAGAAAATCTCTGCATTTATTTTACAATGTAAGAGTCGAGTATTAAGAAATTGTATCACTTTGAGTTTTTGTGGTTTTTGTTGTACCTCAGGCGTCTGGTAAAAGTACACAAGCTATTCACATATGTTGCTTGTAAAGTGTTTTCATAACCCACTTTCCCCCTATGAATAAACAGAAACCAAAGGACCTGAGAAGATAAAATGGATTTTTTCAAACTATTATTCATCTCTCCAAATTTCATTTTTTCTTTTCTTTGCTGTGCATCATAGGTGATAAAGGCAACCTGGGCTGGGGAAGACCCCATTAGAGAGGAAACATAACCTGTATTATTGAGACAAATGATAGATTTACAGGCATAGGACAAAAGACCCAACTGCTTTTCTAACTCATATATTTTCTTGTTCCACATCAAAGCACAAACATGTCTCTGGGTTTATGTGTTGGGGTATACGTTATGATCAGAAATATTTCTTCCTGTGTGACAATTCTGAGGCGATACATCTTATTTTGCTATAGTCCTAAACAACAACAACAAGAAGAAGAAAACTACTCCTGTACAGTGATTGACTATGTCTTCACGTCCTTCAGGGTAGGGCTCTTCATTTTTATACCTAAAAGAAAAATCTTAAGTTCTCTCTCCAGTTTAGAAGTGGCTTTGGGCTCAAATGGAGTTTTTGAGTTATACTATGTTTCCAGTTTTGCTTGTTTTGTGAGTGAGTGTGTTGGAAGGGAGACTGCACAGTTACTATGGTAACCTGTGATTGATCAACAGGGAGAAGCAGCCTTAGCATCTTCACTTTTAAATGAAATGTTTATGGTACTATCTCTGAAAAATGTCCACTTTCCCTAAACCCACACATGGTGGCCTTTGCAGGACAGACTTTCTACAGTCACCTCAGGCTCAGCATTGTTGTGCCTTTGTTTGCACTGGTAATCTCCCCCATCTTTTCCTCTCCTTTACTTAAGGAAGTGTCCCTAGGGACCAGGCCGATGGCTTAGCAATTACAAGTGCATGCTGTCAAAGAGGACCTGAGTTCAGTTCCAGCACCCATGCAGGTGTTGCTGCAGCACCAGGAGGTCCAGTTCTCTGACCTCCTTGAGAACCTTCACCCACACACATACACACGAAATTAAAAATAAAATCTTGTTCTTAAAAGGTTAAAAAAAAGAAGTGTCTACAAGCCAATAGATTATTGCACACAAGAGAAGACAATGGCTTTTTGCATCAAGTGATGCGAGATCCCACAGAGGTACGTATGAGCCGGGTGGGACAGAGAAGGGCTTCAGGCTACAGCTGAGGATGCCAGATGAAAAAGTGTAATCAACAAATGAGATCCAAATAGATTCCAATTGCACAGCTGATCTGCTAGGCAAACACATTCATGTGGTGTTCTATAACTTTCCTAATTTTGAGAACATATGAACACATTATATAGCAAATAAAAGACTTTTTGGGTATAATTAAAAATGAATTACAATGAGGAGATGACCCTGGGTTATCTGGGTGAGATCGATCTGATTGCTCGGCTACTTCAACACAGAGCCCTTTCTGTGGCTAGAGTCAGATGCATCAGAAGGAAAAATCAGAGACGAGAAATGGGGAAGACATTTGACCCCATTGGTCTGTCACAGCTGCAGGGCCCAAATGGAAAGCAGAAGAAGGAGAAGGAATAAGGGCAGCTCTGGCAGCAAAGACGAGGTTGAGGTTGAGGTTCTGCAAATATGAGGAATGGAAGGGCACCAACAACCCGAACTTTCTTGAGGGAGTCTTCTTCATGGTTCCAATGAGGATTCTAGTTTTGCTGACACCTTTGTTTATGTTACAACACTCGAAGCAAAAAGAACAAGCCCATCCAGAAGGCTCACCCACAGAGACCGTTTCTGTGCCTGTGTCTGTTCCTGAGTGTACATGCTCACGTCCATGTTCACGCCTGTGCATGTAGATGCCAGAGTTGGCATTAGGTACCTTCCTTAATCAGTTTCCATCTTATTCTTTGAGACAGGGTGTCTTGCTGAACCTGCAGCTCACAGACTCAACTAGACTGGTTGGTCAGTGTGGTGGTTTGAAAGAAAATGGCCCCCAAAGGGAGTGGCGCTATTAGGAAGTGTGGCCTTGTTGGAGGAGGTATGTCACTGTGGGGGTAGGCTTTGAGGTCTTCTTTTTCTCAAGCTTCCTTCAGTGTGCCAGTCAATCAACTTCCTGTTGCCTGCAAGATGTAACACTCTCAGCTCCAGCACCACATCTGCCTGTAGGCTGCCATGCTCCCCTTCATGATGATAATGGACTGAATCTCTGAAACTGTAAGTGAGCCACCCCAATAAAATGCTTTATAAGAGTTGCCGTGGTCATGGTGTAGCTAGAGTTTTCCTGGTCCTGCCTGGTTCACAGTCAGGACAAATCTCTCTCACCTGCCAGTCCCGTAGCCACTCAGATCCAATCAAGTCCACAGAGACTTATTACTTACAAACTGTATGGCTGTGGCAGGCTTCTTGCTAACTGTTCTTATATCTTAAATTAACCCATTTCTATTAATCTATAAGTTGCCACGTGGCTCATGGCTTACCGGTATCTTTACATCTGCTTCTCATCATGGTGGCTAGCAATGTCCCTCTGCCTCAGCTTTCCACTTCTCCGAATTCTCCTCTCTCCTTGTCTCCTTGTCCCTACACTTCCTGCCTGGATACTGGCCAATCAGCACTTTATTTATCAATCAGTCACCCACAGCAGTCATGATGTCTCTTCACAGCACTAGAAACCCTAACTAAGACAGTCAGCAAGCCCTCGGGGTTCCCTTGTCTCGGCCTCCCTAACAGTGGGATTGTGTCTGCACTGCTGTGCCTGGCTTCTCTTTCTGCGGGTTCTGGGAGATTGAACTCGGGTCCTCATACCTGCGCTGCAAACCCTTTCCCACCTGAACTGTTTCCATGGTCCACTGGGTTTTAAAAAGCTCTGTTTGATGTCACCAACCTTATAGTAATTTTCATGGCAACACCAATGTAACATGGATATAAATTCTAAGAGTAGGAATCTGTTGTTCTAGTTTTACAATTAAAGTTTAACATTCTAATGCGAAATTGAAACCTCTTTAGGGTAGTTTTTTTTTTCTTCTTTCTTTTCTTCCTGACTCTTGGCCTCACTAAACTGGAGAGTTCAGTTAGGCTAACAGAAACCATTGCGGCTATTCTAAGCAGGAAGGACAGAATGAAAGGTACTAGGTGCTTCAAATACAGCATATAGAAATCTAACATTCAGGGAACAGTGATTACAAAAAAATCATAAAATATGGAGGTTGAAGGAGCTGTGAGAACCGCTGCTGGTGGTCTCTGTTGGCGTGCCTGAGAGACTAGTCAAACTTCATCTCTGGTGTCTGTTAGATCTGCCTGCTGGCTGGCAGAGTGTGAGTGGCTCCTTTATTCTGTTTTCCAAATCTCCCCTGAGTGCCTCTGCCTGGTGGAATCCGGAGCCTGCCAACACTGCGGAGAAGTACAAAGGGCAAGGAATGGCCCCACGCGTCTTGTTCCCATTTCTTCCACATGCATGAAGAGGAAGTCCATCCGCCCCAGCACTTGGTCATTTAAGATTCGTGTATTTACAAAACGACCCGTAAGTTTGATGTCTGCATCTGTATTTTATCTATTGTCGCTGGGCGCTCCACCTCTCGTGTGTTCCCAGCACAGTTTCCTCCATCTCTAAGCAATAAGCAGTCAGTGAACCTTAGAGGCCATCTGCCCAATTCTCTCATTTTACAGAAAAAAGAATGGGAAGTCCACAGAGGTTCAGATAGTTCATGTCAACAGCACTACTTAGCTACTAAACTAGGTCAAGGGTGTTTGAAGTCTCTCTTTTCTCCCAAAGTACTGGCAAAGCTCTACAAAGAATTTGGGCTGTGATCCTATTGGCATGATGCCAAGTTGGCCTGTTACTCTTTCAGTGGAAGCTGGGAGAAGACATAGACTTACAGGTCAGGGACAGAGAATTTTTATACTTGTGACACATGGTAGTGAGAGTATCCACATGGTTGTATTAGCCCCCTTGACTTAAGTCCCATAGACAGGGTGTTGGGGGACCATGCAGCACTCTGCAATAGAAAGGAAGGACACCAAATGTGATAAATGTATTATTTTTCCCAGCAAGTGAAATACAGTGACGCATATTACTTCAATTTTCATAACTGCTTCCAGAAAACACGACACCAAAGAAATAGCGCAGTTAAATATTTGTATTTTGGCCTTTGGGCAAAAATATATGGTTGTGAACCCACATCAAACTGCTTTTTCTGGTATCAAGCAGTGAAGGTAGTATTGAGAAATATGTAACCAATTGTTCACATTTATCATTAAGATATTTAATATTTTCTCTATGTAAAATAATATCTATATGTCTTTGCATGTATTTTATTTATGTATTCACAGTTTGAAGATTGCCATACTTCATTAATTCTCACTACCAAATACTATTACAGCAGGTGAATAGTAACAGTTTGTTAATGATTGTTATGTTAATTACTGGAGCTGGCCTGCAGTATTTTTCTATTACAGTTGCTATGTGTATTCTTGCATACATTTCCTGTAATATGTGTGCAGAAGTTTCTCTAGAGGCTTGACGAGTTGTGATTATGAATGTATAACTCCTTGCAGTTCTTCACAAAATATTTCCTTTGCCCATTTTTTCTGTTAGCTCCCTCTCTCCCTTTCTCTCTCATTGAAATGAGGCTTTTCTATGTAGCCCTGGCTGTCCTGGAACTCACTCTGTAGATCAGGCTGACCTGGAATTCAGAGATCCACTTGCCTCTGCGTCCTGAGTGCTAGGATTAAAGGAGTAAGCCACCACACCCAGCTTTTATTCATTTTTTAAAGAACATATTAAAAGTTTATGGTTTTGTCTCTGATTCACAGTTAAAAATCCAATCTCTTGGTAATAGAAAGTGACAGAGTCAACCTCTATCTGTTTCTGCTTCTTCATTTTAGTGGATATTTAATAAAAACATCCCCCTCAAAGTGACCAGACAAGAGCTCCTCCCTCCTCCGACTCCTCCTAATCACCATTGGGAAGTCCAACCTAGATCAATAAGGAAAGGAAGAAAAAGTACTGATCTCACAGGGAGAAAGGAAATGGCCATTAGTCACAGATGACCAATTGTCTATGTAGAAAAGCCCCAAGTATTTACAGGACACTTAGTACACAGTGAGATGATTTGAAAAGTCTTGTGGGTTGTCTAGGGTCATAAATGAGTTATGAATAAAGCGTTTTCTTGCAAGTAATGAGATGGAGTCACTAATGCGATCATGCACATTTGAGGTTCTGCAATTTTCTTTCGTGCTAGACTTCTCTGTGTGTTTCATGATCTTTTATTGTGACCTCATTACTTGGACGATATCAACCCGTGGATGATCTGGGGCTTCAGAGAGCAATTCTTTCCTCTACCGTGTTTGCATTTGCTTCCTGCTGGAGTCAGCAAGTACCAGGAACCCACAACTGCAGAAGCTGCCTTCAGGTCGCGTGGGTTCCGGGGCCCCTGGAGCACTTTCCAGCAGTGCTGTGGGGAGGCTGTGGGATTTCCCTGTGGATGCTGCTTTCACCCTTACCCTGTCATCTAGCAGCTCACACTGAGCATGCTGCTCACAGTCCACTTTTGTTGTTCTTGTTTTGAAGGAGAAGCTGGTGGGTTGTAATAGATTTCCTTACTCCATCAGCTCCTCGCTTCAAAGTTATATTTCTCCGAATATTCTAATATAGGTCTTTAATCTCAGTCACGTGGGAAGCAGAGGCCAAAGGATCACAAGTTCAAAGTGTGCTTGGGTGACAGAGCTAATTCAAGACCAGCCTGGTCAACTTGTAAAGACTCTGTCCCAAAAGAGAAACTTTAAAGGCTGGGTATATTGCTCAGTGATAGAGTGTATTCCTGGTGTGCACAAAGCCTGAGGTTCAAACCAATCCATCATTCAGTCAATCAATCAACCTTTATCTCATGCAGAATCAGAGGGCTTTGTACTTGAATGGAGCTTTAGAGAATACTGTTTTCAATTTGAACTCATGTTGTTGTAGTTCATATTTATTTTTAATTTCCCATCTTTAGTTTATCAAAAATTAAGACCTGGTAACGCCTGCTGGTCTCCTGGTGGATGTACATTTCTCCCTTAATAGGAAAACCCCATTTTTATTTAGGGCTGCAAAGTGACCAAGTAAGTTACAAGATATGCTCAGTGACTTGATTCTCATTAGTTATCTGAAGCTAGAGCCCTTTGCTGATTTTCAGAAAGGTGTGTTGACAGTGGTCAATTCAGCAATGTGAATACAACTTCTCCACCTTCAGTCTCACCCCCTAAAAGGTTGGTTCGTGAGGACCACCTGTGCAAGCCTGGCTGATGGGCCTAAAGTGACAACAGGAGAGACCAGAATCACTGTCCCTATACTGGACTTCTTGGCTATGAGAGAAAAATATAAATATGCTTATATAAAAGTGTAAATAGTTGAATCAACTGTTACTTAAGCTTTAATTACATCCAAGTACATTAGTTCCTAAATTATATACTTGATAACTGATTTTAATGCAATGTTTAATCATTGTCTTTACATCTTAAACAGCAGGCTTTAAAAAGATTCAGTCTGACAAAGTGGATCTATTTTAAATGTTTGGTAATTTAAAGTGGGCTTTTACCTTACTAGGAATGCTTACAGAAGTGTCTGAAGAATCCAGACTTCTTATTTCAGGAAATCTTTATTGATGTTATAAATTGACCCTCTTCAATGAAAAAAGAAAAAGAAAGAAAAAAACTGTAATTTAAATGAATATTTACTGTCTGACATTAGATATTTATCATGATCAGCAAGTTCTATACTATCACTGAGGAAGGGATTTGATTGAGTTTGTAACAACACCTGCTACTTTTCCAAGTGTAAGCACTCATGTAGCTCAGGCTGGGCCTCTTTTAAAGGCAAAGAGGTTATGTATGCATGGTTATTCCACTCCATCTCAAGTAGAAAAAAATGGACTATCACTTGGCTATTTCATTAATCGAATTTACACTAATTCTTGTTGGACAGCTGGAAGCTAGTGTGATCCAGATGGTTGTATTCAATAATAATCACATTCTACCTCAAAATTAATGGCAAATGACCTTTCAGGTTTGGAGGACAGGGCAATGCAGTATAATCTTTATTGTCAATATTTTAACCAATTCTGAAAAATTCATTCCACCTCAAATTCCGATCTCAGGCAGAATCGAACAGTGACCATTCCCAAAGTGGAGGAGTGGAGTTAGCCAAGAGAAAACAGTGCTTTGCTTTTTGGGGTGCCTCCATTTCCTCCCTTCTGGGTAACATTGCACTCATTGCTCTTCTCACAGCTTTTACAAAATTCCTGGCAAAGCATCGTGACAGGGGTGGGGTGGGGGTGGGGGTTCTTATCTGTGCTCTGTCCTTAGTAGCTGTGGGCTAGGACCCTCAACCTTTGTGCTCTTCTCAAGCCTCCTGGACCTCCTCCTGTCTGCTTCCACATTCCACGACAGAATCCAGAAAAACCTCAAAAAGTCAAACAAGTCCTATAGGGCTTGCAGGTCATCCAGACACCCGTCAGATAGAGAACTGAGCTGATGTAAAGTGCCTGACTCATCATTTGAGAACCATATTACAAAGCCTTAGTGATTGTATCAATGGATTGTGTCTAGATTGTAGTGCTCTGTGTTCACAGATCTAAGGAGAAGCTATCTCTTCTTTTGGGAAATATGACAAATTTCATTTTTATTTTATTTTGTTATTTTATATGTATGGGTGTTTTGCCTCCATGTATATCTGTGCATGCTTAGTACCCAAAGAGGGCAAAGGGGGGGCATTGGATACCCTGGAATGGAATTCTAGACAGTTGTAAGCTCCTGTGTAGATGCTGGGGATAAAAACCTGGGTCCTCTGAAGAGCAGGTAAGACTCTTAACCACTGAACTGTTTTTCAAGCACTGGGGTGGTCTGAATGAAAATGGATCTGATAGGCTGATATATTTGAATGCTTAGTCATCAAACAGTGATACTACTTGAGGATTGGGTGTGGCCTTCTTCTTGGAGGAAGTGTGTCACTGAGGGTGGGCTTTGAGGGTTCAAAAGCTCGAGCCAGGCCCAGTGGCTCTCACTCTTCCCACTGCCTGATAATCTGGGTGTAGAACTCTCAGAGATTCTCCAGCACTATGCCTGCCTGCATGCCGTTATGCTTCCTGCCATGACAATAATGGATTAAACCCCTGAAACTGTAAGCAAGTCCCTATTAAGTGTTTCCTTTGTAAGAGTTGCTGTGGTCATTGTGTCTCTTCACAGCAATAGGACACTGACTAAAATAAGTCCCCAAACTTAATTTTGAATTTATATCATTTATGATGACAATTATAACTACCTTTCAGCTTCCTTTTTATAAATTGCAAATAATATCCACTCAAAAATGGAGTTTGCTTTAGTGATAAATATCATTATGTACTTGGTTGTTTTTTTTTTCACTCTTTGAGGGCCTGTCACCCAGCTCCCAAATAAATATAAAGAGACTTATGTAATGGGAAGTTTCTTGTCCTGAACGCCTGCTCCCAAATACCTGGCAGCAACTTCCCAAATTACCACATTCAGGTTTATATTACTTATAAATGCTCGGCTGATAGCTCAGGCTTATTATTAACTAGCTCTTACACTTAAATTAACCCATAATTCTTATCTATGTTTAGCCATGTGGCTTGGTACCTTTTTTTAGTACAACATTTTCATCTAGCTTCTCTGCATTTGCTGGCTACTCTCTGATTCCACCCTTCCTCTTCCCAGAATTCTCCTAGTCTGTCTCTCATGTTCAATCTCTTCTTGCCCAGTGATCGGCCAATCAGCTTTTTATTAGCAAATGAGAGTAATACATATTCATAGTATAAAAAAGGATTGTCCTACAGCAGACTTATTCTTACTTATGAATGCCCAGCCTTAGCTTGGCTTGTTTCTACTCAGCTTTTCTAACTTAACTATCTCTCTTTAACTACATTTTGCTTCTGGGCTTTTCATCTTTCTTTATTCTATATATCTATATATCTTTCTTCCCTTATTACTCCATGGCTGGCTGTGTGGCTGGGTGGCTGATCCCTGGCGTCCTCCTCTCCTTCTCCTTGTCTTACTCTTCCCTCTTCTCTTGAGCCTAGATTTCTTCTCTGTATTTTGCAGCTTCACCTATACTTTCTCCTGCCTAGCTATTGGCCATTTAGTTCTTTATTAGACCAATCCGGTGTTTTAGGCAGGCAAAATAACACAGCTTTACAGAGCTAAACAAATGCAATATAAAAGAATGCAACACATCTTTGCATCATTAAACAAATGTTCCACAGCATAAGTGAATGTAACACATCTTAAATTAATATTTCACAACATCATAATGAATGTTAAAATAAATCTTGGGAAACTAGAAAGAGCCATAAAGGTATAAGATATGATATATAAGACATTTATAAACCTGATTGGTCGTGGGTGACACTTGATATTTTCCTTGTGACAGACTGGGTCAATGGATAATAAGGTATGATAGCCATGAAAAATGGAAAAAGTAAGTTGCTAAGTGGTTATGAACAGTATAAGACTTTTTTCTTACATAATATAAACTTGCCAAAGGATTGCATATCAGCTCTACTGAGCGCTGAGATGTCACGAAGGAGCTGAGAAACAGTGGGTGACATAGTCATTTTGTGAGCCATAATTATGTTCTATCTGAGCAATGAGGATGATGGGATGTAGAGAATGTGAACAGTATAAGTACCAGGATTTGGGAAGTAACGTTATGAGTTAGAAAATGAATTTTTCAATTCTATGTTGGTGTCTTAGTTAGGGTTTCTATTGCTGTGAAGAGACACCATGATCACAGCAGCTCTTATAAGGAAAACATTTAATTGGGGTTGTCTTACAGTTTTGAGGTTTAGTCCATTATTGTCATGGCAGGAAGGATTGTGGCGTGCGGGCAGACGTGGTGCTAGAGAAGGATCTGAGAGTTCTACATACAGATCAGCAGGCAGCAGGAAGTGAATGCCACACTAGACCTGGCTTAAGCATTTGAGACCTCAAGTCCGACCTCTAGTGATGCATTTCCTCCAACAAGGCCACGCCTCCTAATAGTGCCACTCCCCATGAGCCTATAGAAATCATTTTTATTTAATCCACAACAGGTGATAAGAACACAGCATGATATCCATCACATTAATGAAGTTTTAAGCACATGACACAGGACTGTCATCTGGAGGCACAATACAGAGAGTCTCAGCAACTTGTTTATCTTGTACTCCTGAAAATGGGACTTTTTGATTAGCGACCCCACATCTCCCTCTGGCAACCACCATTCAGAATGTCAGGGTAGGTCCTCCTGTAGCGATGCTATTCAGCATGATGCATTTGTGATCCACCCATACTGTCCGGTATGAATGAAAAGATATCTCACTATGTGCATACACCACATCAACAAATGAATTTTTATTTTCAGAATAAACTAATTTCTCAAATCTGTCTGACTCGGTCAGTACCTTTGCCTCCGGGCAATGTGCTGCATGTGTGGCTTGGCCTCACCTGAGCCCCTGAGTCAGTACCACAGAATGAAAAAGCCATTGTGTCTCTGAAAATAGCAGGCATGAGAAGGGCTGTCAGGGAGACACAATGAATACTTTGAATTACTTTACATCATTCTGCATGTAAGTATTTCAATTATAGTATTTCAATTATATTTCCTTTTATCAAACACAACTCCTTAGTGTTATCTATGTTGATGGTTAGAGATTAAGTTCATAAATTTTAATTGATACTTAAAAGCAAAAAAAAAATGGGATTTTACTTTCACAATTAAAAAGGAAGAATTTGTATGGGGAGTGTGTGTGTGTGGCGGAGAGGGAGTTCACAAAGAATTGCCTCTGGAAATAAACAGACCTGTGCTGTCTGTCATCTCTGTGGCTTGTTTACTTTTCTTGTTGCTATGATAATAATGCCCTGATGAAAGCAACCGTGAGAGTCAAAGTTACATCTTAAGTTTTAATTACTGTGCCTAAGAGATCCAGGAAATAAAATTGCCTCTGATCTGTAAGTCCCCTGCCCAAGGACAGATAGTTCCTGAAATGTTGGAGGCTATTGTTTATGGGCGATAACAAGCCACATGTGTTCATTCCCCTTAAAAAGTCTGTTTGACCCATCTGCACTGGATGTCCTTCATCACTTGTGGGCGGGAGGTTCACAGGCAGGAAATATGTCAGGATGTGTGCTTGCCCCTGGTTGGGCCTGATGGGAAATACTTAAGCCATGGCAAAGCTTGATTTGGGGGCATTTTTTTCTGAGAACCCAGAGATGGACCTGGCCAGAGCCCATCCACCTGGCCAGTATTTAATTCAAGCTTGCTTCAAATTTGGCTTTAAACTGTGATAGTGGCCTTATTCTAGATTGGTGGGATAAACACAACTTAGGGGAGAACAGGTTGATTTTGGCTGGCAGTTCCAAAAGATGCAGCCCATCATGGCGGTGGAGACGTGGCAGTGGGCGCGGAAGCAGGTGACAGGAGCAGGAAGCTGGCTGCCACACTGTGTCGACCACTGAGGAAACAGGATAGGAAGTGGGGCCAGCCTATGAAGACGCCCCACCCCAGTGGCCCACTTCCTCCAGGAAGCCTCCACTGCTTAAAGGCAAATGGCAGACATTACAGCTGAAGCAGAAAGCTGAGGGCTCACATCTTGAACTGTAAGAAGGAAGCAGAGAGTTCAGTTGGAAATGTCATTCTCAGAGCCTTCTTTTAGTGACATACTTCCTCCAAGATGTCCTCACACAGATCCACCTGCTAGAGGTTAACCAATGGGGGACTTCCCACATGCATGACCTGTAGACACTCTTTTCTGATTTTGCCCCTCTAAATAAAACACCACCATCTTCTCTCCAAGGTTTCCTGACTTTCAGGTCAATTGGTTTTGACTGGATTTGAATTTTTTTGTGTGGTGTTTTTTCTTTTCTTGTCCTAAGCTTCTTTTGCACAACAATGTTTTCTAAGACTTAATCCATATTATATAAGATGTCATCTTCTCATTCTTGTTTTCAATACAATGAATATGTCACGAACTATTCACCCATTGTCCTGACAAGGGATAATTGGGTTATTTAATTTGGAGCTTATTGCGATAGTGTTGTTATGAGCATTCTTTTTTTTTTTTTTTGTAAGTTACAAATGCTTCCTTTATTACATAAAGCCAGCATCACTACTTCTAAGTTCAGCTGTTTGTGCATCTCCGCTGTTCCGTGCCATGCCTGTGGTGGTAACAATCACTTCCAAGTGTTGTTGGGCAGTCTCCGGTGAGAGTCGTTCGTGGTACCTGCTTCCCATTTCATACATAGCTGGTAAACTGCTAAGGATTTGCACCCTGCCAGGCCCCTGAGGAAACATACTCATCACTCTTCCACATCCTACTTTACCAGATGCAGCATGGTTCTGAAGAAGAAATTGGAGATCGACAGCACCCTGGGTTATTAATGCACTGCTTTATCATTTGTCATTAATAAAGAAGATTACAATGAAGCCCTAATTTGCAATAATAATTAGTTGTTACAAGACACTGAACATTCTCCTGAGGATAAACCATGATTTCTAAGACACCAAGTCACTGAAAGCAGTTTCCCAGGCCAGGGAGCCTCTCACTGCAGGTACAGGGCTGCTTCCTGCATCCAGAACTGCGCTCTGGATGGTGCTCTGCAAGATCAGGGTGGATTTTAAGCAGACAATTCTGAAGCAGTCTTATGACACACATGATAGACTGACTGCCTGGCTTAGTCTTAACTGCTATTATTTATATTAGTGTTGTACACATTATAAAGAAAATCATATCTCATTTTGTTTAAGTCAAGGAAAAATACAGAATTTGGATGAAAATTATGCATAGATTACAATCAGTTTTCTAAGCAAAAGAAACAAAACTAACTGCTGAGGTTAGTGAAGATTAGTAGTTCTCTTCACATTGCCTTGTACTGTTTTGTGAACTGTGTTATTAAAAATCCTGAGCTTTAGCCGGGCGATGGTGGCGCACGCCTTTAACCCCAGTACTCGGGAGGCAGAGCCAGGCGGATCTCTGTGAGTTCAAGGCCAGCCTGGACTACCAAGTGAGTTCCAGGAAAGGCGCAAAGCTACACAGAGAAACCCTGTCTCGAAAAAACAAAAAACAACAACAAAAAAATCCTGAGCTTAACAAAATCTTTACAGGTCACCTCATGAAAATAGGTATTTGGCCAATAAGAATTTAATTCCACATCAACAAAACTTTAGAGGCTAGATTAATATAGGGTAGTAGTGTTTGCACACATCTATAGAATTTTTAGTTTACTTTAAAAGCTGACAAGACAAATTCCCCCCAGTGAGACCCTGGCCTAAATCTATATGCTTTGCTTCTATAGTGAAAGGACAGTGTTAAATGGAAGCTTTGATGAGGGCTCACATCTTGAACTGTAAGAAGGAAGCAGAGAGAGCAATTGGAAATGTCATTCTCAAAGCCTTCTTTTAGTGACATACTTCCTCCAACATGGCCACACTTCCTACACCTTCCCAAAGAGCACCACCAACTGAAGCTCAAATGCTCATATACACAAACCTCTGTAGGACATTTTCATTACAACCACCACAAACGGCATCCCATCCTGGTACTGATCTGGATATTTTAAATGTAATTAGAATTTTATGTTCTATCAAAAACCCTTGTTCTTATCCTTTGTTTATAATTCCTTAGGATCCACTAAAGTTTTCTCACCAAGTAGAGATATTTTACCTGTATATAATTTTTTTCAGTTAGATTGTCAAAACTCTCTTTTCATTTTTATTTATATTTTTCTTCTATGATTTCTTTGATTATGGGGTTTTGTTTTCTGAATTCACTACTTGTTTTTATTGCTTTTCATCTTTGTGTTTTATTTAAGCATTATTCCCATTTCAATATAGGTATCCCCTTTGTGTTCCTGTGTTGCTTTTCTATTTTTGCTTTGTATAGTTAGTTATTTAATATAACTGGAATTCTAAGGGTTTTTTTAAAGATTTTATTTATTTTTATGTGTATGAGTGTTTGTCTGCATGTATGTCCATGTACCATGTGTATACAGTGCCATGGATAACAGAAGAGGGCATCAGATCCTCTGAGACTGGAGTTACGGATGGTTGTGAGCAGCCATGTGGGTGCTGGGTCCTTTGGTCCCAGGTCCTTTGGAAGAGCAGACAGTGTTCTTAATCACTCTGCAATCTCTCCAGCCCCTCACCTGGAATTTTTATGTGTTGTAAAGTTGGTTCCCAATTCCTTTATATGTTCAGCTGGCGGGGTCACTTCATTTAGTCAACAATGTGATTCATATGCTCTCCATGTCCCCCATTGCACTTACTCCTTCTTTAAGCCCTCTATGCAGGTACACTGGCTTGTGTATTCGTGACCAACACTATACAGGATTGTCTTAATTACCGTAATGAAGCTTTCAAACACATAATGATATTCTCTTTCTGCTGGGGTTTAAATTGCCTAGGCTTTTTTGTGACTATCATCCCTATAAGTATATCAGCTCATCAAATTCCATTAAAAATCTGTCATTATTTGATTTGAATTATATCTTGGTGGTATTTAGTTCTGCACATTTTACTTTTGTACCTAAATTTAAATTTTATTGTTCTATATTTATGTATTAGATGAACTTATTACATATTTGACATTCTAGATCTCTCCTTCCTTGTAATTCCTTTTCCCTGTTCCTAACACATACTTTTTAGAATTCTTGCATTGAGGATCTGAATAGTAAGATTCTTTGAATATTTCAATCAATGGATGTCTGTCCTTCTTCAGAGGTGAGGGTCTGTGGAGCTGAGCTCCCTGGAGTGTAGCAGGCTGACCCTGGTCAGCTGTCCAACTTCTTCATCAGCAGTGTACCTCAGGACACACCCTTTCCATTGGCTGCCCTTCAGCAAAAACTGAATGTCAGAGGCTTACAAAGGTTCAATTCATCTGCCCTAAGTCAGGACAATGCTGAAGAAACATCTCCGATTGAGATTCAAGACCTCCACTGACAGTGTAAGTCCGATTAGCTCCACTCTATCCAATCCATTACCACTGGTTCCCCACCTGTTGCTCCCAAATGCTTTCCCAAACAGACTGCCTCTATTTAATTCTGACTCACAGCATGTTTTCAAGGCATTAGTGCCAGGTCTGGTCCATAAAAGTAGAAACTAAGATAGAATTTACGACTTGAATCACAGCCACTTTACTGCTCTGAGGACCTCTTGCTGGTGACAGGTATAAGACAGATAGTCCTTGGCATGAGGTAATAGTGCAGTGGTTAAAACCTTCATCAGTAAAGAACTGGGATGGTATTCTAATAGAAGATAATAGTCTAATGAGTGCAATGTATCAAGCATTTGAAAAATATGAGGGAGACAGTAATATTAAGGACAATAGCAGTGCTGGTTGCTAAGTAAAATTAATTATTTGAGAACAGAAAAAAAAGAAAGAAAGAAAAGAAAAAAAGCCAAAAGTGCTTAATTGGATTTTAAAACCTAACAATAAAATGGAAAGAGTCTCTGCTAAGAAAGAAAGAGGCTTTTATTCTGCAGTAGGAAAGCAGAAGAACCCAGGAACTGGCCCAACTCTTAATCATGAGTGTGGCTGAGCTCCAAAGGAGATTAACCACAAAAATGGAGGGACATGGCTGTTCCAAGGTCACTATGTTGTTCAGACAGACTCTGGTGTGATGGGATGAGTTGTGACACCTAAAAGTCTTACATTTCCAGTTCTCCTGAATCCTCTGAGCTTCATTGTGGACCACTTTTCCCAGTTAATTGTTGGGTCTCTGCAACCTTCATGGCCAGAAGGCAGTTTGGCTCACTATGACTCAGCAGCCAATGTTGGTTCAAACTTCAGCAGGAGTCTGACCCCACTTGTTTATTTAAGCATAGTTAAGCACAGCACAATTCATTGAAAACTATTCTGATAATTAACTCAGTTCCGCATTCACAACAAAGCATATACATCAATCTCCTTAAGAAACAAAATAAGCTAAATACAGATCAGTCATGACTACATGGAACTCTCTGTAAAGTCCATAAAGATGGATTCTATAGATTGACTGAGAAAAACAGGTTTATGATTGACTAAGAAAAACATATTTATGATGAGAGTCTGGGGATGATCTGGTTCTGGAACAGTCTCTGGCCACACAGATATTGCAAAGGCCATCACACTAGAAAGCAGTCCACTACAGCCTTTTAGATAGATAACAGATTTGTATTCCTTTCCTTGAAGGAACAACCCTGTGTGCTTGACATTGCAGGTTCCCCTAGTGCTTATCTAACGAGGACTGTGGGGGTCCAGCCCCTCGATAGTCCTCTCCCAGGGTCCGCGGAAGGCTCTATCAACCAGCAGAGAATCTTTAGGGTCGGTAAATCAGTCTACGCACTCAGAGTTCTTTGATCCATTCGCTTTAATTCCTCTGGCATAACATCCTTTATACACAGCTTCAGTTCTGTTCTCATGTCTAGCTCCTTTCTTGCCTGATTTCTCTCTATATTTATCTACTGTCCCCTCTATGTTCTATCTTAATTCCTTCATCTAGTTCTGTCCCTTCTAGGTTCTCACCTACCTAGTTCTTTCCCCTATTAGCTCCTCTCCTGTCTCCTTCTCTCTCATCTGGCTCTTCCTCATCTTGTTCTTCCCCATCTGGCTCTTCCTCATCTTCCATCTCGTTCCTCTAGTCCTCTCTTTTAGCTCTTCAATCTAGTTCTTCCCCATCTCAGCTTGTTCCTCTCCAGTTCTTACCCATCTCGTTCTTCCATTCTCTTCTCTCTTCTTTTTTCCTGTCCTCTGCTTTACCGTTATATATCTCCCCAAAATCACAATCCTCCCCTCCACCCAGGACACTCAGCCTGAACTTCCTCAGGCAGTGATTGTCCGCTATCAGGATCAAATGGAGGGTTGATAAGGATTACAAAGAGGGGCACTAGTTGTTAATTACCATTTGTGACCCAAAGGGGAAGTGACTAATGAATTAACTAAAGGCTAAATATGGGTAACATCTAAGAAGAGGGATCTTACGTGCACAACTATAACCTTAAATGTGTTTGGTAAAGGATGTTAAAAATCTTTAAGTTGCTAGGTCAATGGGAGAAAATAAAACTGTCTTCTTTTTTCCTGTGGCTCCTATCTGTTCAAGCTGTCTGCCGTTTACTGCAGGGTGGGGGAAAGTGTGCTCAGTCTCTAGGCAACCTGTGTACAGCTAGATGCCTCTGGTGATACAGGGAGGTTTGAACTGGGAGTTCTGGCTGAGCATAGCTGTTAGCACAGAAGTTTATCTAAATATTCCTAGAAGTGGTTAGGCAAGTAGTTAGAGGTCTATAAAGTTAGTAAGGCTGTAAGAAAGAAGGGCCTAAGCTAAATTGTGTAAAACTATTACTTAGTGTCCACCTGGCCTAGGCGGCGTCCTCTTGTGAATTTACTGTAAGTCAGGAGACTTGTACGTGGGCTGCTATCACTTGTTAGTCCTTGGAAGTTGGGCGCCCCCCTGGGTGGTGTCTCCTTGTGGAATTTAAGTCAGGAGACTTTCAGGTGGGCTGTTATCATTGTTAGTCTTTGGCAGTTGAGCGTCCACCTGGGTGGTGTTTCCTGTAGTCCTTGAAAGTGGCTAAGGGAAATAACTGGTTCCAGAGAAAGCCTTTCCTGAGGCTGTTCTCCAAATACCTGGAATGTGTATGTCCAGAGAGTGATCAGTCTACACTGTTAGTCCTTCTTAGGGGAAAGTCAATTGGGAAAACTATGAAGGCACACATGATTTTCATAACAGAATACAGCTGATATATAACAAGCCAAGTAACACCAAAAACTCCTTGGGATTTGGCTTCCTCTGGAGGAATTCCCTGATCCCTCCAGGTAGTGACTTTGCCATAATCAGCTGAGTTCTTATGATATATTTCTGCGGCCCGCAAGACTTATCTATGAGCACAAAGACCTTCATGCCTCCTACAATTACTGGCTAATCTTCTCTATTATTTGGAACCCACACAGACACCTCTAGAGTCTAGAGTCTGCCCCCAGCTCCATCTGAACACTAGGCATATGGCCAAGGTTAAGTTACAAGTTGGCACAAATATTACAATGAATGGCAAGGACTGTGTGGCAGTAGGGAGGCTGCCCTGACCTGCAGAAGGCTGAGGAGGCAGCTACTAGAGTCTGATGTGCCTATAGACAAAGGGGATGGGCAATAAATAAGGATACTGGCCAGTTTGTATAGCTATAAGACACTAAGAAGACAGATGTGGTGGCCCACATCTGTAATCCCAGCACTTGGGAAGCTGAGGTGGGACTGTGGGCTCACGCTGTGGTCCACACAATAAGACTGGCATGCAGGAGGGGGAGGAGTCCTTGTCATCATGGTGGTTCAGGGTGGAAGGGAGCTCATGGAACGTGGAAGCACATGATCGGGCAGATGTTGTTAATACTCCAATTAGAGCCAGGTTCCTTCACTTATCTATGTATTTTATATTGGAAAATACAGTCATTTTCCATTGTGAATACCATTTATGTTAATATGAAATAGATGTACTGGTATTATTTTTTAATGAAGTGTTTAAAACTTTCATATTTTTAACTCACATAGTTTTAGTAGTCTTTCTGCATGGCGGGCAAGCATTCAACCACTGAACTTTGTTCCCACCCTGAGAGCATACTAGGACTCCTGCTACACTAGATGACCACTCAAGCCAGCATAGCTGTATAATTTGGGGCCAAGTTGCATATCACCTCCCCGTGAGTTCCTTCATATGTTAAATTGTGAAGGGCACACAAAGTGCCCAGAATGCAAGGAGCAAAACATGACACAGACCAGCTGTTGTAGACATTTTTTTTTTTTCTGTTTGTGAAATAGTATCAGGTTCCAAAGAAACTCAGGACCAAAGGCAGGCCGAGGTGCCTGCTAGCATGCTGGTGGCCAGCTCCCCAGCCCTGTGGTTCCAGCACCTGCAGCTCCACTCAGCTCTTTTCACCTCAGCCCCACCTTAAACTTCTCCAGCGTCCCTTCCCCCAGCTTCGTCCTCCACGCACTCTCTAGGCCAAGTTCTCCTTGTTCCCTTGGTTCCCTCTCCTCTCCACTCTCTCTCTTTCCTTCCTCTCTCCCTCTCCATGTGTCTCTCTCTTCTCATGGCCTGGTTCAGTCTCCTGGCCATGTCTAGTCTACTACTTTCTCTCCCTGCTCTGGACTCTTCCAGACGCCTCTGGACTGTTCTCTCCCTCGTGTTGACAATGAAAACCTTCTCCTTAGCCATTTCTTGGAGCGGTCATGTCCTCATTTTATACAAAGAGAAGGTGGTGATGTCTGCTGACACTGATAAGCGGTGCAAGGTTGAGAAAAGGAAGACTTTATTATTGTGGGAAATGGGAATGACAGAGTTGATTAGAAACATAAAGGACAGAAGGGCAATCCTGAAAGGCTTTAGTTTAGTGACATAGACCCGTTTGCTAGCCCCCACCCCCCAAAAAAACCTCAGAAATTCAATATAGGAAGGAAAAGGTACATTGTTTAATTACTGGGAGTTGGGGAAAAAATTGTGACTGGAATGATGGCACTGTTTTATTAAGTGGGACTTGAAAGAAAAAAGTGAAGAAAACAGGATGGTCTAATAAGAGAATAGAGACCAAAGAGATTTGAAGTCTCCAGTAGCAAGGAGAATTTCGGCAGGGAATTGGCAATGTTAGGAGGCAAGTAAGCAAAAGCATTGGAATTAGGATTTCACTGATGGAGCAGCTCTCTTTGGAGATTAGGTGTGGTCATCCAAGTGACTTTGGGGAGCGATACAAAGGTGATATGAGATGGGGATGAAGAAATCAAGAGACCAAAACGACGAGTCCTCCCCTGGGATGTGAATAAGGCTAAGGGCAGAAATATGGATGAGTATAAAATAGCCACACTCGAGTATAGAGGGTGACAGACAGTAAGTGATAATCATGTGTGGTACTGGGAGCAACGTCAAGGACCTCATCCCCAGGGGTAAGGGAGGAGAGAGCGCCATGTCCCCTTCAGTCTTGTGGGAAAGTGTAGTCAGAGCTCAGCTACAGAGCCGAGAACCTGGGAGGATTTGCTCACAATTGAACAGAATCCACACAACAGAGCGAAACCAAGAGACAACTCAGAACGTCAGGGTTGTGAGAGAACCAATCAAACACGGTCTCTGTGCGCATGCCTATAACCCCAGCACTGCGAGGCAGAGGCAGGAGGGTCATGGGTTCAAGGCCAGGCTTCCATTCAGTATGAGGCTCGGAAAACAGTAAGGAAAAAGATGTGACATGGAAGGCTTGTCAGGGCCACAGCGGGAAGGATTCCAAAAGAATCAGGAAAAATGGCTAGCGAATTAATTCTTCTCTTTCAAATTTTCTGTGAGTTCATCTTTATCTTCCTTTTGGATTTTTCAATTCCTCTGAGTAAAATAATAAAATTAGAATAAGACACCACAGGGCTTGAAATTCCTCTGAGTAAAACAATAAAATGAGAATAAGACACCACAGGGCTTGAGATGCTGTGCTCTCCGACCTCTACTTTCCTCCTTCTCAAGCCCCGAGCCCATTCCCGGCCTCGCACGTCCACTTCCGGGAAGGCAAAGCCGCGCCCAATCCCCGCCTCCCGCGGGAGGAGGCGAGATCAGGGCGGAGCAAACAGAAGTGGGCGGGGCAGGCTGGATTCTTCCGGCGACGTGTGCAGTGTGCGGCTCTGACGCGGACGGACATCCGGCCCCGTTTCCGCCGTCGGAGAGGTTCGGCGGCTTCCTTGGGGAATCTTGGAGCGCTCTCCCCGAGTTCTGGCCCGCGGGTCGGACTCGCCTCTGCGTCCGCGACCCCTGCGGTGAGCGGCGCGTCCCCGCGGCGAGGCTGCGGGCGTGCGGGGCGGGGACCGCGAGCCTGGCGACCCGGGGCGGGCGGTGGGTCGCGAGCCGCGTGGGTCTCCCGCGCCCCCGCCTCCAGGCCTCCCTGAGCCCCGCCACCCAGTGCGGCTCTCCTGTCTGTCACTAGAGTCCAAGCGTGAGCCCAAAGAATTTCCACGTCGTTGTCAGAAACAAGTTCGAGAAAAAAAAAAAAATAGGTCTGCGATGTCTCCGTGGGTCGAGAGTGGGCCACCCGGGGTCCCTCCTCCAGCCCCTCGCTGCAGACTTTAAATACTGACACAAGTCCCCACGACGATTAACCACTCTTTAGCTCCTAGGACTGCCCAACGGATCGGGCTCTGGAATAAGGAAACAGAAGCCTGGTTTTCTATACTGTAGTTTTTCTGAGTGCTGGGAAGCAGTTTTGTAAGGTGTGATGTGCGTGTGGGAAACAAACTCCGAAGCATCTGGCCTGTTAAAGTTGCTGCTCCTAGGCGGGAGCGACAGGCAGGGAAAGCAACCGTGGTTCTTAATCTCGTCAGGGGAAATGGGTTGGCCCCGCAGTTAGTGCTTGGCCTGCTGGATTTTTATTTGGATACTATCACATCGAGAGTGTACTGTCCAGTGCTGCGTGGGTGGCTGCAGTAGGGATGTGGTTCTGTATCTCAGAATGCTGATTTCGACTTGGCACAAAATGAGTCTTGTAGTCGTTTTCTTTTAATGCTGCATTTTTTTTTTTTTTTGAATGAAGAGCAGAATAGTAAACTTTAGAGTGAAAAAACACTCTGGCTTTAGGGTGAGTTCTTTTGTTGCCTGTGCTGTTTTATTTTAGAGTTGGTAGTGCAGAGGAGGGTCTTAATTTAGAAGCCTTTGGCGGGGTAGTGGGTGTGTGTGGTGTTGCCTAACGGCTTGGGACACGTGTGACTGTAAAAGTGACGGGGGTGAGTTTCCGATTTAAGGAGAGTATAAACACTGTGTAAGTGAATCTGTTTTCTTGTTTAGAAAGAGGGAAAATGCCGAAAAAGAAGACTGGTGCGCGGAAGAAGGCGGAGAACCGCCGAGAGCGGGAGAAACAGCTCAGAGCATCGAGAAGCACCGTGGACTTAGCAAAGCACCCGTGCAATGCCTCCATGGTAAGAGCTGCTTCCGACAGCAGCGGGTGGGGGAAAGGCGCAGCTGGGTGGCACCATCTTAAAGTCTGAGGACATGACCATCTGCAGTGAGCCCATGCGCTCACTACGTGTGGCACCTGTTAGAGGCCTGGTCACTGTTTTTACTGAGTAACAATGATTTTTTTTTTTTGTTGTTAGATTGCATATTATTTATGAAGCGTGGCCTGTTACCTCATATACTGTTGATAATAGATATTGAAGGAGAATGGATATAGGAACTGAGAGAGAGGTTCCAGCTTTTCTATCTTCTTTAACTCACTTATCTTATTCATTGGGTTTTCATCATTTTCTCTTAGCATTCTTCACTCATTGATTTCCTGCTTGAGCACCCTGATTCTAGACATATCCCATTTTCCTAACTGACTGCCCATGCTAAGCAGGTTGGTCTTGAAGAATGTATGACTTTTTGAAATGCTTTATTTACAAGACTTAATTTAGCAAATGTTTATTATTCATCGGAATACATACCCTGCATGGACTCTGGTGCAACATGAATGGCTGATCGAATGCCTCTTTTACAAGTCTAGAATTCCCTAGTGTCTATAGGGCTTATTTATATATGACGGGGACACAATTTAGCCTTAGGGAAAAGGAGTTCATGGGAGCAGTAGCTCCAAGTAGTGGGAACAAGAAAGGGTGTAAAAGAGCAAGGGACAGCTGGGTCCTGGGTTCTCTGCTTCCTCTTCTTTTGCTCCTGCGTCTCCGAGGATGGTAGTCCTTTATTTGTTTACCTTCTTGGTTTCTGTAGCGTGCATTTATCACTTTGTGGAGGTCACAGGACAAAAGACTTCTCAGAGGTTGGGTTTGAGCCCATTTTGTCCCAGGACTGATATTTATGGTGTACAGGGTCAGGTTTTATGGTACAGATGCAGATGTGACAGTGGGAACTGCATTGTGAATATCAGGTCCTTTTCAGAAAAGAGGGGTGCTAAACAGTGAGCTAAGTGACTAGCATACGTAAGTGCGTGTATGTGAGTAGACCTTGCTAAGTACTCCAGTAGCGTTGCAGTCCTGTGCTGCCGTTATTTACTACTACTTAGGATTAAGTGAAACTGAGTGTGTGCGAGGGAGGGCAGCTTACAGAGAAGATTGTTCTTTGCTAGAGTGTTCAACAGGAAGAGAGAAAAGGGAAAGTGTTAGCATAAATGAAGGAATGGAGAAGAGTGTAGAACGTATTTGGGAAGAGACCGATAGTGGCTTGACCCTGAAGAGTAGACCAGCCTAGGGAGCTTGGTGGCCCCATTTCAATGTAGATAATTTATGATCTTTATCACTTTGTGTCCTTCTGTATTTCTAGCGTCCACCCAATGTAGACAAATAGGGTGTTTTTTAATTAAAACAGGAAATTGAGCAAGGACTTGTATGTGTTTTCTGTACGGGATTTGGTTTCTTTAAAGGCAAACCCAGGATGTTGAACTTTTGTAGCATGGCTTCTCCCATTGTGGATCACAGTGTAACTTTCTTGTTTACCTTTGCTAGTGGCCTGAGTACAAGAGCTTGTGCACATGGCTGGAGCTGGAATTGGGGTGTAGAATCAGTTACATTTTAATGTGGGAAAGAAAATAGTCTTTATAATGTAAGTAAATTTTCCATTTTCAGCCAGCAGAAAATTAATGCTATCTTTTAAATTTTACAGGAATGTGACAAGTGTCAGAGGTAAATTTTCTTTATTTTTTTTTTCTTTCTGTGTGAAACTGTCTTTGTGTGCTTCTTGTTGTGATATAACACTTGGGGAGGAAAGGGTTTATTTCGTCATCCAGCACTGAGGGAAGCCAGGGCAGGAGCTCAAGGCAGGAACCTTGGGGCTGGAGCTCATGCAGACGGTGGAGGAATGCTGCTTTCTGGCTTGCCTCCACACTCGAGTTCAGCCACCTTTCTTGTGCAGCCCAGGACTACCTGCCCGGGCTGGCACTGCCCGCGGTGGGTCCTCCTCCATCAGTTAGCAGTTGAGAAAAGGCTGCACAGACATTGCCCACAGGCCAGTCTGATGGAGGCAGTTCCTCAGCTGATGCTCCCTCTTCTCAGATACTCTAGTTTGTGTGGAGTTGACAAACACTAACCAGCACAGCAATAAAATAGTCTCTCCTTTGTCTGAAATTGACCCTATTTAAAATTTTTGTTTTACATGACAAGGCGGCAGAAGAATAGAGCATTTTGCTATTTTTGTAATTCTGTTCAGAAGTTACCAATATGTGCACAGTGTGGTAAGTATGCAACTATGAAGGCATGTTTTTATCAAATGTTTATCTGGCAGTTGTCAAGTGTAGGCGGAGCTATTTCCCTAAAATAATTCAAAATGAAACTAAATGGTCTTCCTTAGAGAAGAAAGATTGGTGTTTCCTCAGTGATCTTCACAGCTTTTAGCATGCTAACACGTCTGATCAGAAAACACTTACATTGAGAGTGTTGTGGTCTTTGCCAGATTACTCTCATCTGGGGGACATCTACTATGTGTTCCTAACCACTTGCCTTAGGGAGCCTAGTCACCTTTCCTCAGATTTACCCTCAGCGTTCTTCTTGAACACATGCCCCCCTTACTTAGACTGTGGTTTAAATAGAGCACTTTGGGGTGCCCATTTATACATACTTATGCAGAGCAGCAGGTTAGTGAGTAGGGTTACGTGTGGAATATTTCTAGTTTTTCCAATGATTGAGTTCTGCAGTTAGTGGAAAAGAGAACCTGTAGATCAAACACTCACCTGCCTTTGTTGTACTAAATCAAGTGAATGCAGGCTGAGAAAACACGTTTGTGGAAGGCAAAAGGCAAGCCCTGCACTGTCAGTGTCTCTAGGCTTGGACTTTGTAGATAGAGCTCTGTTCAGATGCATTTTCTGTTGCAGACTCTCATATGTCACGGATCAGTTGGCAGCTGCTGCCCCGTGTCCAGTTTCTTTCTCTTCAGTTCCTGTTACCTAACTTTGCTTCTCAGGAAACAAGATACCGGCAACCGAGCATCTTCTGTTTGTCTCGTGTTCCATTCTGTAGTCTGATGGGCAGTTAATATGTGGTCACTAATCTTGACATAATGTCTGATGAACAGATTTCTTGGCAGGGTTGGGGTTAGTAATTTGTAGATAAGCATCTTTCAGGATGTTGTGATTTTTATGTGTGGATAAACTTAAGTGCAACAATTAGGGTTATAATCATTTGGTATGCCTTTTGATAGTCTGTGGCAAGAAATAACTGGTAAAGACCAAGCCAGGCTATTTCTATTGTGATTTATGAATATAAAATTCATTTTAAAGTGTGCTTTTTACAGTGTTTTGATTCACTTGAAGTTCATAAGATTTGAAACTGTCAAAATGATCATTGGATTATAATGCATAACCTGGAACTTCTGATTTCATTACAAGTATGAATTAGCATATTGTATATAAATTATTATATAACAGCTTTTATAGATTAATAAATGTCTAATCTCAGATCATCTGATTCAGATAATGAGATATATATCCATGTGCTTCTTTATTCAAATGGGAAAATACACTGGTTTCACTTCTTAATTTTTTAAAATATTATTTCCAGAGGCTCTTGGGCTAGATCAAAGAGGAATTAGTGAACATTTCTTGTATGTACTAATTTGTAGGGCTAATAGTGCGCATGTGTATTTTTTTCATCAGGAAAAACCAAGTGCATGATGAAGTCTTCAGACTGTGTCATCAAGCATGCTGGTGTCTACAGTACTGGCCTTGCTATGGTGGTAAGCTGCTTGTCATGTCTAGTGTGGTGGGTTTCCAAGATAAAGCCATTTTAACCAGTATCTTAATATGTTTAAAAATAATTTTATTAATTCCTTGAGAATTTCATACAGTATATTTCCATTATATTGGCCTCCATCTCTTCCCAGGTCTATCCATCCAACTTTGTGTTATTTTTTAACTCATTGAGTCCAATTCATGTTGCCCAAATACTTTTAGGTGTAAGGCTTGCCCTGGAGCATGCTCGGCCTACCAGAGGTCATACCCTTAAAGAAAATTGACTCTTCTCCCAAAAGCTATCAAATACCAGTTGCTTCTCTTTATGCTCACCTCTCACCTCCATGCAGGGATCTTGCTGGCTTTGAGCTTCTTGCACAGGTTTTGTGCATGCTGTCCAAAGTTGTTGTGATTTTTCTGTGTGTGACTGCCCTATTGTGTCTGGGGTTCACTTTTGTTTCCTTATAGTCTTCTACCACCTCTGGCTTCTAAACCCTGTTTTTGCTAGAGATCCCTGAGTCTTGGAGGTCGGCCTTTCTGCACTCCACAGTCTTTGCATGTTGACCAGTTTTTGGTCTTTGTGTTAATTACCATTTATTGCAAGAACAGAAGCTTCTTTGATGAGGTTTGAGAGACACACTGATTTATCTATGTGTTTAGCAATAAGTCATTAAAAGTCATTTTAATTCTGTGTCCATTTAGCAGAATAATAGTGGTGTGACCTATGACCTATGTAGCCTCAGGTCACTTTTGGTCCTGATAATAGTGCCAGGTATCAGGCACTGGGATAGACTTTAAATTCAAGCAGGAATAGTTGGTTACTCCCATAACACTTGTGCCATGGTTGCACCAGTGGCCATGTGGTGCTAGACCGTCACTGGTGTAGCTTAGAAGATTTGCATCTGGGTAAGATTAGTCATCCATCTTACCCTCCTCTAGCGGAGTGGCAGCACCTTCCGGTTCTGTGAGAGCTAGCCGGGTGGGGTGAAGCTCGTTTCCCTAATGACAGCGCTTTCTTTGTCATTTTAGAGGTCACCCAACTGAAGGTGCCATTGTACCTTTCTAGCTGTTCCACAGGCTTCACAAAATAAATTCCCGGTTGTCAGACCCTCACCATCATTCAAGCCTTTGGTTAAATAGGTTTCAAAAGAACTTAAGGTTAATTTGTTTTAAACATTAAATTTGTCAAGAAGTACCTATTAGTTATACATTATCTTGACTAGGTAAGATTTTAGAAGGAATTTTAGTACCATAAATAGAAATAGATTACTTGCTGTACTTTGTTCTTTTTCACTAAAGAGATATTAAATATGAGCTGTGAGTTTTGCTGCATTCTGCAGTGTCATTTATGCTTCATGTCCAGATCACTTTTTCGTGAGGAAAGTGATCCTGGCTTTATGTACATTGTTGATGGTAATTTCCCTGATCTGGGGTCTTCTCTGGGACAGCGTTGTTCCCTCAGGCCTGAGTCCTTTGCCTGTTCTTTCTGTGCTGGTAACCACTTGCTACCCTTCCTTGCCCCGCAGGTCTGTGTGGGGGCTGGGGGAAGAGTTCTCTGCTTTAAAGTCTGGATTACCTAGTTGAGAGTTCCTTCTTTCCTGCTAGAATGCTGTCTGATCAAGGGGAGATAACTTGTTCGTTTTCTACATTTACAGCTCCGGATCCCTCCTCCTAGCTGCTGGCCTTTGTTCCTCTGCTTAGTGTTTGCAGTGGCCCTGTGGTAGCTGCTCTAGAGCTCTTGTTTCTCTGTTGCAGGGTGCAATATGTGACTTCTGTGAAGCTTGGGTTTGCCACGGGAGGAAGTGTCTTAGCACCCATGCCTGCGCCTGCCCACTCACTGATGCGGAATGTGTGGAATGTGAGCGAGGGGTATGGGACCATGGTAAGTGATTAGGTGCAAACATTAAACCCGGTTACGAGTAAATGCTAGCTTGTGTGTGATCTTTCTCCATATAGATTCTTTCAAATCTTACACTGATATATTGATACATATCTTATACACTGATATAATTGTGCCAACAGTATTAGGAAGTGCTAGTACCTTTCACTCTAGCAGGTAGAGGGGAGTTTGGGGGAGGACAGGCAGCCTCTCTTAGCCTGTGATGTTCTGTAAGTGGGAAGGAGATAGTAGAGGCCATAATTAATGTTCATTTTGAAGTACGTCACCAGCTTTATTTTAGCTGTTGCTGCGCAATTTTGATATACTGAAATTAGTTGCTATCTTTGACAAGTTATATGGGTAAGAATTTTTAAAGTTATTAAGTTTATGATACTACATTTTGAGTATTTTAATCTCACAGGAGGCAGAATATTCAGCTGTTCATTTTGCCATAATTTTCTTTGTGAAGATGATCAGTTTGAGCATCAAGCCAGCTGCCAAGTTTTAGAAGCAGAGACATTTAAATGTAAGTTGTTTTGTTAGTTTTTTCTGGACCTGGGATTCTGGAGTAAGTTCTTTTATGCTACTTCTTAGTGTGTGTGTGGGGGGGGGGGGGAGGTGTATTTTGTTTATAGAAAAAAAATCACAGACATTAGCTTTAAAGTTTTCTATGGGGATAATGGTGGTATATTGACTGAGCAGTTCATTTCTTGGCCTTCATCAGATATTGATATTCTTATAGCATTCTTGGTCCTCTGTATTTCCGGCTGGCATTTGCACTTTTAGGTTCCTATACTGTCTTAGTTAGGATTTCTCTTGCTGTGAAGAGACGCTGATCACGGCAACTTTTAAAGGAAAATATTTATTTGGGGCTGGCTTATAGTTCAGAGGTTTAGTCCGTTATCGTCATGGTGGGACATGGCAGAGTTCAGGCAGACATGGTGCTGGAGAGGTAGCTGAGAGTTCTGCATGTTGTATAGGCAACAAGAAGTGGTCTGTCTCACTGGGCGGCATGGTTTGAGCATAAAGGAGACCTCAGAGCCTGCCTCCACAGTGACTCACTTCCTCCAACAAGACCACACCTACTCCAACAAGGCCACATGTCCTAATAATGCCACTCGTTTTGGGGGCCATTTTCTTTCACCACATATTCTGAGCAAGCCCAGCCCTTTCCTCCCCTTTCTCAGTGCTCTCAGTAAGTGCCCCTCCTCATGCATCTCTGATAGTGTGGGGACGCGGGCTTCCTCCCTCCCTGGAGAGTTCACCTTATGTTTGGTTGGGCATCTGAGGTCTATATTTAACCTGTACCCACAATTCTGCATTTTCCAGTTGAGAACCAATGTGACTGATTGGATTAATAATAATAGAATTATCTTTATAGATAATTTCAAAAGGCTAATTGAAATGAGTGTTCCTTTAAAAGTGTTACTCTGTGATGCCTGGTATTGACGACCCTAGGGAAAAGACAGACATTCTCAGTTACTCACTTCCATTGTATGTATGGTTCTCATTCTGGGGGAGATGCAAACTCTCATTCATCTACAGATTTTAGTTGCTCTAAGTCGCTGATCTGAGATATGTACTGCACACTGTATATAAAATTCAGTATTTACTTAGAAATTTTCACAAGAGTATTTCAAAGTATACTGCATGCCCCCCCCCCTTTAGACTTTAGACGTGTAGGATAGAAATAAAATTATTTGTGGAGGAAGCATGGGTGCTTTGTGTGTTTATAGTACTTGAACCCTGCAGGTCAGCAACTGACTGATTGGGCTTTGATGCCATTGAGAGAGCACCTGTGATTCAGAAGTGACAGAAGTAATGTGCAAGGCCTGAATAACTGGCCAGATTTTAAGATGGCTCTTGTCTTTCACAGGCGTCTCCTGCAACCGACTTGGCCAGCATTCCTGTCTCCGCTGTAAGGTGTGCCTCCTTGCTGTCTCATTCAGACTTGCACTTGAGTCCCTGTACTCTTGCCCCAGGCCTTGGATGCTTTAGCACTAACATATATGGAACTTAAAACTTGTGTGGCCTTTTCTTGAATTAATTAATGAACTAGTTATCTAATTGACACTAGGTCTTGCTGTGTGGTTCAGGCTGGCCTTGAATTCACAATAATTCTTCTGCCTCCACCTCCTGAGTATTGTGGTTCCTGGCCTAAATTGCCAAGCCAGACTAATTCTTTTAGTTTTGAGATTGTGGCATAGAAGTCAGTGACTTCAGTGGCTTTCCATTGGCCACCCACTTCTTGTAGTAGTTCCTCTACCACATGTCCCCAGGGGCCCAGCACAGTGTTTTTTGAGCCTTATGTTTGTAGAGAGCATCGTGACTGGAATCCTGGGGCTATGGATTACATGGTTCCTGCTTAGAAGAGTCTGGGTGAAGAAGATTTCCATAGTGTCTTTTTAGGCTGTCTCTGGCATTCCTGTTGGACAGAGATCACCAGAGAATTTATTTCTCTCAGGAACATTTCTTGTTTGTAGCCTTTCTTGTCCATATCCTGTCCTCCTTCTTTCCCAGTTCTGCTGAGTGCTGTGGAATGGCTTTCCACAGAGCTCTGAGTGTCTGCCTGCCTTTGCTGTTTCTGTGCTAGTCTGTCTCTGCTGCTCACTACCCTGTTCACCTCGCGATGTCAGCCAAGATCCACAGGGTTCAGTGGCCCTCTGCATTGCTCTCAGTACTTAGGGCCTGAAGTTTTCTTTCCACTCCTTAGTTGGGTGGTGGTGTGCCCTCAAGATGAACAGACTCCCCACCATTTTGTTATCAAGGACCTCAAGTATAGATAAGTAGATAAGCCACTTTCCATGTCCTCCTGTGTAAATGTCTGCCTTGTGTTTAGTCCTGGCAAAAAAATCCATTTCCCTTTAAAAAGTCCAAACCAGTAACAAGAGCATGTGTTTAGTCCCATCCAGTTCTTAATTCTGCTTCAGACAAATTATGTTCAGGTTTTCTCATCATGTTGAATGGTGCCTCCTTATATCATTTAAATTAACCCTGGCTTCTTTCTGCTTCTTCTGTACAGGCTTGTTTCTGTGATGAACACACAAGGAGCAAGGTGTTTAAGCAAGAAAAAGGGAAGCAGCCTCCTTGCCCAAAATGTGGACATGAAACTCAGGAGACAAAGGATCTCAGCATGTCAAGTAAGGCTTGACGCGTGTGTGTGTGTGTGTGTGTGTGTGTGTGTGTGTGTGTGTGTGTGTGTGTGTGTGTGTGTGTGTGTGTGTGTGTGTCTGTGTCTAATTTATCTTTTTGTTTGAAAGGATAATTTCATTGTCATATTCAAGTGGGATTTTATAGCCTTGGGAAATGTGTGGTACAGTTTCTCAGTTTGATACAAGAAATGTACTAATATTCACTGAGGTTTAATGTTTGCCTCAGTTATTTGTGCTTGTGTTGTAATAGACTTTTCTGAGAGAATTAGGAAAGTACTTTCCTTCTCATGTAAGAGTAAGCACTAGTCTAAGAATATCCCATGGCAGTGGGGTATGTGAGCATTGGCACTAATCGATGACATGTATGTGACTCTCTTGTAGCTCGCTCTTTGAAATTTGGCAGACAGACTGGAGGTGAAGAGGGAGATGGAGCTTCTGGGTATGACTCTTACTGGAAGAACCTGTCTTCTGACAAGTATGCAGATACTGGGTACCATGATGAGGAGGAGGAGGATGAAGAAGCAGAGGATGAAGAGGAGGAGGAAGATGGGAAGGACTCAGATGCTGAGTCCTCAGATCTGTTCACTGGTTTGAACTTAGGAAGGACCTATGCCAGTGGCTATGCCCACTATGAAGAGCAGGAGAACTAGGGGCAGCTCCCGCTGGCCTTGGGAGAAGAACAGGCTGACTCATGAGATGCTCAGACGTTCCCTCCCTTGGTCCTGTCCAAAAGGCTAGTCACACTAGGCCCAGGAGTAGGTTCTGGCAGTTTATAGGAACTGATACTGGACTTCTAGTGTAAGAAAAATAAGTTAAATGCAAGGCAAATGGAGTATCATGGATTGGATTATTACTGATTTCAATCATCTGGTAGGTTTTGCCAGTTAGTTATATGTAAAATACACGATGAAGGAAAAGAAAGGAAATATATTTATTTGAAATTAAATTGCTGTTTTTATTAAAAGCACTGCTTATAAATTCATGTATCTGATTTTACAAAGTGTAACGGGTAAAATTACTGTGTTCTTCCTTTTCTTTCTATCCATACAGTCATGTTATATTCTGAATTTTCACTGACCATTCATGCTGTCTTAAGTAGTCATGTCTGTGTTAGCAGTTGACATCTTCATTTTCTTACACTTTATGTGCTCACCAGTGCTGGTTAGTGCCTCAGTGACTGACAGAAATCTAGCTGCTTTCATACACATAATGCCAGGACTAGTATTGCTGATGCTTCACCCCTTGAATCTCATTTTTAAAATAAATCTAGTATTATACTTGAATACTTTCGATACTGAGTTCTTGGTATGTTTTATCAACTTACTTTGGAAAGCATTTAAGTATTTTTCTATAAACTGGTAAAGTTTTGACCTAATATTGGGACAAAAATCTGAGATTAATTACATGACACAGTTGGTGATAAGTGGGGAACTGATGGTCCCTGGCACAAATGTCTGATTCCTACTTGCATTAACAGTGACCTAGGATACCTCAGCCTCTCTTCTGCCGCTGTGCTAAAATACTCTTACCAAAGCAACTCAAGAAGAAAGGGTTTATTTTGGCTTACAGTTCCAGAAGGATTTAGTCCCGTCATGGCAGGGAGATGTGGTAGGGACATAGAATCAGCTTGTCGTGCAGCAGGCAGGAAGCAGAGAACAGGAAGTGGGATGGGACTGAAAAACCAGGTCCATAGTGCTGTAGTGGGGCTCTACCTCCTGAAGGATCCATAACATTCCTATAGCACCTCCAGCCGGGACCAAATTCAAACACAGGAGTCTTGGGGGCGTTTCCCATGCAAACCACAGTCCCGGTAGAGGGGAGACCACACTGGACTGCTCAAGTATGGATATTTGGAGAAAAAGGGGTGACACTTCCTGCCATTGTGTTTAGAGAAATGCAGGAACAGCAGAGGGTAGAAAAGGCAATACGTGTGGAAGCCAGAGGACCTCTGATTTCATAGGAAAAAAGCTTTTCATGTCAATCCAAAGGAGGGTATCACACAAAGGTTAGGAAACCTGAGCAATCCTGACGGGAGATGGAGGTATGTGGGTGCTGTTGAAGACTGGTCCTGATGCAGAGGCTTTCCTAGGCAGCCAGCCCTTTTAGTATGTAGCCTATGAACTCAAGTGAAATAGGCTTAAGACCTGAGAAAACACAGGAGCTCTTAAGAATTAGCATGCGTTGGGAAGAGCCAGAGGAATATTCTAGAGATACCACTGCTGAAGAGGGTCGGGAGAGAACCAATGTGATGACATCCCCCTGCTATAGGGCTCTTAGATTACACAATAGAGTTGTTTTGCTAGAGGATTTAACACTATGATTAGGATCTTGGGAGATGGTCTGAATTCATCACCAGGATGGCTTCTATAAGCATGGTAAAATCAATAACCCATTTGTGCAGGCTTTCTGAGGTGGATGGGGAAAAAAAGGAAATGTTGACAGGGCTGGTATGCTTGCCACCAAGACTGAAACCCTGAATTCAGTCCCTGGGACCCACATAGTGAAAGGAGAGGACTGACTTCTGCAAGTTGTCCTCTGACCTCCACGTGTGTGTGGCATGTGCTCCTTTCCCCCTGCCTTGCATACAAACAAAAAAATTAAAATATTTAAAAGGTTTAGTGTAGTGTGTGTGCTGGCATTGGTCAGTTGTTAGCTGAAATATCCACAGATAACTATGTTCCATGAGAAGGTTCATTGGACATCAACAGCCACAGAGACACGCACAAATGACAAAGTTTAGGAAGTTCTCTGTAGGCCAGTTTGGCTACTAAGGAAACGTAAACCCATTGTACCGATCATGTGTTAGAATGGTGGCTCAGTGTGCCCAATTGCCGAAATTCAGGGTTACAGTATAATGACTGTCCAGGTGAGGATAGCCAAGGAGACATACCTGCAGGGTTATGAAGGTTAGCACACACTAGTTGAGTGGCCAAATAAATGGGCAAGTCAAGAGGAAGACCACTTGTATCCATGAACAAGATTAAGGATAAAGTGATAGGAAGGCTGAGGATGGGCCCTTGTTAACATTGTAGTGTGTGGTTCACTACAAAGCAAATCTGCAGTTGCTTCTTGTCAAGTCATAGTAACGATGATAAATAGTTAATCCACCACCCCAATAAAGTCCCGGAGGTTTTATATTTGCATTGGTTTTCTAATAATTTTACCAATGAAGAAAAGACAGAGGTATGAAACCCTTTCAAGGCTTTATCTGTTAGACACAATAGAGTCTGTATGGATATCGATATCCAAAACTGCCTGTTTCTGTGAGTGTGAAAGTGGAGATCACTAGTGAAGGAGTTTTGTCTAAATTTAAACAGTTTTTACTGGATTTGTAGAAGACTGACTAGAGCTCCTAAAACTCACTGCCTGGGTTACTTTTGTGTCATTGGAGCAAAAAATCTGAGACACTCAGTTTATAAGAGAATATGCGTATTTTGCCTCATGATTTTGGCAGTGCCTCTTTTTTTTTTTTTTAAGATTTATTGATTATGTATACAGTGTTCTGTCTGCATGTTTGACTGCAGGCCAGAAGAGGGCACCAGATCTCATTACAGATGGTTGTGGGCCACCATGTAGTTGCTGGGAATTGAACTCAGAACCTCTGGAAGAACAGCCAGTGCTCTTAACCATTGAGCCATCTCTCCAGCCCCTTGGTGGTACCTCTTAAAGGACTCTACCATCCCAGATAGTACCACTCTGAGAGACGAACACCTTGGCTTTGGGGAGATAATTCAGTATCCAAATTATAGAACTCATATATCCTCTTCACTGTAGCCAAGGGTGACAAACAGTAGTGCCACCAAGGGTGATGGCAGAGCAGTGTTTGTGGTGTTTGGAGATATAAAGGATGCAGAGATGATGGTCCATATCTATGTGTCTTGGCTCTGTTATGGATACCTAGAATTTTGGGTCTTCAGAAAACCTTATGCAGAGGACCCAGTAAGTACCCTTTTAATTACAAACTATGCCTACCACCTCAGTATTTGTAGCTTTTTATGTCCAGGAATTGAAAGAAAGCTGAGAACTCAGTATCTTGGCAGAATTGAGAGAACAGAGAGCCCCAGAGGATTCCTGGGTTTTCTAAGTGTGTCTGTGACTAGCCATGGGTGGCCATGGCCAATGTATGCAGCCTGTGAAAGGCATAATGCAGAAGAAGATTTGAGTCATGGCACCAGGTAGAGCACCCAATCAGCAGGCCTGGGAACCATCAGGCAGCTTTGGGGTTGGTCTGAGCTGTAGAGTGCTGCCTTGAATGAACATGCACAGTGCTGGGTGACTTGTCTGGCTGGTTTGGATCAACATGGCCCAACTCTTGACGAAACTATTAAGTTAGTATCCTTATACAGGATCCAGTCACTATCTCTGAAGTCCACGAATAAGTGCTTTTTGTGTTTGGTTTGACAAACTCTTCTTCTGGAATATTGTATTGATGTATTTGAGGGTAACCGTCATAATTTACCCACAAGCCTCTGCTCCTGCAGAATGTATTAGTTCATTTCAGAAAGTGAATAGACCACATAGCCGGCACTCCGTGCTTCACAGATGACCCTGCTTACTTATTGGCTTAATGAGAACCATTCAAAGGATGAAACTTACGATATTAAGTTCTAATCATATTCTGTGGGACCAGAAACAGCATAGTGATAAGTCAGACATACTGAAAATTCTTCATAAGAATTTTATATTCTTCAAAATTATATAATATTTGATAAAGAGATTTTATTTTGCAAAGGCAAAATAATATGCTAAGTGCCATTGCTAACTCATAATCCAACTTGTGTAGCAAAGAGGTGCAGTTTTACTTTAAATCAATGTAAGGGTTGAGCTAGCATGTGCCACACACCTATTGTTAAAATACAAATGAAAGGTTTAAAGGCAAGCAAGACATCACAGAAGCCTGTAGAGCTTGAAAATAAGGCAATACAATGCAAAGGGCAGTCAGCGTTAGCTATGTGCTTTCTGTGTGGCCAAGGTGCTTCCCTCATGGGAGCTCAATGAGCTCATTCTCAAGCAGTCGCTGGTCTGGATTTAGCTCCCAAGGTCAGCCCGCCCTGTGCTCTCCCCTGGAATACAGCAGCTGCAGAAGCAAACTGCTCAGGCTGCTTCCATGGCCCAGGAGCCAGAACATTGCTGTTCTGTTACAAGCTTGAGGACCCACCTCAGCAAGGTCCTCAATCCTGCAGTCTCATTCCTGCGGGCACGAACCCGGAGCATCTCTGGCCACACGGCTTTGGGCTTTTCAGCTGCCACTGGAATATGAGATGTCGCTGGATTTGCTTAGGGTCCACTTTGGAGTAACACAGAGGGCAGGTATAAAAGCCTTGTAGGAGTGACCCATGATGTAGGGAGACCACAGCAAGTGAGGAAATCTACCTCTGCTTCTCTGCTTTCCAGCAGCTTCCAGTGTTCTTCCTAGAGAGATTGTGTGAAATAAAAGATTAGCTTGTCCTAAGTTCTGCCACCCGGGAAAGCACACCAGTGAAGTTTCTGTTCTCCCCTTCTCCTCCTCCCTTAGCTTGCTCCTCTGGGACTGCACATTCAATAAGGCATTTCCTAAAGAAACTGGGCATCCATGGGTGGAAGTCACTAACACCGGGCTGACTGTATGTCTAAGAAAAGTGCAAAAAAACAAAAAAGAATATAGGAGGGTACAAATTGTGGAACCAAAATAAGACCAAAATGCTCTCACCCCAAAACTAAAGGCCTAAGACTGCTCCTTTTAGCTACAGGCCATAAGTTACTGGAACAGGCCAGAAGTTACTGAGACCAGTCAGTTCAGATTCCAGAAACCAGGAAGTGTAAAAGTACAGAGCCACAAGATAGTCACGAGGTAATGCCTGCCAGACTATGGAATGTCCTCTCCCTGGTTTCCAGGGTAACTGACCACAGAAATGCCCCCACCTGAGGGCAGCCAATGAGAAATGGTGGCGGGCAACCACTCCCTTAGAAGTAATTTCTAGAAGTCCCTAGAAGTGAGCCAATCAGAATTGTACCTGTACTAGCACCCCTAAATGATGTAACCTTGTGATTTTTCCCTTTAAAAACTGAGCTTGCAGACAGGTGGGCACTTCCTCCAGCCTCCACTGTGTTGGATGTATTGGACGAAGTCCCTGCCTAGGCTTGTATTGCTTTTGGATATCCAGAATTAAACCTTGCTTTTGCATTCCGGCATGCTCGTCTTTGGTGGTCTCTCTGGGGGTCACGATCTGGGCACAACATTTGGGGGCTCTCCGGGATCCCCAGAGACCCCCCGCCGCCAGGACCCCTAAGAGCTCCGGAGGTCCATCTGCACCGATCGGTAAGAGCGCTCCATTTTCTTGTCTTTGTTTTACTTTCATTTTCTTATCCGAAGCCGGCGGTTGAATCTGACAGGCTCACCTTGGCGGACGCGCCTGTAAGGTGACCTGGAGGAGTTGGAAGACGTTCCAACCCCTCATCAGGATGCGGGGGTCCCCACAGGTACCCCCGTCATAGGACGCCCGAGAGGGGTCCATCTGCTAGAATGCCCGTGAGGGGTCCGTCTGTTTGGATCCGTCTGGGGATCGGGAGACTCTGTTGAATTGTCCCTGTCCCATCTGTAGGTCTTTGGCATTATCGAGGCTCCCTCTCCGGACTCTCGTCTGCCTGGACCATCTGTAGGGCCCTTGTTCTTCCTTTCTGTCTGCCTATTTTGTTCGTCCGTGTTATTTGTTATACCTTCATAAATGTATAAATGTGTGAGAACTGTGGCCACATGTGTGAATGTTTTATGCCTGAGCTTGTGTGTGTATTGGGACTTGTGGGCCGATTGCCAGCCGAAGGGATGGAGACCCCTTTGGTGGTTGAACTGGCACAGACTAACCTAACATTGCTTCCTTGCTCTCTCTAACCAGAGCACAGGCAGCAGGCAGCAGAAAGCTTGCAATGAGTGCAGGCAGCAGCTGCACAGCTGCTACTTCGGGGACCCAGGGCGCTGCTGAGAAGGCTAGGCAGCCCGTGAGCATCACGGGGCCTAGATTCAGAGGGTTCGGGGCCCCAGCTCGCTCAAAAAGTTATGGAGTAGAGGCTTGGCTGCATGGGAACTAGGCATGGCTTTGTGCTAGAGCGGGCTGTGAGCACTGTGGGGCCCAGATTTGGCCGGCAGGTTCTGGCTGGGCTCCTGTGTGGACATGGGGCAGAGCTGGCAGGAGCCAGCAGGAGCCTCAAGGAGCTCAGTGTGGGGGCTGGTGGAGAACTAACTGCCCCTCCAGGGTCACAGCTGAGGAGTGGCCTACAGGTCTGTGGGCCCAGCCAGGGCGTGGAGTCACTTTCAGTCTGCCGTTCTCTGTACTTGAGGGTCTGAGGTTAACAGCAATCTTTTGTCTCCATGGTGCATGCTTTCCCCGCTTTTCCCGTCCTCTTTCATGCTGTTGGGTGGGGCTCCCAAGACCTGCCCTGAGGCTAAAACCTGATCATGGTCTGGCTCCAAGAATGGAATGTCACCAACAGTTTCTTGTCTGTGGTACAGTGCGGATGCAAATTGAGAGTTATTCTTGTTATGGTATATGCATGTATTTCTGTTCTTGTTTAAAATATTATAACTTTACAATATACTCTAGAGTACTGAGGGAAATCACAAGAAAGACTGGTAAGAGTTTCTGTTTTAAAGGAAAAGAAAAAGTGCAATTTGTCTGGAGTAAATGTCTGAGGGATCAAAGGAACGGACTGAGGGTACATGGAAGGTCGTAGAAGGTCAGAGGGGAAGTGATGTAAACTGTTTGTTATGGTTTCTTATACCTGCAAATACTGAATTTGAAAGTTAATTCTTGTTGGTTTTCATCTTAAGAATGGCTAATGATTCTGCAAACTGCTTATGTGTGTATGTGGATAGGTATGTGACTTGAAAATGTAAGCAAGCTTTAACTGTATGTATGTATGTGTGTAACTTGGATCCAACTGTGTGTATGTGTGCAAGTAATTATTGTTTAGAAAAACGAGCTTTAAACAGCAACCACGTGGCTCCCTCCATCTTGGCTGGTGATCTCATGGGCAGCCATGTGGCTGGCAGCCATCTTTTACTAAGGTTATAGAGATCTACTCGGGTTAACACCTAATACTTATGTCTTTACCAAGTGTTCAACAGCAAGTTTCTAGAGAATTTAAATAGATGGCAACATATGTTTAATAAATAAGGTATTTTATTAATATTAAAGCTGCACATCAATGCTTTTATTCACAGGAATATACCTTGCTCTGGCAGCCAAACTTTGCAACATAAAGAAATCATAGGAAACAGCTGAAGTTTGCAAATGTATGGCAGGACTAGAGTTCCAAAAAAAGTCTAGTTGCAGTGGTGGAACACATTTGAGAGATCTCAATCTTTTAAGAACAGTTTTTATAGTTAAAAAACAATGGCTTAAAAAAAATGTTTCTTCTTACCCAAGGTACATTCAGGCTTAAGAATGTTGTATATTGATATTTTGTTTTGGTTTCTTTTTTTTTTTTTTTTTTTTTTTTTTTTTTTTTTTTGGTTTTTCGAGACAGGGTTTCTCTGCGTAGTTTTGCGCCTTTCCTGGAGCTCACTTGGTAGCCCAGGCTGGCCTCGAACTCACAGCGATCCGCCTGGCTCTGCCTCCCGAGTGCTGGGATTAAAGGCGTGCGCCACCACCGCCCGGCTGTTTTGGTTTCTTTACTGAACCTGTATTTGATGCTAGAAGAGCTTCAACTTAAAAGCATTGTTTTTAGGCTACTTTTGTAGACTGTTAGAGAACATAAATAGTCATAAGTAATCAAGTTTTTTAATTGTAGTCAGGGTAAGTAAGTACTGATGTAAGTTTACTCATTTACTCAGTCTCTTGCATATGTTTTCAGGGTTGAGCTTGAAACAAGCAATTAGAAACAAAGTTTGTCTATTCAGATGTGCCTGGACAGCCCTCATACTTCAGAGATCTGCAGAATATGGCATTTAAATGTTGATCTAAAAGCTTACTATATCAGACAGGCTTCCAGATCCTAGCAGTGACCCAAGGTCTCCAAAGAAGATTACATATGAGGCACCACAACGTCTCTGCCTGAAATATGACCACAGGGCAAGATGCCCCAATGCAACGCCTGCCGCCAGGACCCAGCCCAGACTGTGGACAAGCAGTAGGACACTGGAATTGATTGCACCCATTTGCGTGATCAAGGTCAGTCTTCCATGTCCCTATTCCACAGGAAAAATACTCTGCCTTATGGACCTGATGGTGGAAGAAGATTGATGTTGTTCTGACTGGTGCCTCCAACGCTGTGGAGACCTGGGTAAGGTTTGGTCCCTGTAATTTATAGGATTGGAAGCTTCTTGGTCTGCACTCAGATATAGTTTATCCTTCTCAGATCTCTGACAGTACTGATGGCCAGGCTAGCTCTAACTTTGTCAACATGGCAGCATCAACCAGATCCTCATGCAAGGCTATAGCTTTCTTGTTAGCTCACTTTTAGGAAAATGTTCTAAGATATAAAAGTTTAAGTAAGTCATAAAGGTTCAGATATGAGTCCAAAATGAGATAAGTTTCAGATTACTCTCCTGTTCTATGGTTCAGAGCTTAACATTTAGGAGTCCTGATGAGCTGGTAGAGCAATGACTACTTACTGTTCAGTCACAAGCTCAATATTTTGGATTTGTTTTAGATGTTATCTAAATATGTATAAATGTAAACCTAAAAGTGCCTCTCACCAGGCCAAAAATCTCTGTCCAATTTATACCTGGCTTTCTGGACAGAAGGAAAATGCACAAGCTTTTAACCCAAATCTGTAGTTGTTGTTGGGACTCAAAGGCATGAGTCTACTTCTGCTGTTTTACTGACAATATGGATTTCAGTATAGATTGGTAATACTAATGTATCTAAAACTTTTATGTCATTTTGTAAGTAGGCCTCAAAGAATCAAAAGAGTCATAAAAACCTAGACCCACTTCGCAGAGGTCAAAAGGACCCCAGATAAGTATTCCTAAAGATGGTATTTTTCCTCTCTCCTGGTCTTGGGACTACTGATTTTCCCATTACTAAGGGTATGGACCTAAGGGTTCCAAATAAGTTCATAAATTTTAACCTCTGTTCCTAGTTTAAATTTGTCTCAACAGATTTCCATTTGGCTGGCAGTCACCTCCAGGTTTCAGTTGCTGACTCCACTGCTCCAGATGACTGTGAGCTCCAAACTCGCTAAAAGCTGACGTGGACCAGCCCAGCTAACATGGTTCTTCCCTGTCTGTCCCTATGGGGTCAGGCAGCTACATGCTTCTGACAAATGCCCCCTTGCCCAGTCTTTGACTAGCTTTTCAGCCTTTTGGGGCCCCCTGATATCGGCGCCCCAATGCCAGCTTGAAGCAGTTCCAGAAGAGAACGTCACCCATGTTCCCTGTTCAGAAAAGGTTGAAATGCTGGGTCAAAAGAAAACTCCCTGGCATAGAGACAAGATGGCTAACTATACATGGCCATTATTAGAGAGGGATACTTAGGAGCTAACTGTCCAAAACCCATGATTGGGTTCCATTAGGCACATGAGAAGGGGGAAATGTGGAACCAAAATAAGACCAAAATGCTCTCACCCCAAAACTAAAGGCCTAAGACTGCTCCTTTTAGCTACAGGCCATAAGTTACTGGAACAGGCCAGAAGTTACTGAGACCAGTCAGTTCAGATTCCAGAAACCAGGAAGTGTAAAAGTACAGAGCCACAAGATAGTCACGAGGTAATGCCTGCCAGACTATGGAATGTCCTCTCCCTGGTTTCCAGGGTAACTGACCACAGAAATGCCCCCACCTGAGGGCAGCCAATGAGAAATGGTGGCGGGCAACCACTCCCTTAGAAGTAATTTCTAGAAGTCCCTAGAAGTGAGCCAATCAGAATTGTACCTGTACTAGCACCCCTAAATGATGTAACCTTGTGATTTTTCCCTTTAAAAACTGAGCTTGCAGACAGGTGGGCACTTCCTCCAGCCTCCACTGTGTTGGATGTATTGGACGAAGTCCCTGCCTAGGCTTGTATTGCTTTTGGATATCCAGAATTAAACCTTGCTTTTGCATTCCGGCATGCTCGTCTTTGGTGGTCTCTCTGGGGGTCACGATCTGGGCACAACATTTGGGGGCTCTCCGGGATCCCCAGAGACCCCCCGCCGCCAGGACCCCTAAGAGCTCCGGAGGTCCATCTGCACCGATCGGTAAGAGCGCTCCATTTTCTTGTCTTTGTTTTACTTTCATTTTCTTATCCGAAGCCGGCGGTTGAATCTGACAGGCTCACCTTGGCGGACGCGCCTGTAAGGTGACCTGGAGGAGTTGGAAGACGTTCCAACCCCTCATCAGGATGCGGGGGTCCCCACAGGTACCCCCGTCATAGGACGCCCGAGAGGGGTCCATCTGCTAGAATGCCCGTGAGGGGTCCGTCTGTTTGGATCCGTCTGGGGATCGGGAGACTCTGTTGAATTGTCCCTGTCCCATCTGTAGGTCTTTGGCATTATCGAGGCTCCCTCTCCGGACTCTCGTCTGCCTGGACCATCTGTAGGGCCCTTGTTCTTCCTTTCTGTCTGCCTATTTTGTTCGTCCGTGTTATTTGTTATACCTTCATAAATGTATAAATGTGTGAGAACTGTGGCCACATGTGTGAATGTTTTATGCCTGAGCTTGTGTGTGTATTGGGACTTGTGGGCCGATTGCCAGCCGAAGGGATGGAGACCCCTTTGGTGGTTGAACTGGCACAGACTAACCTAACATTGCTTCCTTGCTCTCTCTAACCAGAGCACAGGCAGCAGGCAGCAGAAAGCTTGCAATGAGTGCAGGCAGCAGCTGCACAGCTGCTACTTCGGGGACCCAGGGCGCTGCTGAGAAGGCTAGGCAGCCCGTGAGCATCACGGGGCCTAGATTCAGAGGGTTCGGGGCCCCAGCTCGCTCAAAAAGTTATGGAGTAGAGGCTTGGCTGCATGGGAACTAGGCATGGCTTTGTGCTAGAGCGGGCTGTGAGCACTGTGGGGCCCAGATTTGGCCGGCAGGTTCTGGCTGGGCTCCTGTGTGGACATGGGGCAGAGCTGGCAGGAGCCAGCAGGAGCCTCAAGGAGCTCAGTGTGGGGGCTGGTGGAGAACTAACTGCCCCTCCAGGGTCACAGCTGAGGAGTGGCCTACAGGTCTGTGGGCCCAGCCAGGGCGTGGAGTCACTTTCAGTCTGCCGTTCTCTGTACTTGAGGGTCTGAGGTTAACAGCAATCTTTTGTCTCCATGGTGCATGCTTTCCCCGCTTTTCCCGTCCTCTTTCATGCTGTTGGGTGGGGCTCCCAAGACCTGCCCTGAGGCTAAAACCTGATCATGGTCTGGCTCCAAGAATGGAATGTCACCAACAGTTTCTTGTCTGTGGTACAGTGCGGATGCAAATTGAGAGTTATTCTTGTTATGGTATATGCATGTATTTCTGTTCTTGTTTAAAATATTATAACTTTACAATATACTCTAGAGTACTGAGGGAAATCACAAGAAAGACTGGTAAGAGTTTCTGTTTTAAAGGAAAAGAAAAAGTGCAATTTGTCTGGAGTAAATGTCTGAGGGATCAAAGGAACGGACTGAGGGTACATGGAAGGTCGTAGAAGGTCAGAGGGGAAGTGATGTAAACTGTTTGTTATGGTTTCTTATACCTGCAAATACTGAATTTGAAAGTTAATTCTTGTTGGTTTTCATCTTAAGAATGGCTAATGATTCTGCAAACTGCTTATGTGTGTATGTGGATAGGTATGTGACTTGAAAATGTAAGCAAGCTTTAACTGTATGTATGTATGTGTGTAACTTGGATCCAACTGTGTGTATGTGTGCAAGTAATTATTGTTTAGAAAAACGAGCTTTAAACAGCAACCACGTGGCTCCCTCCATCTTGGCTGGTGATCTCATGGGCAGCCATGTGGCTGGCAGCCATCTTTTACTAAGGTTATAGAGATCTACTCGGGTTAACACCTAATACTTATGTCTTTACCAAGTGTTCAACAGCAAGTTTCTAGAGAATTTAAATAGATGGCAACATATGTTTAATAAATAAGGTATTTTATTAATATTAAAGCTGCACATCAATGCTTTTATTCACAGGAATATACCTTGCTCTGGCAGCCAAACTTTGCAACATAAAGAAATCATAGGAAACAGCTGAAGTTTGCAAATGTATGGCAGGACTAGAGTTCCAAAAAAAGTCTAGTTGCAGTGGTGGAACACATTTGAGAGATCTCAATCTTTTAAGAACAGTTTTTATAGTTAAAAAACAATGGCTTAAAAAAAATGTTTCTTCTTACCCAAGGTACATTCAGGCTTAAGAATGTTGTATATTGATATTTTGTTTTGGTTTCTTTTTTTTTTTTTTTTTTTTGGTTTTTCGAGACAGGGTTTCTCTGCGTAGTTTTGCGCCTTTCCTGGAGCTCACTTGGTAGCCCAGGCTGGCCTCGAACTCACAGCGATCCGCCTGGCTCTGCCTCCCGAGTGCTGGGATTAAAGGCGTGCGCCACCACCGCCCGGCTGTTTTGGTTTCTTTACTGAACCTGTATTTGATGCTAGAAGAGCTTCAACTTAAAAGCATTGTTTTTAGGCTACTTTTGTAGACTGTTAGAGAACATAAATAGTCATAAGTAATCAAGTTTTTTAATTGTAGTCAGGGTAAGTAAGTACTGATGTAAGTTTACTCATTTACTCAGTCTCTTGCATATGTTTTCAGGGTTGAGCTTGAAACAAGCAATTAGAAACAAAGTTTGTCTATTCAGATGTGCCTGGACAGCCCTCATACTTCAGAGATCTGCAGAATATGGCATTTAAATGTTGATCTAAAAGCTTACTATATCAGACAGGCTTCCAGATCCTAGCAGTGACCCAAGGTCTCCAAAGAAGATTACATATGAGGCACCACAACGTCTCTGCCTGAAATATGACCACAGGGCAAGATGCCCCAATGCAACGCCTGCCGCCAGGACCCAGCCCAGACTGTGGACAAGCAGTAGGACACTGGAATTGATTGCACCCATTTGCGTGATCAAGGTCAGTCTTCCATGTCCCTATTCCACAGGAAAAATACTCTGCCTTATGGACCTGATGGTGGAAGAAGATTGATGTTGTTCTGACTGGTGCCTCCAACGCTGTGGAGACCTGGGTAAGGTTTGGTCCCTGTAATTTATAGGATTGGAAGCTTCTTGGTCTGCACTCAGATATAGTTTATCCTTCTCAGATCTCTGACAGTACTGATGGCCAGGCTAGCTCTAACTTTGTCAACATGGCAGCATCAACCAGATCCTCATGCAAGGCTATAGCTTTCTTGTTAGCTCACTTTTAGGAAAATGTTCTAAGATATAAAAGTTTAAGTAAGTCATAAAGGTTCAGATATGAGTCCAAAATGAGATAAGTTTCAGATTACTCTCCTGTTCTATGGTTCAGAGCTTAACATTTAGGAGTCCTGATGAGCTGGTAGAGCAATGACTACTTACTGTTCAGTCACAAGCTCAATATTTTGGATTTGTTTTAGATGTTATCTAAATATGTATAAATGTAAACCTAAAAGTGCCTCTCACCAGGCCAAAAATCTCTGTCCAATTTATACCTGGCTTTCTGGACAGAAGGAAAATGCACAAGCTTTTAACCCAAATCTGTAGTTGTTGTTGGGACTCAAAGGCATGAGTCTACTTCTGCTGTTTTACTGACAATATGGATTTCAGTATAGATTGGTAATACTAATGTATCTAAAACTTTTATGTCATTTTGTAAGTAGGCCTCAAAGAATCAAAAGAGTCATAAAAACCTAGACCCACTTCGCAGAGGTCAAAAGGACCCCAGATAAGTATTCCTAAAGATGGTATTTTTCCTCTCTCCTGGTCTTGGGACTACTGATTTTCCCATTACTAAGGGTATGGACCTAAGGGTTCCAAATAAGTTCATAAATTTTAACCTCTGTTCCTAGTTTAAATTTGTCTCAACAGATTTCCATTTGGCTGGCAGTCACCTCCAGGTTTCAGTTGCTGACTCCACTGCTCCAGATGACTGTGAGCTCCAAACTCGCTAAAAGCTGACGTGGACCAGCCCAGCTAACATGGTTCTTCCCTGTCTGTCCCTATGGGGTCAGGCAGCTACATGCTTCTGACAAATGCCCCCTTGCCCAGTCTTTGACTAGCTTTTCAGCCTTTTGGGGCCCCCTGATATCGGCGCCCCAATGCCAGCTTGAAGCAGTTCCAGAAGAGAACGTCACCCATGTTCCCTGTTCAGAAAAGGTTGAAATGCTGGGTCAAAAGAAAACTCCCTGGCATAGAGACAAGATGGCTAACTATACATGGCCATTATTAGAGAGGGATACTTAGGAGCTAACTGTCCAAAACCCATGATTGGGTTCCATTAGGCACATGAGAAGGGGGAAATGTGGAACCAAAATAAGACCAAAATGCTCTCACCCCAAAACTAAAGGCCTAAGACTGCTCCTTTTAGCTACAGGCCATAAGTTACTGGAACAGGCCAGAAGTTACTGAGACCAGTCAGTTCAGATTCCAGAAACCAGGAAGTGTAAAAGTACAGAGCCACAAGATAGTCACGAGGTAATGCCTGCCAGACTATGGAATGTCCTCTCCCTGGTTTCCAGGGTAACTGACCACAGAAATGCCCCCACCTGAGGGCAGCCAATGAGAAATGGTGGCGGGCAACCACTCCCTTAGAAGTAATTTCTAGAAGTCCCTAGAAGTGAGCCAATCAGAATTGTACCTGTACTAGCACCCCTAAATGATGTAACCTTGTGATTTTTCCCTTTAAAAACTGAGCTTGCAGACAGGTGGGCACTTCCTCCAGCCTCCACTGTGTTGGATGTATTGGACGAAGTCCCTGCCTAGGCTTGTATTGCTTTTGGATATCCAGAATTAAACCTTGCTTTTGCATTCCGGCATGCTCGTCTTTGGTGGTCTCTCTGGGGGTCACGATCTGGGCACAACACAAATGAGATCTAGGGTAAGGCGAGCAAACTCAGTAACATTCCAGAGATAGAAGGGTGAGCTGCATGAGACTTAAGCTAGACAGAGACCAAAGGAATATTTAAATATGATTCGTATTAATGTTTATGTGTCTGGGTAAATGTGTGTGTGTGTACCGGTGGGGACCAGAAGAGGGTGTCATGTCCCTAGAGCTGGAGCTAACAAGTGATTGTGAGCCACCACCTGACATGGGTACTGGGAACCGAGCATGGGTCCGCTGGAAGAGCAGCCAGAGCTCTTCACCCCCGAGCCATCTGTCCGGCCCAGAAAAAGATTTTTAAAAGTGTGTTAGTTACTTTCCTGGTTACTGTGACCAAACACATGGCCAGCAGCAATGTAAGAAAAGTGGGGTTTATTTTGGTTTACAGTTTGAAGATACAGCCAATTAAGGTGGGTAACACCAAGTTGTGGGGCATGTGCACAGGCTGCTTCCTCACCAGGACCGGATAGTGAGAGGCCAGTGGGAGCAGGGCTATGGCACCTCAAGGCCCACCCCTCATGACGCACTTCCTCCAGCTAAGCCCACCCCTCATGACGCACTACCTCCGGCTAAGCCCACCCCTCATGACGCACTACCTCCGGTTAAGCCCCACCCCCTCGTGACTCATTCTTCCCACTAAGCCCTGTCTCTGGAAGCAGTGTTCACAGTCGGGAACCAAGTGTTCAAACACAGCAGCCTGTGGGGTTATTTCCCATCCAAACCATAAAAATAAGGAGCACTAAAATGTGTTTCCTAAGCTCATAAAGACTTTTTAAAGATTCCTGTGGGGACTACACACTTCTTAGTCATACTCATCTCACGCAATATTTTTGAGAAGCCATTTGTATTTTGTAGACATTACCATAATTTTTAGTTGATACTACCATTTCAATTCAGCTCTATTTGTTCAAAATGATTCTTGGCTTTTCCAGAAATGAAGTATAATAATATTTGAAGAATTGAGATTTGTAATCTTTTGAAGATGTGTAGAATTTTGAAAGAGAATTTTAAAGAGAGATCTCAGTACCTTTAGAATTAATCATATTCAAAACTGACTTCCAAGGAGCAATAGAATTTTATGTGAAATAACTGATGTTTGTATGTATTTTGCTGAGTTACATTTTAAAAGTTTGTAGATCACATATTGTGTCGAATGCTGGGTTTGTTACTTTTTTTTTTTTTTTTTAAGGATAAGATCTCATGGCTGACTTTGAATTTGGAAACCTGCCTCCATATTCCAGGTGCTGGGATCATGGGTGTGTGCCCCCACACCTTAGTGCTTTGTCACTTTTAAGGTATTAACTTCTTGTCCTAAATTCTCTCATCCATAGAGACAGAATAACACACAACTTTTTTAAACTATTAAATAAATCCAATTTTTGGGTGTGTGTGTGATCTTTTGGAGACAATATACCAAATCTCATAGTTAAACCTCTGACCTGGCAGAAAACATGACTCTGATCGAAGCGTCAAGAGCTAAACCAATGTTCTGCTGTGAGCACACATTCCCCTGTACGTGCGTGCGGTGTGTGTGCATGAGTGTGTGCATGCGTGTGTGTGTGTGTGTGTGTGTGTGTGCGTGCGTGCGTGCGTGCGTGTGTGTGTGTGTGTGTGTGTGTGCATGAGTGTGTGCATGTGTGTGTGTGCATGCGTGTGTGCGTGCGTGCGTGCGTGCGTGCGTGCGTGTGTGTGTGTGTGTGTGTGTGTGTGTGTGTGTGTATGGTTGCAGGGTACTGATTCCGGCTTGCTATGTTACAGCTGACATCAGTGATTTTCACCAGCAGCTGCTATGTTACTACATGCAGCCATGTGGTTGTTGTATTTGTACTGGATTTCATTTTTTGGTGTGCATATATGTGTTGTATGCATGCACACACATGTGTGTGCGGGTACTTCTTTCCTTCATGTATGTGTGGATCCCAGAAGTTGACTCTGAATATTTTTCCTCTTTGCTTCCCACCCTACTCTTTTGAGACAAGATCTCTTCTTACTGAATCTAGAGCTGGCCACTTTGGCTAGACTGGCCAGCCAGCGAGTTCTGGGGACCTGCAGGTTTTCAGCCCTCAGCACTGGGGTTACAGGTGTGTACAACCATGCCCAGCTCTTATGTGGATGTTGGAGATTCAAAATCAGGGCCTCACGCTTGTGCAGTAAATAGGTTACCCCCCTGAGCCGTCTCCAGCTTTGTGGTGGCTATCAATGAGAACAGTCCGCCCTCTCTGTCTGTCTGTCTGTCTCCCCCACCCCTCCCTCCTCTTTTCCCTTTCTCAGTGTTTTTTTACTTTACACAGTATTACACAGCTCAGCAGCTTCTATGAGCCTTCACTGTCTTCTGAAATTATTGTTGTTTTTTTTTATTTTGAATTACAAGGTAAAATGTGTTTAATGTTCAAGCTGATAAACTTTGACAAATGTACACTCACAAAGTCACCATGACAGTCACTCCCGAAACTTTCCTCCAATTTTATGCTTACTACAAACAAAGCTGCTGTGAACATCTGTGCTTCCCACTCTTCCAAGTGGAAAGTGGGTGATGTAAAGAAGCTGTCCAGACACATTTTAAAACCAGCCCAATTATTCTACATTTCAAAGCCCTTGCTTTTCTCAACATTTTATATATATATATATATATATATATATATATATAATACAAATTATAACATATATATATATAAATACACACATATATATCCACTGATATATCTATATATATCTATATATATATACATGTATATATCCACTAATATTGTTGTATTATGGTTAATTGAGCCCTTGATGATTATAAAATGAAGTCCTTCATCTTAGTAATATTCTTTGCTTTGAAGTTTATTTTCTCTGCTATTATAGCCAATCCCATTTTCTATTAGTCTTAACTAATAGAAACTAGATTAGTTTTAATGTGGTTTATTGTCTTCTGAAGATCTTTTCCCTTTTCTTTTCAGTGCTCAGGATTGATCCAGGACCTCATGCATGCCCATTTAACATCCCTAGCTCCAGTCTTTTACTGTTAACCTGTTGTGTGTCCATATTTAAAGTGAGCTTCTTGCATGTAGTATGATAGTTGAATGTTAAATTTTTGACATTTATTTTTATGGTGTGTGTGTGTGTGTGTGTGTGTGTGTGTGTGTGTGTGTGTGTTTACATGTAAGTAAGTAGGTATACATGTATGAAGGTGCCTGCAAAGGCCAGAAGAGGCGTCAGATCCCCTGGAGCTCACCTATAGGTAGTTATGAGCTGCACAACAACGAAAGTCTGGTCCTGTGTTAAATGCAGCAAGTACTTTTACTCACTGAGGCATCTCTCGTACCCTGCTCATTATATTTTTATTTGGTCACAAAGTATCTATTTTTTTTATTTGGGGTATGCAAGTCAATTACTTTGAATATAATCATCATGTAGTTAGATTTATAATAGCTCTGTTTTTCAGTTTATCCCACCTCTTCTGTTTCCGTGTTCATCTTTTTCCGATGTTTTTAGATAATTACAATTTTTATGCTTCTATTTTCTCTCCTTTATGGCATGGCTGTGGCGGGCTGCTTTGCCCAGTGTCTGCCTGCAGCGTACATCTTTCATGTCTCACAGCTCTTGGAGGCTTACTTTATCTCTTGCTGCACAGGGTGAGACCTTACACTAAATTCTCATCCCAGTCTACCCCTCCTGGTCTTTGTATCACATCATACCTTTTATTTGACACGTGGAGTTGCCTCGCTGGATGTAAGTCTACCCTTGATTCACTTCTTTCTCCCACCTCAAGGTGTCATCTGTGTTCCACACGAATTCACCCTTGCTATACTTGGGCCTGCATAGTTTATTGAAGCAACGACTCTTGGGTGGGGTAATTGCATGATTCAGCTTATTTATTGCTCAACTCTTAGGGATTAGTGTCTCCTTTATTATTTACCGTCTTGAAAACTGTTACTTCGTGTATTTCGTCCTGTTGGCCCTTGCTAATGGAGAGTAGATCTTGTTACTGCTGCTCTGTTCCCCCTGGCGTGGATATCACAACCCAGATACATTTAATACAGACTAATTTTAATTTTGAAGAAATACAGACTTTAGTGAATTTATTACCCTTTGGAATAAGACATCCATACCTAAAACAGGCAATGGCCAAGAGAGAAAGCCAGTTGACCTCCCCTTGTTCACAAGGCTACAGTTTGAGCTTGCAAGGTTTCTGTCCTGACTGCATCGGCCTGCAAGTGGTAGGTAGAAGGTAGGATCTGAAGTAAACTTTCGCATCACACCCCCACAACATTGTTTAACCAAACTTCTGCTCAGGTCTCTTAGGGAAGAAGAAGAAGAAGAAAAAAAAATCCGGTTATTGGGGAAAATTATAAAGGCCACTCCACGTAGTTAAAAGGAAGATTTATTTAGTGGATGACTTACAAATGAAAGAATGGATAGGTCGCGGGGGTCTGGGGAAGGCGTCTAGCAATCCAGCGGTGTTCTCTGGAGCTCTGCACAATCAATCTCCACCATCCAGGGTCCAGGCGCAGAGAGCGCGCCCCGAGCGAGCGCTTGCCCATCCAGCTCTCAGGTTTCCAGCACCTCCCCTCGCCCCGCCTCGTAGGCGTGACAGTTGCCAGAGTCTCAATGGGGGTTGGAGCTTCCAGATCCAAGCTGGAATGACTACCCACTACATCTCCCCCTTTTTGTCTAAATAAGAAGGTTCTAAACTAATACAAGACTATATACAAAGGAATGGTTATCAAATATTGTCCAGAAATAATGAGGGATAATGACCTAGATAAGATGTAACTACAACCAATGCAAACAATATCAAGCAAGAAACACATTCTAAAATCCAGAGAAGTATAGAGCATAGGTAAACGGCATGTTATAAAGATCATTCAAAGGTGTCCTATCCTAAAGAACCTGAATCTAATACTTAATATGTTCTATCTAAGATATTATATATACTAAGTTGTAACTATAACTGCTAGTCTTCAATCCCATCAAAGACCTGAGAAGGAACATAATGGTACTTGAGAAATGGTAGACGGATGCAAGCAACTTCGGGAGTCTTGCAAGAGTAGACCAAGACAGCTGGCAGCCTGGACAGTCACCTAATGTTTCTCAGCATTGTTGGTGCATTCAAATTGGCTACAGGCCTAGAGTATCTGACAGACCATTTTCAGAAGCAGGATTTCTGAAAGACCATCTTACCCTGTCTTGGCAGAGTACAGTGGTCGCTTTCCTTGTGTCCCGCTTGTCCAGAAAGGACAGCATTGCATTTGTACTGTCAGCCATCAAGGCAAGGGCAGTTCTTTGCCCCGTAGGCCATTTTGTGCCAAAAAGACAAACTTCCAAATGGAAATGTCTTAGAAGCCCAACATTCTCTCGGGATCAATTGGTGCAGCCAGGAGCAATTGTGCCTCACGTCAACAGAATTGTAAGTTATTTAAATGCCATATTCTCTAGGTCTATGAAGTGTTTGAAGATTACCTGTCCATCTGACCTATGTATCTGTAAATCTGGATAACCTAACTAACGTAACTATAGAGATGACAGGCATAGGCGACTATAAATCTATAAATCTTATCTACCGAAATAACCTAAGGACTAAGGCTTCACATAAATAAGGTAAACAGTCTATAAGCAAATGTATGGTGAAGAACGATGACTTCAAAATTGTGACAATACACAAGATATTTATAACAGAGGTAGGAATATATAGTACGATATGCAATATGACAATAATCTTAAATATATATCAATATACCAAATATCCTAACAGAAGTAGAACATATATAAAGTATGACAGATATAAATTTACATTTGTATCAATATAAAAATGTTTCAAATAAGAGTAGAAATATATGTACATTATAACAAATATAGTTCTGTATTTGTATCAATATACAAATTATCTTAAACAGGAGTATAAAAATAGTTTACATTTGTATCAACATATAAGAATCTGTAACAGTACAAATTACAGTGCAAATTGTCTAAGGTTGCTATTTTACCAAGTTTGTTTACTAGTATATACAATGATTTACCATCATATCTTATACCTATCCGTTCCATTTCTTCCGCCCCCCCCCTTTTTTTTTTTTTTTTTTACAATACTGAGTTAATATTTTCTTCCACCCCCAACCCTACAACCGTCATCCATAACCCTGAGAATTATGAAACCTAAGGGAGAAGGGGCGTCGTTTTCTTAGAATTGGTTCCTGCCGTTTAGGGGGTGATGTTATCTCTGTTGGGTACTGTGAGAAAGCTCAGATAGTTAAATCTCAGTTAGACTAACTGTAGGTTCTGCAGCAAGTTTTAGAGTAATGGGTAAGATTGTCTGAAATTCTGGCAAGAAGTGTAGTATGATGATGATTACCATGGCATCATTATGGATTGGGTAGAGTTGTTGTTGTTGGGGCCCCATCTTCCTTCTTGTGACTTCTGAGATTGCTATTGGGAAAACTTATTTGTTATCAAAAATGGGAGGTTTGGATTTAAAGAGGACATAGCATGTAAGAAAGGATTTTGAGAAATCAAGAGTAAGCATGGAGAGAATTAGAATTAGAAGACAATGGTCCCTTTTATTGGTTTCCTTCTGTCTCACACGAGGCGGGGCGAGGGGAGGTGCTGAGACCGGACTAGCTGCTCCCCTTTTCGGGAATGGACTGGTTATATGGAACTTTGTAGGCGGGTTTAGGTACCCGCCAGCCGGGGAACAGGCTGAGGGCAGGAGCCGCCCAGACCTTTGGAATTTGACCCACGTGGGCGCCAGATATTGGGGAAAATTATAAAGGCCACTCCACGTAGTTAAAAGGAAGATTTATTTAGTGGATGACTTACAAATGAAAGAATGGATAGGTCGCGGGGGTCTGGGGAAGGCGTCTAGCAATCCAGCGGTGTTCTCTGGAGCTCTGCACAATCAATCTCCACCATCCAGGGTCCAGGCGCAGAGAGCGCGCCCCGAGCGAGCGCTTGCCCATCCAGCTCTCAGGTTTCCAGCACCTCCCCTCGCCCCGCCTCGTAGGCGTGACAGTTGCCAGAGTCTCAATGGGGGTTGGAGCTTCCAGATCCAAGCTGGAATGACTACCCACTACATCCGGTCCTAGTTCCTTTTAGGCTAGAGAGAGTAAACTCCCAACAGTTTTTTTTTTTTTTTTTTTTTTAAAGTTTAGAAAGGTCAGCAAGGTGGTGTATAACTATTAACGATTAACTATTAACATTTTGTGCTCAAAAGTAAAGCAAAATCAGGAAAGTAAATTCACAGCCCTAAACTCTATGCGTGTAAAGGAAGAAAAGAAGAGTGCATTTTCAGACCTACAGACGGTATCGGGGGTTGTCTACAGCTTCAGTCTCAGCCTCCACAAAGCCCACCCTGAGGTCAACTGTACACATACTGGAGGCCCAACTCAGTCACACACCCATCCCAGAGAGGGAGCCTGGATGGGGATGCAGGAAGAAGGGCCATGCTTTGGCTGTAGACTGTAACACACACGCAAACACGGGAGGGGGAGGGGCGGGCTTAAGAAATATACAGACCCTTGATAGAAAGGGACCAAGGCCAGAAGCCACTGAGCAAGGCAGGCGTCCGATCCTGCCCCTCCCTCCTGCCCCCCCTGCGCGCCGCCCCCCCCCCCCCCCCCCCCCCCCCCCGCCATCAGGACTGGTGTCTCTCTGTCTCTCTTGTTTTGTTTTTTAGAGACAGGGTCTCTCTACATAGCCCTGACTGTTCTGGAATTGACTCTTATAGACCAGGGTGGCCTCACAAATCCTCTTGTCTCTGCCTCCTGAGTGCTGGGATAAAAAAGCCACCAAGTCCGGCTTGCGGCAGTCTCTTAAGGGCTGCACAACCAAAAGACAGAGGAGATAGCTGCCACTCCTGCCCATTTCTTCCCAAGCACAGGAAGGGGTGCTGAGCGTGACAGGGTTCCAGGAGCCAAGGTGGCGGCAACCCTATCCATGAACGGCCTGAGAACTCTACAGACCTAGGAGACAGTCAAAGGCACAAAGTTTTGCGGGGATGCATAAGGAGTAGGGTATGTTAAAGAGGATCTGGGATCCCCTGAAGACCAGGATAAACTAGAGGTTTGATTATTTCCCTTCCCCCAAAGCGTGATTGCTCCACTGCACCTATCACCACAGGGCATTTTCCATTATGAGAACTCACCCTTTGGGGGAAAAGGCATCAGGTTGGCTCAGGCAAGGCCAAGGCAGGGGACCACTCTGTAATTAGTACTTTGGTGAGGTTTGGGCAGAAGCAGGATACTACCACAGGCTCCTAACTAAAACCTTCTTTCCCAGGTAGGCACTTCCCACCCAAGACCTGACCCACAGAACAGAGGTCCCATGAGTTCGAGAACACAGTAGAAGGGGATGAAGGGCAGCCTTCAGGAAGGGCTGGGAGGAATCACTTTCCCATCCATGGGTGGCTATAGATACAATTTGCTGCCTGCAGAGCTGATGGGCAAGTGATTGACCCTGTGGCAGCTGATGTGACTGAAACTCACAGCAGCGATCCTTTGTCTAAACCACACCTTCAGGGGCCAGCAGAAGCAGGAGCTTGGGCTGCCCACTCCGCAGTCAGTGAGCCCGTACTGGCCAGCTGTGGCTGCGCTCGCTCTCACACCAAGAAGTCACTGCTGAGCTGCTGCTGTGTCTCAGCCTCCCCCCTGCTCAGCTTTCCCTGGAACCGGGACTCCCCTTGGAGCCACCCAGCTATGGGCATGGACTGGGAAGCTGGAGGCATCCAAAGGACATCTTCAAAGGGCTTCATGTCAGAAGTCTGGGGTGCACTGCCATTAACGGAAGGATTGGGGCGGGGCTTGTCTAGATTCTGGATGTTGGCAGAGGAGGTCATGGAAGAGCTCTCTTCCAGGGCAGGGTGGTGGAGGCAGCATGTGTTTATGGACTTCAGGGTCTCCTGCAGCATGCTGCCCTATAGGCAGTGTGGCTCCCCAGTGGCTGGGCATCTGGGCAGTGGGCAGAGTGGCTCAAGCAGTCCCTTCCTGATGCCGCATGTCTACCACCCATCAAGAGGCGGGTCCTTCCCTGAGAAGTCATTGTAATACTGATAGTCAAGTGCCTCTTCTTCCTCTTCATCCCAAGCTGAGCCACCAAAGCCAGCCATTCTGTCATGGGGGCTGACCAGCTTGGGTGGATTCCTGAGATATTGTTTGATGTGCAACTCAGAGGTCTGACCTATGGTGCTGATGACGTCCTGAGCAAGCTCTTCAGGACACTCCAGGATGCCACAGGCGCTCTGATTCACACCGTCTTTGGCAACATAGGCAACATACTCAGCTGTGTCTGTATCCCAGTCAGACGCGAATGAGACAGATTGTGTGTGATGGTTGGCAATGACCTGTTTGCAGTCTGCTGCTGTGAGGTTGAGGCTGCTGGTGGACACAGGGAGAGCCATCGGCACTCCAGCAAACCTCAGGTCGCTCCTCCCCAGAGGGGAGCTGAGTGGGCAGCTACAGGGCTTTCTCTTCCTTGCCGCACCATTGGCACCAGGCACAGCTTCACACACTAAACTGATGGCTTCCCCGGTGACCCGAGACCAGGGATTGAAGTCAAGGGCTCGCATTGGTGACAGTACTCCACACAACCCGTGTACCGAAGCAAGAAGGAAACTCTGAGTCCCATGAATTTGTCTTCGACATGCGGCCAGCTTCATGTAGGCTTGTTGGCACAGCTCCCGCGTCTGGTCAGCTTCTCCCCTCCCGTCTGGCCCCCTTCCATCCTGGTCCTGGGCCTGCGACCTCCACTCAGCTTGTTCTCACCCAGGTTTACGTGGCGTCCGCTCCTCACCGGGGGGCTGATCTGGTTCCTGATTGCGCAACTGTCAGCTTAAGTCACCGATCTACCTTGCTCCCTGGCCTGGGCCTCCCCAGACACTTTATTACTGTTCCATCTGCAGTGGATATCACAACCCAGATACATTTTAGTACAAACTAGGTTTTGTTTTTTAATTTGTCTATAAAGACTGTCTACTATATTGAGTCTACCAAATAAAAGATGCATGGCAAAAGTCCATTTGCAAAACAACATGGCTCCATTTCTAAATCAATAAACTTACAGTTTATTGTAATTTACAGTTTATTACAGTAATAATCTTTCCTTTAAAAAGTGTCATTAGTGCGGACTGTGGTGGCTGTGCTGATTAGTTTTTGCCAACTTGACACAGACTAGGGACATGTGGGAAGAGGGGGCCTTAATTGAGGAATTGGCTCCATAAGATTGGCCTGTGGGCATTGCCTTGATTGATGGTAGATGTGGGAGGACCCAGCACACTGTGGGTGGTGCCACCCCTGGGCAGGTGGTCCTGGGCTGTATAAGAGCAGTGGAGCAAGCCAGTAAGCAGCATTCTCCTGTGGTCTCTTCTTCAGTTCTTGCCTCTAGGTTCCCACCTCGAGCGCCTGCTCTGATGTCCTGTGATAATGGATCATAACAAGGTATAATCGTAAGCCAAAGAAACCCTTTCAGGAATAATCCTTCTGTACACTGTGTAAAGTACACTGTGATTGGTTTAATAAAGAAGCTGACTGGCCAATAGTTGAACAGGATAAAGTTATGCAGGAGAGCCAAATTGAGAATGGTGGGAAGAAGGGCAGAGATGGGGAGTCACCAGCAGATGCAGAGAGAAGCAAGATGGGATGCCATACTGAGAAAAGGTACCAAGGCACATGGCAAGGCATAGATAAGAAATATGGGTTGACATAAATGTAAGAGTTGGCTAGTAACAAGCCTGAGCTATTGGCTGAGCATTTATAATTAATAATAAGACTATATGGGAAGTGGCTGCTGGCACAGGAAAACTCTGACTACACCCCTAAGTTGCTTTTGGTCAGTGTTTTATTACAGCCACAGAGATGCAAATTGGAAGAGTAGTATACATCTGTCACCCCAATACTCTAAGTATGTGTGCATGTGTGTGTATGTGTGCATGCATACATGTGAGCACACCTGTGCACATGTACGTGGCCAGAATTTCAAAGCCAGTCTTGTCTACATTGCTGGTTTGAGGCAGCCAGGATGTCATGAGACTCTGTCACAAAAAGACTCACCCTCCTTCAAAATTCTGCTAATTATTTTTCATCAGCAAACTAAGAAAAAATCTTACTGGTGGAGTTCTTGATGAGTATTTATGTAGCTGAAGTTTTCTCCAGTCCTGCCTGGCCCATGGTCAGGACAAATCTCTCTCACCCCAGTCCTGCAGCTGCTCAGACCCAACCAAGTAAACACACAGAGACTTAACATTGCTTGCAAACAGTATGGCTGTGGCAGGCTTCTTGCTAACTGTTCTTCTATCTTAAATTAACCCATTTATATAAATCCATACCTTGCCACATGGCTCATGGCTTACCAGTATCTTCCATGTTGATACTCAAGGCAGCAGCTGGCAGCGTCTCTCTGCCTCAGCCTTCCTGTTCCCAGAATTCTCTTCTCTGCTTGTCCTGCCTATACTTCCTGCCTGGCTACTGGCCAATCAGTGTTTTATTTATTAACCAATCAGAGCAACACATTTAACATACAGATCAACCCACAGCACTTCCCCTTTTCTTTTTTTTCAAAAAGGAAGGTTTTAACTTTCACATAGTAAAATTACATATAACAAAACAATTATCAAAGAATAATTACACTTACACTATCTAGTCTATTTATAATATCTATTTGTATTTGTCAAAATTAAAGAAGCATATTTACATTAAAATATATTGATTGATTTTTTTTTTAATTTACTGTTTTTTCTTGTCTGGACTGGCATGCGACTTGTATTCTTCCTGTCTTTGCCTTGTGATGTGCTTGGATTATGGATTACAGCTATGTACCCAAATTCCCAGCTTTTATAAAAATTTTAATGTGAAATGTATTTTGGACTTTACAGAAGAGACTATGGTGATCTTTCATACACACATGCATACACATACACTACATATGTATGTATGTATATATATTTAAAGTTTTAGAAATTCCTTTTTCATACATAGAGAAGGTTGACTTACGAGAATCATGTAGGTTTTTATTTTAAGATTTTTAAATTAATTATTATTTTAAAAATTATGTCATGCGGGGTGGTTTGCACACGTGAGTAAAGATGCTTGTGGAGGCCAGCAGTGTCAGGAAGCCCCTCCTCAGAGCTGGAGCTACTGCAGGCTGTTGTAAGCTCCCTGACGTGAGTGCTGGGGACAGAAGTCACTCGTAATTCCACAGCCGTGCTCCAGCACAGAGATGCGTGGCTCTGACAGATCTCTTGGAGAGAGCATTTCATTCTTACTAATATCTGTGTCCTAAAATAGGTAAGCTTCTTTCCCCCGCGGCCACTTGAGAGGAGAGGACGTGAGGAAGCTGCAGCTAGAGGGACCTCAGATGAGGAACTGCCTCCATCAGCTTGTCTGATAGTCACGTCTCGGGGACATTTTCTTAACTGATGATTGACGGGGGGCGGGACTCAGCCCACTGTGTGTGGTACCCATGCAGAGCAGGTGGTCCTGAGAGGAATAAGTTAGCAAGTGTGCAAGCCGATGATCAGAGTTCTGCTGGTTTCCACATGAAGTTTCTGCCTTGACTTCTTGTCTTGGTTCCTTTGTTGATGGGCCATAATGTGAAAGCTAAAACAAATCCTTTCTTCCCTGAGTTGCTCTTGGTCAGTGTTTTACTATAGCACCAGGGAAGTCAAGTAGTCTAAAACCTTCAGCCACTTTGGCATGTTATGTGATTACAGGCTCCAGTGTTATTATGCAAAATGTTCATCATTGTCAAACAGATTTGGTGTGCTTTCATAGTGTACCATGGAGGATGGAATAGTTATACCCAGGTGAAGGGCAGAAAATTAAAGCTAAACTTAGCTTCTACCAATGTTAACACTTTCATTTGACAGTTAGATTAATGAAATAATTTAAGATGGGAGACTATGCTCTTTAGGGCACAGTCGTCAGGCTGCAAAGAAAACAAAAGGCACCCAATCGTCATGGTGGCAGTAGGTATGGCTGTGAAATCCGATTGTACTGGAAGAGTTCTTTATTCAGCATCACTTGTAAGTCTTTGTGGCTCATGGATGAATCCTCAGGGCAAATTCATTCTAAGCATTGAGGATATAAGATTTCACTACAGTTCAAATTCCTGGGCCACAGATGTACAGAGAACTCCACTAGGGAGTAAATAGAAGAGAAGGTGAAGAGAAGAAATGTCTCTTGTCATTGTGCATGGACCTGGGAATGTTCATGGAGAGTCACACGCTGACCAGCTAAGAAAGGATGACACCCCCTGAGCAAAACCTGAGCTTCTCACAGATCTGAAAGGCGGAGTGAAAACACAGGTAGGCTTTTAGATAAACAGCTTATGTAACATAAAAATACATTTAACATGGTTAGTGCTAGAAAATGAATACAGTGTAATAGAGCAGGATCATAATTTAAAACATACAGCAGATATGAAAACACCTTGTTACTTTAAAATGTAGGTCTACAGCTCCTTATGTAAAGTTCAGTAAGACAAAGTATGTGATACATATGAGGGAGCAAGAGAACTGATGAATGAATGAATGAATGAATGAATGAATGAATGAAGTCTGGAAGTTCTTATATAATGCAGGCAATGAGTCCCCTACTTACATGATACAAGTTTATCATACCCTCCAAGAGCACAGGGAGAACAGAAGCAGAGCTCACACACTCCACAGCTCTGAGTTCTGACCTCTGTGTCTCTGATACCAAGTGAAAGCCAAGAAACTTATCAAGTCACTTTGCTTTGTTGATAGTATTTCTGTTTTAAAAAAGAAATGTTGTACTTAATGTTATCAGACAGGTATAATAATAAAAGAGGACTGTGTTATTGAAGTTTTATTTGCCTGCAAACCTTTTTGCTGCATGAAAGGAAAGTTTAAAGGAAATATTTTACCTCTGAGTTCAGTTGAGAGGCCACCCAGACCTCTCAACCAAGCTTTGAACTAGAGTCTAAAGGAAACGTTTGATCGTCTTTGTCTTTCAACTTGACAAAATGTTCTTCTCCTTCATGTGTGATTGTCAACCAGTTTTAGAAATGTAAAGCTCTTGGGGGTAAGATATGAGTCTTTTTGTTTAACCTTTGAACACCCTTCCAAGTGTCTGTCCTACTGCTGTGCATCTCCAAAAGTGTTGCTCATTGGGCCTCTATTCTCCCTGCACTGGTTTGGAAGTAGTAAAAAACAAGGTTGCTGATATTTCATTTCTATTCAGTGCATCGGTAATGGTTTGTATTCATTACAAGACTGACATTCTGTCTGAGGAGATGGCTTGGGATGTAAAAGCGCTTGCATGAAGACCCAAGTTCAAATCCACAGAATCCTGTAAAAAGCCCGTCTTGGTCTCCAGAGTCTGTAACCTCAGTGCTCTGCGGGATAGAGACAGGAAGATCTCTGATGCTTGCTGGCTGGCAGACTGGCTCTCGGTTAAGCAAGAAACCTGTTTCAAGGGACTGAGGTGGAAAGTGATTGCTGTATACTTGGCAGCCTTCCTCTGGTCTCTGTGTGTAACTACACACACACACACACACACACACACACACACACACACACACATACATATAGAGAGAGGGAGAGGGAGACAGAGATGGGGAGAGAGACAGAGACAGAGAGACAGAGACACATACAGAAAAGACAGAGAGACAGAGGAAAAAGAAGGCAGCAGGGAGAAACTTATGAGGTTGGTACTTAAGGAACTTTGAAGTTGTCTGTGGACCTAAAAACATAATTATGGTCTTATGGGGACAAAACCGTACTTGTTCTCAAATGATTAAATAAACAAGAAATATCAGATTCTAGCCCTCTGGTAACTACTCCACTTTCAGTGAAGAAACTCCAGAGAAAGAAGACAAACACATACTTTGCTATAAAGAACATATAGGTACTTTGTAGGTACTTTCTCGGCTGAAACTTAAGAAAAATTTCCCCAAATGCTTCAAGCTTGACATCCTTGCCCAGGGTCACTTTTCCTCTAAAGTGGGTGAATAATGGGGCAAAGAGGATCCAAAATAAAGATAAAAAGATGATGATAAAAACAGGAAAGAATGATCATTTACTAAAAATGTCACATGAGTGACACATAGAATAAAAAAGATAGCCAAATCTTTGTTAAAAATGATCTTTCTGATCCAGAAGTTAATCTGTAGTGTGAGACCTCTGATGCTGCCTTAGTTTTTGTTAATAGAAGCCTATTCTGACTATGGACAGCCCACTCTGCTCATCGGCTTTTGTTTTGGCAGAGAGCCATGCCAGTGGCCATCTCACCATTAGGAAGCGTGTATTAAGTGCTCACATAGCCATTAATAGGTAATAACATAATTATGTGCACTTCAATAAATGCATTTGTATATCACACTACATCGTGGATAATGCAGCATTAAATGATAACATCAGATCATCTCCTCCTCTGGGCTTCTGTTATTCACTCAGTTTTCATTTTAAAAAGGCACTAAATTTGGCTGGCTTTCAGAGAATTCTTGACTCTTCAACATGTTAATCCTTTTAGTACCAGAGTGTGAGACACTGACCTCCATTTGTGTGTCAGCGCTGAGGGAAATCCAGAAAAAGACAGGCTAGCATCCACGGAGCCTGCCACTTTGTTAGCAAGGCCCATTACAGCGGAACTGTTCTTTAAGGAAGAACAGTATTGGTCTCCACAGATGTGGGAGAATAAAGCAAGCCAAGAGGGCTATGGCGGAGATGGAAAGGGCCAGCAGCTCTTCAGAGGAGGAAGTGTGGTTCCCTGCAGGCCTCCCATGATCAGGAGGCCAGAACCTCGGCTGTTAGTGGCAGGAAGGTCTGGAGGAGCTGGAGGCACGCATGCATCTCTTAGAAGCAGGAGCAACAAGAAGAGGGCTTTCGGGTTAGAGAGTCACTCCTCAGGTCCATTCTCCGTAGTCTGGCTCCCAGGACAGCCTACCAGCCGCTGACCTCTAGGATGCTCTATTGAGCATCAGCTTCCTGTCAGCCGAGCTGCTCCTTTCTGCAATATTTTATACAAGCAGTGGCAAGTACCCTCAGTCCTTTGCTTCCCACCGTTTCCTCACACCTCTGCCGCTCTTTCCTCCTTTATTACTTTCTTTTCTCCACTTTGAATCCCACATCTAAACGCTGTCACTAAATGTATAAATGTGCCCATCCTGCCTACTCCTTACCCACTTTCTAGGCTTCTGCTCTATTTGCCAAATGTACTTTTTGGAGTTTTCTTAGGTAATCCAAAGAAAAGGCATCTCAAACGTTGACAACCGAAATACGTATACCTTTAGGAATATGGGTAAACTAGCTATAAATACGGTTCCCTTGCACACAGGTTGCACACACTAAAAATCCCGTGCTGTGGCAGGAGAGCTAGCTGCAGAAGACAACACCAAAACTAGCCTGAGAAAAGCCAGCTGGCAAAGGGTCCGAGAGCCTTGCTACTGGGGCTAAGTGAAGCGAAACAGCTTCGTGGACAAAGCCCCAGTCGCCAAAGAGCAGGAGACGTGTGCTGTGTTAATTTCCTGGAGAGGGTCCAGAGGCTTGTGTGGCTCGAGGTTCTGTGCCCCGTCCCCTGGTTCACTGCTCATTCTTATTCTTGGGAGTGGTCAGACTTCCTCAACAAACGATTTCTATTTCTAGTTCCATTTCTAACTGTGTATCCACGGTGCAGTCTGTTGTCCCGGGACAGGAGAATCTGGAAATTGTAGCGGGTCTTCTCTAATCTCAGATCAGAGTCTAGAGCATTATGCCACCTTGTTATGAAGATATTTCTTCCCTCTGTTCTCACAGTTCATGAACTGATTATTTAGAGAGCCCTTGCTTTCGGTGGAATATACCAATCTCTGTCGTTGATCAGAAGTATGTGCATCTGCACTCCATTTAAGGTATTTGGTGTGTGTGTGTGTGTGTGTGTGTGTGTGTGTGTGTGTGTGTGTATTGGCATGCCATAGTACACATATGGAGGTCAGGAAATGACTTTGGAGAGTCAATTCTCTCTTTCTATCACGTGGGTCCAGCAATGGGGCTCAGGTTTTCAGCCTGGGTGGCAAGCACCTTTCCCCACTGGATTATCTCACGTGTCCAACATTTTCTAGTTTTATGTTTTATTTAAGTCATTTGTAATTCTCCTGGAATTATGTCTTAAATTCCAAATCCTTATATATTCAATATTAGAGGAGTTTTTTTTTATTTTCACATTGACACATATTTATGATCCCTACAATGTGATCATCGCATTTTAAAATAATTTAATAGGTTTACATATAAGCATAATTAAAAGTAATGATGTCATACTTCGTACAACTGTTTTGATACGGCATGAGTGACTTTCCACTGCTCCTCGCCACAGCCCGCTGCTTGGTCTGCATGGCGCATTTCCCTCACCCACTGGGGGACCTTGGCCCAACCCGCCAAGGCCCCCTGCGTGCTGTATCATAACATTGGTGCTACATGACTTGGCAGAAGCCCTTCTGGAGCTTTCTCTGCCTTGGGCAGCCTGAGGCACGCTAGGATCTTTGGGACCTTCAACGCCGTCATAATTGGTAAGCCCTTCCTTCTGGTCATTTCCCACAAGTGAGGATTCCTCTCCTCTTGACCATGGTCTCTCACCTCTTGGCCCCATTCAAGTTCAAGTACCAGCAACCACGAGTGTGTCCCTTGGACTTAGCTGCCCTCTGGCCCCTGTTCTCTGTTTGATGAAACATTGCAACAGACTGTGCTCTCTCGTTTGGACCCCAGTGTCCTTCAGGCCCCTGCTCTGCGACTGACAATCTCTCAGCAGTCTGCGTCCTGGTCCTGTGCTTCACTCATGGAAATTAGTCAAATCCAAGGATGCTCGGGCTATACACTCCTGTTCCTCCCTCTCTCCCTCCCTCCACACTGGGGCACGGGGAATGCTGCTTAGTAGCTTGCTTCCAGGATTCTGTTCAGCTGTTTTCTTATATAGCCCAGGCCTACCTACTTATGGATGGCACTGCCCATGGTGGACTGGGCTGCCCCACATCAATTAGCAAATAAGAAAATTATCTCCTAGATGTGGCCATAGGCCCATCTGATCTAGGCAATTCTTTAGTTGAGGTTCCCCATTTGCAGGTGACTCTGGTTTGTGTCAAGTTGGGGTTGAAAATTGTTTTTGAAGTGATAAGGGTAGACATGATAATAATGGTTACTTTGGGTGATGGCATCAATATAATCTTGAAACTGTACAAGCAGAAAGAGAAAAATGAAGGACCAAGATTCTCTCCTTGTCTAAGTTTGACTGTAATGACCATCTGAGCTTCCAGGCTCCTTATCTTTCCTTGCAGAGTATAATCAAATGAGAAAACTGATGAGTCCTTTTAACCTGAAGCCTTTCACTTGAGACGTCTCACCACCCTCAGCTCAGGAAAGGGGTCTTCATTGCCACCCTCTGCCTGTTAGTGTGGTTTAGCCCAAGTCACCCCTCCTTGGCTTCCTCTTGGTGACTTTTCATCTCTGGCTTCCACTTTGCTCCATGTCTACATATTCCTTAGTCAGAGACAATCTCGACAGCTTCCCCTTCTATGAACCCCACTCTACGCTGCCCTTGGACAAGTGTTCTTCATTGCCTTTAATAAGCATCATGAACGTTCTTTCCTTAAATCAAGAGAAATGACGATTGTAAGATTGTAATCCGGGGAAGGTTGGTATTACTTTCAGAATTTATTTTCATATTTATGCCTTGGAGTGATGTATTTAACACGATCTTCAAATCACAGAAAGAGAAAAGTATGTAAAATATATGCACAGTCCAATCAGATGAGAATTAAACATGTAGAAGGCACAGAAGGAAGAAATGATTGCAGAAAAGGAAATGTACTGTAAATCTTGGGGTGGGTAGCAGACTCATCAAATATGAGAGCTAGTTAGTTCAGGGAGATAGTCAACCCCACTCCGCACCTGAAGGGCATTAACAGCACTAGTCTGGACCGACAGGTGGTGGTATAAATTGAAAACCTTCACTGTGGGATTTCAATGTAAAATCTCACATTTGGTCCAAACCACCTCTTGAAGGGCAACTTCTACTGGGTGACCAGTTAAGCCCACAAGTCACTTGATGTAATAGCCCTAAAACTGAATGAATGATGCACTCAGGTTTCTCACCCCAGAAAGAATTAAAACTCAAAATGTAAAATAAATAAAAGCTAGATTTTTTTATGAAGACAAAATATGCACATGAAATATATTACATTTCCCTTTTTAATTTCAGGTTTCAAGCAGGAAATTTAAATTACAGTTGATTTGGAATCATGATTTTAAGCTGAATTCCTGGCCTTTTGGTTGGTTGGTTGTTTGCCTGTGATAGGTTCCCGCATATAACAGGCTATCTTCAAACTAAGAGTCCCAGGATGACTGACCTTGAACGCTGCTTCTGCTTTTACCTCCTGGGAGCTGTGATGACAGCCACGTGATCACACTGATTCCTGCCTTATGAGATGCTGGGGTTGGGAGCGAAGCTCAGTGATAGAGTGTATACCTAGAGGTTGTCTTAAAGCTTGCAAAGCTGTGTTGCTAAGCAAATCCTGTTCTCTCCCAAGCCATCTCTCTTTCTCTACCCCTGAGGGTAACAGTTCCTCAAAAGAAACCTGCTGTAAATTTGAATTAAACAGCTACCATATAAAAAAGAGGAAATGTTTATCACTGGGTGAACAGAAACAAAAATGACAGAATTAGCAAGTCTTTCCACAATTATTTCATCATTTACAAGTTTTTACTAATTAGGTTATCTAAAAGCAATTCTTTCCCTGGCTTTTCATTTCTGACAGAATTGTTATGCCCTTAAGAAAAAAAAAACTGAGATGAAAATCTTTTCCTTGGTAACAGACTGAACATTGACTTGAGACATCTTGTCAGTTAGATGTCTGTGGAGTGAATAAAAAAGCTATGCGTTAGCAAGTCTCTTGTGGGCATTTTAGTCACTGTCTCGCTACCGTCCTTCCAGTCGCCCTGAAATGCACCCCGTATTCACTCCACTGTACAGAAGAGCAAAAGAGAGGCTTGGCTATTGACACGGATGACAATTTTGGATCTCAGATTCTGATCCAGAGCTCTCTGGATTCGGTTTCTGTTTCACTGGTTTATCAGTCAGCTCACTTGGGTCTGTAGGGGCAGAGAGGATTCCTGCATCTTCTGAACAACTGTTCCCAGTAACAGGAATGGAACCTGATTGTTTCCATTTTGAGGACTACAGAAGGGATGGGCTTTTAGTCTTTTAAGTAACTAGTAACTTAAAGGCTGTAACAAAACTTCCCAAGCACACAAATATGAACCTTTTAAATACTGGGTGACAAATGAAAACCAGTGTGCTGCTTGTTCAAAGACTTCATAACCTCACAGAAGAAATGTTATTGTGCATAAATAATGCAAAGATGCTTCCATGATGTCAGGGCACTTTAGGAAGATATTGCTGGTTGAGAGACCTGGCAAAGCCACCTTCAGGGAATTAGAAGATGTGCACACAGGGTGTGTCCTAGCCTGGAAAGTGTATTGACTTAATAGTGTCAGGGAATTTGAGATTGAGTTTGAGATTGTGAATGATAGAGAATGCTTTCTTCCCTTGGTAGGGATGAACAATGTGGAGTGTTGTCTGGTGAATTCTGGTGCCCTAGGTTTGGAATTATTCTGGAAGGGAAAGTGTCATCATTTCCTACTTACTATAGACTCAGTAAGGGGGTGTTCATTGCTGGTCGAATTTTCCTCAGTGTCTACCTAGTGTGCTATCCAGCACATGTCATTTTCTGACCAAACGAGTGTATCATTCAGCCTAGGAATTTTACCAACAGTTTTCAAACAGAGGCAATAGCATCCCTCCATTGGGATGATTGGGAATGTGTTTGCATGTCCAGAAGCATGGCCTCTGCTGTGTAGGGTCAATCATGCAGATCATCTTGCAAGAATAAAAGCACCTCATAAAACGAAGAATTATCCCACACAGAATATTAATACCCACACTGTTCCTCTCTGACTTGGAGAAGTAAATCATAAACTAATGGTTCCACAACCTTTCTTGGTTGATTTTCTGGATCAGAAAAAGTACTTATTAATGTGTGGCAGAATTGAGGGAGATTCCAAATCACTGGGTCCTCCCTCATCTCTTCTCCTGCTGGGTGCCCTTCTTAAAGAGGCTGAATTCAATGGGGAGCTGGGGCTGCTTGGTGTGCAGATTATAAGGTTTGTGCACCTCCCGCGAGCAAATGCTCCAATGTCATTATGTCCTGACAAAGTGACAAGGTCACTGTCTCCAGGAACCAATTAGATGCCTTTGGAGTACAGCACAGAGTAAGCAACAGATATGCGTAAGAGTAACTTTTAATGTGATAGTTATGGTAGGGATGGCAGAGTACATAGAAGGATATGTGTTGGTGTGAAATCGAGTTCCTTCCTTGAGGGGTCTCCTCACAGGCTCCTGGAGTGTCCTCAGGGCTCCCCCTAGAGCTAGTGTTCCAATGACCAGGGGAGAAGTGGCAGTTTTTTACTCCACTGGTCACACAGGACTTGTGTGGGAGAAGGCCACACAAAGACATGGTGAGGCAAAGGTCACCTGGCACCATCTTGGACGGTGCCCACTACGGCCATCTGGCCAGCTAGCAATGGCTGATTTGGAGAGAGCTGATTATTAGTGCATAAACCCCAGCTGCCTGGGACTCTGGAGTAGAGTTCAAATTGCTCTATTTGTTGTTGATTTAAAGAGAATGAGAGTGTGAGGCAGAATTATCGGACTCCAAATGTCTGTGTCCATTCACAAAGCTTGTGAACGTGTTGGCTAGCATGGTAAGAGTCACAGTGTAGATGTGACTGCATCTTGAGGGGAAACATTGATTACATGGTGGCCCCCCTGAGCAATCCAGCATGCGATCTTATACGAGGGGGACATGGATGCAGCAATGGCCATTTACGTCTTACTGAATCAGGGTCACTGGCCAAGGATACAGCCATTTTCCAGGAGCTGGAAGACTCAAGGACCGGAGTCCTTCATGGCGCTTCTAAGCAGAACACAGCTGCACCTGGCTTTAGCTGCACACTCATGTCGGACTTCGGACCTCTGGAACTGTGAGCCGATCCTGGTTTTTGCTGAGTCAACATGTGTGTGATGTTGTATTAGAGCAGCCATTGAGAACTAAAGTAAGGAAAGGAGAAAGAGGAACTGATTTGGGGAGTGAGAGCAGAGTTCTCTTTAGGTGGCTCCAGGTCTGAGAGCAGAAGGCTCTCACTAGATGGCGCTGTGTAGAAGTAGGGCTGTGTGTTCACCATCATCATCCTCAATTGCATGTTTGCTGAGCTATCCAGGCTGTGGTCCTGCTCTGTCCCCATGAGAGGCAGAGAAGAAGCCTGGGATGGAATACTTGATTGCATAGCTAGCTTGACAAAAAGAGGGGTGGAGAGAGGGAGAGAGAGGGGGAAGGGTGAGGGAGAGAGGCGCCCTACAAATGGTGCCCGAACGTGGGGCTAAAGAAAAAAAGGGCTAAAGAAAAAAAGGGAAGAAAAAAAAAAAGAGGGACTAAAGAAAAAGGACAAATGAACAGGGATAAAGGCCGGTGTTATGAAAAAAAAAAATAAATAAATACTAAAGACAAAGTCCCTTAACCAAGAGGCGCTCCAATCAAGTGTGATCTGAGAAGAATCCTCGCGTGGTGGTAAAGAGGATTCAGAACTCAACACACGGAGCAGTGACGTCGGTAAGTTCTCCAGGAACGGTGACGTTGGTATTAAAGAGAAAGTAAAAGTAATATAAAAAATAAGCCATGTAAAGATGGATATCACACAGAGAGTTTGGATTATATTGTCTTTGGGATTTTTAACTACAGAAAAACATTTGATCGTAAAAGATGTTGAGTTAAACCAATATGTATATATTAAAGATATCTTGACTTTAAAATTTGGATATAAGGATGTGTTACTTTGGAAAGGAGACTCTGTTTTTGTCTCTACAGAAAGCCAGAGGCTATGGATTTGTTCCAGATTAAGATACATCAGGTTTGACCAGCCAAGACCACCTGAAAGGTCTCCGATGACACCATGGCCCAGATGATCCAACATCCAGAATCGTTTCAAGGCAACTGGCTCAGACGATACGGTCTCACGGACTACTCCATGATCCTAAAATTTTCTTTGCATCCCCATAAGATACAGCGCCCCCCTCCAGCAGGAAGTAGTTAAGAGAAGCTACGCCCAAATTCCCAAATATACCAAGCTGACTTTGGAGATGTGTAAAAGTTAAAACCTTCCTTTTAAAAAAAAAAAGAAAGGGGAAGTGCTGTGGGATGTTCTGTAGGTCCTGTGGGAGCCCATTCTCAGGTTCCTTGTGGCGTTACCCAGCAGGTCCGTATAGAGGATGATTAGGACCATGGGCCTGAGTGCAGGTGTTTGAGATGGTCTGCACTTGGCTGTGCTGGGGGATGGTCTGTATTTCAAGTTGCTCTGATTGGTTAATAAATAAAACCTGATCGGCCGTGGCTAGGCAGGAAAGATAGGCGAGACTAACAGAGAGGAGAAATAAAAGGACAGAAAGGCAGAAGGAGACGCTGCAGCCGCCGCCATGACCAGCAGCATGTGAAGACGCCAGTAAGTCACCAGCCACATGGCAAGGTATAGATGTATGGAAATGGACCAATTTAAGATAAAAGCACAGTTAGCAAGATAAGGACAGTTAGCAGGAAGCCTGCCACGGCCATGCAGTTTGTAAGCAAAATAAGTCTCTGTTTTTACTTGGTTGGGTCTGATAGGCTGTGGGACTGGCGGGTGACAGAGATTTGTCCAGACTGTGGGCAAGGTGGAAAACTCTAGCAACACAAGGGAGAGGGAGGGGGAAGGGTGAGAGGAGGGAAAGGGAGAGGGAGGAGAAGAGAAAGAGAAAGGGTGAGGGGGTGAGGGGAGGGGAAAGAGAGTGGAAGAGGGAGACAGAGCTGGGAGAACCCAGTTCAGTTCTGCTTTCTAACAGTAGCAACAACAGAGCCTGCTTGAGTCTGGTGGCTTTGAACTGGGGAGCTCTCAGAGGGCTTAAGTAGGGGCTGCCCGATGCTTAGACAGTGCTGAGGTCTAAAGCCTGCAGCTACAGATCCAGGGGTTAGAGCTAGGTCGCCCAGGGCCAGAGAAGGTGCAAGAACAGAACAGGGCCCCTGTCAGCACTGTCCACAAAATAAACCAAAGTTGTGAAGACATCAAAGCAGATTGTTATCCAAATAAAACTGTATTAATGATCAAAATGACTGGGAAACCAGAGTCACACTGAGATGCCTGCAAATTAGCATGCTGAGAGTGGGTTTGCCCAGAGCTGACCTGGAAGTGACTGACATTGGATAAAAACAAGTGTGTGCTTCAGTATGCTGACATTTCCTGTTCTGGTTTAGGATTGAACTCAGAGCCTCATGCATTCTGAGCACAAGCTCTCTAGGAGCTACACCCCCAGTCACACATTTCCCTTTCTTTCCAAACTGAGTAATTCGGTGGCAGTGAAAGGAATGATAACTCTTCAATGATTAGCACATTCTGCTGTTGGAGGCCAACCATCTTCACACTAAGGAAAATTCTAAATTTCAACGGCACTGCCTCTCCTGACCAGATTGATGAGCTCTAGGTAAATTACAGGGTTGTGCCTGTAGCCCTCTGGGGCGCAAGGGTGATGGCTAAGCCTGTGGTATTATAGGGGCCTTTAATAACTATCATCATTCTGGTTAAATCAGGAACAAAGTGAAAGGAAATGAACACCCAAGTGTGGCCTATAGAAAGGAAATGACATGTTGTGGCAAAAGATGCACAAAGACAGATTTGTACAGATTTGAGAGAAGAGGACAGTGACCTTCGGTTCCCACTCTCCTTTGAGAGCCACCTGCTTTCAAATATTCAGATGTTTACACTGATAGAATGGAGAGAAGGCCAATTGAAAGAAAACTGTCTCTGGAGATAAAATGATCGCATGTAGAGGAAACTCTAAAGACACCACCCAGGAACGGTTAGAACTAAGGGACAAACTCTGAGATGTCCCAGGACAGAAAATCAACAGGCAACAGATGAACGGATAAAGAAAACGTGGCACATGCACACGGTGGGGTTTTATTCAGTTGCAAAGAAGAGTGTAATTCTCACATGAAGAGGATGGTGCCGTCTGCTCACCTGGTTGCATGCATCACTAAGCTTGCGTGAGCGATGGAATCCAATGGCATGAGTTACAGTGTTGTGGGCCTGGAGTTGAGTGCTCCTATTGATGGGCACCATCTATGAAGTACAGGATTTAAGGCCTAGAAACACACAAAGTGAGCTTGCACAGTAAGATGATGAAGCTGTTGTAGACACACACTCAGGAACCTCCCCCCATATCCCTCTGGGAGCGTGGCTCTGTAATATTTGATAAATGTGTGTGATGGCTACAGCAAACAGCCAGCATGAAATGATGATACAGAAAAGCATCATGCAAAAGGGAAAAGATTAGGAAATTGACAAGTCAAAGTAACAGCCGTGGCTGTGTTAGCCGAACGATGCTGTATGTGTTCATTTTTATCTTAATTCTCAAATGGTTAGCATCTCTATGGTGAAAATTATCTTAAATTTGAAAAATACCACACATCAAAAAGACTAACAAAATCCATTTTTGATCTCCTATTTAGAGTCGACTTACAGCGATATGCAAACATCAATTCATCGCTTTAAGGTTTCACTTCATTTGTAGAAAAACAAAACAAACAACGAAATCTTTGTTTTGTCATGAGTCAGCTTGAGTGCCTGCTTAAATCACCGGATTTGATTATTAATGGCTTTCCTCCAAGTCAAATTTATGTCTACAAAATGTGCCAAAGTTTTAAATGCATAGATTATAATAATCAGACCTGTAGGAAGGATACTAGAATTTATTTTATCTAATTTCCCATTTGACACTCTTTGCAGTATCCAAGAGAAAAACATCTGATTGTTTAATGCATGCACTAAAGAATCATTTACAGTCACATGGTGCCTGGTTGGTCCATTACAATTGTACTAAACACCCACCCCTGTTGTATATGTGTGGTAGATGTGAGTGTCATATGTGAGTGTATGCCCCTGTGTGTGCACAAGGAGACTTGAGAAAGATATAGAATGTCCCACTTTGTCAACTCCTAACCTTATTCCTTTGAGACAGACTTTCTCACTGAACCTGGATCTAGGTTGGCACCCAGGAAGCTGGTGATATTTCTCTCTCTTCCTCTCATAGCTCTGGGGTTACAGGAAAGTGCATGACCATCCCTGCATGTTTATGTGGGTGTTGGGGATTTGAACTCAGGTTTTCATGCCTTCACAAGTTCTCTTACCTCCTGAGCCATTTCCCCAGACCCAATGGTGAATACTTCTTATGTGTATCTATATTTCCATAATAATCTTTGTTTTAAAATATAGACATAAGGACTGGAGAGATGGTTCAGAGGTTAAGAGCACTGGCTGCTCTTTAGAGGTCCTGAGTTCAATTTAGATGGCTCACAACCATCTAAAAAATGAGATCTGGTGCCCTCTTCTGGCATGCAGGTAGACATGCAGGCAGAACACTGTATTCATAATAAATAAATAAATCTTAAAAAATATATATACATAAATCAAATTCACTTTGTAGACTATAGCTCTTCAGACACCATCAGGGGGTATTCAGCTGTTATTCTTGGGGCTTTTCTTCTCTAGGTTACCCATCCTTAGGAACAAACCCATTCTTCATAAGAATTCTTTTCCGGACCCTGTCATACTCGGGACTCCTGTCTCCTTGCACTCTGGTTTAGCAGTGCCCTTCTTGGTGCCATGAGATCAGGACTGAGCAATAGGTGGAGTGTGCAGCCTCAGCAAAAGTATGGCTTGATGTTTTCTGCAAAGGAAATTCCCTGTAGCTCTGAAAGCTTGTGGCTTCTTGTGACGATTAGTTTTATGTCAACTTTAGTTGACACAATCTAGAATAACCTGGAAAGAGAGTCCTCTGAGGGATTGTCTAGGTCTGTTTGGCCTGGGAGACTGTCATGAATAAATTAATTGATGAGAGATGTCCCAGGTCCAAAGTGAGAGGCGTTGTTCCCTGGATTTGGCTCCTAAACTGTATAAGAAAACAGCAAACTGAGCACAGGCATGCATGCATCCATTCTCTCTCTGCTCTTGACCATGGGTGTGACTGGCTGCTGATGCCCTGACTCCCTGCAAAATTGGACTTAAACGTGCATCGTTGGCTAATGCAAACCCTTTCTCCCTTAGGTTGCTTCTGCCAGGGCGTTTTGTCTCAGCAACAGGAACTAAGATACTTTCATCCAGAATAAACAAGCTTGCTTCGCAATATGACCATAGCAAAAGGGTCCCTTTTGTAAGAGATAAGATGAGTCCATTATTAGGGCAGGGGAAAGATATGCCCCCCCCCACACATCATGCCCGGGGCAGGCGGGAGATTTGGCCTTGGGGTCATAAGACCAGGAGAGCTGTTTCTGACCTCCACCAGCTGCAACACTCAGGAGTGCAGGCCCTGCACCTCGCCAGGGCAGCACAACGGATTCAACCCTTTTAGCACAGCTGTGGGTGAGCCAGCCCTGAACTCATGAGCATGGGACAGCTGTCCCCATTCCCCATCTGGCAGATCAACCCTATAGCTGCCCAGAGTATGACTTAGCCTGCCCCAACATCTACCCCATCTATGATCTGTGGAGCACATGAAGGGACCTGACCCACACACCCAAAGCTGCAGGATCTCCACAACACAAGGTGCCAGCAGGATTTCCAGGAGGAGCCCTAGCAGGGCCCAGCATTGAATGTGTAGTGGAGACCAGGGGCCTCGAACCAGACCAATGACTCTTTTCAATGGACACTTGCAAATAGAGACGTATGGACTAAGGAGTGTGCGAAGGGACCTGGGTCGCACTGCAGCTTCCACGATGAGATTTTTCATTCCTTCCCTTTATTTAAGTCATTTTTTCTTTTCTTTTTTTTTAATTTTTAAAATTTTTTCTCATTTTATTTTCATTTGTTTTCTCTTGACTTTTGTTTTATTCAAGTGTGTGCAGAGGCAGAGAGTAGATGTGAAGGGATGGGGATTGAATGGGATCAAGATACATGATACAAAAAACATATAGAATAAATAAATTTTATTAATAAAACAAAACAAAAACAAAGAGATTAGCTCATTATTAAAATAATTCATTTAAATGCATATCTTCTTGTATTTATATTTTGTTTCTCATTTCTCATTTTCTAGGGTTTTCTTTTTTGCAATACTACATTTTAAAAAAGCCATTCCATTCATTTTTAAAAATTATTATTAAGAGATTTTCTATTCATTTCACATACTATCACAGATTCTCCTCTCCTCTCTCCTCCGGCCTCCCAGCTTTCTCCCCCAACCCACCCCCATTTCCACCTCCTCCAAGGTACGGTCTCCCATGGGGAGTCAGCAGAGCCTGGTACATTCAGTTGAGGCAGGACCAATCCCCTCCTCCCTGCACCAAGGCTGCACAAAGTGTCTGTTCATAAGCACTAGGCTCCAAATAGCCAGCTCATGTACCAGGGACGGTCCAATCCCACTGCCTGGGGGCCCCTACATAAGCCATTCCATTCTTATGGCAGCCAATCTTTATAATTTAAGTCTTTGCTCGGTCTACTTTCACGGAAATTGTGTGTTTCTATTAACACCATGGTCTATAGAAAAGCTCCAATTAAAACTTTCAAAGTTCTCAGAAGTGTATTTTTGTCACACTCCACAGGAAGTGCTCTGGCATGTGATTTGACCTTGTGTTTTTATCCTGTATGAGATGACTCGTGTTTTCATCAGTTCATACTGCCTATGAGATGATGTAATGTTTATATTCCCCAGAGCTCCTCACTGAATAATAAAAGCAATCAGCTGTGGTGTGCTGGATGATGCAGACAAATATGTAAACATATTTTGGTTGTTGTTACTTAAGCTTTAGAAAAATCCCTGTGCATCCAGATGTCTAAAAGTACATTTATGTTTTAGATTTACAAGTGATCTTATTGTTAAAAATGGTGTGTTATTGAGTTAAGTACTGAATTTATAATTATGAATAGAAGCAAACACATCATTGACCTTTTTCTGTCTATGCAGTTTTCAGTTCAATCATTCTTTAGTTTCTTATAATAAATTTAGATATTTTCACCTTTCAAAATTCATGTATTTTTTTCCCTTATCTCACCTTGACATTAAGGATAAAATAATCTTACCTGTGTTTCGTGTAAGCATTAATTCCATCAGTGTTAATTTACTTATCTCCAACTGTATTTCTTTTTTAACTTTATTGTAAAAGAGAGTTGCAAATGGAAAATCACACGTTAAATTTAACCAGACCTAAAGTCTATGTTGCCTATTTACTGGATGTGGTGGCACCAGTCTGTGATCCTAGGCCTCGGGAGATAGAGACAGACAGACCAGGAATTCAAGGCCATTCTTGGCTGTCCAGAGAATTCAAGGCCAGCCTGGGATGAGCCTCTGTCTCATAAAAAGGAAGAAAAGGAAAAGAAGGGAGAAGTGAGTGCACTGCCACATTGAATGATGCAAACACTGAGACCTTTCAGAAAGCAGCAAGCTTGTGCAATGTTGGTAAAAAGCTTTTGAGGTACTGACATTATTTGCAAATGAACGAGGGGAGTTCTCATGCTGACTTGGAGGATTCTCTTGGGGGCCAGGTAACCCTGTCCTAAAGTAGCTCCAGGAGAGAAGACTTCAGGGTGTTTCCTGGAGGGTATGGTGCTATTCATTGGTCTTGTTGAGTTTTAGAAATCACATTCTGGCACGCCATAGCAAAGAAAAAGCGACAATACCCGATAGTGGTGAGTATTTTTCTGTCCTACTAGCCAGCTCCCAAATAACAACAACACGGAGACTTATTATTAGTTTTGGGAACTTGGCCTTAGTTTAGGCTTGTTTTTAACTATTTCTTATAACTTAAATTAACCCATTTCTGTTAATCTATGTTCTGTTACATACTGCTCATCCTGCTTCTTCTGTCTCCTTGTCTTCCATGCACCTAGCTTCTTCTCTTCTTCCTTTCTTTTCCTGGAAATCCTGCCTAAAACTCCTGCCTAGCTATTGGCCATTCTGCTTTTTATTACACCAACCACAGCAATACATTTTCAGACAGTGTACAAATATCTCACAACACCTGATAGAAAATTGGGGGCATTTAAGAATTTTTTTTTTTAGTGGTAAAAAGCTATCCACTAAATCCACTCAAATAATTCAATCACTTAGACACATTCATTTATAATCTAAATGAGGGTTGAATTTATTCAGCAAAGAATGTAGTTGCCATGTCAGGTCCTTACTTCAGAGTACCTAGAACTTCTTTTGTCTATGGGTGGTGTCATTATGTCCTGCAATCTCCATGATGTCACCTGCTCATTAGGAAATCTGAGTGCCCATGTGGCTATAATGTCCTTCCATTTGTATTCTGAAACAGTTTAGCATTGGGCACATTTGCTCAAAAGCAATTTGCTCAATCCTGTGTTGAGCTGTTGTTTTCTACTCCCAGGCAAATTAATGTGTAGATCATTGCAACGTCTTAAACCCACTTAATTGCTCATTGATCAAAGAGTAACTCTGAAATGTGTACTCTTAATGATGGAGTATTTCCTGCAAAACTGAAGGAATGGAAATATTTTTTTTCCAGCTGGAGAGAGGAAGGTGAGCATTGAAATGTATAGAAGCCTAACTCTTTTTTTTAAACATGAAGATACTGTCATAAGGAAGCTGTGTATGTATGGTTTGCTCATGAAATCAGTTTCTTGTATTTTAAATTTAAAAGTATAATATCAGAAAATTCAAACAGTGTTGAATTTACAGATTAGTTTCTTTAATGGATTTTAAAAGGAGCTACATAAAACTTCCATACTGAGGAATTTAATATTGCCTCAGACTTTGCCAAGCTGTGTGAAGCCATAATGTTTGAATTTTTACAACCTGTTACACTCTCCTGTCACCCCTCTCTTTTCTTACTAGTAATCTCTTTTCCCTTCTCAAGGGGTCTTTATATCTTATCTGTGCATATGTACACACACACACACACACACACACACACACACACACACACACACACACACACACACACACTTATTCCTAATATGGGAAAAATACCATAGTTGTCTTTATGAGCCCATATTATTTTGCTTATGATGCTCTCCAGTTCTATCAGTTTTCCTGCAAATGAGAAATGTTCTCCCTTATGGCAGAATGCAAGTTCATTGTGGGTAGTACCATTCTTTTTTAAATCCATTCATCTGTTTATTGACACTTATGCTCATTCCACAACTTGGCTACTGTGATTTGTGCAGCAACAAACATGGATATGCAGAGATCTCTGAAGTGTTTTGACTTGTCTTAGGGTTTCTATTGTTGTGAAGAGACACCATGATCATGGCAACTCTTATAAAGAAAACATTTAATTAGGTGGCTCACAGTTTCAGAGGTTCAGTCCATTATCATCATGGTGGGGAGTATGGTAGCATGCAGGTAGATGGGTGCTGGAGCTGAGAGTCCTACATCTTGCAGGCAACAAGAGTTCAGTGAGACACTTGGTAGTATTCTGAGCATAGGAAATCTCAAAGCCCGCCCCCACAGTGATGCACTTCCTCCAACAAGGCCATACCCACTCCAACAAAGCCACACCTCCTAATAGTGCCACTCCCTATAAGATTGTGGGGGTCAATTACATTCAAACTACCACACCTTTCCTCAGGTAAAATCCCAGGAGTGATAGGACTGGATGATTTCATGGAAATTCTTTTGTTTTCATCTCTCTGTCTCTTTCTGTCTATGTCTGTCTGTCTGTCTGTCTGTCGTGTGTGTGTGTGTGTGTGTGTGTGTGTGTGTGTGTGTGTGTGTGTGTGCAGTTGCACTCCCCATGTCTGTGCTTGTGAAGTTCTCTCTTCTTGAAACTTCTCCTAACTGCACCAGCTGTTTAATGCTCAGACATATGCTCCCTCGATTTCTCCTCTTCATTTCCCCCCCTTATTTCTCCCTGCCTTCATTCTCTCACCTTATGTTATTTTTCTAGATCGTTCTTTTCTACTCTTAGTGGCTTTCTACAGGGCCTGTTTTCAGAAACACAACCTCCTCTCACCTCTCTTATTTTTCTCTGTGTTAAAAAACAAGTAATCTTTTTAGTGCATGTTTTCCCTAGGATATGGGATAAGGCTGGGATTATAAATTTTTAAAATCAAGTATATTTGTCTCAGTTCTACAGCTTTGGTTTTGTAATGATCAAAGCAATGAAAACTTTGAAAACAGAGACATACAAGAAGAGACCCCTCCAGAAGAAAATTTATCATCTCTTTACTCAGAGATAACTTTATTAGTGTCTTGTATCTTTCTGGAGCTTTGTGTGTGTGTTTAACAGAAAAGCTTCCTATGCGTAGGTTGCGATGTTCTCACATGTTGTGAATGTAACATGTCAACAACCATTCTTTATAGCAATGCTTTGATGACACTATTACATTATATAAATTATTATTTATTTAATTATTACCATATACTTAATCAGTCTAGTAGTTATTTTTGCACAGCTGTGACTAAAATCCCTGAAAGAGAACAAACTAACAGAGGGAAGGTTTATTTTGACTTGTGGTTTCAGGGTATTGGTACAAATGGTTACTCAGTCCAGTGAGTGTGAGCGTAACACAGTGGTAGTGGGAGAGTGTGGGGGAAGAAGCAGAGAGGCAGAGGCAGAACCCAGGGCTCAGGGACAAATTTCAAAAGCATTCCTCTGGTAACCCACTTCCTCTACCTCAGTCTCCAGAACTCCTCCCCTTAGTGCCCTGGAGACGAAGTGTTCAGCACATGAGCTTTGGGGAGATTTTATATCCAAGCACAGCAGACACTGAGATGTTGATGCTCATAATGCTGGTCCATATTTTTATTTTTTTCTTTAAAGTAAATATCTAAAATTGATATTTTAAGCAGGTCAAAAAAGATAACATTTTTAAAAGTTCCATATCGTATGGAGTATTGTAGTGCCATTTTCTTATTCTTACTAATGTTTTATCAGTAATAAAATAATTTAATGTCTGTCACACTACCCCCAAGCCCTCACTAATACAAGGTAGTATCTTTAAAATATCATTGAAAATAATATGCAAATAAATTGTATCTTACCATCATAGTGATTTTTACAGATTTCATAATAATTGTAAACATCTGTCAATGCCCTTTAGCTTTCAAGGAACTCACCTTCTTCCTTCTGGTGAGGTTCTGACCTCTGCATTTGGCATTGGTCCCGGGTCTCCCCATAGACTCTGTAACCTCTGGTTACAGCATTTGCTCTGCTGTTCTCAGCTTTAAGATACAGGAGGGAATCTGCCATCTTGCTCACCACCAGACATGGACTGGCACATAGTCCAGCCGCTCAATGATTAGCTGTAAATCAGACTTCGTTGTGCGAGAATCACCTCAGTATTCAAACACTCAGGAGTCTCAGGAAGCTCAGAATATTACACAAACTCCAGCAAGGCTCTTCCTCCAGACTACAGTGCTTGTAAATCTCTGCTGTGGGAAATGGACATTCTGCTGTGGAGACATGGCAAGCTGCCTGCAGAGCTCCAGGAATATACCATTTGTGAGTTTTGAGAGGTCGCCCACATCTGGCTAGGGTTTCTGATGAGGCAGCTGCCTTTGGATCATCCTACATCTCTATCCCATGCTTCATCCATGCACCTGTAAGCTATCCCTCACCCATGCACTTGCAACCCATCCCTCATCCATGCACCTGTAACTCATCCTCATCCATACACCTGTAATGCATCCCTCGTCCATACACCTGTAACTCATCCCTCATCCATGCAGCTGTAACTCATCCTCATTCATGCTCCTGTAACTCATCCTCATCCATGAACCTGTAACCTATAACTCATCCATGCACCTGTAACTCATCCCTCATCCACATGCCTGTAACTCATCCCTCGTCCATATACCTGTAACTCATCCCTCATCCATATACCTGTAACTCATCCCTCATCCATATACCTGTAACTCGTCCCTCATCCATATACCTGTAACTCATCCTCATCCATGAACCTGTAACTCATCCCTCATCCATGCACATGTAACTCATCCCTCATCCATGAACCTGTAACCCATAACTCATCCATAAACCTGTAACCCATCCCTCATCCATGCACCTGTAACTCATCCCTCATTCATATGCCTGTAACTCATCCTCACTGATGCACCTCTATCCCATCCCTCATCCATGCACCTGTAACCCATCCCTCATCCATGCACCTGTAACTCATCCTCATCCATGCACCTGTAACTCATTCTCATTCATGAGCCTGTAAACTCATCCTTCATCCATGCACCTCTATCCCATCCCTCATCCATATATTTGTAAACCATCCCTCATCCATGTACTTTCAACCAACTCTAATAAACTCATTAGCTTTCCAAGCTAGACTTGGGTTGAATCATTTTTTTTAATCTGCTGTTGATGCCCTAACTATAGTGACCAGACTTTTGTTTCTCCACAGGAAAAGTCATGCAAAAAAATGCCATGATTTTGTAAAATGGAATAATTTGATGCTTACATTAATTCTATTACCATTGGTTAATGCCCTTTGTCCATTGGTAATCTATACTAAGCTGTTTGAACAACAGAGCTGACATCTTGTGTTTCTCCTAATAGGGTAAACCCTCATTGAGATCCTGGATGAAGATACACTCTCAGTGCTTATACTGAAAGTTAAGAAAAACAACCAAGAAATATGAAATTGAACTAAATAGAAAAAAACCAATAGAGTGTGTGTGCATGCATGCGTGTGTATGTGTGTGTGTGTGTGTGTGTGTGTGTGTGTGTGTGTGTGTGCGTGTGCGCACGTGCGTACCACATCCATGTAATGGTCAGAGGATAATTTGTGGGAATTGGTTTGGACCTTCACCATATGTGTCTTGAGACTGAACTCAGGCCTGATGAGTTGAGTTCAAGTGCACTTACCTATTGAGTTACCTTATAGGCTTCTTTACAACTGTTCTTAAACATGATGATGTTGTTTTTTGGGAATGAGGGTTAATGCAAAATAGTAAAATGAGACGTTGGAAAAACCTTTGAAAATAATGCTTGAATTTATTTCCTGTTTCTGCTCTCAACTTCCTAACTCAGCCATGGCAAGGGTTCATGTCCAGGGAGAGTCTCAAACAGCTCCTTCACATCTGGATGGCTGTAAGCGAGCAGACTCCTCCTGGAGACCGGGTCATGTTTTTAGTTAAGAGTAAAAGGGCATTTCTAACTTTTAGCTTTGGGGACTGGATTAAAAAGTGTGGAACTTGTGCTCTGTACATTTAATTAAATGTTTGATTTGAGCTTATAAAGAACCTCTATTTGTCTCAGTCAGTCAGATTTCAATAGATCATTAAAAATTCCATTAGCCGTGATTGTTGACACTCTGATAAAAAGTATATTTAGCAGGATAAGGCCTCTCTGGAACTGAACTTTCAACTCTTCTTTGGCCTGTTTTTATTTAGTGAGAGTTTTAATCCTGTCGTCTCCTGGTGAGCTCCTGATTCTGTACTTTATGAGTCAGCTAATGCTGTTTAATCAGTGGGTTAGTAATAAACCCAAGCTCATGCTCACTAAAACCTCAGCAGAAACAGATTTGAATGAATATATTATGTCAACAGAGGATTGGCTGTCTTGTGAAATTACCCATATAGTAATTGCCCATTTTATGTTTTAAGCTTTGAGAAGACAAGAAGCATGTCTGTGTAGCTTTAATCTAAACAGTTTTTTATTAATATAAGACTGTGGGCTAGCTAGATGACTCAGCAGGTAAAAGAACCTGTGGCCAAGCCTGAAGATCTGAGTTCGTTCCCTGGGGTACGTACATGGGGGGAAAGAAAGACCTGACTCTGACAGCTGCCCTATGACCTCCACAGGGGTTCTGGTATAAGTTGGACCCCCATACATACACTTACAAACACACACACACACACACACACACACACACACACACACACACACTAAATACACAAACATATAACATTTTAAGAAGAATTCAAGTTAGGTGTGATATTATATTAATAATGATTCAAACAATAAACAGTAAAAAATTACTGTTCATATTTTCAGTGCTTAGAACCATGCTCACATTTATATCTTTGTAAAATAAGTCCATAGAGCTTATCTTTATTTACACTTGAATTAATCAAAGCATTGACAGATTAGATAATTTGCAGAAGAATCAGGACCACTAAATGCTACAAAGCGTTATTCCAAAACTCTTCTGCTCTACTATGCTTGTCCTTTCCGACAGTTGGGGGTCATTTCCACCATCACACATGCTGTTGCGCTATGTGCCTGCCTGGACAGAGCAGCGGCGATTCTCAGACTCTGATGGGTGGCTCTGGTTCAAATGTGAGTTCAGGTTCAGTGGGGTTCTGCATTTCTCCCAGCTCTGGAGAATTCTACTTCCTCCTTTCTTCTTTGTGTAGCATATCTAGAGACATTTTGTCACAATTTGGCTAATGAGTTTGTGTAACTGAAAATCAGGGGGTGGAATGGGCATAGTCACATATTATAGTTGCTTGTTCTCAAGAAGTGTGTGTGTGTGTGTGTGTGTGTGTGTGTGTGTGTGTGTATGCTTACATGTAGACAGCACCCTTCATCCTGTATCAGTGAAATGTTAAAAATGAAAGCTACTTCTTGAATCAGTTAACTATATCAAGCAGATATAGGCTTTGCTTTGTGGCTTCTAGGGGAAAATGGCATGGCCTGGAAGATGGAGGATGGAAATATTCTGGACACAACCATGATATTTAACTTAAATTATTTTACCCAATCTCTTTTCCCTCTGTGGTACTGGGGACGGAACCCAGGGCTCTTGACATGCTAGACCAGTATTCTACCACTGAAGTAAAAATGTTCCTGTTTTCCAAAGCTTCTACTAAAAGAAGTTCGCCTGTGAGACCCTGGGAAATTGCAGGAAGTAGACTCATTTGAGATAGAGGCACCTTTAGGTTGAACACATTGGTGAGGACATAAACACATATCCTAATGGTCAGCTGACTGCCTACTATCTCAACAAGTATCACGGTAAGCAACAGCAACTGCCCATGCACTCTCTGCATCCTGTTACATATGGACAGCAGATGGGGTCACTAAAACATGTCATCTCATCTTTGACTTAACTCTTACCAAGAGTATCCTTGTTACCTCCCTGGAATGTGTATTTCTATCCAGAGAGAATGAGACTGTAATATACTTCAAAACTTTGAAACCATCCCTAGATTAGAGAGCCATTGACTTCTGGATTAGTTATTGATGAGTCTATTCTATACATCTTCCTCCAGCCAATGTGCATCTTTCATGGCAGTTTACATGAACTGTATGTGGATTGTATTAGTGGTCATTTTCTTGTAGATCCTTGCCATGCTGCTTGTTGTTTTGTGGGGGAATCCAGTGGGAGAGATGTGAGCTTGTTTGTGGCATTTGCTGCTACTTACAGTCTTTGAGGTTGTGGGCAGTACACTTAGGGTCTAGGTTGTATGAGCTCCAAGCTAACCCTCACTTACTACTGCTCTGAAGAAACTGCATCCTAGTAGTAGAGATTGAACTTATGAAAGATCAGAGGTGGAGGTGTGGAGATTGTTTCATCAGTGAAATGCAAACCTAAGGATCTGAGTTCAATTCCCAGGAACCAGATGAGTTGGCAGGTTGCTGTAGTCCTACCAAATCTGTGAGCTCTCAGTTCAGTGAGAGACTGTCTCAAAACTAAAGCAGAACGTGATAGAGGAAGATACCCAGTGTTGACCTCTGGCCTCGACTTGTTGTGTGTACATACTCAAATGTATGCATACTAAAAAGGATCATTGATGGGTACAGTGCCTCTCTTTCAAACTCTGGATGTTAAAGAACTGTATGTGTTTTGAGATGGAAGCATATTTTGCCCTATAGAGAACTAAAACCTAATATTCTACTGTCATCTATGTAGAGGACATGCTTGATTTATTTCAAATCATAAAGAACTTAGACCTTAACCAGTATTTCTGTCAATCTGTCCAGGCTGCTGTAACAAAGTGCTGTAGACATGGTATGTATCTGGTACCATGTTGAGGCTGGTATCTGAGATCAAAATGAGACACTGTTGGTCCAGAAAAAGACCCTTTTGTGAGTTAGAGATGGCTGACCTGTTGTATGATCATGTAGAGAGCTAGAGTTCTCTGAGGTCTCTTTAAATTAGGCACCAACCCCTCTCCTGAGTCCTCCATCCTCTTGACCATAATTCCTTCCCAAAGCTCCATTACAATAGGGGTTATGATTTCAAAATGAGATTTGTGCTTCAGCTGTGGCTCATAACACTTCCTACTCAACCACAGAGTCTGAAAATGCCATACAATGAGCTATTTTCAAAGCTGGACTCACTATTTTCCTGTATGCACCCTGCAGTATATTTATCTGGGAGTCCTATGTTCTTGTATTGCAGATCAGCAGGAGAAAATTTACTAACCAGGTTTACCACATGATTGAAATCTAAAATATTCTCTTGGTGAATTGCATTGTCAAAATTGTAAACTGTTACCATGATTTGCTTTGTATATGTATCTGTAATTGGTTAAGGCAATCAATTCTGATATATCAATAACCTTTTAAACATATGCATTTAGGGTAATAGTATTCTATTACTATTGTGTACTAATGTAAACCATTGATAATTGGTTTTAATGAAGATTTTACACAGTTTTCTGTCTTTTTTATATATCAACAATTGCATTTAAAATTCTCAAAAATGAAAGACTTAGTCTGGAATATTTCATATTTCATCTTTTTCAGAAAGAAGATAGAGGCTCTGTTAACGCATTGGCATTGGTCTGTGCCAAAGTTTCCCACTTACACAGCTACTAACGTTTCCTTTCTGCCCCTGCATGAAAAGCTGAGAGCATCCCTTTTCTCTCATCAACTAAAGACTCATTTCTAGACCAAATGAGCACAAATCTCTTTGTTTTATGAAGTTCCATTAGTGGTTAGCAAAAATTATCTGAAATAAGAGACACAGGCTAACTGATGTCTGCTACAGATAGCTGAGCAAATATACTATTCTCCAAAAGTTTTTGAGATTTCTCCAGTTTTGACATTATTAGGGAATGGAGGGACAAGACATTAATTTGTTTTCCCCAGCAAGTGTAGTTATATTCCAGGTGCACAAGAAACAAAGAATGAGATACAATTCTGATCCCACAGGAGTAATCACACTTGTTGAGAACTTAAGATCAGTCTCTACACAAAGAATGCATATAACCCATCTCCTCTTTAGAAAAATTAATGGCCAGTCCTCAACGTTCATTATAAGTGGTTAGAGTAGCTATGAACAGAAAGAGTCTTCTGATGAGTGTGGAAGCTGTGGCAGTGTGTGTGTGTGTGTTTAGATGTTTTCCTTCTAGCATCTTTCTGGACAATTTACTAGCATGATTGACAGGGATTTGCTTTCTGGATGAAACATAGCTTACCCATCTAGAACTTTCCATAGCAGGGATTTTCAGCTCTCCCAGAGATGTGCCAAGGTGAGGATCTCTAGGGCATCATAATTCCCTTAGATCCTACAGATGAAATTCCTCCATCCATGCCTCCCTTCATTTATCTATGCATGCATCCATCCTTCCTTCCATCCACAAATCCCCAGATCCATGTGTCCTTCTATCCATCCATCCTTGTATCCATTGCTCTGGATGCTGAGACTGAGAAATTCAGAAAAGAGACACACCCCTTGCTTTTATAAAGACATAAATATGCCACAAGTCATGTAGTGAGTGGCAAAAAGAAACTGGAAGCCAAAGATTGCCAGAAAGGATAAACAGGACAGTCTCTCAAGCTGACCAAGGAAGGACAGCATGAACTGGAGGTGTTCAACAGAATAGCACCAGCCAGAGGGTCAGAGATCACAAGGGTCCAGAGTTCAGGACACACTCAGTTCAGGCACAGCAAGGCCATTGTGCCCAGGATGGAGCGGGAAAGGACAAAGATGATGAAGCTGGAGAAGCAGCTGGTAGTGAGATTATGAAAGGCTTTGTCAATCACTATCAGGGCCTGGGAGGAGACTGGGCTTCAGAGGCAGTGTGAACAGAAGCCACTGTGACTGCTGCTTAGGACGAATGGAATAGGACAGGAGTGGAAAAGCTGTCACAGGTGTCTGAGTGACAGACAGCACAGGACCCCCTGTGGGGAAGCCGTCACAGGTGTCTGAGTGACAGACAGCACAGGATCCACCTGTGGGTTGGTTAAGGGATGGGAAGGGTTCACTGGATCTGTCTTTGTAGTGGGTAGCCATTCCAGCTTGGATCTGGAAGTTCCAACCCCCATTGAGACTCTGGCAACTGTCACGCCTATGAGGTGGGGCGAGGGGAGGCACCTGGAGACCTGAGAGCTGGATGGGCCAGTGCTCTCTCTTTGCGCTCTCTCTGTGCCGGGACGCTGAACGGTGAAGGTGGACTGTGCAGAGCTCCGGAGAACACCGCTGGACTGCAATACACCTTCCCCAGACCTTTCGACCTACCTATTACTTAATTTGTGAGTTACGCCATTAAATAAATATCCTTTTAACTACGTAGAGTGGCCAAAATAATTTCTCCAATATGTCTTTCTAACGTAGTGCCTGAGATCCAGCTCCAAGGAGATTGATCTACTGAGTCTCAAGCCAGATTGTACAAGGAGCCGCAATGTCACCTATGCTGGTACTTATCTAACATCAGGGCCCTGCTGCCCCCGAAGGCCCCATGGTTGTGAAGATGAAGAAACCCATGACTTGCTTGTCCAGACTTACATGAAATCTCTGTAAAGGAGGCTCAGGAGACTGCAGTCTTAATGAAGTCCTTATGTGATTCTGGTCAGTAATGATGACAAAGGGAAGGTGTTTCTGCCTAGACTCCTGATGTGGGATCCCAGGCAAACTGTTATTGGGAATTTGAGAAACCTGGTCAATTTTGCATTGATTTTCATATTACTGAACCTCTGGGTAAACTTGATTTTTAGCCTTCAATTAGAGATTTTAAATAATGACAAATGAACCTAGACTTTTCTCGTTTGTGTCCACATGAGCCAGAAGTGTGAAGTTGAAAGCAGAGAAAGAATTTCACTCCATTCTCTAAGACTGTTTTCCTTTCTAGTCTTTAGTAAGTGATATGCATTGGCTTTATAAGTTATTGGTGAAATAAAATAGATCTCCTTGGCATCCCAAACAGAGCAAAGGAAACTTTGTTCCCACACATAACATTTTTTTTTTATTTTACAATACTATTCAGTTCTATATAACAGCCACAGATTCCCTTGTTCTCCCCCTTCCTGCCCCCTCCCCTTCCCCCCAGCCCAACCCCCATTCCCACCACCTCCAGATCAAGGCCACCCTCGAGGACTGAGATCGACCTGATAGACTCAGTCCAGGCAGGTCCAGTCCCCTCCTCTCAGATTGAGCCAAGTGTCCCTGTACAAGTCCCGGGTTTCAAACAGCTATCTCATGCAGCGAGCCTAGGACCTGGTACCACTGCCTAGATGCCTCCCAAACAGCTCAAGCCAATCAGCTGTCTCATCTATTCAGAGGGCCTGATCCAGTTTGGGGCCCCTCAGCCTTTGGTTCATAGTTCATGTGTTTCCATTCGTTTGGCTATTTGTCCCTGTGCTTTATCCAACCTTGGTTTCAACAATTCTCGCTCATATAAACCCTCCTCTTTCTCGCTAATTAGACTCCTGGAGCTCTACCCGGGGCCTAGCCGTATATGTCTGCATCCAGATTCCTCAGTCCTTGGATGGGCTTTCTGGCACAACTATTAGGGTGTTTGGCCATCCCATCACCAGAGTAGGTCAGTTCTGGCTGT